>NC_137335.1:3577309-4177309 GCF_965287045.1 Carcharhinus amblyrhynchos | reverse complement strand
CTTTCTAATTTTCCCCTCTTTTCCAAAGGACAATACCTGGCCTTCAGCTAGCTGGCAACTTCCCAAGAGTATAATTGAGAGCAGAAGCTGGCTGAGCCAAACATTCTCTCCCATTGTACAACAGACTGAAGCACTCCAGAGACAGAACTGAGAACAAGAGATTAGGATGGGGTTTAACCTGAACAAAAACCTTACAAACAAACACACAAATACAGAATGTCTTGAATACTAATCATACAGCTGTTTTATTCATTTATGGGATGTAAGTGTCGCTGGCTAAACAACATTTATTGATTTGATTTATTATTGTGTACTAACATGTGACAATGAAAAGTATTTTTTACATGCTATACAAACAAAGCATACCATTCATAGAAAAGGAAACAAGAGAGTGCAGAATGTAGTGTTACAGTCATAGCTAGTGTGTAGAGAAAGATCAATTTAATGCAAATAGGAGCATTTCAAAAATCCTGATGGCAGCAGGGAAGAAGATGTTCTTAAGTTGCTTGGTACGTGACCTCAGTCTTTTGTATCTTTTTCCTGACAGAAGAAGGTGGAAGAGAGAATGTCTGGAGTGCATAGGGTCCTTGATTATGCTGGCTGCTTTTCCAAGGCAGCAGGAAGTGTAGATAGTGTCAATGGATGGAAGGCTGGTTTGCGTGATGAACTGAGCTACATTCACATCCCTTTTAGCTTTCTGTAAACTGAAGGATGCACTGGATGAGGTCAAAACCTCCAGGACCAAATAAGGAAGGCGCTGTTACTCAGTGGGAGTATGGGGGGAGGGAAGGGGGTGTATCTGATCCAGGGTACGATATAATAGTCATCCTTGCGGTCTTGGCCAGAGCAGGAGCCATATCAAGCTGTGATACAACCAGAAAGGATGTTTTCTATGGTGCACCTGTAACAGTTGGCGAGAGTTGTAGTGGACATTCCGGCCAGGATTTCACAGCCTTGCTCAGGGGAGACCAGAAATTCCCATGGAGGTCAACGGACACTTCCATTTCCGATTCCACGGTGGACGGGGCGATAGAATTCCAGCGACCAAATTTCCTTAGTCTCCTGAGAAAGTAGGTGGGCTTCTTAACTATAGTGTTTAGTGTGGAGGGGCCAGGACTGGTTGTTGATGATCTGGACATCTAGAAACTTGAAGCTCTTGACCATTTCCACTTCATTACTGTTGAATTAGACAGGATGTGGAGATACTGGCGTTGGACTGGAGTAAACACAGTAACTTGGTGTTGTGAGACTACTTAAAGTCCAACCAATTTATTTGATAGTAAACCCACAAGGTTTTGGGGTTTGCTCCTTTCAGGTGTGTGAAGAACTCCACCTATCCCTACCTATCTCTGAGTTAAAGAATATAGAACTCCACTCACCTGACAAAGGGGCAAATCCCGAAAGCTTGTGGGTTTACTATCAAATAAATTGGTTGGACTTTAACCTGGTGTTGAGACTTCTTACTGAAGTAGAGAGGGGCGTGTCCTCCATTACACTTCCTGAAGTCGATGAATTTGCTGCAGTTACATTTCTAGGTGATGCTTTAATTGGCATTGCAGAGACTTATTGGAAGAGAGCAGAAGTTACAAGATTGAGTAGACGGCCTGGTAATCCCAATTCGCAGCATTTCCCAAGCAGGCAAAAAAATAGTGAGTTTCAAATTGCCTTGATGACGCACGGTGATACTGAAGTGTTAACCATGCAACCTACAGAGGGTGCAGTGACATGCACACCCATGTGTTCACACACATCTCCAAATCATACACATCAAGCAGCAATGTCAAGTGGGAACATAGGGATTAAGAATATAAATAGAAAAAGTAAATTTATGAGCTAAAAATGGGATTATTAGTGCGTGTTCCAGTCCCATTACTCCTGTCAGTGAGTCATTTAAAATCTACACTGGGTTTTGATTTGCGTTGCCACAGCTGCTGTAACGTTAAGAAATTCCGCAGTCTGCAATAAACTTGGATGTAAGAATTTTCCAGCTTGACATTAGGATAATTTTGCAAGGGGCCAGTCTTACACAAATAGACTGATCAATTTTGTATGAAGTTTTTCTACAGATTTGTACTTTTGACACACAAACATTTCCCGATGACATACGTCTCCAAATATTTTGTCTGACTTATTTTTTCCTTTCATGTGATAAATGGATGGAGTTTTGCACTCGCAAACTCAGCCAGACAGGGATTAGCCCAGACAATGCCCTGCCTCTTCACCATTCCTCAGAATTCTGCCTTCCACAACAACACCCCACTGGCTTGCTTTCCCACTTACTAATTCTCATTTCTCTCTCGCACGTTAATACGCAGCAGGCAGAAAGAAACTTCACATCTGCAGTCATTCTGAATGATGATGCGCCAAATCTCTTGAGGGGAAAAAAAAATTGAGATTTACTCTGGCGAGCATAAAACATCCTTCACAAATTACACAGTGGAACAGAACCATTATCGACCATTGTAGATTTTGAAACAAATGTTGGAGGGTCTGGATGCCTCTTATAAACCATAAGATATAGGAGCAGAATTGGGCCATTCGGCCCATTGAGTCTGTTCTGCCATTCAGTCATGGCTGACATGATTCTCATCCCCATGCTCCTGCCTTCTCCCTATAACCCTCGATTCTCCTTATTGATCAAAAGCCTATCTATCTGAGTTAAAGAATATAAACTCATTAGAAGGACAAGAACAACAGACACCTGGGAATGCTACCACCTGCAAGTTCCCCTCCAAGCCGCTCACTATCCTGATTTGGAAATATGTTGGCCATTCCTTCACTGTCGCTGTTTCAAAATCCTGCGGCTCCCTCCCTAACAGCACTGTGGGTGTACCTACACCACACAGGACTGCAGCGGTTCAAGAAGTATAGTCAGCGTGAGAGCCCTTATTCTCTAATACTCGTTCAGCCTGAGGAACTAGCCCTGCCTCTTCATGACACTTTGTGGGTTAGCAGAAACCCGGAACCCACCTTCTCAGGGGCAATTAGGGATGGGCAATGAATGCTGGCCTAGCTAGTGACACCCACAGTCCATGAATTAATTAATTTTAAAACAATTTGCAGTCACATCATTCCAGAGCAGCTCTGAACTTGTAGCTTTGACCGAAACGCAGGGATTTTATATTCAATCCTTGGCATTGGTGGGTGGGTTGAGGGAGGGGTGGGGCGGTGGGGGGAAGGTGTTAAATTTCAGCAATTACTGAAATTGTCAATCTTTGTCAATTGTCAATACTGATAATCTTTAATGGAGGCATTAAAAAACACAACAATTGATAAATGTGATCATGTTGTTACAAAGTATGCAGTTTTAACAAGACACTTTCACCCTCATTTTGGACTTATTTCAGTTAAGAAAAATAGTGAATAGGAAAAGTGATATAAATTTAGAACACACTTTGAATAATTTGTAGGATTTGGATGGATCCAGTGGCTATAGTGTCACACAGGACAGCAACCTTTAGTATTAAAACGAAGATCAACTCTAGGCTTAATAAATATAGTCATTTGCTAGGACAGAATTTAAAACAAAAAGACATGCTGGAGAAGCTTTTCACTTTGTACTCATCAGGAGCGATTTGCAAGAATTCCAAATCTCAAAGAGAACAATAATTTATATTGCATGAGAAGGTGCTGATTGGTTAGCAAGTGGACTTGAATTGGTAGAGTCAATGCCAGAGTGAACAGTTAATGGCCAAGATTTTGTTTAAATTTAACCAGCCAGGTCAACTCTGCACAGTCAAGGGAAATGAACCAGGAAATGGCTGTGCAAGTTTTTTTTTAAGTTTGAAAAAAGGTGCAATGCTCTTGTTGCTTGCAAAAAGACAGGGCGTTATGTGTGAATATATATGGTTTCCAGCACCATAAGGCACATTGCAAACCTGACCAACTGTAATTGGTTGCCAGTGTAATTCTCAGTGCAATCAGGATTGATTAGCAAGTGTTGACCAATTTTAGAATCACATCTAATGTTGGACACTATAGCCAGGATTTTATGACCTCGCTCGGGTGAACTTTGTAAAATCATACCCGTGGCAACAGAGAACTTTGTTCTGCGAGCCTCGCCCGCCTCAATTCTGGAGTGGGCATGCCGGTAAAATTCCGGTGTCTGCTTCAAGTTTTTCCAACCATGGGCTGGTCAGTACTTTACCTGTTGTGAATGGAAGGGAAGTTCTGTTTGATATGATCTACCAGTTGCTGCGACGTACGGCCTAAATACCTGGTATCACACCAATACTGAAATTCAAGCACCACATCACTCATTTGGCAGAGTGTTTCTGTGGTTTGACAGCAGTACATGTTGGCCACACGTGTTGCTGCTATTTGAAGTAGCATGAAATAGCTAGTTTCACTTGTTGCTGAAATTTCTGAAACAGCTTCCAGGGTAATTTGAGGGAGACTGGACACTTCTGAATTTGCAAAATGTATAATGAATAATTATCTGATCAGGGTAGTCTGCAGGATATGCATCAAACTTGTATAATGCACAAATGGCTCAGACCCTATTTACAAGGTAGTCAATAAGATCAATCTTATAGCACATGGAACTGTAGGAATCCCAATGTGAATACTGAACAATGAAAGTGGACTTACTATAGACAATATCCTAATGAGCTGAGGAAAAATAGCTTTGACAGCATCTCTTTTCTGCATAACAGGTACTGAAGAATTAGTTTCCAATGAAACACAAAGTCCCCACATACCAAATTTAATAAAGTAAACCAATACAAAAACTGTAACCAGCAAGACAATCTGCATTGTCAGATCTGTACATCAATCATGTTCCAAGCCTATTTCATATAAACAAACTTCTGCATTATAAAACTAAGAATTATTTCACATATACATTCAATGTACAAGGTAAAAATGTTTTGATTTTAACCCATTTTTGGTATCTCTACAAGCAGTGCATAGTACAGAGGATCCCACTTAAAACTGGCATTTTTGGGACTGCATATTGCACCAGATATCTGAATAATGGAGTGCCATTAAGTGGTGGGACATGAGTGAATTCCACCAGGGCAAGTTTCCATTTTGTCCCCTCATTACCACTGTTGTCATTACCATGGACAAAACCTGGATGGTTTCACCAGCTGACAGGAAGGGGCACGTTTATTGAGGAAGGACAGTAAAGGGCTATGCAAGGAACATATTTTACTAGGATATTCACCACCCATGGAGATGAAATTTAATTCAAGAACATTTTACAATATTCATACACCCACTGCCATGTGAAATTCAGCATTAATTGCAATCATCTGGCAGCCAATTCCAATTGACAAAAAGTTTTATTTACCTTTTCAATCTGTTTTCTGGCCCTACTAATCTACAGTACCAATGACAGCCTGGATGGACTTAAGTAACAATACTGTTTTTGTGGATAAGATCTGTCACCAGCAGAAATGAATTCTGTGGTTGGATGCCAAGGGCCTTTTGTTTAAGTGCAAATTCTTTCAAATTCCCAGGATTCCCACACTACCACATCAGACACGAGGGACCAAGTAGCCTATCCCCATTCCTAACTCATCCATTCATAACTTGCAGTCAATTTCTTTGAGCAATCGAGTCAGGATTCTGGTGTTTTGGATCAGCTGTGTCGATCACAGACATTTTATCATGTGAGACTATTTTCTGATTACTTTTATGTCTGGAATCTTGAAACAAGGCATCTGGAAGGAGGAAACAACTGCTATCAGAACAGTAGTAGGCATCTGGCATTCAAAAGCACAAAGTGCTGTGGAGCTCCCCTACTTGCCATTCCAAAATAGAATGACTGCACACAAGCAATTTAATTCAATTGTAGTGGACATGCCCAGAATCAGTCAACAGGGGTGTGGTCATTAACTGCACAGCCAAACTTCAATACTATTCTCTCTCAAATCTGCTATCAGGGTCCTTTTCAGTTTTAAAAATTCAACTTTGCACTAATGAGTTTCCAAAAAGTGAGGACTCTTGTGCTAAAACACCCAGTCTGCTACTGAGGAGAAAGTGGCAAGGATGCTGAATCAGAAATAAACCCTTTGCTTTCTCCAGCACAAGGGCAAAGTAACAAAACGCTGAAATGTTTATCCAGCAACAAGCAAGTTCTGAAAACTCTAAGCTCTTCTCCTAACTGTAACTGTCCACAGAAGTCTTCAGATGACATGAAACATGTTTGAAATACATTTCCAGGCCTCACTCAGTGAACTAACATTCATTTCAAATTGAAAGGTTATGTGTCAGTATACCTAAGACTGAATTAAGAAGACATAGTGTGATACTCAATTATAAAAGAAACTCATGCCAACAAGTGTCCTTTACAGCGCAACCAGAAGAAAAGTGGAATTAAATGGTCACGTTTAAAACGATGCAAGGACTAGTCTCACTTTTTATTCTTTACAAATCTATTGGCTTCTTTTGCAAGTGTCTCAATATCTTCATCACTCTCTGAGCTTGGCTCCCAATCAGAATCTTCGTCAGTTGGCTCCAGTTCATCCTCTTCATCATCAATAAAACTGTCATTCAGGTCATACTGGTTGGGTTCGCCATCGGTGTCACTCTCTCCATCTAGACCACTTTTACCTGGGGAAAGACAGACATTTACAAACCAGCAATTATTGGCAAAGCCATTCAATTTTACAGGACAGTCTTCATATCTCAAATGTAGCTACTGATGCAGGAATGATGAGGTCCCAGTAACTGAAAATATTTAAAGAGAGGCGATGGCCTATGGTATTATCACTGGACCATTAATCCAGAAACTCAGCTAATGTTCTCAGGATGGTAGATGGTGGCATTGGAATTCAATTTAAAAATATCTAATTAAGAATCTACTGATGACCATGAAACCATTGTTGATTGCTGGAAAAACCCATCTGGTTCACTAATGTCCTTTTTAGGGAGGGAAATCTGCCGTCCTTACCCAGTCTGGTCTACATGTGACTCCAGAGCCACAGCAATGTGGTTGACTCTCAACTGCCCTCCAAGGGCAACAAGGGATGGACAATAAATGCTAGCCAGCCAGCGATGCCCATGTCCCATAAATGGATTTAGCAATTTTTTAATGCATCTTACTCCAGTTTCTAGCGTAGAGCTGCAATTCTTTTTGGACAATTCAACTTGTTGCTTCAAATCTTATTTATTGGATTCAGGTGTGTCTATTTTAAGCCCCCCATTATGATTACAGAGCAGTACAGAGCAGTACAATGAGATATTAATTTAGGCTGTAGATAAATGCTGCTTGGCAACTGATTTCAAATTGAGTTGTATGAATGTACTTGCATACCTACGTAGTGGGCAATGGTGCATATCTACTGAGAAATGAAATGAGGCTAAGGAAATTTGTCATGTTCGCTACAACTCTCAGCAACTTTAACAGATGCACCACAGAAAGCATCCTTTTCCGGATGTCTCGTAGCTTGGTAAGGCTCCTGCTCTGCCCAAGACTACAAGGTTGTGAATGCAGTCCAGTCCATCATACAAACCAGCCTCCCATCCATTAACTCTGTCTACACTTTCCACTGCTTTGGGAAAAGCAGCCAGCAAAATCAAGGACCCCATGAACCTCAGACATTCTCTCTCACCTTCTCCCATCAGGAAAAGGTTACAAAAGTCTGCAGTCATACCAACCTCCAAGAACAGCTTCTTTCCTGTTGCCATCAGACTTTTGAATGGACTACCTTTATATTAGTTAATCTTTCTCTACACCCTAACTATGACTATAACACTACATTCTGCACTCTCTCCTTTCCTTCTCTTCAATGTACGGTATATTTTGTCTGTGTAGCACAAGAAACAATACTTCCATTGCATTCCAAAACGTGAAATAATAAAATTAAATCAAAATTCAGCTATTCAAGCTTATTCCATCATTCACTCGGTCATGACTGATCTGTATCTCAACTTCATTTACCCACATTTGATCTGTACCTCTTGGTACAAGGGTATCAACAAATAATCAATTAACTTTGGTCTTGAAAATTGGCAGATATGTTAACACAAAAGCAAAGTACTGCAGGTGCTAGAAATCTAAAATAAACACTGATGGAAATAGCAGGTCTGATGATTACAATTAAGTTTCAGGTCTGCGGTCTTTTATCAGAAATGGAACAAGTTAGAGATACAACAGGTGGCAAACAAATTCAGAGCCAGGAAAGGGGCAAAAGGTACTGATAGAGCGTATGGCAAGAGAGATTAAAGGACAAAAGGGATGATGCTGCAAGACCAAAGGAAATAATAACAGGATAAATGAAAGATGTATAAACAAGATTGAAAATTAAGTGGAAAAATCATTACCAATAGCTGCCAAAAACAAGGGAATGAAATCAAAAAACAGCAAAATACCTTATTAAAAGATATATTTATCAACACACAGCATGTCTGAGACGAGGACTAAAAACTGAAGCAGATTATGTATAAATTTAAGAACAGAACATGAAAAGTACATTTTCCCCATTGAATCTTTTCCTTCAAACAATTCTCCTGTCATACCATCGAATTGTATATGAAGCAACCCCAATATTTTTGCCCTGTTTGGTCGATTTCCTTCTCAACGTTCAAAGAAGTTTATTAAATCTGATATCCTTCAAGTTTAGTCGCTTTGGTTTGTTTCTGGGTCCAACTCACATATTAAATCTCAAGCTAAGGATCTGGGTTGACTTTCACTGAGCTATTTAATATCGGTACGGTTGCCCCAAAGAATCAAACATACTGTTCTGCTCTATAAGCTTTCTAATCCAAGAACATCTACTCCTTTCAACAGAAACTGAACATGGTATTCCAAGTATGACCTGACCAGAACATTGTAAACTTTTACAGATGCACCATAGAAAGCATTCTTTCTGGTTGTATCAGAGCTCAGTATGGCTCCTGCTCTGCCCAAGACCGCAAGAAACTACAAAGGGTCATGAACGAAAGCCAGTCCATCATTCAAACCAGCCTCTCATCTACTGTCTACAATTCCTGCCACCTTGGCAAAGCAGCCAGCAAAATTAAGGACCGCACATATCCTGGACATTCTCTCTTTCGCCTTCTTCCATCGGGAAAAAGATCCAAAAGTCTGAGGTCACGTACCAATTGACTCAAGAACAGCTTCTTTCCTGCTGCCATCAGACTTTTGACTGGACCTACTTTGCATTAAGTTGATCTTTCTCTGCACCCTAGCTATAACTAACACTACATTCTGCACTCTCTCCTATCCTTCTCTATGGACGGTATGCTTTATCTGTATAGTGCACAGACAATACTTTTCACTGTATCCTTATACATGTGACAATAAAAAAAAACAAATCAAATAAATTTTGTAGATGTGTTAGTGCTGGTTGAATAACACTTTAGTTATTAGTTTTTAATTACTTTGCATCAATGTGCCCAACTCTCAATTTGCTTGTCCTGAAAATTTAAATTTATGGATCATCCATAGCCTTTCAGGATGAAAAATATTCCACGTTGAGCTGCACGGTGGCACAGTGGTTAGCACTCTTACCTCACAGCGCCAGGGCCCCATGTTTGATTCCTGGCTCCAGTCAGTGTCTGTGCAGAGTTTGTACGTTCTTCCCCATGTGTGTGTGGGTTTCCTCTGGGTGGGTTAGGTTGATTGGCCATGCTAAATTATCACTTAGTGTTAGGGTGACTAGCTGGGGTAAATACATTTTTACCCTAGATAGGGGCTGGGTGGGATTATGGTCAGTGCAGAGTCGATGGGTCGAATGGCGTATTTCTGCACTGTAGGGATTCTAAACTGGATGTGAAAGTATTTCCTGGTAAGCATGATTATGATTTTAAGATTCTGCCCCTTCTGGATTCCACCCCCACTGGAGGAAAAAGCTTCCCTTCTCAATAACCTCAACAACATCATCCCTCAACTAAAGATGCGTATAAGTACAACCTTTTTTATGCAACCTGTCCCCCATAACTGTGCAAGCAATGCCATAATCCTGGTGTAGTGCCTGAAACTGAACAGTGCTTCCAAATTGAGTCTGATCATGAATCTATACAACTAAGGTGTCTCTTCTTCTCCTTTTGTACTGCAAACCAGTAAAGATAGCGGGCAGCATTCTGTTAGGCTTTGCCATTACTTTCTGTAACTGCGAAATACATTGCTACTCTTAAGCCAGCCTCTACAACACAAACAAAAAATGTTCAATTCAAAAGTGACACATACCCTGGACGCAGTCCATCATCACCTGAAGCAGATGGATGCCATTTTCCCTCTGCACCTATGCATTAGCTTTTAGTGGTTGAAAACTGGACACCCAAATCCCTTTACTCCTCCAATCTCTAGCCAATCACCATGGAAAAAAAAATTCTTGGATTCAGAACGAATGACCCCACACTTTCCCGTATCAATTCAACAATATTTTGCTCAGTCAATTAATCTTCATCCAATTTTCACAACTTGCCATCTAACTTAGTGTCTTGTATAAATTTCAGTTTGCAACTCTCAATTCCTTCATTTCAGTCACTGATATTTACAGTAAATGAGACACCATTACAACGCCAGGTGTAGTAAGTCTTTGGAGGCAAAAGTCCCTTCACCAAAATCCCTTTATTTACAAACTCTAACAGCAATACACAGAGTGCTGGGGGCAGGGGGGGTGGGGGGTGGTGTCAAAGGAACTGACACTTCCAGCTAAGTACAAGGCAAAGACTTGCTGATTGGCCCATCAACTGGATCCTTAACTAGCAAAGTCTTTTTTTCCCCCAACCAAATAAACAAAACCAAATTAACTCAGGGACAATTCAAAAGGGGCAGCTCCTTAAAAGGGCGGGAACCGCCCAAAATGAAAGACAAAGCAGAAAAAAAACTTAACATCAAAATTAAAATGTGATTAAACATAAGAACATAAGAAATAGGAGCAGGAGTAGGCCATCTAGCCCTTCGAGCCTGCCCCACCATTCGATAAGATCATGGCTGATCTGTCGTGGCTCTGTTCCACATTCCTGCCCTCTCCCCATAACCCTTAATCCCCTCTCTTATCAAAAACCCATCAACCCGCGTCTTAAAAATATTTAGCGAGGCAGCCTCCACCACTTCAACGGGCAGAGAATTCCAGAGATTCACCACCCTTTGAGTGAAGAAGTTCCTCCTCAACTCCATTCTAAACCGCCCCCCCCTTATCTTGAGGCTGTGCCCCCTAGTCCTACTATCCTTTCTGAGCTGGAAGAGTCTCTCCACCTCTATCCTATCCTATCCATCCCATTCATCATCTTATACGTCTCAATGAGATCTCCCCTCATTCTTCTAAACTCTAACGAGTACAAGCCTAGTTTATTCAGCCTCTCCTCATAGTTCAACCCCCTCAACTCTGGCATCAGCCTAGTAAACCTGCTCTGCACTCCAAGGCCAAAATATCCTTGCGTAAGTACGGCGACCAAAACTGCACACAGTACTCCAGCTGTGGCCTCACCAATGCCCTATACATCCGCAGCAAGACCTCCCTACTTTTATATTCAATCCCCCTCGCTATGAAGGCCAGCATCCCATTCGCCTTCCTGACCACCTGCTGCACCTGCAAGCTGGGTTTTTGCGACTCATGCACAAGGACCCCAAGGTCCCTCTGCACTGTTGCCTGCTGCAGTTTTTTGCCACGTAAGTAATATTCCTTCCTACCATTATTCCTACCAAAGTGGACCACCTTGCGCTTGCCAACATTAAATTCCATTTGCCATTTCCTGGCCCATTCGCCCAGCCTATCTAGATCCTCCTGTCAATAATAAGGGGTCAATAATACACCCTGCGGTGCCCAGCGGGATCCTTAATCAGAGTTCATACTCCAATAGGCCAGCCTCAATGGGCTGATTGAAGTCATTACACCAGGGTAACACCATTTGTCACACCACCAATCAGTGTCTACTTTCCACTCAGACCTCCCAACCAGTTGCAAATGTTTTCTTCATTCCCATGGTATTGGTCCAATTGTACAATTAATTTGGAAAATCCTTTCAATGTCTCCAGCAGATTGGACCATCCTACAGTTGCATTTTGTATCCAGGTCACTTGCACAGATCAGAAAGAATAAGGGTTAAGAAGCCAACAATTTTTCCAAGGTATGTAGCTCTCATGAATACTTTGCTTCCTATTTCTAATCTTCACTTAACATAACCCTTAAAATAATCATTCCTCGTGGAAGCACATACAATTGTAAGTAATTTATATTGACTCAGTATTTTACTATCTGTCCCGGCAGGGCTTCATATTGTCATGTGAGTGTATCTTTAAAAAAAGTTGTTTTTTTTTTAAATCATGCAGCTTACAGTTTCAGCGATGTCATTGGAGGGCAGAGCTAAGCTGTGAAAGGTGACAGGGCTTTCAGTTTCATTTTGGGATGTGTGTTTGAAGAGATTTAGCAGCAGTCTCTCCCTCCCTGTTCTTCTCTTTTAAGAAACTATGTTTTGGGAAACAGATTTGACTACACTCTTAGATTCTTCGCAAGGGATTTTCAGCATTCAATCCAGGAGGCTGGATTCCTGTAACAAGTTGGCATTAACTATGCTGTATTGTACTTATTTGGAGGATTTTGCGTATTGGAAGTTGGCTTTGGTTGGAATACATTACATATTTCCTTAAGAAATTGTGTTTCTTCTCTATAATTGTTAAAAGCTCTTGCTCATTGTTTTACTATGTGTCAACAATATTCTCAATTTAACTTTGTTTTTGATAAAAGCGCCTTGTGGGTCAGTTGACTCACAACCAAGTGAACCCTCTCGTGCTCATTCTAGCCAAATTCAATGTAAAACATTACAGGTCAGGTGGGCTTCATAGCATCCAACCTGACTTGTAACAATATGAACTAAAATATTTGCCATGTCTTGACCAAGAACATAAATGTGTACAATTTGCTAAAATAAAATCAAAGAAAATGATGTTGTCTCCACTGTTTATACTTAGTAGAAAGTTTTTTTTTAAAAAAGCAAAGATTGTGTAAGTTACACTCATATTTAATTTCCCTCAGACATGACTAGCTCTTTGTAAACTTTAATTAGATGATTCTTTTTATATCAGCATGAGGGGGAAGTCTAAAGAAATACAAATACTGGTTCTAATACGATGTAAAAGAGGCAGAATATCAAGAAGGTGCATTTATATACATTTCACAGCCTGAGGATGCCCCCAAGTATTTCCTAGCCAATTAGTTACTTCTGAAGTGTCATCACTGTTAATGTGTAGCCAAGCGTAGCAGCTTATTTCCACACACTGAGGGCGCACACAAATGGTAAGTGAGGTAAACAAGCAGATAATCTCTTTCGATGCCATTAGTCGAGAAACAATTAACCTGATCAGTGATAATAAATCAAAATAACACCTTACCTTTTTGAGCAACTTTTCTTTTTGGTCTTCTTAATTCACTTTCTAAAATTAAAATGTTACCACATAAGACAACCTGTGTAATATGAACAGAAATTACAGTAATCTGAATGTCAACATAAACTCAATGACTACAAAGTGGACCATGACTAGTGTACAGTGATTATGACTAGCACTGCTGCCTCACAGCGCCAGGGACATGGATTCGATTCCAACAATGGGTGTGTGTGTCTGGAGTTTGTATGTTTGCCTTATGTCTGCATGGGTTTCCTCCTGGTGATCTGGTTTCCTCCCACAGTCCACAATATGCAGGTTAGGTGGATTGGTCATGCTAAAATTGTCCCTTGTTGTCCCAAGATATGTAGGTTAAGGGAATTAGGAGGGTAAATAAATGGGGTTATGGGGAGAGAGTAGCACTGATAAAATGCTCTATTGGACAGTCAGTACTAACTCAATGGGCTGAATGATCTCCTTCTGCACTGTAAGGATTCTATGATTCTATCGATAAGAATTTTATGGATGAGGTCATATCACCAATTGATAGGATAATCATTTCCTTTTATGGCTGACTATAATGTACCATTTTATCACTTACAGCACTCTGCACCACAAAGCCAATTGTTACTTATCTTTATAGCCTGGGTTTGAATTTTCCACTAACCTCCAAATGAAATTAACTTAAGACAGTCTGGAGTCAGTTTATATTGGCCACGGGTACAAAGCATAAAATTGGCCCCTAAGTAACTTCACGGTCCCTCAGAGAAACCATAAAGGTGGAGAGCATGAAAAAATGGAAAAACATTATGATTGATGCAGTACAGACTGCTGATCTTTACACAAGGTTAAATTTATCTCGTTGGAGAATTATTTTACATCTGGCTGTAATAAACTAGGCCTGAGAGCACCTAATTTTGAGTTTGAAAGCTTTAATGAAAAAGGATTCCACTATTTCATTTTACTGTTTTAGCATCTTTTAAAGACTTTATAATAATCTATACACAAATATTTAATGGTGTGTCTTGCAATATGGTCCACGTTCTAGTAATTTTCAAGTGTTAGAAATGAAAACGTTTATGGACTATGAAATTAAGTGCCGTGCCATCCCCTTAAAATATATTAATTAAATATTCATTGTATAATACATTATATATTAATAGTAAACAAAATGTATCAAATTACATAATTTATTAAATGAAAAATTGAATTCCTATTTTTAAAATATACGCATGAAACCAGAAACTAATGAGCTGAAGTTACCACACTGTGCCCACAAAGACATCCACAAATTTGTAACAGCTGATATAGAAATGTAACTGCAAACTTCTGTTATTAATACATTAATTCACATTTTCCTACTCTGATCAGTCCACTTCAACAACAAAACAAAGAACCGTACAGCACGGGAACAAGCCCTCCAAGCCTATGCTGACCATGGTGTCTGCCTAAACTAAAACCATATTCACATACGAGTCTGTATCCTTCCATTCCCATCCTACTCATGTATTTGTCTAAATGCCGCTATCCATACACTCCCACCACCTCCCCGGGCAGTACGTTCCAGACATTCACCACCCTCTGTGTAAAAAAAAAAACAACAACTTGCCTCTAAACTTTTCCCCACACACCTTAAAACTATGTCCCCTCGTACTTGACTTTTCTAATCTAGGACAAAGCATCTGACTATTCACTCTGTTCATGCCCCTCAATCTTGTAAATCTCTATAAGGTTGCGTCTCAACCTCCGTCGTTCCAGTGAGAACAAACCGAGTTTCTCCAACCTCTCCATATAGTTAATACCCTCCAGACAACATCCCAATAAACCTCTTGTGTACCCTCTCCAAAGCATCCACATCCTTGTAGTGTGGTGACCAGAATTGTACACTATGTTCCAAATGAGGCCTAATTAAGATTCTGTGCAACTTCGATCTGTCGTTTATGCTTAAAAGTGAGTTCCTTTTTAAAGCAATAAGTCCTAAAATAATTTCTGAATGTGCTGCCAAATTACTCGAACTTACATGTTATATGGTCCTAACACTGAACTCTTCATGGAATAACTCATCCTAAAATCAAGACAGTGTGTCGATAATTAGGGAGAGATGGTGGCATCCTAGTAGTGTCACTGAAATAATAGTTCAGATGCCAAGGTCAATGTTCTGAGGGGACAAATTCAAATCCCATCACAGAAGCTGGTGAAATTTAAATAAATTAATAAAAAAATCTGGAATTGAATGTTGAATATTATTGAATGTTGTGGGAAAAAAAACAACTGGTTCACTCATGTCCTTTAGGGAAGGAAATCTGCCCTCCTCACATGGTGTGGCCTACATGTGACTCCAGAGCCACAGCAATGTGGCTGACACTTAATTCCTCTGCAATGGCCCGAGTAAGTTATTCAATCAAGGCATCCAATGGCCTTGCCGCTAACACCCAAATCCCATGAAAGAATTAAACAAAAAACACGCTAATCCTTGAAATAGGAAACTTTAAAATATTACAATTGTATAACTCGCTGTTAACAATCTAATATTTCTAGTACACTTTTGTCTGAGGTGCAGCTCAACACTTTGAGATACAAAAGGGTCCAAAGAAAATGCACGTGAGGGGTAACAGATAAAAGTGGAGTCCAGTTGACAATAAACGTACTGACTGAGGAGTGGTGGCACAGTGGGTTAGCATTGCTGCCTCGCAGCGCCAAGGAACTGAGTTCAATTCCTGGCTTGGGTCACTGTCTGTGTGGACTCTGAATGTTCTCCCCATCTGTGTTGGGTTTTCTCTGGGTGCTCTTGCTTACAGAATGACTAAATTTGAGTTTTTTTTTGTTAATTAGTGGGAATTGTATTTTTCTAAACAGGATTCCATTAAAATTGTGGTTTATTCGGTTTGTTAATAGTTTAGTTAACTTGTTCACTGTTAGTTAGATAAATAGTGTTTGTTGATTTTACAGAGAGTCTCAAGTGGTTATTTTGATTTAACCACAAAAGTTTGCTGAAGAGCAGATTGTACTAGTTCTTCACACTTTTAACAGATTATGAAACGAGGCACTCCTCTGAGTGGTTAGGTGTGAGTTCTCAGAGAAAGGATCAACCTCCTCTTCCTGACAGTATGAACTGTCAGAATAAAAAAGAAAAAATGCTGGAAATTCATCGGTTGATTGGAAGCTGAAAGCAAGTGAGTTTTGAATGCAATCCTATAATTAGCTACCTGGAGTGGAACCAGCAGATGGAAGGGGCTTGTAAACACATGTGATAATTCAGTCCCAGCAAAATCAGTGTCAGGGTATTTGTACAGTACTGATAAAGTTTATTGATTCAACAATGGATTGGTCACTTTCTGCAGAGTCTAACTTAGTAGCACTTTTGCCTTTGAGACAGAAGGTTCGAGGTTCGAGTCCCATTCCGGGCCTTTAGCACAAAAGTCAAGGCTGACACTCCCATGCAGTGGTGGGGCAGTGCTGCACTACTATAGGTACTGTAGGTGAGATGTTAAACCAAAGCTCTGTTTGCCATCACGGGTGGATATAAAAGATCCCATAGAACTATTTTGAAGAAGAACAGGGGAGTTATCCCAATATTTACCCCTCTGCTTGTCCGGTAACCTGAACTTCACATTGGTAGTTGTGGGAGCTTGCTGTGTAGAAACTGGTTGTTCTGACATTACAACAGTGACTACACTTTTTGAAAGTATTGATTGATTTTAAAGTGCTTTAAGATGTCCAGTGGTTGTGAAAATCTTTTTGTCAAGAGTCTGGGGGACTACAGGACCACTTCTGCCTTTGGTCTTGGAAGACATTCTGTGGTCTCATTGGCTCTCCCTACTTTGGAACAGCAGATGTTCCCTGCAGGATGATTACCATCCTGAAATTACCTGCTGGTTTTTCAATGTGAATATTTTCAATTATGGAATAACCAAAGTATATTGAGAAATTTGGATAATGGGCATCTTTCAAACACATGCTGTTTAAAATTTTGTGCAAACTGACTGCAAATATATTTTTATTGAGGTATGCATTTAAGGTTCTAGGAACTGAAAGAAGAGACTGAGTTGTATTGCAAAGATTATTACTGCATTTACTCCGAGGCTTCTAATTCTTAATCAAAATTTTAAAACATTTTTCACTATTAGATGTTCAAGGAATCTTTCCTAATGAGTTTTGAAAATGTTCTGTGCTCTCCCAGTGAATCAGTTGGGCGGCACAGTGGTTAGCACTGATGCTTCACAGAACCAGGGACCTGAGTTTGATTCCCGACTTGAGTCGCTTTCTGTGTGAAGTTTGCATATGCTCCCCGTGTCTGTGTGGGTTTCTTCCAGGTGCTCTGGTTTCCTCCCACAGTCCGAAAGATGTGCTGGTTAGGTGCATTGGCCATGCTAAATTCTCCCTCAGTGTACCCAAACAGATGCCAGAGTGTGGCGACTAGGGGATTTTCCACAGTAACTTCATTGCAGTGTTAATGTAAGCGTACTTGTGACACTAACAAATAAACTTTAACCGGCTACCATGGTTTAAGTGAAATTTATGTCGAAATCAAGATATGAATCAAACTTTCAGGATACAGAAGTCTATTACCTGGAGGCTGAGTATGCTTGTATTCCTTCTTGTGTTGTGGGTTTTTCCTACAAAGATGTGAAACACATTTTAATCTAACATTAACGATACACAGTATAGGTGGTAAAACAACAATGCACCCCAGTCTAATAACCTATTCAGAGTGGCAGTAAGATTGTTTAGCCAGAAAACAGAGCAGTTAAAGATGTTCTTGCATTACGGTTTTCTAGTTTTATTTTATAACATTCACTTTGTTTGCCAATTTCTTTTCCACTCCATTATTTCTGTTGGGGGCAAGGATTTATAAGTTTCTTACCCAAAAGACCTAAATAGAAGGCTTTGAAAGCTGACACTTTGAGTAGATGTCTTCTGGAAGAAAAGCTGGCATGCAAAATAATGACCAGTAAAGTTTCACAAATCATAGAATCCCTACAGTGCAGAAGGAGGCCATTTGGCCAATCAAGTCTGTGCTGGTCACAATCCCATCCAGGTCCTATTCCCACAACCCCTTATATTTACCCATTGATCCCCCTGACACTAGTGTCAATTTAGCACGGCTAATCAACCTAACTCACACATCTTTGGACTGTGCAAGGATACCGCAGCACCCGGAGGAAACTCACGCAGATACAGGAAGAACGTGCAAACTCCCCACAGACAGTGACCTGAGGCTGGAACTGAACGAGAGACCCTTGTGCTGTGAGGCAGCAATGCTAACCACTGTGCCACCCATATAGCTTGCAAGGACTGATTTTAATTTTACACTGTGTGTAGATGGGCTCCAAAATATATCAAACATATCTATTATAACTGACAAATTGTTATGGAGTAATAGATCAGGCACACATGGAAAATAAAAGTCTTCAAATAACCATTTCTACAAAAATACAGTTATTGCACAAACTACTCCCTTTGTGAATGGCACCATAATGACTGGTGGACTATAACAGGTTTGCGTGGTCACTTTTCTCATGAAACCCATCTATCAAGTCACTTAGGTGTTGGGAAAGTGACAATCAAGAGTAACTGCATACATTTAAACGTGGAGTGCAAAACAGGGCAAGGGTGGGAGCTTACAGCAACTGGCTGCCTGCATCTGAACAGGAGAGGATTCCAAGAAGTGAAACGGGGAGCTTTTGGTGCCATATCTTTCGAAGTAAAATAATATCAATAATTAACAAGATAGAACTTTTTTTCCTCTTCGTAGGGCCCACAGAATTGCTTGGCTGACATGTCAGTTCTGTGAGATAATCTTGGAAGTACTCATCTCAGAACTGTCTAAACCTGACATGTTAAAACTGATCTATAAAAAAAAAAGCAGCAAAATGCTGTGGGTGCTGGAATCTGAAACAAAAACAGAAAATGCTGGAAAATCTCAGCAGGTCTGACAGCAGCTGTGGAGAGAGAATAGAGCCAATGTTTCAATTCTGACGTTTCATCCAAGCAAAGAGTCAGCCAGACTCGAAACGTTGGTCTATTCTCTCTCCATAGCTGCTGTCAGACCTGCTGAGATTCAGATTACTGATGGCAGCACAACGGCAGTGCTTAGCACTGCTGCCTCACAGCGTCAGGGACCCGGTTCAAATCCCAGCTTGGGTGACTGTGTGGAGTTTGCACGTTCTCCCCGTGTCTGCGTGGGCTTCCTCTGGGTGTTCTGGTTTTCTCCCACAGTCCAAAGATGTGCAGGTTAGGTTGACTGACCCTAGTTTAAGGGAGCTTATCCAGGGTAAATGTGTAGGGTTACAGAACAGCGCCTGGGTGGGATTACGGTTGGTACAGTCTCAGTGGGCCAAATGGTCTCCTGTGCTGTAGGGATTCTATGGTTTTCCAACTTTTTTGATTTTTGAGTAAAAAAAAAAATGGCTTTAAATAGCTGCCAGTAAATGAACACGTGGACATTGTTAGTGAGATTATTGAAGCATATTTTACTGACCTATAACAAGATGTACCAAAAGGACACTCTGGTCTTCCATCCTCCTCCTCCTCCCCTGCTGAGTCTTCATAATCAGCATCACCAGGGTGACTCAGCTCCTGAAAATGCTGTGGATTTTTCCTGTGTGAGAAAAGATGTGTTTTATACTTCTTTGTAACAATAAGAATGGCGGAAGTTTTGTTAAATCAGGAACTTTACAAGATTATGTTTTGTCTTTAAATTTAGGTTAAAGAGGTTGTGTCATCTGCTCCAGACAGTAAAGCTGCGTGGTTTGATCCAAGGAAAGCTCAGAGGAGAAGGTGCAAAGCATTTATTCTCAGAGACAATGGCAGAAGTGGGCAGCATGGTCACACAGCAGTTAGCACTGCTGCCTGACACTGTCAAGGACGCGGGTTCAATTCCCAGCTTGGGTCACTATCTATGTAGGTTTTGCACATTCTCCCTATGTCTGCGTGGGTTTCCTCCGGGTGCTCCGGTTTCCTCCCACTGTCCAAAGATGTGCTGGTTCTCCCTCAGTGTACCTGAATAGGCACCAGAACGTGACGACTAGGGGATTTTCACAGTAACTTCATTGCCGTGTTAATGTAAGCCTACTTGAGACTAATAAATAAAATTTACTTTAGTATACCATGGGTAGACTCTGTCTCTCTCAAGGTCCTAGAAATGTGTTATCGGTAATGGGTTGTAAACAATTATGGTGTGAGTTGTCCATTTACTTCTAAAATGCAAGAGAGTTAGGATCAAGAACAGCTGAGCAGCATTCAACCTGAATACAAGATCGTGTTTCACGTTGTCATGGGAAGAAGCAGCCACTTTTTGACATCAGGTTACAGGCTTCCTGACAAATCAAGTTTCTGTGCAATTGAAAGAAAAGGCTGCTTGTCACTGCAAGTTACCATGGCCAAATGCAAGAGAGAGACGGACCTCAATTGAACAAATGTATCATGAAGCCATCTAAAGATTCCGGGAGATTAGTCCTGACATAATCAGGCGGCTGAAGCACCATCAGAGCATGGTTTACTCCGCATGGTGGTGGATTTAAGAAATTCCTCAAACTGAGGGAAGCGTCTGGGCAGCTTGGCAAAATTGGGATATAGGAATCGGTTCAAAGTCAGGGGCAACTCTGAACAGTTTTCTGTAGAGACTGTAATTTCATGGAGAGCGCAATGGGTGATAAGTATACAAGGGAAATGTCACCTTCTATAGTTAAGCACAAATAATCTACAAAAAAGAAAACAGCATCTTTTTTTAGTCATTTGTTATAGTAAAAAGTCTTAATGTGAAATTTTGCTGGGTCATTCTTTCAGATAATAGCTGGAAATATGAACCTCTTTTGAAAAGTTATTGGTCTTTATGGACAGTAACATAATGATGTGAAAATGTCTAAATGTTTTGAAATATTTCAGATGTTACAAGCTAACTAAAACCTACAGGTTTAGTTCAAATTAGCAACAGCTATGCCAGTGAGAAATTTCTAAATGGGATGCTTTTGCCACACAAAATTAATTTGCTACATATTTTAGTTTGAATAGTTCACCCAAGGTATTCAATTGGATAGCAAGCATATGCATATTTCTGGTTTGTTTTAACCCTCGTTCAATGTACCACAATCAAGAGTGGTGTTAGCAACAGGAGAAAACATTACCAAATAGCTCAAAGACGTGGTGAACTCACACTCTCGACTAGAATGCATCCACTATCCAATCGGGAAATATCTCTCAGCCAACAAAAGGCAATAAAGTAACAAAATCTTTCATTAACTGGTCTTCCACAAGAGACTTCCTTGGTATGAAAGGAAGGGTAAAATGATCAAATAAACTGCAAAAATGTCAAAACTATTAATTTAAAATGGATAGCTCCGCAAACAATATCCGCAACGTGTAGGCTTTTCCCACTTGAATCTTCCAAATTATTTACCTCTCATCAGATTATTTTCCCCCCAATTAAATGGAGCCTGGAATGATTTTGATTTTAAAGTCAAGTCCCAAGCTATAAATAGGAACCAATACTTGTTGTGCTTATAGTGCAGTAAAGAGTTTTAAAAGAATAAATTTAAAAATTACAGGACAGGAGCAGGCCCTTCAGCCCTTCAAGCCTGCACTGACCTGAACTAAAACCCTTCTAGGGACCATATCCTTCTATTCCCATCCTATTCATGCATTTGTCAAGACACCCCTTAAAAGTCACTATCATATCTGCTTCCACTACCTCTCCCGATAAGGAGTTCCAGACACCAACCACCCTTTGTGCACTCATACATTTCCTTTAAACTTGCCCCTCGCACCTCATCTATGCCTTTTTGTAATTGAAAAAGCTTCTGACTATCCACCCTGTTCATGCCCCTCATAATCTTGCAGACTTCCATCAGGTCACCCCTCCACCTCCACTGTTCTAGTGGGAATAAACCAAGTTTCTCCAACCTCTCCTCATAGCTAATGTCCTCCATACCAGACAACATCCTGGTAAATTTTTTCTGTACCCTCTCCAAAGCCTCCACATCTTTTTGGTAGTGTGAAGGCTGCTTGTAGTAAATTTAAGCTGGTAAACACACATTGACACACACAATAAAAATGTCAGTGTGTACAGGATCTCAAACTCATTCAGATTTCAATGTTTCAGTAAGTATTTCAAACTCTCAGGTGACCAAAAGCTAACTAAATTTGTACAGTGACTTCTCAAAAGACTTCAGATGAACTTCTGAAACTGTGTAGAATTGTAACTACAAACACCATGATTTTAATTTCTTCCCATTTTTCTTCCCTGTAGATTATTTTTCTCCCATTTTCATCAACTTTTGTTCACCAGTCACTTTTTATTTTACACCTATCTTAAGTTATTCCAAAGTTATACTGAATCTTTCTGAATGGTCTTGCCTTCACCATCCCCGTGCTATACACGGAAATAACTATCACCTGTTTTGTGTGTCATTTATATTGTCTTTGAAAGATGTTCTCACCCATGATCCATTTTCTATTTTTCTGAATTGTCTTGCATGGGCTCCCTTAAACTTTATTGTCCTCATTTTCCACCCGTGCATAATTCTAGAGTGTGACCCTTATATAACAATTAAAGGTATATTTTCATTTAAAGCACAGTCAGAAAACATTGCTTTAATACATTGCCCTCTTGTGGAGAAGGCAATATAATGTGCATCAAACACAGAAAATGCTGGAAAATCTCAGCAGGTCTGACCATATCTGTGGAGAGAGAATTGAGCCAATGTTTTGATTCTGGATGACCTTCTGTCAGGGCAGTCAGATCTGCTGAGGTTTCCCAGGATTTTCTGTTTTTGTTTCAGATTCCAGTATCTGCAATATTTTGCCCTTATTTTAACCTCAAGGTGCACGTTTGGCAGATACAACTACAGACTGGGTGAGTGACAGCAGATGTTTGAAGATTCAAGGTCGCTCACAGACTAATCAGCAGTACGTGAACATGTAAACAGGTTTGTTTTTCTTATTTTCCTTCTTTAATGGCACCCAAATCCCTCAATTAGCCCACTGACCAATTGACATAGAACTCGGGGGGACTAAGTGTAGACTGGGTGATTGCTGAGCAGAGTAAAGAGCTGAAGTTTTACATCATAAAGGCAGAAAGTTAAGCAGTTGGTTAAAACAAGAAACAAAGCAATCTATCCCTGGGCCTTGGATTTTGAATTGAACCAGACATTTGACTAATTCAGAATGCAGAGATGATGGGTAAGGCTAGTATTTATTGCACCTCCCTTTTACATTTCAACAGTCAATCAACCGCCTTGCTTTTCACTCCCCTTCCTTTCATTCCCTATTGGAACGTCCTTCCCTTTCACTCATTCTTTACAATATTCATTTGCACCATTTCCTGCTAATATTGTAGCGTGTTGTTGTGCCCAATTCTCCTCTTCTCACCCATGACAGCTCCTCATAATGGCTTCATTCAGATCTATACATCCTCATCTCAGGGTCATTTATGTTCTATGCATTCACAGCAGCCTGAAAGGAAACTCGTGTGTTCATTGCTGTCCACAGGAATGTGGACCTTTCTCTGTCAATGTTGATTCCTGCTATTTGACCCACTCTTACTCCCATGAAAACCTGAGAGACAAGCCACTTACCACCCTCTCTCCCAAGCTCACTTAGGAGCCTATTTTACCATTTTGATTCTAAGTGCTGGGCGGACTTGAATCTGGGAGTATTTCAGATCTGACTTTTAGACCTGTTCTCAGGTGGCCCCATACGCACTCTGCCTGAAAAAATATCAGCGAATCTGAATTGCACTGCACAAGCCTGTGAGCGGGGTTTAACACGCCCGAAATCTTGCAACTCCGCTTGATGCCTTCAACTGCGTATGCACAGAAAAAAAAGATAGAACGTGACTCCTGTGCCACATTGCTCCCGGGCTGGATAAAACCTCCCCTGGCACCCACAGACATTGGCCTACCCACACATCATTACTGACCCCTTTATATTCCCACCCCCTCCACTACCCACACTGATCATGGGGCCCCTTCCATTCCCCCCCCGCCCCCCACAGATTTCAGCAGCAGACCCCCCCCCCCTTCCCCCTCACTGATCACAAGCAGAGTGGCAGCAGACACCCACTTCTCGTCCCCCCCTACACCCCCCTGCCCCGATCTCAAGCAGAGAGCTGTCACATCCACCTCCTACCCTGCCGATCTCAGATAGAAAGCCATCTGATGCTCCTCCTCACTAACTGGAGCGCCCGAAACAGACTTATGTGGAGTATGTCTGTTTCGCACCAATTCTGGATGGGCAAATGCAGTGATAAAGGGGGAAATGCCAGTAAGGTTGGGCGTGCAGCCCATTAAGTCAATTTACATGCATGCAAATACATTTAAATGGCCATCGTGCCCATTTTGGGTGCGTTCCTGATCATTTTCGGGCCTTGGTAAAGGGGGAACCAGTGCAGGTGCAGATTGTACTACTCACTGCATGCCTGACTCAAGTTTTTGTATCTGAAAACAGGCGCAACTTTATGGTAAAATTGGGCCCTACCTCTCCTCCCATGTCCAAACATATTCAACGCCACCCCAAACATCGCTCCATCCCGAAGGCTGCCAGTGTCGTCTTTGGGATGCCATCAATCTGGTTTTAAAGCATCATTTTTAACTCAGTCTTAGGGCGGGATTTTTGGACCGCTCTCACCCCAAGACCGGAAAATCCCGTCCAGAGGTCAGCGGACCTCTGCACGGTCCTGTCCTGTCCTGTCCGCTACAATTCCCATGGCGGGCAGCACAGAAAACTTCCACTCAGTGTGAACCACAACAGTTCAGGTGTCCCGCACACCTGTGTTCTGGGAGTTCTAGCCCAGTAACCTAAATCTCTCATACTAACACCGATTAGGTTTGGGAACTGTCTTGGGGACTTGTAGCTCTGGTTTCAATTAAATTCGGTCTCCCTTCTGAGGGGTATTTCATTACCAAGCTTAATCATTTTCTAATGAATTGTGGAACCTGTATTTCTATCCTGTTATAAGCTACATTTCCAGCAGTAAATACTCAGTTGAGTGGAGATGCCGAAAAGGATTTTCAAAAATAGAATTTTGCTTAGTTTAATTCCTTTCCTTCAGTTGTAAATTTTGCTGACCATTGATGTTTGAATTGCTGTTTTTGTATGTCCTCAGTATTTGTTACTGAAGTTTGTATAGCCCTCTTTTACAGGATACTACAGTGAAGAAGAGGCCCTTCAGCCCATTGAGTCTGCACCAATGCATGAAATGCCCTGACTTGCCCATCTAATCCCACTTGCCAGCACTTGGCCCATGGCCTTGAATATTATGGCATGCCAAATACTCATCCAAATACCTTTTAAAGGATGTGAGGCATCCCACCTCCACCACCCTCCCAGGCAACGCATTCCAGACCCTCACCACCCTCTGGGTAAAAAAGCTTTTCCTCAAATCCCCCCTAAATCTTCCACCCCTCACTTTTAACTTGTGCCTCCCCCATAACTGACCCTTCAACTAAGGGGACCAGCTGCTGCTTATCCACCCTGTCCAAGCCCCTCAATCTTGAACAACTCAATCGGATTGCCCCTCAGCCTTCTCTGCTCCAACCAAAACAACCCAAGCCTATTCAACCTATCTTATAACTTAAATGTTCCATCCCAGGCAGCATCCTAATAAGTCTCCTCTGCACCCCCTCCAGTACAATCACATCCTTCCAATAATGTGGCAACCAGAACTGCACACAGTACTCCAGCTGTGGCCTCACCAAAGTTCTCTACTTTTGTAATCTATACCCTGAATAATAAAGGTTGTTAAGTTTCAAAATCTTCTAATTGTAAGCTGTGTCAATCACAAGCAAAACACAAAAAAATTGCTTTTGGAAACCATAAGAAGTCCATACAGTCTTTTATGTACATATATATTTGTGCGTGTGTGTGAAATATATATATATCAGATACCTGTAGCAGTTATGTCCATACATGCAGGAGGCTCTCTGAGGTTTCTTTTGCTGTATGGTTTGAAAAGCACTTGCATCTTCTCCTGGTTCACTGGCCTGTGGGCTTCTGCCTTTATTGAGTGTGCCTTGCCTGTGTGCGTGTGATATTTCCGATTGCTGCGCACCTTTCTGTTTCCCTCGTCTGCTCATCATTTCCACTTCTTCATCATCTTCTTCCTCCTCTTTATCACTCATTACCCAGTCACTGACCTCACCTAATTGCTGAGGGTTGGGGTAGTGTTGTTTTTGGGTTTTGCCACTGTCACCAAGCCTCCAGTTCTCATTCGCCTTGGAAGCCACACTGAGATTGTTCTTAATTTCCTCTTTCTTTTCACTTGCAGAAGGAATATTCCCATTAGTGTTTTCCTAGGACACAGAATCAAAACTACCAGTCAGTGAAGCTACTTATTCACTTTGCACAGAATTAAACAAAATTGCAACTACTAGTTATTTATACAAAAGACTTCAATGCAGTGTTAATGCTGCAGAGGTTAGAAATCCGAGATAAGAGACAAAACATTCAGATAGCTTCACTGAAGAGTTAATATTTCAGGTTGATGACCTTTCCTCAGAACTATTAAAATTGGAGATGCCACAGGTTTTAAGCGACGAGAGAAAGGGAAAAGGAGCATGAATGAAGAAGGTGAACTGCACATCAGGTCAGACTTTGAAACAGAAAGACTGGCTACAACTAAAATGCCAACCTTTCATTGTATTTCAAGCATTTATCATCTTTTGCCACCACAGTTCACCGCCGACAATTTAGTGTCATGACAACGCCAGTCGAGAAAAATGTGATATGTTCATATTAAGGCAGAGTGCTTGCTGATGCAGAGTACACACTGGAAACATCAGGAACCATTTTTTTTTTTAAACAGATGCTGAAGGGTCTGCTCTACCTTACCCACAACTTAAGTTTTTACTTCAGCCTTACAGTTTCTCCTCTTTAAAATATGAAACAGAACCTTAAAAACACTCAAATTTTCCCTGATTATGAAAAAAAGGACACCAAAAGTACTCCCACTAGAATTTCCTTACCATTTAAAGCTTAATATTTTTTCCAAATGGGTGGCATGGTGGTTAGCATTGCTACCTCACAGTGCCAGGGACCCAGGTTCAATTCCCAGGTTGGGTCACTGTATGTTCCTCCGGGTGCTCCGGTTTTCTTCCACAGTCTGAAAGACGTGCTGGTTGGGTGCACTGGCCATGCTAAATTCTCCCTCAGTGTACTCGAACAGACGCTGGAGTGTGGCGACTAGAGGATTTTCACAGTAACTTTGTTGCAGTGTTAATATAAACCTACTTGTGACACTAATAAATAAATTAAAACTCAAGTTGCAAAATGAGGGAATGAAATGCTAAGGAACGGGCATCAAGAGTGAAATAGAAAAACCCATGATTAGTGGGAAATGGAAGACAGTCTTCAGACTAGGATTGATAAGAAATGGAGTCCAACTACAACAGCAGTCCTGAAATTGGACCTGAAATCAAAGCTTTGTCGAGATAGAGATGTAGCTCATTCAAACTCTTAATAGTCAAGTGAAGGATAAAGACAACATGTACATTTCTGAATCCCATACAGGAATTTTAGTTTTCTTACCTTGCTTTGTTCTTCATCTGTTTTCCTCCTCCGACCTTTTTTCTCCTGTGGTTGTTCTGCAATGTTTTCTTTGACATTCTCAGAGTTCTCACGCCTCTTTCTTCCTGGTTGGGTTACCTGAGTTTTGGTCTGTTCTGCATCATTTCTTCCACGTCCTTGTTCCCTTGCATTACCTGAAATAAAATAAAGATGTACAAGTTACGGACTTGATAAACACTCCGGTTTCCTCCCACAGTCTGAAAGACGTACTTGGTCATGTGCACTGGCCATGCTAAATTCTCCCTCAGTGTACCCAAACAGGTGCTGGAGTGTGACAACCACGGGATTTTCACAGTGACTTCAATGCAGTGTTCATGTAAGCCTATTTGTGATGCTAATAAATAAACTTTAAATAATTAGAAGTGCACTCAAATAAATAGGGCATGTCCATTTTTAACAGAAAGTGGTTTCCAACTAATTCTGCCACAATAGATGCACAGGTTGATTCTAACTCTAACAGATACTTAAACTGGAAGGAAATGGCTTGTAGAGAAGACATCATGATCATCATATGGTTTCCATGAACAGAGTGAATGATCCATCTAGGCCTCCTTCAGAGATCCCCAGCATCAGTCATCAGCCAGTTTGATTCACTCCATGTCTTAACAAATACCTTCAGCTGTTTCTTGATAATGGAAAGGTATGAGTCCTGACAATATTCCAGTAATATTACTGGAAAGCTTCTGCTCCAGAACTAGCCAAGTTGTTCCAGTACTGCCACGACACTGGCATCTACCTGGCAATGTGGAAAATTGCCCAGGTATGCCTTGTCCATAAAAAGCAGGTCAAATCCAACACAGACAATTCCATGAATGTGACGGAAGGGGTCACTAGAAGCATGACCAAGTGGCACTTGCTTAGCAATAAGCCGCTCACTTGGGTTCCGCCAGAGCCACTCAGCCCCTGCACTCCGTACAGCCTTGGTTCAAATATGGACAAAAGAGCTGAATTGTAGAAGTAAGGTGAGAGTGACTGCCCTTGACATCAAGGCAGCATTTGACAATGTGTGACATTAAGTAGCCTGAGCAAAACTGGAGAGGGTGCGTTTTCCATGTCACCTCTGCCAATCCACCTGATAGATTACCTGACAAGAAGGGAGCCCCTCAAGCTCGCCCCAGGAGGTGCAGGAAAACACAGCAGTCTTTGCTGGGCGACCCTCCAAGGACATGGGAAAGCCACACAGCTCCCATTTATTCCCTGTTGTGGGCTCTGGGATAATAGTGGTTAATTGGTTCATTAGTGAGTTTAAATGACCTCTTGCCAGTGGTAACTGGGAACCCTAACCCCCATCACATCAACTCCGTCTACCCTCCAATTTAGAGGGGGAAGAGATTGTGCCGCAGTCAGGAGACTAACACGATGCCTCTCCTGTGATCAAGTCAGCATGGCCATCATGTTTCTCAGCATTAAATCCAGCCCAGAGTTTCACAATCACTTCTGGCAAAAATTATCATTGATTCAATGAAAACTAATGGAACAGATGAACAGAAAAATAGTCTGAGATAGTTCAATAACAAGTTTCTCATTTGACTATACTACGGATTAAACGGAAAAAACCTTAGTACTGGAAAAGTCACTAAAAAAACATTTTGAGTATAATAAAGTGTGTTGGAAAATACAATATTAAATCCAAGTGGAATAGTATTACAGAACATAATTTTAATCCTGTAAAAAGGTGGCTCTGTATTTGGTGCTACAACTGAAAGGAAAACCTACGATTGAACATCACATTGATTAGTAATTATTGGATTCCCTGATTGTAATTCTCACAATTGGTTAATTTTCCTAGGAAGGAAATTTAACAAAACAGTTTGCTCTTTAGGGAAGGATTTCGGTACATATCTGTGCACGCTTAAAGTATAATGAATGTACCATGATTTTGTTTTAACAAATTGAATGAATGATTCATAATCCTTCTCTCAACATTTAACCCACCAGTATTGAACAAGATGGAGTATGACCTTTGCTTCAAGATATCACTTCACTCAACATGGTTTACTTGGTTTAAAGTGTTTCCATTGACATGCAAGCAGCTTCGGAAAGCCTACATGTTGTCACATTTCCCCAGTGTGCCGATCAACACTAATCCATATAGAATCGCAATCTGACCTACTGTTCTGCTTAATACTACACCACTGAGCCATCCCGCACGAACACAGAATCCACTAATTAAGAACAAGGGTCAGTTTTCTTTCTAAATGTTGAAAGGTAAAGACAATGTAGATAGGGAGAGGTTATTGGCCTTAAACTGTAATTGAAGAGCTAGAAAATACAATTATAAACACTGGTAAGCCTTGAGAAAGGGCTAATCAAAACTTTCTCCCAGGCAGCATGCTGTTGGAATAATATTACAGTATTAATCATGTTTGCACAAAATCTTAACTCATTGGCTTGATTCATAAAGAGCCAAATCAATATATTAACTAAAGGGTAGAAGATTATAAAGATTAGATAGACATAATCCTTTCACAAAGAACTGAATGAATACTTATTTTAACAATTCACTCTAGACTGCAAGGATCTGACGGACAGAGGCAACTCTCACAAGAAGATATGGTGGCACAGTGATTAGCCATGCTGCCTCAGTTCCAGGGACCAGGTTGAATTCCAATTACTGTCTGTGTGGAGTTTGCACATTCTCCCTGTGTCTGCGTGGGTTTCCTCTGGATGCTCTGGTTTCCTCCCACAGTCCAAAAATATGCAGTTGGTGGATTTTTTTTTAAGGAGTGGCACAGTGGCAAAATGGTTAGCACTGGTGCCTCAGAGTACAAAGGATCCAGATTCAATTCTGGCCTCAGTAACTATGTGGAGTTTGCACTTTCTCCCTGTGTCTGCGTAGGTTTCCTCTGGGTGCTCCGGTTTCCTTCCACAGTCCAAAGATGTGCAGGTTAAGTGGATTGGCCATGCTAAATTGCCCCCTTGTGTCAGTGAGATTAGCAGGGTAAATGTGTGGGGTTCCAAGGATCGGGTCTGGATGGGACTGTTGTCAGTACAAGCTTGATGGGTCGAATGGCCTCCTTCTGCACTGTCGGGGTTCAATGATTCTATGACCCAAGTCTGTTCCGCCATTCAATACGACCCTGACTGATTTTGGACTTCATTTTCCACCTCTCATAAAGACTTCTCACATCTGTGGTAAATGTTGCCCATCTTAGACCCTGCCTCAGCACATCTGCTGTAGAAATATTTATCCGTGCCTTGAGATCAACCACTCCAATACTCTTCTGGCCTCCAAACTTTCACCCTTTATAAACTTCAATTCGACAGGTCTAATTCTTCTAAACTTCTGAGAACAAAGGTCCAGAATTAAAATAGGTGGCATTGTTTTTTAAACCCTAAAAACCTTGGTTGCAGTTGCTGTTTTATTTCAGCGTTTTGACGAAAAAAGTTCTGATTTCATGAGGACATCTCCTGCCAGAGGCAATGAGAAACCCATGCTGTGTATGCACTTCTAATTATGTACACATCTGTTATATGTTTTCACCCATACTCCCACTGTGCTTGCTGATCTATACTTCAACTCATTGTTCTCATTTTTTGTAACCTCCCACCCTTACAATCCTCCAAGAGTTTGAGATTCCTCCTATTTTTGGCTCCTTCTGCATGACCACTTTCCTTTCACTCAACAATATCAGCCAAGCCTTCAGCTGTCCAGATCCCAAACTCTGGAATGTTCTATAAAAATGTATTCATCTCTCCAGTTCCCTCTTCTTTCAAGACGCATCTCATCTTAATATCTTCCTCTCCACCCTGTACTTGTAACATTCAAATACATCGTAAAGCCTTGGACTTTCTATTCTGTCTTTGAATAAATGTATTAATGTTTTGACTTGAAAGACTCAGCTGCTCCCAAATATTAGAGTGCGCTGGTGATTTTCCCTCAAGCTATTCCTTTATGCCAGCAGTTCACTGGAGTTTCCCACTGCCTCTGGTGAGAAATGTCCTCATGAAATCATAGAAATAGAATGCAGGAGGAGGCCATTCAGCCCATCGAGTTTGCACCGACAACAATCCCATCTAAGTCCTATCCCCGCAACACCACATATTTACCCCGCTAATCCCTCTAACGTGCACACGTTGTGACACTAAGGGGCAATTTAGCATGGCCATTCCACCTAACCCGCACATTTTTGGACTGTGGGAGGAAACCAGAGCACCCGGAGGAAACCCACGCAGACACAGGAAGAACGTGCAGACTCTGCACAAATAGTGACCCAAGCCAGGAATCGAACGCGGGTCTCTGGCTCTGTGAGGTTTACTAAGTAGCTTTAGAAGGATTTAAAATGGAGTCAGAGCTTGAAGCGATAACAGTGTATGGGAACGTAAGCCACAGGGAAGAGACAGGATGTGAAATCTCATCCTTGGAACTTCACAATCTTTTCTGAACAGATGCACAGTCAGGAAGTGCAGTTGCAGATGATCATGCTCTAAATGTAAGTAGGGAGTTCTGGCTTAAGATATACAAACTCATGATAAATTCCAAACTTAGCAGTAATAAAAATCCCTTCAAGGATTTTTAGTCACTCAATGTTTTATTCTATTGGCTCTACTTAAAGCAACAATCCAGTAAAACTGCAGAAGATTCAACAGATTTTTTAATCTTGTAAGCAACAAAAATAAACAAGCTTGCATCAAAATAATAGAAAACAAATCAGTAACATTTCTGCTTGAAAGTCAGTCATTTGTCAAAACATTCTGCTGGGATCTTTCCCAAATTTAATGGTTGAGATTTTTCTAAAACGTCAACCAAACCTCAACAAAAATGTCAACCAAGAACAGTGATTTAGAATGACTTAAATAAGCCATAGTCAAATTAAAGGAAAATTATTACAGTACTGGATAATTACCTGAATTAAATGTTGGCCTATCAAAGTCCCTGCTACAAGTGCAATCACAGCCCTCTGCCATGCCACTGTCTGAAGCCGAACCAGACTGTTACACAGAAACAGCAAAGATAGAGGCCATTCAGCCCTTTGAGTCTGCTCTCCCATTATCACGATCATGGCTGATTGTCCAACTCAATAGCCTCAATTTGTTTTTCTCCCCATAACCTTTGATCCTGTTCACCCCAAAATGCTATATCAAGAGAATAGACCTCTTGAATACATTCAATGTTTTGGCATCAACTACTTTCTGTGGCAATGAATTCCACAAGCTTACCACTCTTTGGGTGAAGAAATGTCTCCTCATCTCCGTCCTAAATGGTCCACCCCAAACCCTCAGGCTGTGACCCCTAGTTTTGTGGACACACCCACGATCGGGAACATCCTCCCTGCATCTATCTTGTCCACCTGTTAGAATTTTATAAGTCTCAATGAGATCCCCTCATTCGTCTGAACTCCAACATAGCTGCTTGCAATCCTATCATAGCTGACAACAAAGTAAACTACCAAACACATCTGTGCCATCACTAAAACCATCCTTTTCTAATTCCTTATCATCCAATTTTTCTCCTGCCTCAGCTCATCTGTCACCGAAACCTTCATCCATCCTGTTGGTCCCCACAGTTGACTACAGTCATCGAAAATTACGTGGCCTACATCCTAAGTCCTGGATCCCTGTGCTCACTGATCTGCGGCTCCTGGTTAAGCAACAGCACTTATAAAAAAAATTCTGATCCTCACTTTCAAATCCTTCCATGGCCTCACACTTCCCCATCACTACAATCCCTTCTGGCTTCACAGTTTCCAAGATAGCAGTGTTCTTTAACATCTGGCCTCTTGAGTTTCTCAATTTTATTGGCAGCCATGCCTTCATTTGCCAAGAACCCTAGCTCTGGAATTCCCTGAGCAAACTTCTCCTATTTGAAGAAACTTCTCAAAATTTACCGCTTTGACCAAACTTTAGGTCACCTACCCTAATATCTCCTTATGTGGCTTAGGGTCAAATTTTGCTTTAAAACAGTCCTGTGAAGCACTTTAGGGCATTTCATTATGTTAAAGGCGGTGTAAAAATGTAACAACTTTTCTTGTAGCTGTCTCCTCACGTTACTTATCAAAAACCAGCATAAAACAAGGTGACAACTCACAAGCATCACTACTGCGGATGCTGGAACCTGAAACAAAAACAGAAAATGCTGGAAAACCTCAGCAGGTCTGACAGCATCTGTGGAGAGAGAATAGAGTCAACGTTTTGCATCTGGATGATCCTTTGGGTCTAGATGATCCTTCATTCTGATGAAGGGTCATCCAGACTTGAAACATTGGCTCTATTCTCTCCTCATAGACACTGTCAGACCTGCTGAGATTTTCCAGCATTTTCAGTTTTTGTTGTGTTGGCACAAACATCACTAGCTGTGCAGGGCAACTAAGAATAGGCTGTAAATATGAAGCCACTCACATCACAAGAATAAATACAAAACATGGGACTGTTGTACATACGGCCTATAATAAGCAGGCAATCTGGCATCAACGGGCAATTATAACTTCACCCATTCAGAAAGTCAGAATGGCTTCAATCAATGAATAGACAAAGGCAGCACTGCCAAAAAATGTTAGGCTGTTCCTAAATCAATACACCAAATGCAGACTTTAAAAGCTGTTTCATTTATATTGCACCTATTATGTGACCTCAGGATGTCTCAAAATATTTCCATCAATTAATTAAGTAGTTTGAAGTGTAAACACCATCATAAAATGAGGAAATTCAGCCACAAATTTTCCCACAGGTCCCTCCGGCTACAATTGGATAAACTGGCAGCACAAATCGAGGGGTAAATCTTAGCCTGCACAATGGGAGTACGTCCCTGCTTTTCTTTCAGTAGGGTCACGGAACCTTTTACACCTGTCCAAGAAGACAAAACAGGCCTCAGTCTAATATTCAATCCAAGTGAAGAACGAGGATGATGGTTGAAGCTTCTCGCAAAGTTTAAATACTGAAACAGTGATAAAACTTTCCAAATTGCTTAAAAGGTTATTGCAGAACCTGTGTCAAATTCGCACTTTGATGTTTCTTTTCTTGGAGAAACGGAAATGATAATGTAACATTATCAATGTGACAACACAAAAACGTTGTTTGAACAAAATTCAGGTCTGCAGGCTATAAAGAAGGTACACAGTTGCATTGCATACTGCATATTATTGGGCAGAAAAGTATTCAGTGATAGTCTTTCATCGAAAGAGAATTTAATCAAGATTGTTCGTTATTAATGCCAGGAATATCTTTGGTGGTCTGCAGTCCTACCTTTTTTACTGACTGTAGGTGAAGGACTTTGTATTTCTGTCATAACTTGCAGCATCCATGCTGGCAAGATTCTTTTCCTCTGCACAGAGTTCGATGGTGCATGACTGCTCTTCAGTAGCTCATTCTTTGACTAAAAGAACATAGAATTGACTTGGTTAGCAGAGAACATATTAGACTGCCTCACAATCCATTTTAATGTTTTACCTCAAGTGGAAGTACTATATAAAAGCAGTACAACAGTGTCCAACTTCATTCTCGTTTGCCATTTATACAGTCATTGCATAGCCATCAGGACTGCAAACTGTGGTCAAGTTATTCTTTCTGACCCAACTGACCTGAAAGCACTGATACTAATTGAGTGCCTCCTCAGCCAAGATGAATTAGCTGCTCTTTGTGGTGCAACAGCTCATTTGGCTTTAAAAAAAAGTTTATTGATTAGTCACAAGTAGGCTTACATTAACACTGCAATGAAGATACTGCAAAAATCCCTTCATCACTCCGGCACCTGTTCGGGTACACTGAGGGAGAATTTAGCATGGCCAGTTAACCTAATCTGCACATCCTTGGACTGTAAGAAGAAACCGGAGCATCAGGAGGAAACCCACGCAGACACGGGGAGTGTGTGCAAATTCCACATAGACAGTGACCCAAGCCAGGAATCAAACCCGGGTCCCTGGCTCTGTGAGGCAGCAGTGCTAACCACTGTACCGCCCAACTGATTTACTGATTCACTGGGAGAACACAGAATGTTTCATTTTCAAAACTCATTAGGGAGGATTCCTTGAATGTCTAATAATAAAAAATGTTTTAAAATTTTGATTGAGAATTCTCAAGATGTAAAACCTTGGAGTAAATACAGTAATAAACACATCTTTGCAACACAACGCAGTCACATCTTTCCATTCCAAGAACCTTAAATGCATACTTCAATAAAAATATATTTGCAGCAAGTTCGCACAAAATTGAAAACAGCATGATTTTGAAAGATGCACATTATCCAAATTTCTCAATATACTTTAATACTCCATAATTGAAAATATTCACATTGAAAAGTCAGCAGGTAACTTCAGGATGGTAATAGGGTGAAACACATCCTATTACCATCCTGTGGGGAGCATCTGCTGTTCCAAAGTAGGGAGCGCCAATGAGACCACAGAATGTACTCCAAGGCCCAAAAGCACAAGTGGTCCTGTAGTCCCCCAGACTCTTGACAAAAAGACTTTTCACAACCACTGGACATCTTAAAGTGCCTTAAAATCAATCAATATTTTCAACCACTGTTGTAATGTCGGAAACGCAACAACCAGTTTCTGCACAGCAAGCTCTCACAACTACCAATGTGAAATTCAGGTTACCGGACAAGCAGAGGGATAAATATTGGGATAACTCATGAAGTCCAGCATGAAGTCCAGCATCAGTAATTGAAACATGGAGCCAGTCTTGATCCCATCCACACACACACTCAGGCACCCAAGTAGCAATTAGGGAGAAGATTTATGAACTCAATTTATCTTTGATTTGATTTATTGTCACATGTATTAATATACAGTGAAAAGTATTGTTTCTTGCGTGCTATGTGGACAAAGCATACCGTTCATAGAGAAGGAAACGAGAGAGTGTAGAATGTAGTGTTACAGGTATAGAGAAAGATCAACTTAATACAAGGCAAGTCCATTCAAAAATCTGACAGCAGCAGAGAAGAAGCTGTTCTCGAGTCAGTTGGTACGTGACCTCAGACTTTTTTATCTCTTTCCCCAAAGGAAGAAGGTGGAAAAGAGAATATCTGGGATGCATGGCGTCCTTAATTATGCTGGCTGCTTTTCCAAGACAGCGGGAAGTGTAGACAGATTCAATGGACAGGAGGCTGGTTTGCGTGATGGTTTGGACTACATTCACGACATTTTGTAGTTTCTTGTGATCGTGGACAAAGCAGGAACCATACCAAGCTGTGATACAACCAGAAAGAATACTTTCTATGGTGCATCCGTAGAAGTTGGTAAGAGTCATAGCTGACATGCCAAATTTCCTTAGTCTTCTGAGAAAGTAGAGGCATTGGTGGGCTTTCTTAACTATGGTGTCAGCATGGGGGGGACCAGGACAGGTTGTTGGTGATCTGGATACCTAAAAACTTGAAGCTCTTGACCCTTTCTACTTCATCCCTATTGATGCAGACAGGGGCATGTTGTCCTTTACACTTCATAAAGTCAATGACAATCTCCTTCATTTTGTTGACATTGAGGGAGAGATTATTGCTGCCGCACCAGTTCACCAAATTCTCTATCTCATTCCTCTACTCTACAATTAGACAGCTCGTCAATGTCATCCTCAAAACTTGACAGATCACAGATCTGGAACCCAAGGTCAATTGCGACAGGGCCAAGTTCAATACACAAGTCTACATCAACTCTTTTGGACACTTGCACGTTAATATGTTTTTGACCTTCATTTCACACTAAATTACCCTGCTTATTAAGTCAAAACCGGCAGCAGTCTCAATCCCAAGAGCTTAGCCCAAATCTCAGAAGATTCCAGGGTGTCGAACAAGTCTTTACTCAACAGGCAGAGTGTTAGATTGGAGTTAAATGAATACACTTTCATTACTTCAGCTAAATATTGACTAAAAAAATCTGTGCACGTTAATAAAAACTGCTGTTTGAATTTGCTTAGCTATATATCAGCCAGCTTCACCCGAAACTAATTAAAAATTTAGACAGAAATTTGGCTAATTGCACAAATCCTTACCGTTCTCTCCAAAATGCTTTTTGGTTCAATTGCGCTGGATTTCTGTTGGGAACGAGCTGCTGTCAAAGCCCCAGATGAGGTGGTGGGCTTTTCAGTGTAACCCTGAGATATATCTGCATCTTCACTGACATCACCTTTACCCACATGCAAATTTCCTTGACAATTAGACGGCTCGTCAATGTCATCCTCAAAACTTGACAGATCACTGTTCCTGCAAGGTATTAATTATAAAAGGTGGCATGAATACACTTCTATTACCTCGGCTAAATATTGACTAAAAAAAAAATCTTGTGTACATTAATGAAAATTCCTGTTCGAATTTGCTTAGCAATATATCAGCCAGCTTCCCATGAAACTAATTTCCCTTTCATGGTTCTGTTCAAATTGGTGCAACCATTTAAATACTCCAACAAAACAAATTCTGATTGCAAAATACTCAGGATTGATGAAGCCCTTGTGAAAAAAAACCTTATAGATTTGGAAATAATTCATGTTTAATGAGTATAATAAATATTATATCCAATTATAAGTCTACCGATAATGGCTAAAAGCAAATTACTGCGGATGCTGTAATCTGAAACCAAAAGAGAAAATGCTGGAAAGTCTCAGCTGATCTGGCAGCATCCGTTAAGCAGAGAAAAGAGCTGACGTTTCGAGTCCAGACAAGCCTTTGTCAAAGCTTGAGAAAGGGTCTTCTGGACTCGAAACGTCTGCTCTTTTCTCTCCTTAACAGATGCTGCCAGATCAGCTGAGACTTTCCAGCATTTTCTCTTTTGGTTACCAATAACAACTAATTTCCTCAAAGTAGATTCTTTGAATGCGTTACTTGCGATACACCTTTCTGTTGTATATAATTGATTACGCTGACCAGAAAAGTGATTTCTAATAATTCAATTCAAAGGTTTCTTCAAATTAGTGTGGTTTTGCAGTAACCAAGTTATATCTTCCAGAGAAATGTAAGTTTCGCAAACTCATAGGGATAGTAGGCACAGGATAAGGAAAAAGCTGAAGGATGGGAGGAGGTTTGAGGGAAGGAAACATTTCTGGGACCAGAAAAGAATAGTTAAGAATCACACTTTGCATAGACATTACTCGGTTTACTCTTGCAACTGAGGCGACTGTAACCTTACTGAAAAGCTCACCCCCCCATTCAAGATGGAACATTGCATATGCTGATGATAGGAACACAAGAAGAATTACAGAATACAACAACCCACTACATTTTCCCAGTTGCGTATCTTACATTCACGTGGGAAATGGGACAAACTAATAGCAGAATTATCCATTAATTTATGGTGCATCACCACTTAAGATGTGTGTGAAACTGGCAATTGCAAAGCAAATAGCATCAATCAACTATCGTACAAAAGTAGCTTAAGATTCATACCAACGAACATGAGTTACAAGATTTATGGATTTAACTATATTCACCAACAATATATAATAACTATACGTTCATCAAAAATTACTTTGAAATGCTGGAATGTGAGATCCACCATTATATCTCTTATGAAAACATTACCCTATTAATGTTGAATGTATCCACACCACCTGGATGTGATGAATGTTTGTGAATTAAACAGTGAGTCACCTTAAAGTCTGGTCAAAGCTGGGAGAGATGACTTTATATATATATTTGTCTGGCAGCAAAGAGAAAGAGTCTCCTGGATTCAGCCAATGCCATTTATCTTTCTCCAGCGGCAGAAGCTGGTCTCCACTTGAGGATCGATAGAAACATGGGTTAACGTGTAACTGGAACAAAGAAAAAGAGAGATGGCTAATACCTCTTGCAAACTGACATCTTAACATGTATTTATTAGTGTGACAAGTAAGTATAAAAACACTGCAGTGAAGTTACTGTGAGAATCCCTTAGTCGTCACACTCTGGCACCTGTTCGGCTACACTGAGGGAGAATTTAGCACAGAAAATGCACCTAACCAGCTCGTCTTTCAGACTATGGGAGGAAACCGGAGCACCTGGAGGAAACCCATGTGGACTTGGGGAGAACGTGCAGACTCCACGCAGACAGTGACCCAAGCCTAGAAGCAAACCTGGGTCCCTGGCGCTGTGAGGCAGCAGCGCTATCCCGCAGTGCCACCATGCTGCCCCAGTTATCCCATGGGGTAGCCCATCGATCACCGTGCCACCGACAACAGTAGCAATGCAGTGCTGCTCAAGTGTGAGTCTCTGAAGACTTCCTGTCTCAGCTCATCTGTTGCTGAAATCCTTATCTATGCTTTTGTTACCGTGAGTTGATTTATTACTGTTAAAGATGCTACAAAAGTACAAGTTGTTGCTGTTGAATGTTAAAGCTCTAATTTTTTCCAGTTCTGATAAAAGGTCATGAGCCTGAAACACTTTCTCTCTCCACCGATGCTGCCTGACCAGCTGAGTACTTCCTGCATTTTTGGGCTTTTAATTTCTGATTTCACACCGGTTTCTGGGGTTTCTGTTTCATTTCGACAAATGCATTGACATTCCAACAGCTTTCCCAAGAAAAAAAAAGAAACCATTTGCCTTGACAAAAGCCATTGGAGCCTTTTGGTAAAGAGATTAAAATTGGACTGAGTTGCCATTTAGAACCTGAAGGAGTGGAATTATTAAAACCAACCGGATGACATTAATTTCTGAGAGTTCTTTCATTAGTGCATAAAATAATGAGCAGTGGGCAGACCTACACCACATGGCCTGCAGTAGTGACCACCTCCTTCTCAAGGGCAATTATGGATCGGGAACAAATGTTAACCTAGCCAGCAACGTCGCAACCCACAAACAAATAAAGCAAAAGCCAAGTGCAACTGGGGCCATTATCATCAGTATTTTGGGGTCAAATTCTGTAATTTAATCCTTTTTGGATTGTGTATTGGTTTCCACTTGCTGAACAACCCAGCTTCTGTTTTTCACAGCATTGGCATCTGTGATTTTGTTTTTTTATTAATGTTTTGGAAAATTCATTCTGCAATTGCAACTACATTCAGTCACTTTAACAAAGTGGACTCCCCTTCAGGCATTTGGAACGTATGAAACTACATAGAAGCAAACACCATCTGGCTCTCATAGAAAATGCAAGAGAGGCACTAGATTCCCGCAGTAAATACTGCAGAGTATCTTGGCAGAAAGGCAAGCATTGGCATGTACCGCACTGGTCAAAATTTCCAAATTCAAGCAGACCAACACTTAAATGCAAACAGAATGAACAGTCAACAGTTGGACATTCCACCCATCTGCCAGAAAACACGAACCTGAACTCATAGCAAGTGGACTATAGACTCAATTTTCATTAGTTAACAAGATGGAGAGTGATCGATCAGCTACCCTCATGGGATAACTTTTGTACTTGGGGTGGCACGGTAGCAAACACTGCTGCTTCTCAGTGCCAGGGAACCGGGTTCGATTCCTGGCTCAGGTCGCTGTCTGTGTGGAGTTTGCATGTTCTTCCCATGTCTGCGTGGGTTTCCTCCGTATGCTTCGGTTTTCTCCCACAGTGCAAAGATGTGCAGGTTAGGTGCATTAGCCATGCTAAATCGCCCCTTAGTGTCAGGGGGCTAGCTAGAATAAATGCATGAGGTTATGGGGTTAGGGCCTGGTTGAGATTGTGGTTGGAGCAGACTCAATGGACTGAATGGCCTCCTTCTGTGCTGTAGGGATTCTGTGATCAAACACTTAAATGAACTATGGAAGTGTAATCCAATATGTTATTCCCTGCTATTGTTCATCGATAGGAACATAGGAATTAGAAGAAGTCGGCAAACTCAGCCATTCGAGCCTGCTCCGCCATTCAATCAGATCATGGCTGATCTCTCCCTTGTCTCAAATCCACCTCCCCACCTGTTCGCCAATCCCCTTAACCCTGCTTTTTATTAGAAGTATATCCATCTCCTTCTTTGAAGCATACAACAATGCAGATCCCATCGATTCAGACTCATTGCGTTTAATGATTTTCAGCTGGGTTATATCAATCGTAAACTTGTGGACGGTTTCAGAGTGGCGCAATTGACTAACCACTGCTAATTATTCCCAACCTGAACTAATACACCGTCACAAAAACCTGCACTTCAACAAGTCTAAAAGAATTTACGTTAGCACAACAAAAACAGATTAAATCCTAGTGTCAAAGAGAGGATGATTAGTACACTTGCACCTAAAGGAACAGAATATAAAAGCAAGGAAGTATTGTTGCAATTATACAAGGTATTGGTGAGGCCGCAACTGGAGTGTTGTGCACAGTTTTGGCCCCTTATTTGAGGAAAGATGTAGTGGATTGGAGGCAGTTCAGAGGAGATTCACTAGATTGATTCCAGAGATGAGGAGTTTGTCGCATGAAGAGAAATTGAACAGTTCAGGCCTATACTCTCTGGAATTCAGAAGAATGTGGGGAGATCAAATTGAGGTACACAAGTTGATAGAAAGTATGGATATAGTAGACGTGCAGTGGATGCTTCTGCTGCTGGGGCATTCTAGGACAAGAGATCATAATCTTAGGGTAAGGGGTAGCAAATTTAAAACAGAGTGGAGGAGAAACTACTTCTCCCAAAGGGTTGTGAATCTGTGGGATTTGCTACCCCAAAGTGCAATGGATACTGGGATAGTGAGTAAATTTAAGGAGAAGTTAGAAAGATTTTTAATTGGTAATGGGTTGAATGGTTATGGGGAGAAGGTAGGAAAATGGGAATGAGGAACAAATCAGCCATGATTGAATGGTGGAGCCGACTCGATGGGCCGAATGGCCTAACTTTGCTCCTATATCTTATAAACTCCTGTCCTGTCATTCTCATTTACTTACCCGGTCTGACTGCAAAAGACTGCTTCTTCAGGGTTAATCTTAAACACGAAAAAAGATAGCAGCAATGTAGATGGAATAAAATCTCATTTTGTGCAAATGTGATAATCTGCTTCTGTGTATTTAGAAAGTCTTATCTGTAGATTCTGATGCAAAAATTCTCATTCATACTTCTGTTATCTCTAAACGTATTCACATATAAATCGAAAACAGAAAATGCTGGAAATACTCAACAGGTCAGGCAGTATCTGGGGGCAGAAACAGTAACTGTTTCAGGTCAATGATGACCTTTCATCAGCCCCGCTATTCTAAAGCTCTTCTGGCCAGTCTCACTTATCCACCTTTGCGCACTCCAGCTCATCCAAAGCTCTGTGCCACAATAAGTACTACTCACTCCATCAACCCTGTGCTGCCTTGACCCACGTTGGCTCCTGCGTCAACAACATCTTAAAGGTAAAATTCTCAACCTCGAGATTAAAATCCCTTCATGACCTTACCCTTCTCTATCTTTATCCCTGGAACCTACTCCAACCCAACAATACTGAGATCTCATCATTTCCCCTATTGGGACGGCACGATGGACAGTAGTTAGCCCTGCTGCCTCACAGCGCCAGGGACCCGGGTTCAATTCTGACCTCGGGTCACTGTCTGTGTGGAATCTGCATGTTCTCCCCACGTCTGCGTGGGTTTCCTCCGGGTTCTCCAGTTTCCTCCCACAGTCCGAAGTGTGCAGGTTAGTTGAATTGGCTAGGCTAAATAGCCTCCTGGCATCAGAGGATCAGAAAGGTAAATATGTGAGGTTGTGGGGATAGGGCCTGGGTGGGAATGTGGTTGGCGCAGACTCGATGAGCCACATGGTCTCCTTCTGCATTGTAGGGATTCCCACACTGTTAGTAATCCTTGCCTTCTCTAATTTCTAGAATTTGCTGCCTAAACCTCTCTGTCCTCATTGTAATATACCTCTTTTTAACCTGTCCTAATATCTCAGATGACTATGTCAGATTTTGTCCATGAAATGTCTTAGAGTATTTTACTATGTTAAAGACAATGTAAATCCAAGTTCTTGTTGTAACAAGAGTAAAATTCTATTCCCTAATGTGGATGCAGCACTATTTGCAACTAATTAAAAATGTGGCCATACTCAAAAGTAGAGATTCTTCATGAACAAAATGAGTAGGAACGAGCTGCCCTCTACTGGTCCACAGTACCTTGCAAAACCTTTGGTTCTGCATTCTAGCAAAGCATTTCACATCCTTTTCCAATAACGCCAATATTTTAAATAATCGGCTTCATCAATAAATCATAATATCTGTGGAAAATATAAATCAAGGGATGGCGTTTAATAGGTACAGGAAGAAACATCCATTCATGTTCAAATTTGACAGATTCTGCACAGCGTACAGTGGATGCCACTCAAAATAACAAATATATTCCCAAACACAAATCTCACATTTCTAATCAGGAAAATCATCTTCCCCTCTTGGGGTGTCAGAAAATGTGGCTAAGAGCACAGGTATAGTTTTTTTAAAAAATACCTTCTATCTTTGCAGATAGAATCCATCTGGGCAAAGATAATGTTTGGTCACTATAAGAACTAGGAGCAGGAGTGGGCCATCTGGCCCCTCGAGCCTGCTCTGCTGTTCAATAAGATCATGGCTGATCTGTTCATAGACTCAGCTCCACTTACCCGCCCACTCACCATAACCCTTAACTCCTTTACTGTTCAAATATTTATCTATCCTTGCCTTAAAACATTCAGTGAGGTAGCCTCAACTGGGCAGGGAATTCCACAGATTCACAACCCTTTGTGTGAAGAAATTCCTCCTCAACTCAGTCCTAAATCTGCCCTCCCTTATTTTGAGGCCATGCCCCCTACTTCGAGTTTCACCTGCCAGTGGAAACAACTCCCCGCTTCTATCTTATCAATTCCCTTCATAATCTTACGTGTTTCTATAAGATCTCCCCTCATTCTTCTGAATTCCTATTCCAGAAGGTTATAATGAGCATTCTGCTTGAAGGTAAACAAGTTACAAATTTTAAATGCCTGACACATTGACACACGCATGTGGCCAGGCATGTGTAGAAAGAGTTAGATTTCCTGCAAACATCGGGGGTTTTTGGGAATTAAATTACTTGCTGATCCATTCAGAAGATAAATTGGCATCAATGAGAAAAACCTAAAAAAGTGTCAAACGTGTGGCATTCATTGTACAACAAACAAAAGAAAGAGTAAGGGAGGTGGAAGTAGGAACAGGTTACTGTGTTGGGTAATCAGCCATGATTATAATGAATGGCGAAGCAGGCTTAAAGGGCCGAATGGCCTACACCAGCTCCTATTTTTCTGCTCCTATGATTAATCCAGCAACATTATCATCATCTCCCCCAAGTTAGCATAAGATTGTGATGCATTTTAACAAGAACAGCCAGTTCTGGAATTGTTCGATATTGTAACCCACTCATTACTGGCAACATGAATTATTGATTTAACTTTCATGAATTATTGATTTAACCTTCATGAATTTTGAGGCTTATAAAATGAAGAAACCAAAATATTGATTAAAGATGTCTTCTATATCTATCTCATAAATGTATAGTATGCCACAATGTTAAGAGATTTTTACATTACTAAACCCACTTTCTTCAGTATGCTCTCTCTCACTTCGGCATCAGCCCTCCATTTGGCAATTAAAAGACACGCTTTTAGTTCAATTGCATGGAGATGTATTTTTATTTATTCATCCATGGGATGTGGGCATCGCTGGCTAGGCCAGCATTTGTTGCCTTTCGCTAAACACCTTGGTATGGTGGGGGTGAGCCAACATCTTGAACCATTGCACTCCATGTGGTTTAGATACACCCACATTGCTGTTTGGAAGGGAGTTCAAGGATTCCAATTCAGTGACACAGGAAGGTGGTATGGTGGTACAGTGGTTAGAGCTGCTACCTCACCGGACCAGGGACCCAGGTTCGATTCCCAGTTTGGGTCACTGTGTGGAGACTGTATGTTCTCCCTGTGTCTGCGTGGGTTTCCTCCACGTGCTCTGGTTTCCTCCCACAGTCCAAATACGTACAGGTTAGGTGCATTGGCCATGCTAAATCGTCCCTCAGTTACCTGAACAGGTGGCAGAGTGTGGCAGATAGGGGATTTTCACACTAACTTCATTGCAGTGTGAATGGAAGCCTACTTGTGACTAATAAATAAAATTTTCATTGAAGTTAACCAGATCAACTAAGATACATGCCCTGCAATGCCAATTCATCACAGAAAACCTTCTGCATCCTGTATTCCCAGGCAGAACACCATCAAAGTACTAACCAGACCTATCTCTGTTTCACTTCTGAGATTAGACAAGACTAGGTGTTTCTTGATGAGAAGGACTACAAGCATGAGTTACTGTAAGTAACTGTAGACATTACACTGTTCAGGCAGAACCTACTTACTGGTTTGATGCGCAACTTTCCATCAATCACCTCCAAGAGACCATGGTTTCTGGACACTCGTTTATCGGAAACCTAAAAATGAAGTCCAAAAAAGTTACAACAACATTGGATTTTCTTATTTGAAAGCACGTTTAAGATCTCCAATTACAAATGCACTGATGCGGGCAACTCAGTCAATTGGGTAAAAGATTGATCTCACAAATGGGATGACAGACACACCATGAGAAGACATAGATTTAAAAAGTAAGGTGATTTGTGTGTTCATAGGGACTGCTTGTTTCACTGTGCAGTCATTCTAAGATTGTTACATAGCACATGCCCAGCTTAAATGGAACACTAGTTGTATATGGCACATTCCTAATGGCTGTGTTGTTGCGAGGCAGCTTAGGGGAAACACTGGGGGAACCTTGAGGAGGTTTGGTTTTGTAGGCCAGGAGAAGCAGCAGTGACAGCTGAAAAGAATATCTCAAACTTAGTGACAAAGAAATCCGTAGCTTCTTTACTAGCTTCTGTTAGAGATGCAGGGTCAGGCAAAGAAAAGGTTGGAATTATTTTCACTTTCCAGGATGATCCCGGAGTGATCAGTGATCACTCCAGAGGAGGATCAAGTCTGCAGGTACCCAACCAGAGCTGAATGAGAGAGATGGCTATGCCACCTCTGCAGATCTTGGACTAGACAAAGCAACAGGAAGAAGTCTCACAACACCAGGTTAAAGTCCAACAAGTTTATTTGGTAAAATAAATCTGTTGGACTTTAACCTGGTATTGAGACACTTCTTATTGTGCTTACTCTAGTCCAATGCTGGCATCTTCACATCATAGAGGAAGCAAAGAATGAGGCCATGCCAGGGTAAATATTCAAGATGAGAAAGAGTAGTTTAGTTTATTTATTAGTGTCACAAGTAGGCTTACATTAACACTGCAATGAAGTTACTGTGAAAATCCCCAAGTTGCCACACTCCGGCACCTGTTTGGGTACACTGAGGGAGAATTTAGAATTGCTAAAAATGGATTTTCTATGGACAAAGTTATTAAACATGTGATTGAATGTAGCTGTGTGAATAAACAAATGCAGTGTTGTGAGATGCCAGTTGGGAGTTTGGAAGTGCAACTGTCAGTTACTCAGGGAGAGACCTTTGCAAGTGTGAGCAGAGAAGGAAGTGAGGTTGAAATAGGGTAGACAACATTCCAAAAAATAGAAAAAGTTGCAAATACTAAGGATACTAATACACACAAAGATATTAACTTCTCTTGTCAGATGCTGTTGAGCCTGCTGAATATTTCTAACATTTGCTATTTATTTTTCATTCCTACCAATTATATGCATATTGTTGGCTGTGCGTAACTGTAGAGAATTCACTACCACAGGAAGTAGTTAAGGCCAAAACATGGTGATTTCAAGAAGAAATTAGATATAGCTCTTGGAGCCAAAGGGATCAATAGACATGGGGGAAGGGGGGGATAAGGATATAGAATTTGATAATCAGCCATAACCAAAATGAACGGCAGAAAAGGCTTGAAGGGCTGAATGGCCTATTCTTGCTTCTATTTTCCACGTTTCTGAGGTGGCAGACTGAGAGAACAGCGAGGGGTCCAGCACAATACTCTGGAGGTGACAAGGGCGTGAATGAAATTCCAGCAGAAGGGCTCAGGTAGCGGCAGAGAGGTGATAACCCAGTGACGGGGTCGGGGGTCACGGTCGGGAGGGGTCGGGGGTCAGGGGTCACGGTCGGGAGGGGTCGGGGGTCACGGTCGAGGGGGGGCTAGGGGGTTTCCCCGGGTCACTCACCCGGAGAACAGGCCCGCGGCCGATGGCGGTCAGACCGCTCGCTAAAGCGATGGTCCCACTCCCATCCTCTGGCTCCAGCTCCATAATTCCCCCCACTGCGGTACTGCACCGGGAGCTCACATTCCCCCAGCTCCCAGGTTGCTCTGACCCCCTCAGCCCCGGCACAGACTCTCCCCCGGGGCCGACAAACTACAGCTCCCGGCCTCCTCCACCGCGCCTGCGCGCACGCCCCTGCCTCACGGCCGCCGCGCCTGCGCGCACGCCCCTACTTCACCGCCTCCGCGCCTGCCCTCACGCTCCTTCCTCACGGCCGCCGTGCCTGTGCGCACGCTCCTTCCGCACAGCGATCAGCCACTGCGCCTGCGCATACCCTTCCTTCCTCACGGCCGCCGCGCCTGCGCGCAATCCCCTTCCTCACGACCGCCGCCCCTGCGCGTATACCCCTGCTTCACGGCCGCCGCGCCTGCGCGTACGCCCCTTCCGAACGGCCGCTGCGCCTGTGCGCACGCTCCTGCCGAACGGCGATCGGCCACTGCGCCTGCGCGCACGCTCCTTCCCACCGGTGATCCACCACGGCTGCCGCGCATGAGCGTGCGCAGTCACACGGAAGATAAGGCGGATGCGCGAGCTTGTAAATAACCGTCAACGGCCGAGAATCGGAAAGGAAAAGATTCAAACCATGTGAGAGAGTGAAACAAAACAGTGGAGGGACGGAGAGGGGGGCTGTAGAGGTCTGCGTCACATATAAAGACCATTTGGTCCGTTGAGTCTGTGCTGGTCAAAGACAAACCACACAAACACTAATCCCCTTACAGTGGTACAGTGGGTTAGCACTGCTGCCTCACAGCGCCAAGGTCCCGGGATCAATTCCCGGCTCGGATCACTGTGCACCATCCCCCCGTATCTGCGTGGGTTTCCCCCCGGCACTCTGGTTTCGTCCCACAGTCCAAAGATGTGTGGGCTGGGTGGATTGGCGGTGCTAAATTCTCCCTCGGTGTCAGGAGGAGTTGTGTCTGTTCAGCCTTGATGGGCAGAATGGCCTCCTGTTGCATCGAGGGAAGTGAGTGGGGGAGGTTAATGGGGAGAGAATGGATTTATAGAGGAACAGCACAGAAAGGGCTGTAGCGTCTGCACCAGTCAAAGACAAGCTATCTAACTACTCTAATCCCATTTTCCAGCACTTGGCCCAAAGCAAATGCACATTTAAATACTTCTTAAACGTTATGAGGATCTCTGCCTCCACCACCTTTTCAGACAGAGTTCCAGACTCTGTCCTTTGGGTGAAACAGTTTTTGTTCACACCCCCTCTAAACTTCCTATCCCTTACCCTAAATCTCTGCCCCCGGTCATTGACCACTCCTCAAGGGAAAGGTTTCTTCATGTCTACTCAACCTTTGCCCCTCATAATTCTATACATCTCAATCATGTCCCTTCTCTGCTCCAAGGAAAACAACCCCAGTCTATCCAATCTCTCTTCACAACTAAAACTCTCCAGCCCAGGTAACACCCTAGTAAGTCTCCTCTGCACCCTTTCCAGTGCTATCACCTCCCTCCTATAATGTGGACTGCAGAACTGTATACAATATTCTAGCTGTGACCTAATCAATGTTTTATACAATTGCAACATAACCTCCCTGCTTTTAAACTCTATACCTTGGCTAACTTTATCCACCTGCCCTGATACCTTAAAGCTAGGGATTAATGAGGAGAGAGTGGGGTTAATGGAAAAAGATGTAGTTAATGGAAAGACTGGTGTTAATGTGGAAATAGTGAGGTAAAAGGAGAAGGCAGTGCCTCTGTAAGTGAAAATCAGCTGGCCTAATAGTGCTAATATTCACGTGGGACAGTTGAAATCTATGGCACATGACTCAACTGAGCAAAATCTGACACGGAGGGCAGAAACTTGATGAGAAACAAGGAACACAAGCCATGGATCAGCATATGAGTCATGTGGTGAATACAGGAAAATATTGGCATAAACTGAGATTAAAAAATCCTTGATTAGAGAATGAATTTGGTAGACATGAGGAATAAACCTAAGAAATATGAAAGTGCTAAAAAGGTGGTTAAAACTCATGTTAAATCATTTAACCAACAGATTCAGAACATGAAAGATGCCAAGATAATCTTAGCCCAGAGTAGTGATTTGCAGGTTATGGAAGCGGGAATCAGCAGACAGGACTCACAGTTTGTAGATTCAGGTACTGATTCAGGATATACAATTGATAAACTCAATAACATAGTGTAAACTGGCAATTTACAAACCAGGTCATATTCTGGATTAAAACACAACAGCTAAGTGTTAAATCTGACATGCTAAATCCTTTCTGCTTTTAATTTGCTGTGCATCTGGAACTTTGAAACAGCTAGCAATTGAATAAGTCTGTAAGCAATGTTTTTCAGAGTGGAATGCAGATTGAAAAGTGCAGACAGAAGAACTGAAAGACTGCCAAAAGGAAAGAGACCAAAGAGAAATGACAGATCAAGGCAATGACACAATGTATGAGAACTACAAAAAAGAAAGGGCGAATGACAAATAGAAATACAGAAGGAATTTGGCGTCAGAGACTTATGGCAAGCTACACAAGATAACATCAAAAGACAGTAAAACTTGAATTTGTTTGTTTGAAACTACCTCTGAAATTCTTGAAACAAAACTATGCAAAAGCCTTGCAAAAGAAATAAGCAGATATCTATTGGTGAAAAGATAACTTTACTCTCCACTGAACAGAAAAGATTGCAAAATCGTTGTGACTTTGCCCAGTTTTTGCCTCAAGAGCTAACTTTGAAAATTTTCAGTGAACTGGACGTTCGAAGCCTATCTAACGCTGCAGTGACGTGCAAAGCATGGAATGATCTGATCGAAAGCAGTGACAGCCTGTGGTACAATCACTGTTTGACGGTATTAGCTGTCTGTAAAAGAGAGCTGCAATATGACCGAGCAAATGGACATTCGTGGAAGGTTAGTGCAGTTTGCAATGATTTGCATGAAAAGTTGACCACTTTTTACAATTCAGATTGCTTCTTCCGCATGTATTGAAAACAAGAGGAACATTCTCCCATATGGTAAATATAAAAATGGAAACACCTTAAGAGTAATGTTCATTCCACCCAGCAGAGAGGTTGCACATATGATGTAAAGTTATTAGCAAAGCACAAAATAGACAACGTCAACTATACAAACATTAGATGAGATGAGGGAGGTTATAGTTTGAGGTGAAGGGGAAAACCTTTTAGGAGTGAAGCGAGGGAAGCTTCTTCACCCAGATGGTGGTGAATGTGTGGAATTCACTACCACAGAAAGTAGTCGAGGCCAAAACATTGTGCGATTTCAAGAAGAAATTAGATGTAGCCCTTGGGGCTAAAGAGATCAAGGGATGTAGGGGGAACCTTCTTCCCCTCTCTCCACCTACATCTGTGACTCTTCTGATGTCCTCCACCACTTCAAAAGTTGTCAATTTCCTGGCTGTGACTGTTTCTTCTTCACCAGTCTCTCTATACATCCATTCACCACCAGGACAGTCTAAGGGCTCTCCACTTTTTCCTTGAATAGAAACATAACCAATTTCCATTGAACACCTACCCTTTTACACCTGACTGAACAAATTCTTCTTTCATTCATTGCTTTTCCTGCAAATAACAGGTGTTGCTTTAAGTTTCTGTAAGTTTTAAATATATGGGGTATGTAGAAGATTGCTTGTTTCCTATTTGGGTACCCTCCTTCACCTTTCTTTCCAGTACATTGATAACGATTTTGGTGTCATGTTCAGTTCTCACCCTGAATTAGAAAACTAAAATTTGCTTTCAATTTCCACCATTCTCATAGTTTAAAACGGTCTATCTCCAACTCTTCCCTTCCTTGACTTCCCTGACTCCATTTCTGATGACAGGACATCAATTAATATTCAGTACAAGTCTACTGACTAAAACAGCTACCTCAATATACTTCCTCACACCCTACGCTCCATAAAGACTCCATTCCATTCTCTGGTCCCCCATGTCTGTTTCTTCTTTTCCAATGGTACAACTTCCCACGCCAGCATTCCTGAGATGTCTTTTTTCTTAATCAAGGATTCCACACCCACCCCCACCAACTGGGGTTGACAGGCCCTTCATTCATGAGATTACAGTACAGAGATTAACAATAAATAATAGCGTTAATAGTATAAAATCATGAAATGTTAAAAAGTAACATTGAGTTTCCAATGCAAGAAATCTGCTTAATGTCTTTCCTGAACGATTAAGCAATGAAATCATAAATCCTTTTTATTGCATTGTATTTTCATGAAAAATAATTTGTTCTGCATTTATTCAGTGTAGGATAAAAGGAAAATTCAATTTCTCAAAGATAATGATTTGTTAATTTGTAGGTTACCCTCATGAGGAACTACAAGAAAAGCAACATAAAACGGGCATGGTTAGATGGTCAGTACAGTTATGTCCGTTCTTCAACTGAGCTTCGGCACAACAGTATGTGTGAAATGGATGCAGATACTTGGGGAGAGATACTGGAGGCTGAGCTGGAAAGATAGTGTGGTGTTAAGAACAAAGAACAGTACAGCACAGGAACAGGCCCTTCAGCCCTCCAAGCCTGCACCAATCACGTTGTCCTATCTAAACCAACTGCTTATATCCCTCTGTTTCCCACCTGTTCATGTGCCTATCAAGATAAGTCTTAAATATGGCTAACGTAACTGCCTCAACCACCTCACTTGGCAGTGCATTCCAGGCCCCCACCACCCTCTGTGTAAAAAACTTCCCCTGCACATCTCCACTGAACCTTTCCCCCCTTACCTTGAACTTGTGCCCCCTTGTAATTGTCATTTCTGCCCTGGGAAAAAAGCTTTCAACTGCTCACCCTATGTGTACACTCATAATTTTATAAACTTCTATCAGGTCGCCCCTCCCCTCAGCCTTCGTCTTTCCAGGGACAACAATCCCAGTTTATTCAATCTCTCCTCATAGCTAATACCCTCCATACCAGGCAACACCATTTCTATACTCCCTCCAAAGCTCCATGTCCTTCCGGTAGTGTGGTGACCATAATTGGATACAGTATTCCAAATGTGGCCTAACCGATGTTTTATACAACTGTAAGATAATTGTACAACTGTAATATAATTGGAGTATTTTATTGCAGCATCATGCACTTAGAAAGAAAACTATAAGCACTGTGATGAAAGTATTTGTTTTATTTGTCAAATAGTTTATGCTTAATATAGTAAATAAGAATTCTTATGGCATTTGTAATCTTTCATTGGATGGTTAAATATAGAATCTATAAAGATTTATTGTAATATTATTGAAAGTTTTTACATTATAGCTTGTTTATCAAAAAATATGTTTCACTGTTTTAAGCACTTTTGGTATTTCTTTGGAAAAGCCTCAATCATGGAGATGTGATCTTAATGCTGTTCTTTTTGTTATTTTCTATTTGTACTGTATAGTCAGAAATAAACCTGTGATTAGTTACTTTATCTCATCAGACTGAGGCCAATTTTGAAATTCTGTAGTTCAGTCTACAGCATGAAGCATGTGTCAATAGTGTGTGGATTTGAACATCAAACATCATATTTCATGTGTTTAATGGTTAGCAAAACGAGAGAAAATTATCCAAGTATATGTTAATTGTGGCAAGAGAGAATAGTATCATTAGCTTTTAAATTCTTAACAGTATTAAATAATGTCATCGTCCACTTATTTTGGGTTTCTGTCAATCTTAAGGGTTTTTAGTAAAAATACTGATTTCTTTTGATTTGTCCATGGGACATGGGTGGCACTGGCTGGCCAGCATTTATTCCCATCCTTCTTGCCCTTGTTCAAAGGACAGTTGAGAGTCAATCACATTGCTGTGACTCTGGAGTCATATGTAGGCCAACTCGGTACGAATGGCAGATTTTCTTCCCTAAAGGACATTAGTGAACCAGATGGGTTTTTTTCAGCAATAGTTTCATGGTCATCGGTAGATTCTTAGTTCCAGATATTTATTATTGGATTCAAATTCGACCATCTGCCGTGGCAGGATTCGAACCAGAACATTACCAGAGTTTCTGGGTTAATAGTCCAGCGATAATACCACTAGGCCATCACCTCCCTGAAGACTTGGTTGGTCAATTCCAAATTTGAGGAATAGATATTGGGTAGATCCCAGGTGTACTGGTGGTCTGGACTAAGTGAGTGAGCGCAGCTAAAACCGCAGTTGATTTTGTGTCCTGCATTGGAATTAAAGGCAGAAACCTGGATAATAATCACAATAATTGGTAATCGTTTCTCTTTATTCTTGAAATTAGTTCTGACACTCGGTCTCAAGATCCTGCTAGAAGTTCTATCTCTTTAACTAAAGAGAATCTTACTGCAGTTAGCAAGCACTTAGTAATTGTTTCATTCCTGCAAAAGAAAAACTTTTAATTCATTCCTGGGGAACCTCTGATTGATCTGGAGTAAGTAAGTCATCTTCTTGACAAGTGGGTGGATTTCTAAGCCATTTCAGAGGCAGTTAGGAATTGACAGGATTGCCGAGTGTCTGGAGTCATTGTTAGCCCCGTGCTAGTATGATGTCAGATTTCCTTTCCTGAAGGACATTAATGAACCAGTTAGGTTTCACAACAATGTGATAACTTCATGATACCACAACCAATACTAGCTTTTTTATTATGATTTATTTAATTCACTGAATTTAAATTTCTAAGTTGCCACGATGGGATTTGAACTCCTTTTCCTGGATTATTAGTCCTGGCCTATGCATTGCCAGACCGAAAGCAAAATAACTGGTTTTCTCCCATTCCACTGTCAGGATACTGAGGCTAGTCCTGATGTCCCATCATCGTGTCAGTGTAAAATAGGTGCCACATTAAACTCAAACAGAAACTGGACTGTGTGCTTTTATATAGATTTCACTTTGTTTACCAGCTTTCTAATGGGATACACCAGGGGATATAAAAGGTTATTTCACAAGACCTGTACCTGAGTTTTGGGTGGAACTTGAGACTTCTTTAGGCAATATGTGAAGGCTGTTAATTTGGAGAAAGTTTTCAACTTTCACTTAAATATAATTTTTGAAGATCTAACTGCCAAAAACCACTCTTAGATTAACAGAGTTCTGCCTCTCATAGGAATACTAACCTCCTAATTTGTATATACCATTTATATATCAGCAATGGTCAATCTTGTGTAAAAATTGACCTCTAACATTTGGCCAGAATAAATCATTCATTTTTTCATATCTGTTGTGTATTCATAATCTGTATTTTTAGACAAAAATTCCAAACTCTTTGTACTTAGCACCTGCTTGCCACTGAAGGCCGTGAATGTAGCATAATCTGTCAGGCAAACCAGTCTCCCATACATTGACTCTGTCCACACATCCCGCTGCCTCGGCAGAGCAACCAGCATAATTAAGGACCCCACACACCCCGGACATTCTCTCTTCCACCTTCTTCTGTCAAGAAAAAGATACAAAAGTCCGAGGTCATGTACCAACCGACTCAAAAACAGCTTCTCTCCAACTGTCATCAGACTTTTGAATGGACCTCCCTTGCATTAAGTTGATTTTTCTCTGCACTCTAGCTATGACTGTAACACTACACATTGCAATCTTGTTTCCCTCTCTATGAATGGTATGCTTTGTCTATAGCACACAAGAAACAATACTATTTACTGTATACTAATGCATGTGACAAATATAAATCAAATCAAAAGTCAAATTGCCCTGATTAATGGAATCAGTGAATAATTTACCATTGAAGTTATGTTCAGCTCATGTCTGCGCATGTCAGAATGTGATTTATAGAAACAGACTCCTTTTGGGGACAGGATTGACGGAAACAGCCTCCCAGCAGGCAACTCTGGGACAGCAAGACAACAAGAGAGGGTGAATTCCAACCCCTCTCAAATATTACTCCTGTGAAGGTTGACACCCTACTTTTTGGTTTTAGAAACTCAACCTTTACAGGAGTATATATGGTCATTTGTTCATACTCCCATAGTGCAAGTGTGTAGGGCACAAAAGTATGACCACAGGAAGTAAAGTGCCACAAACAGGAAGTTTCAGATTTGCAAGAACTTTGATAAGATGGTGCATTTACATTATTAGAGAACCACATTTGCTTATTTTTTCTAATTGCAACAATCTCAAAATTGATAATTTGTAATTTAATTTGTTGTGATTACATCATCTGTTTTCTCTTGCGTGGCTGCACTCAATAAACAAAGTGGTAGAAAGAGCATTACCATGATTGGGACCCTCATCAAGGTTTGCAAATTGACTTAAATGTGGGGTATAATTTACACCTTCATATTCTGCAGGTAAACTATCTGCTCATTAGAAGCTTCTCAGCCTTTTGGCTAAGATCAAGTCATGAGGTTACACTGAGACTTCATTTGAAGCAACCTTTTAAAGCAGCATCTAGCCCTTTTGGCTAAGATGCAAATGAGATTAAGCCTTGGAGAAGGTGCAATATCTGCTCCAATCAGCTTGGATCATGTAGATCAAGCCCAAGACAGTGAGCCCTGTCTTGACAGTTTGGATCGGGAGTGTCTCACTTGTTGAGACTTTGAATTGGACTTCAGTTGGATTGAATTGGATATAAACCAAAAAAAATCTGATCATTAAGAGTGCAAACAAGCTTTCAAGCTCAAGGACATTTCAGGACAAAAAAAGGCCTTTCATTGAATTAATGCCTTTTACATACACGGAACATTCCAAAAGTGCCTTGCAGCCAGTTTCTGACATGCACCTCTCGCTGCAAGGGCAAATTTAGCAACCAATTTTGTACAAAGCAAAGCATCACAAAGAGAAAATGAGTGAAATCTCTTCTCAATGGTGCTGGCTGAAAGAAGAATATTAAACTGGGAGACTAAACGAACTCCCTGCTCTTCAAATAGTGCCCTGGGATCTTTTGCATTCACAAGAATGGGAACCAGCTATAGAAGAGTAAGTACCACCACAGCGAGAGCTATAATTAGGAACTGAGAGATAACATTGCATTGGAGAACAGAATTCAAGATTTATGCTATTCGAAAGTCTGGTATCACTAAATAAATTCATTTCTGTGTCTCTTGCATTTGGTAAGCTGAAAGCTTTGCATTCAGAAAAACACAATCAATTAAACATAGAATGTTCAAATCAAAACCTGACAATTAAACTAAGCTCAAAAAATTTTGCATCAAAACTCTCCTCCTCTATGAACTGTATGCTTTGTATAGCGTGCAAGAAACAATACTTTTCACTATATGTTAATACATGTAACAATAGTAAATCAAACAGTATGAGTCAATCATAAGGAATACAAGGTGATTGAAACTTATTGATAATTTTGATATTTCTGCCATTTTCATTTCTCCACTAAGTTAAGGATCTCAATCCTGTATCTTTGTAAGTTGTGATCGTTTGGTAGAACAGAACATAGTATTGCTGAAAAAAGACACTTAATCAAAGCTTTTGGTCTTGCATTCATAAGGACTATCGCAAGAATAACAGCTTCAGCGGAAACAACAACTTTACACTATGAGAAGAGACTTCTGATTGGTTGGCAAGTGGATTCCGATTGGTAAAAGCATCGCCATGGAGAATGCACCAGTTAATGGTGACTGACAGTTAACTGCCATGTAACTGTCATTGATTTTTTTTAAACTAGGGATTGATTCTTGATTCTGAAAAATGTTCAAACAATGTTTGGCAGTTGACTGGCAGTCACAATGAACTGGTGCATTCTCCATGACAATGCCTCTATCACTTGCCAACCAATTGGTACTCTTTTCCAGTAAAAGGTTGTTGTTTCCTTTGACATTGCTGTTCCCGCAAGATGAAAAGCTTCAACTAAATGTCTTTCTTCAGCAATGCATTTTTAATGCAAAGATATTTTGGCCTTGGAGGGAGTGCAGAGGAGGTTTACTAGGCTGATACCGGAGTTGAGGGGGTTGAGCTATGAGGAGAGGCTGAACAAACTAGGCTTGTACTCATTGGAGTTTAGAAGAATGAGGGGAGATCTCATTGAGACGTATAAGATGATGAATGGGATGGATAGGATAGAGGTGGAGAGACTCTTCCCACTCAAAAAAGACCGTAGGACTAGGGGGCACAGCCTCAAGATAAAGGGGGGGCGTTTTAGAACGGAGTTGAGGAGGAACTTCTTCACTCAAAGGGTGGTGAATCTCTGGAATTCTCTACCCATTGAAGTGGTGGAGGCTGCCTCGCTAAATATTTTCAAGAAGCGGGTTGATGGGTTTTTGATAAGAGAGGGGATTAAGGGTTATGGGGAGAGGGCGGGAATGTGGAACTGAGCCACGACAGACCAGCCATGATCTTATTGAATGGCGGGGCAGGCTCGAAGGGCCAGATGGCCTACTCCTGCTCCTATTTCTTATGTTCTTATGTTCTTAAGTTAGCAAACTTGTAACTAGCAAAGGGAAGACTATGCAACCTAAGGTTGCATTGCCTGAAATTGAGGAGGTTATGGATGATTTTATTGCAGCTTTTAACATATTAACGGAAACTTTAGGGTAGAGGCAAACTGTTTCCATTGAAAACCAGATCGAGGCCTGAGTAAGAAGCTATTTTGGAGAATTGATGCAGAATTGATGGGTTGAATGGCCTCCTTCTGCACTACAGGGATTCTATGAACACAGTTTGGAAGAAATTTTGAACTCTTCTGCAAGTGGCAACTGATACTGGATCATTTGTTAATTTTATTCTGAGTTTAATAATTGTTTATTAACCAAAGGTAAAATCACAGAATCTCTACAGTTCAGAAGGAGGCCACTCAGTCCATCTGGCCTACACCGACTACAATCCCACTCAGGCTCCATCCTCTTAACCCCGTGTATTTATCCTGCTAATCCCCTGACACTGGCAATTTTGCATAGCCAGTTGACTTAACCTGCACAACTTTGGAGTGTGGTAGGAAACCAGAGCATCCAGAGGAAACCCACGCAGGCACGGGGAGAACATGCAACCTTAAAATATATTGGGCAACAATGGGAATGTGGAAGTAGGTTGCAGATGAGGCATGATCTGATAGAATTACAGAACTGGCTCAAATAACGTTAAATGGCCCAAATGATTATGCCCTTCACCACAACAGCATTTCCTATGCATAACAGGTGCCAATATCATTTTCTACCAAAATCCATTGCCTTCCTGCCAAGACTGGAGTTAGAATTTGTGAGAATCCACAGGGTGTTAGTCGCTGCAAGGGGTTGAAGTATTTTGTTAATGCATAAGCACTTGTGGAATAGTGGTTAGCACTGCTGCCTCACAGCGCCAGGGATCCAGGTTTGGTTCCTGGTTTGGGCCATTGTCTGTGCGGAGTGTGCACGTTCTCTCCCTGTATCTGCGTGGGTTTCCTCCGGGAGTTCTGGTTTCCTCCCACAGTCTGAAAGATGTTCTGGTTAACTGCCTTGGTCATGCTAAAGTGTACCTGAACAGGTGCTGGAGTGTGGCGACCAGGAGATTTTCACAGTAACTTCATTGCAGTGTTAATGTAAGCCTACTTATGACACTAATAAATAAACAAATTTGGCATGAGAAGTCAATGCGAAGTTCTTGAATTTTAAAACAGGCTGCAAATTTTTCTGATTTGTCTGGTTGAGACCAGAGTTTTCCTTCACGTTGATATTCCGTTGCTTGCAATCTCTCGCCCTCCCAGAATTCAACACATCAGCACCCATGGAACTGCAAAATTGATAGCCCCTGGTTGATTATAATCCATCTTAACCTTGTTTCTTTCCAAATCTGAGTAAAGGCAGTCAAGTCAACACATTGGCTGACCGACCTTGAAAAAAAACTCAAGGTGGTCAAGTTACACCGCTTATGAAAATCATTGAATGAAGGTTACTATCACAGGTTATGGGGAGAAAGCAGGATTAGGCTACTGAGTTGGACGATCAGCCATGATCGTGAAGAATGGTGGAACAGGCTCGAAGGGTCAAATAGCCTCCTCCTGCTCCTATATTCTGTTTCTAAGGCTATCATTTATCAGTTTTGGCAGCCTCCTTCATAAAAAACCGTGAAAGAAAATGCTACGCTTATTTTTAATTTGCAACATGCAAGCTGCCAGTCAGCATCTATAATGTGACAAGTTATGAGAACAAATGTGGTACAAATTAGAATGTATTGTAGCTGATTAGTGCAATACATCAACATACAGCAGTGACTGCAAGACCAGATGGGGTTGGGCACCAGAGTAACATTAGAGGGTGCACTTGTAATGCAGAACATATCAACTGTGCAGGTCACTCTCTCATTGAGAGTCCAATTTCTGCAGTTATTTGTGAAATGAGTGAATAATTAACAATTTATAACTTTCAAATTTGAATTAATGTTTTTGATTTTTACTTTTGTAGAATATAGGGATAGATTTTCCTGGTGCACTGTGTTGAATCCTTGGGGCATTGTGGATGAAATCAGATGGGTACACCCATGAAATTGCATTCTTTCCAACTCAATTGTTCCGTAATTCATTGCAGCAGACAGCCCAGAACAGCCATTACCATCCTTCTAACTGAAAGTGCAGCACCTTTGACCGATAGTAATTCAAGTCTATTACAAAATGATTAAATTAGTGGATTTAAGTTTCATACTTGTAATCCATTTTGCTTCCCAATGTAATCCTTATTGTAAATTACAAATGGAACTGTGTTAAAAGTTATTAGCGGCACATGGCTTGTTAGTTATAATGCATATGTTGTTCAAACGGCTGAAGATATATGAAAATTCAATTTGCGCTGGAACCCTGGCTTTCAGCTGTTCGTGAAGACAAGGTGAGAGAACAAAGTTGTAATCCAACTCCACTTAGCGTTACATTGCACAAGTCTGATCAATGTAAGTTTGTTGCGTACTCACGGGAGGCTTTCCATCCTCGTGGCAACCTACATTATTTTTACTATAAGGCAACATCCTTCTCCCTTCCACTAAACTACAGATTGAATACTCTACAATGAATTGGATTGTCTCTACTAGATTTCCCATAATGAGAACATAAGACATAAGAGCATTTGATCCACAGCCCTCTAGGCAGTGGCATGAGGGTTCCCGCACGGTGACACAGTGGTTAGCGCTGCTGCCTCAGTGCCAGGGACCTGAGTTCGATTCCTGGCTTGGGTCACCATCCGTGTAGAGTCTGAACACATTCTCCCCATTTCTGCTTGGGTTTCCTCCAAATGCTCCAATTTCCTCTCACAATCTGAAAGAAGTGCTGATTAGGTGCATTGCCGCGCTAAATTCTCCCCGAACAGGCACCAGCGTGTGGCGACTAGGGGATTGTCACAGTAACTTCATTGCAGTGTTAATGTAAGCCTACTTGTGATTAATAAAAAAACTTTAAAACTTGCAGACAGGGAATACCAGATTCCCACCACCCTCTGGGTGAAAAAGCTCCTCAAATCGCCTCAAAATCTCCTGCTCCTTACCTTAAATGTATGTCCCTTGATATTGACCTCACTGCTTAGGGGGGGACAGTTCCTTTCCCTCTACCCTATCCTTGTCCCTCATGATTTTGTACACCTCAATCAGGACCCCCTCAGCTTTCTCTGCTCTAAAGAAAGTAAGTCCAGCCTATCCAGCCTCTCTCTTCATAGCTGAAACGCTCCAGCCCAGGCAACATCCTGGTGAATCTCCTCTGCACCCTTTCCAGTGCAATCGCCTTTCCAGAGAAAGGAACCTCAGCTTGTTCAATCTGTCGTGTTAAGTTTAACTTCTCAGATCTGGCATCATTCTAGTGGAAATGGTTAATTCTACCAAACTGTTGAATTTAACGTATCAAAGTTAGAAGCAGAATGATTGAGAGGTTTCATTGCATTGAAGGAAGTTATTCTTTTTGATTTGAAACCAAAATGTTTCATCCATCATAAACATTTGCTGTGGTCTCAAACAGAATCTTTTGGGGAATATATGTAACATTGTGGCCAGTATTTTATGACCTTGCTCGTAAAATCCTGCCAGAGGCCGATGGAGAATTCTGTTCTGTGAGCCTCGTGTGGGAATTCTTCAAGGAAAGAGCATCTGTGGGTGTAAGTAGAAAGGATTTATATTCAGGAGGAGGACAATTCCACCATCACCTTGCTTCCAACATTCAAGTAAAGAAGTGCGAGAATGAAGCATCACACTGTTATCGGACAACAAATTTTATGAAATTGGGCACACAAAATGGAAGCAGACTGAAGTTACACTCACAGCCTCTCCACTAAAAATCACACAGTAACAGACACCGATCAGTAGGCAAGAGCATGCTTTTAGAATGCAAATGAGGGCTAGCACATAAGGGAAGCTGGACAGGATGGCACTTACAGGAACTAAATCTCCACCCCATCAAAATCAGCACTCTTAAAACAGTCAAACAACCCATGGAGACACCTAAAGTTAGCATAGTTAAGGAAACATTCCTGGCCCCTCGAAACCTCTTTTGAGATCAATGACACACCTATGGTTCAAACCCCGGAGATTCCAGACTATTAAATAACCAATCAGACAAAAACGATTAACACACACCTAAAACAATTTCCTCAACACTTGGAAACATCGAGACGGGATGGCTAAGGTCGAATACTGTAAATAAAGTATTAGCATTTGAATCGCAAACTGCACTGAAGTTCAGGTATAACTATAGCCCCCTGCGAGGGACGGGCAGAGCGCTTTCGGGACAGTCCGATTGTATGTCCTGACTGCGCTTCTCTGTTGACGTAAAAGACAATAAAGCTGTGCCGTTATTGAACTTCACCCTGAGTCCATAGTGGTCGTTTCGCCCACTCGTGCTAACAACACCAATGATTGATGTTACAGCTCATGAATATTAGTGGAATCATCGGCAGTGACATTTACACAGCACAGTTTCACAGCTCAGTATAACCACAGCGAGTCATAGCCAGATTTCCAAAATTCGGTTACTTGCAAGCTAATCAGAAGTGAAATATCAGTTACTGTCCATACAATCTCTTTTGTGTAGAACTAACAAACATTGACATGTGGAAATACCACAGATTTGACACGTGGTGTTTTTTTTTAATAACAGTGAGTGTTTGGTTTGTACCAAATGTGCCAAATGACGCACAATGGATGTTGACTAAAAGACAGATGCTGTGGAAATGAAACATGGTTGGTTAGATAGCCCAGAGCAACTGTTATATTTTCCATTTATCTTCCACTTGTGACTTCATTTTTTTTTAAATGTGTGAAGGTGAACTCCTTCCATTCTTGGTGAGACGCATCAAGTTTAAATCCAACTTGGATTCAGAACCTTCTGGGAGGGATTTCAGGTCTTGTAGACAACAATTTGTATGTACATTTTCAGAATTGTAGAGTTATACGGAACAGGAAGTGCCCATTGTGCATGTGCTCGTTCTTTGATGTTTATCCAACTAGTCCCAGTACATTCCCTTTCCCCAGAGCCATGCAATCTTTTCCCCTTCAATATTTAGCCTATTTTCTTTTGAATGCTGAGGTTGAAACCACTTCTATCATACTTTCAGGCAGGGTGTTCCAGGATGACACATATTTTTGACAGACTGAGATAGCAGCCATTAAAGCTGAGGTTTACACTCATTTTGTGACCTTGTCATGTTGCAAGGTGATTTATATCCAAAGAAATGCTTTTGAAGTGTAACCACTGGTGTAATATAGAAAATGAGGCAATCAAAGTGTGTACAGCAACTCCTCACAGACCCTAATATGATAATCTGTTATTGTAACAGATATTGGCTGAGGAATAATATTTAATTCGGTGGAAGGGAGTTAGGAAGAACTTCTTTGCTATTCTTGGAATAGTCTCATGGGACCTGAAGCCACAACCTTCTGACCGGATCAGCAAGCTGCTACAGATCCAAGACTAACACCGGATACTCATGCTTCTGGCTTATCACACAGCTCTGTTGTTAAGTGAGTTACCCAGTGGGGACAGCAGCAATGAATTCAAAGGTTAGCCCTGTTCTTCCAAGAGCTGTCAGTCGATGTTTCTTCATGTGACGTCCTTCACATAATCAGAGCATCACAGCTGCTTCCTGCATGGTGCCCATGGACACTCCGAGTGATGCTTCTGTCATCTGTATCACTCTTAACATGTCTGACCACAGAATTATGTACATCATTGTTTCAAAGCGAGTACGGCAGCACAGTAGATATGTTACTGGGCAATAATCCAGAGGCCTGGACAAATATTCCAGACACGTGGGTTCAAATCCCACAGCTAATTAAATAACTCTGGAATTAAAAAATAATGGGTGAGATTCTCCCAGTCTCCTGTTTTCCACTGGAGGAAGGTGGCACATTGTTTGTTAGTGGTGGAGTTCTCTGGTCTCACTGCTATCCTTGACGTCACCCTACACCAGCGGGAAAACCTTGGCACAGGCATGTGCTGCCGGAAGGACCAGAGAATTCTGCTGGCGTGGATGGCCGGAGAATTGCGGCCAATTTTGTTGATGTTAGTAATATAAAAGAAATCAAAACTGTGTACATCAAAGTTAAAGCAATTTTGCTGAACCAAAAGATGGCTGCCACAGGCCGCATGATGCACAGGATTGGCCATTTGTTTTGGCAATTTACAACAGGAGTTACAGGAACTAGAAGAGTTCCCCTCTCATCCTTGTGGAATCTCATACACATTTGTACAGATCTTATAGTCAAGAAAACAGAGGACTCCCAGAGATCAAACTCATTATCCCTACAGAATTGTTAACAGATTCACCTCCTACCTGCGACTGTTTGGTCCCTTTCAAAAGGTGATCAATCAGGTGAAAAAGGGCATCATTTCATATTACCCCTATAGCTGAGTGATAGGATCCGCCCAGGCAATAGTTCCCCTCAACAAGGTCTTCAATATGGATCTCATAGTTAAGGATTCCCCTCAGGAAATAATGATTACAATATGAAAGAGTTTCGCACTTAGCTTGAGTTTGAGAAAATTGGAACTGAAATATTAGCGTTGAACTTACAGGAGGGGAATTAGAAAGGTATGAGGATGGAATTGGCCAAAGTGGACTTGTCGTATAGATTGATAGGCAAGACATTAGATTACATCTGACAGTGCCCTGCTTAAGGATGTTTTCAAGTACCCAAGGTGTTGTTGTTGACTTCTCCAAACTCAGATGTGCAAGAACTTCATGACCATGTGAATATCCTTCACACTCCTTTGCAAATTAAGCATTTCCTGTGTGGTTACTGGGTCTGGCCAGCTACATGAAGGTCTATGTTTGTGAGAGGAAATGAATAAGATGTGGCTTTTAGAAGGATGTCTATAGGATTGAAAGAAAACTTACCCTGACGTAGGGCCATCTGACATTGTAGTTTATGGAAATCTTCAACAATGGAGGACAAATAAGAATTGTTCCAGAAAATTTTCGGATCTGTCCAATTTATTATATAGCTACCGATCTGAGATAAATAACAATAATAACCTGCATTTAAATATTGCTTTCAACAGGATGAAGCATCTCAAGACACCTCACAGGTGTGTTATTAAATAAAATTTGGCATCACACCATATAAGGAGATATTAAGACCTGTAATCAAAAAACCATGTAATCAAAGAGACAGGGTGGGATTTTCCTGTTGTTTTCCTGTTGATCGTCCAGTCCCGTTGATGGCAAGTCCCCGCCTTGGGTTCCCCAATCGCAGGGGATGCAGACACAACAGGAAATTCTGTTGACAGTGGCAGGACTGGAGGATTCCGTTGCCAGCCAATGGCAGACCACCCCTGATGCTGCATAGGCTGGAATTTTGCCACCTCGCAGAATGGGCTTCCCCGTTGGCCCGGAGCGGTGTTTATGAACCTCGTCCGAGTGAGGTCGTAAAGTCTCAGCCATAGTTTTTAAGGAGAATCCTAAAGGAGCAAGAGAAGTGGAGAGGTTTAGGGAGGGAATTCCAGAGTTCAGGAAACCAGGCAGCTGAATAATCTGAAATGCTCATGAAGCCAGACTTTGGGGGAGTGGGGAGATTGTCTGCAGCTACGCACAACCCTCCCCAGGAATGGTCACACTTTCATTTAAGAAGCAAATCCAAGGTTCAAGTTTGAAACTCAAGTTGTTTGACACACTGTTGGATCGAATTTCAGACAGTGTCACAGACAATGTGAGGTTGTTCCTCAATCTGTGTACATCTAACTTACAGTCAAATCTACAGTCCTAGCCTAACCGCTGGGACACTGGCCTCACTGTGGTTTAAGTGCAGCCCACCCCAGTGGTACAGGTCTTTCTGGCCCTAGTATTGGTGCCAGTATCCTTTGGAATAGAACCCCTCGTTCCCACTCTCTCAGCTACACTGACACCTTCCTGATCTGTCTAACCCCACAGCTTGGGTAACACTGACGAGACTAGTAACACGTTGTCCTGCTTGCTGACTTTGCTCCTTAACGGGATCTACACCCTTACATCATCGATCCTGACACGGACCACAGCAATGGAACCTTTTCCAGCCCAGAACCATAGAAACGGCACGGTGGTTAGCATCGCTGCCTCACAGCGCGCAGGGACCCGGGTTCAATTCCAGCCTTGGGTCACTGTGTTTATGTGGGTTTCCTTCCACAGTTCAAAGATGGGTGGGTTAGGTGGATTGGCCATGCTAAATTGACCTAGTGTCAGGGGAATTAGCATGTGGAATTATGGGAATAGGATCTGGGTGGGATTGTGGTTGGTGGACTCGATGGACTGAATGGCCTCCTTCTGCACTATAGGGATTCTATAAAACAAAACAGTGTAGGGAAAGGCCATTTAGCCCACCATGTCTGTGCTAGCCAAAAAAAAAAGAGGTAGTAGCTGCTCATTTAATCCCATTTTCCAGCACTCGGGCCTTGCAGATTCCTGCACCTCAGAAGCAGTTCCAGCTGCCTTTTAAATTTCAGCCTCCACTACTAACTTAGACAGTAAATTCCAGACCCCCCTCACCTTCTGGGTGAAATAACATTTCCTCAAGTCCCCACTAATCCTTCTACCAATCACTATCAATCTATGCCCCTTGGTAATGGACCCCTCAGCTAGGAGGCCAATCAACCTAATCAAAACCCTACTCTGAAACCCCAAAGGAAGCCTAAGTAAACACAAATGCATTAACATGGTTTTTAAAGTCAATCATTAGTGTGCATTCTCGACATGGGGCTGCATGTTTCTCTAGACAAATTGGCACTGTGTAAAACGGAGCTAAATTTTAAAGATGCCTCTTACAAGAAATGTATTTCTTAAAGGCGCTGATTCGTCACACCAAGAAGATTTTTTTTAAATACCTCTTAATGGAGGAATAACTGAGTGGAGTTACTCTCCAGTTGGTGAATATCTGGTCTCAAATGGACCACACACAGGAAATTTCCTTTCAAACATCTGCTGTGATCCCAGGAAAATTAACCTTCACTGAGGTAGCTATGATAAAGCAGTACCCATAAAACAGCTGAAATCACCACCAGAATTACTGCCCATCTACAAACACAGACTGACAGAAATGGGAAATGGAACTGCATCAACTGAAAGAGGATTTGACCTTTCCAAATAAAACTGACAATAAGGAATTGAAAGCAGGTTTTGTAATCGCAGTCATCTGAAAGCTCTGCAAATCAGTGAAACATTGCATAAAGTATATGGACTGAAACACCCCAGGACATTGAGTGTATTTAAGACAGAGATGAATAGGCTCTCGATTGGTAAGGAGGTCAAGGGTTATAGGGAAAAGGCAGGAGAATGGGGTTGAGAAATTTATCAGCCACGATTGAATGGTGGTGGAGCCAACTCGATGGGCTGTGAATGGCCTAATTCTGCTCCTATATCTTATGATCTTATGACATTGTCATCCTCAATGTACACTTATTCCACATCAATCTCTCACTGTTTCCTTTCCTTCACCATCTGGTGCTTCTCTCCTCCGTATGTGTTCCTCGGTTTTGTGAAAAGTTCCACTTATATAAAAAACATCCTGCTTTCTCACATTGAGCTTGTTGGAATTGTTAATGTGATAGCATTTACCCAACTTTGCTTGTGGTAATAGCAACGAATAGGAATCCGCCTTATCAAGGACAGCACAGTGGTTAGTACTGCTGCCTCACAGAGCCAGGGACCCGCGTGCGATTGCCGGCTGGGGTCATTGTCTGTGTGGAGTCTGCACATTCTCCCCATGTCTGCATGGGTTTGCTCCCACGATCCGAAAAACGTGCTGGTTAGGGTGCATTGGTTGTTAAATTCTCTCTCGGTGCACCCGAACAGGTGCCGGAGTGTGGTGACTAGGGGATTTTCGCAGTAATTTCATTGCAGTAAGCCTACTTGTGACACTGATAAATAAACTTACATTTGTTTTGAGGGATGGGATTAATCTCCATGGCTGGGCAAGAAACTGATGAGGAATTTGGCACAGCGCCTAATGTCCGGTTCCTGTTGCCAGTTAGGTGCCATCATTTGACGTGGTCAGTCCAGCTTCTTCTAAACCCACATCCACTACCACCTAGAAAAATAAGGCCAGCAGCCAACTGGGGACACCACCACCTGCAAGTTCCCCTCCAAGCCACCCGTCACCCTGATTTGGTAATACCTCGATCATTCCTTCACTGGGTCAAAGTGCTGGAATTCCCTCCCTAACAGCACTGTGGTTGTACCTGTACCTCACGGACTGCGGTAACTTCAAGAAGGCAACTCACCACCACCTTCTCAAGGATAATTGGTGATGGACAATGAATTCTGGCTTGGCTAGCAACACCCACTTCCCATCGAGTTCATTGGCGTTCTTTAGGGAGGGAAATCTGCCATCCTTCTCTGGCCTGGCCTACATGTGACTCCAGAGCCACAGCAATGGGGTTGACTTTCAACTGAACAAGGGCAACTGGGAATGGAAAATAAACGCTAGCCAGCCAGTGGCGCCTGTGTCCCACGATTGAATGAAAAATAAATAAATTTTAATAAAAGGAGGCGGATGTAAATCCGGGTTGATTTCAGGTTGTGTAAGGCTCTTTAACTGTTTTGGTTTGCTGGACAATTCCTGAAGCGGCCAGTGAAACGGGTGCTACCGAATGCAGACACCATCACACCAAACTGGCAGGTGTACAGAAGAAAAACCACCCTCTAAGAACTAGACAATGGAGAAGTGGACATGTTGGATGTAAGCCATGGAGCAGATTCTTCCTCAGACAGTTAGGGATCTGACGTCAGGACCATTTCCCAGTCCTTGTTCGAGGACATTGTGTGACATCCAGCTCAATCTTGCGGCCAATTAGTGGGAGGCCTTTGTGACCTTAGTCCACTTAAAGATGGCAAGGTGGGTTCAGGAGCCCCATTGCCAGATTCAGCCTCAATTATAACCACCTCAACTGCAAAACTTCCTTAACGTTTTTGAAGTTTATTTATTAGTATTACAAGTAGGCTTACATTAACAGCACAATGAAGTTACTGTGAAAATCCCCTAGTTGCCACACTCCAGCACCTATTGGGGCACACTGAGGGGGAACTTAGCGTGGCCAATGCGCCCTAACCAGAGCGTCTTTCGGACGGTGGGAGGAAACCCACGCAGACATGGGCAGAACATGCATACTCCACACAGACAGTGACCCAAGCCGGGAATTGAACCCAGGGCCATGGCGCTGTGAGTCAGCAGTGCCAACCACTGTGCCACCCTAACCGTGGCTACGGACTGACTGAATACAGCCCCAGCTCTCACAGCCAGGGAACCCTGCTCCCACTGTGGGTAATCTGAAGCAACGAATGATCTCCTCACTGCTGATGGCTCACTTTTACACAAAAGATTTCACTTCCACTTTAGTCAAAGGTTCCTTGCTGTGGGAGTTGTTTCCTTTTTAGAACAGGATACCAACTCAATGTGGGGCCCATGGGTCTCTGATAGCTACTGCATCTCGGTGACAGAAAGCCTCACAAGAGCCAGCTCAGCTGGTTTCTCTGGAGCGGCGGAGGCTAAGGGGAGATCTGATAGAAGCCTATCAAATTATGAGAGGCATAGATGGGGCAACACGGTGGCACAGTGGCTAGCATTGCTGCCTCATAGCACCAGGGACCCGGGTTCAATTCCCGGCTTGGGTCACTACACAGAGAGTGGTAGGTGTCTGGAACATGCTGCCAGGGGTGGTGGTAGATGCAGATACGATAGGGGCATTTAAGGGGTTTTTAGATAAGCACATGAATATACAGGGAATAGAGAGATATAGAGCGAGGGCAGGGAGAAGGGATTGGTTCAACGTGGCATCATGTTCAGCACAGCATTGTGGGCCAAAGGGCCTGTTCCTGTCCTGCGCTGTTCTGTGTTCTATGCCTGCCCGCTGCTTCTGGCTCAGTGTTATCCCTGAGAGCCTGCGATCTGGAAAACTCACCGCAATGCGTTGGACAAACTGCACACCGTCTCCATGCACCAACTTGCCAGCCAAGCCCGGCTCCGTGGCACAAATCAGCACAAAATCTGAGAGCCAGGAAAGGGTTCAGAGAAATATTCAAGGGACAAAAGATTCTCTTTAAGCTGCTGACAGCATCGCGGGTGGGAGGAAGCTTTGGTGAAGCGGTAACAGCATTGGGTCAGTCGGGCTGAATGGCCTGTATCTGTGCCATAATTCTCCACACGGCCCTCAGCAGATGTCCAATACAGCACTGCACCCTCACAAAGTAAACCACAATAACCTCCACCACCTCATGGTAACGCATAGCTTCTTATGTTATATTTGCATCAATACAGATGGCTGCAGCTTTGAGGTAGAAATTGGCCAACGCGTGTCACATTTTTAAAAAAAATAGCACCCACTTTATTAAGTGTTTCAAAATGTGTTACCCAGCAGTGGGTTAGTCAACGTGCTATTTTTAAACCTGTCTCTGACTGGCATAAGGGGAAGTCAGATATTGTCGGAATGCTGGGATGACGTTGCTAACAAACCACATAAGAAATGTTTACAGGAAGTTTTTTTTTGTGTATCGCTCAATGCCAACCAATGTCCCGGGAGATCAGAGTTCCTGCGCACTGAGTCACAGAGTCGTAGGGTGGAATTTTCTCACCCTGCCCGGGCTGTATGCAGAATGTGCAAATGTCCATTGACCTCGGACGGGATTTTCCAATCCAGTGGCAAGAGCGACTGGAAAATCCCAGAGTTGTACATCGCAGGAAAGGCCCTTCGGCCCATCGAGTCTAAACCCATAATAATTACCACTAAATGCGGGCTAGTCCCACTTTCCTGTATTTGTCCCATTTCTTTGAATGTTATGATATTTCAAGTGTTCACCCAAAATATTTTTTAAAGGTTTCTGGTCTCCATTACCTTTCCAGGCAGTGATTTCCAGATTCCCATCACTCTCTGAGCAAAAAAATGTTCTGAAATCTCCTCTGAATCTCATGTCCTTCACTCTCAAACTCTGCCCCCTCGTGAATGACCCCTCAACCAAGGAGAACAGTTATTCACTCTCCCCATACCCCTCATAATCTTATACACCTCAATCCTGTCCCCCCTCAGCCTTCTCTAATCTAGAGAAAACAATCCAAGCCTATCCATCTCTCCTTATAGCTCAAATGTTCCATGCCAGGCAACATCCCGGTGAACCTCCTCTGTACCCCCTCGACTGCAATCACATGGCGACCAGTCGGATTCTGCTGAAAGATTTTGCCAAGAGGTTTGCGTGACAGATTAGGCACGGCCAATCCACCTAACCAGCATGTTTTTCGGACTGTGGGAGGAAACCAGAGCGCCCGGAGGAAACCCATGGGGAGAACGTGCAGAAGGGGCAATTTAGCATTGGCCAGTCCACCTAACCTGCTCATCTTTGGACTGCGGGAGGAAACCGGAGCACCTGGAGGAAACCCATGCAGACATGGGGAGAATGTGCAAACTCCACACATTTAGGCAAAATAACTACCACATGTACAACACAAAAACAATGTCCGTCCAAATTTTAATTCCATCTCCTGCCATTGTAAATGGTCTACGTTTAACTCAGCGGTTTAATTTTCATATCCATTGCCCAATTGGTTTACCCCAGTGTTGTTTGATGCCAGATATTTAGGCTTTTCTATTTCACCCATTCAGCTGCAGTGTGTCAGCTGCTCAATTTTAATACCACATCCAGTGCTTACTTCTGCAAATCCACCCACATTCAAATGTGTTTCTGCTCTCTGGATTATTTTGGTTGCTTAACTCGTGTCAAACTATATGTGACATCCGAGAGCAGTGCTGGATTAGATCAAAGTGTAAACTTATCACAGTTTGCCAAACGCTCACCGCAGAGCAGAACAAAGATCGAGCATAACAAAAGCCCATTCAACCTCCCCCACTTTGCTTTAAATCAGGAGAAAATTAGTTCGGATCACAAGATTATTTACATTTATATCACCAGGCTCTCGACAGGGTGGCACGCTGGGGTTAGCACTGCTGCCTCACAGCGCCAAGGACCTGGGTTCGCCTCCCGGTTTGGGTCACTGTCTGTGCGGAGTCTGCACATTCTCCCCATGTCTGTGTGGGTTTCCTCCAGGTGCTTTGGTTTCAAAGAGTAAATAAAATTACAGCACAGGAACAGGCCCTTTGGCCTTCCAAGCTTGCACCGACCATGCTACCCGTCTGAACCAAAGCCTCCTACCCTTCTGGGAGCCATATCCCTCTATTCCTATCCTATTCATGTATTTATCAAGACAACCCTTAAAAGTCACTACAATATCTGCTTCCACCACCTCTCCCACAGCGAGTTCCAGGCACCCACCACCCTCTGTGTAAAAAACTTGCCTCGTACATCTCCTTTAAACCTTGCCCCTCGCACCTTAAACCTGTGCCCCCTAATAATTGACTCTTCCACCCTGGGAAAAAGCTTCTGATTATCCACTCTGTCCATGCCCCTCGTAATCTTGTAGACTTCTATCAGGTCTCCCCTCAACCTCCATCGTTCCAGTGAGAACAAACCAAGTTTCTCCAAAGCCTCTTCATAGCCAATGCCCTCCATACCAGGCAACATCCTGGTAAATCTTTTCTGTACCCTCTCCAAAGCTTTTACATCCTTCTGGTAGTGTGGCGACCAGAATTGAACACTATATTCCAAATGTGGCCAAACTAAGGTTCTATAAAGCTGCAACATGACTTGCCAATTTTTAAACTCAATACCCTGACCGATCAAGGCAAGCATGCCTTATGCCTTCTTGACTACCTTCTCCACCTGCATTGCCATTTTCAGTGACCTGTGTATCTGTACACCCAGATCCCTCTGCCTAGCAATACTCTTAAGGGTTCTGCCATTTACTATATATTTCCTATCTGTATTAGATCTTCCAAAATGCACTATCTCACATTTCTTTAAAAAGAATTATACCTCTAAGACAGCCGTGACCCAACCCATCATACTTTCCTGGTATTAATAATGTAATGACTTCAACGAGGGTCGTGAGTTACCTGCTGGAATATGAGCTCTCTGATTGAGGACTGTTAAGGCTGCTTGGTCAGGGAGCTTCACAGACACATATAATGTGGAACGCCTGGGTCACTGGCGCTGGGGCGAATACTCGGTACCGCGGATGGGACAGTGGCCCAGTAGTCAGCACTGCTTCCTCACAGAGCCAGGGACCCGGGTTCGATTCCCGGCAGGTTCACTGTTTATGCGGAGTCTGCATGTTGTCTGTGTGGGTTTCCTCCGGGTGCTCCGGTTTCCTCCCATAGTCCAAAAGGTGCGCTGGTTAGGGTGCATTGGCTGTGGAAATTCTCCCTCAGTGTACCCAAACAGGGTGTGGCGATTTTCACAGTAACTTCATTGCAGTGTTAATGTAAACCTACTTGTGACACTAATAAATAAACTTCAAAAAGAAAAGGACCTAGCTGTGTGTTGTAAAACCATTGTAAATAAAACCGCTTTAGTGAAGGGACACCAGTCTCACAGAATCTATTTTAAAGAGAAAGCAGGAGTGTGGGAAATTGGATAAGCTTGGGAGAGGGGGGAAGAAAGGAATAGAAGATAGAGCCAGATGGACAGGGGTGGGAGCAGACATGTGTGCAGCCAAAACACCAACATCGACTAGATGGGCTGAATGGCCTGATTCACAGCTGCAAGATCATGGTGGCACAGTGGGTTAGCACTGCTGCCTCACAGTGTCAGGGACCCGGGTTCGATTCCCGGGGGCACAGTGGCACAGGGGTTAGCGCTGCTGCCTCACAGCGTCAGGGACCCGGGTTCGATTCCCAGGGGCACAGTGGCACAGGGGTTAGCACTGCTGCCTCACAGTGTCAGGGACCCGGGTTCGATTCCCGGGGGCACAGTGGCACAGGGGTTAGCACTGCTGCCTCACAGCGTCAGGGATGCAGGCTCGATTCCCAGCTTGGGTCACTGTCTGTGTGGAGTCTGCACATTCTCCCTGTGTCTGCGTGGGTTTCCTCTGGGTGCTCCGGTTTCCTCCCACAGTCCAAAGATGTGTGGGTTCTTCACGACACACGACAGCGCAGAGTCGCTGAACAGAGACACATGAGGACGGTCTCAACAGGGATCTTGGGTTCATGTCGCACTATCTGTAACCCCCGTGACTTGCCTGGGTTTGCAAAACCTCACTCACTGTACTGTCTGGAGACAGTACACATCTCTTTACCCTGTGATCAGTGCTCCTTCCACTCACATTGTCAGCCACTTCAGGTCTTGAACAGCAGGTTAGGTGTAAGGATTCGCATTCTAATCAGTAATCTCTAAACTGTCTGTGCTTTATATGCTCTGTCTGAGGCCAGAACTCTCCATTCACCTGACGAAGAGGGAAACCTCAAAAGCTTGTGAGTATTATCAAATAAATCGGTTGGACTAAAACCTGGTGTTGTCAGACTTTTTACTGTGTTAGATGGATTGGCCATGCTAAATTACCCCGATTTGATTTATTATTGTCTCATGTATTAACATACAGTGAAAAGTACTGTTTCTTGTGCGCTATACAAAGCATGCCGTTCATAGAGAAGGAAACAAGAGGGGGCAGAATGTAATGTTACAGACCTACCTAGGGTGTAGAGAAAGATCAGCTTAAGGCAAGGTAGGTCCATTCAAAAGTCTGACGGCAGCAGGGAAGAAACTGTTCTTGAGTCGGTTGGTACGTGACTTCAGAATTTTGTATCTTTTTCGTGATGGAAGAAGGTGGAACAGAGAGTGTCCGGGGTGTGTGGGATTCCTTGATTATGCTGGCTGCTTTTCCGAGTCAGCGGGAAGTGTAGACAGAGTCAGTGGATGGGAGGCTGGTTACCCCGCGGGGTCAGTGGGTTTAGTAAGGTAAATGCATGGGGATAGGGCCTGGCTGGAATTGTGGTTGGTACAGACTTGATGGGCCGAATGGCCTCCTTCTGCACTGTAAGGATTTATGAATTCTGTGTAACGGTGATTTGGTAAGGGGTGGATTTGAATCAAAAATAAAAGGAAGCGTTGATGTTCAGACGGAAGAAACATTTGATTGAACAACTGGTGTGACAAGAAACACATTTTGTTCCGATAGACTCCCGTGAAATGTTCTGGGACATCTCACTACATAAAAGGCGCTATATAAATACAAGTCACGGCTAACCAGAACAGGGGACGGCTTTACGAATGTGAACGAGAAAGAAAACATTGAAATACTTCCACTGCGGTTACCAAAATGAAATGTTTATTAATAAACCGATGGAAAAACTTTCTTAGTATAATCATTTATTAAAGAATTTTTCAACTCTCGCAATTTGACTTTCATCAAACGCTAGTCCAGCAATCTGTATTAGATTTTTCAGTTAGAAAACACTCTTGTGGACATCACAAACAAAGAGTCTCAAAACAGAAAAGGCTGGGAAATCCCAGCAGGTCAGACAGCATCTGTGGAACGCGGTAAGAAGTCTCCATCAGTCTCGCAGCAGACACAGAAGAATTCATCAGGCGGAGAGACTTCTGACTGTGTTTACCCCAGTCCAACGCCGACATCTCCACATCACAGCGTCTGTGGGGGCCACGAGGTGGAATTGCTGGGGTGGGCACAGTAACAAGTCTCACACAACACCAGGTTAAAGTCCAACAGGTTTATTTGGAATCACGAGCTCATCTCCACCCATTCATAACCTGGCTCTCTCCTTATTATTTGACGACTGGACTATGTTTGAGGTCTGATATAGGGACTAATAAAAGACCACGGGGTAAGCGGAGGTAAACTAAATGGAATCGGGAGCTTCCAGAGCGCTGCTCAGGTGAGTGAAGCGGTGCTCCAAGAGCTCCTGATTCCATATAAACCTGTTGGGCTTTAACCTGTGAGATTTACAGCATCTGTGGGGAGAGAATAGAGCCAACATTTCGGGTCTGGTTGACCCTTCATCGGAGCTAAGAGCAAAGAAAATTGGGAGAGATTTTTAAAACGTTGGGGGGAGCTCTTAGCTCTGACGAAGGATCATCTAGGTTTGAAACGTTGGCTCCATTCTCTCCCCCCAGATGCTGACAGACCCTGCTGGGATTTTTCCAGCACTTCCCGTTTTTGTTTCAGATTCCAGAATCCACGGCATACAACTGGCTCGTATCGTTCGCATTACTTTTCCAGATGCCAGGAGCGGGAGTGTATGTCCATTCACTACATCAACGTCAGACAGTATTAACCATAAATATGCTATTAATATTTGGTACAAATAACAGTTAAGAAGGTTTTAGAATAAAGCCTGCGATGAGGGAAGAGGACGTGAAACTCAGCTGATAATTCCAGTAGCAAAACTGTTCACAAGTTACTGAAACACTATTTTAGTATTCACACAGCGTACATGTATTACTTATGTTGCTGACCCCAGCAGTAAAGGGGTCATTTATTTTGAGTGCTAGTTAATGTTATATGCTTTAAATAGCTCTAGAACACCAGCGAGGAGGCATTTGTTGAACTCTGCCTTTACTTTCCAGTACTTGCTACAGTTTTAATCACTTTAATCCAGTCAGTGAGTTCTTCTCGTGTGGCAGCCTGTATCAGGTAATGCACTTCATCCGCGGTGATTATCTCAAAGAGGTTTCCCTTCACCTCTGACTTTTTTCCTGTGAAGTAAATTCTTTGTGTGAGACACTCGGCGACAAATAGTCAACATTTTTTTTCCATCGGTAAGCACCTATTTACAATAAACTCCCCTCCAACTTTTCTAAAGCAGTCTTTGTAAAAACATTGGGTGGGATTTTCAGGCCACGCTTAACCCCAAAGCTGGAAAATTCCTCCCAAGGTGAACAGACCTTTCCATGGCCCACCCAATTGCTACCATTCCCATGGCGGGCAGGCAGGATGAGAAAATCCCCCCGTTATATCTAAAGTGTTTTGATGTGGAGATGCCACTGGAGTGGGCACAGTAAGAAGTCTCACAACACCAGGTTAAAGTCTCGCAACGCCAGCTTAAAATACGGGCCAATAAACCCCCACCCTCTACTAAAACACTTTTGTTCAACACATTTATTTGGAGCTCACCTCATGAAGGAGCAGTGCTCCAAAAGCTTGTGATTCCAAATAAATGTGTTGAACAAAAGTGTATTAGTAGAGGGTGGGGGTTTATTGGCCTGTATTTTGTCTGGACAGATCCCTGAGGTTATCAAAGATATAAAACCTATTTCCACCCATTCATAACCTGGTTCTCCCCCTTTTTATTTAACAACTGGACTGAGTTGGAGGTCTGATATAGGGACTAATAAAAGACCTCGGGGTAAGTGTAAGTAAACTAACTGGAACAGTTTATTTACACATCTATTCTCCGAGCACAGTCAGTACTAGACTGGCTCGACAAGATCCACCCAGGGTTGAGATTAAGTCCTGGGTCACCGACCCATTCTCTTAAAGGGCCATGCCCCAACATACATAACAGATTGTTTCTGCCTCTACTGGCACAGTAGCTCAGGGTTTAGCACCGCTGCTTCACAGCGCCAGTGACCCAGTTCCATTCCTGGCTTGGGTCACTCTCTGTGTGGAGTCTGCACATTCTCCCCGTGTCTGTTTGGGTTTCCTCCGGGTGCTCCGGTTTCCTCCCACAGTCTGAATGATGTGCTGGTTAGGTGCATTGACCCAAACAGCATCAGGGATTTTCACAGTAACTTCATTGCAGTATTAATGTAAGCCTTATTTGTGACTAATAAATAAAACTTTAATTTTCTGTTTTTGTTTAACTCCTTCCCTTAATTTCACTCGACCTGTGTTATGACTTCAATCAGATCACTCAGGTTGGTCTATTGGAATATGAACTCCTTGATTAGAGAGTTTCCTGGGTCTGGCAAGGTGTTCCATCTACAGGTCCAGGCAGCGGGTGATTAAGGGGGTCATCCAACCTGACCATTTGCTCCTCTATCGTGGCTATATTTGCGGCCGTGTGTCCATGGAGAGGGAGCATGCAGTGTCCAAAGGCACAGCTGATGCCTTCCATGCCCGCTGGGCACCGCCGGGGCTGGGGTGTATTATTGACCCCCTTAATCACATTTTAATTTGATGTTTTAAGCTTCCTTTCTTTCAGCTTTGTCTTTCATTTTGGGCAGTTCCCCTCCTTTTAGGGAGTGCCCTTTCTGAGTTGTCCCCAAGTTAAATTGATTTTATTTATTTGGTCAAACACAAAATATATCCCTGATTAAGGAGTCAATTGATGGGTCAGTCAGGGAGTCTTTTCCTTGGATTTATCCAGGAGTGTCAGTTCCTCTGGAACTCCCGAAGGTAGACTGCTGGCTGTGAGCACTCTGTGTACTGCTATTGGAATTGTAAATAAAGGGATTTGGGTGAAGGAACTCTGCCTCCAAAGACTCATTATAATCTGTTCAGTCTCCCACGTGTCTTGCAAAATGTGCCTCCTATAACTTGCTGATTGGCCATCAACTCTCCATGGTTTAAACTGATATCTCACTGCATTTGAACGATCTCTTTGGCTTTTTAGTTAGCTTTGAATATTTTCATCGCTTGCTTTTCTGCAAACATTACTGTGATGGGCAATAGAAAGGTTAGGCGTTTAGGGATCTTTCAGCATGAAAGCTGTTCCAATTTTCACTCCCCACCATCCAGATTCCACGCTGAAGCATTAGATATCTGTCAACAACAACTTGCATTCAAATAGCACCGTTAAAGTGGTAAAATATCCCAAGACTCTTCATAGGAGCAGTATGAACGTTTGACACCAAACCACGTAAGGAGATACTTGGACAGGTGACTACACACTCTGTCAAAGAAGTAGGTTTTGGCTTAAGGAAGAGAGAGGCACAGAGACTCAAGGAGGAAATTCCAGAGCTTGGGGGACTAGGCAGCTGAAGGCATGGCTGCCAGTGGTGGAGGGATTAAAATTGGGGATGGTCACGGGGCCAGAATCGGAGGAGAGCAGAGATCACCCAAGACTGCAGGACTGGAGGAGATTGCAAAGATAGGGATGAGACGCGCAAGAGTCAAAGCTGTGTGGGTTAAAGTTTATTTAAAGTTTTTAAAACCTTATTTATTAGTGTCACAAGTGGGCTTACATTAACGCTGCAATGAAGTTACATGAAATTCCCCCAGTCGCCACACTCTGGCACCTGTTCAGGTACATTGAGGGGGAATTTAACATGACCAATGCACCTAACCAGCACATCCTTTGGATGTTCAGAGGTGAGATAGGTTGGCCATCCTAATTGCCTCTTAGTGTCCCATGGTAAGGGGTTAGCAGGATAAATGTGTGGGGTTGCAGGGTTAGGGTCTGGGTGGGTTGCTGTGTTGGAGAGTCGGTGCAAGCTCGATGGGACGAATGGCCTGTCTCCGTACTATGATTGGAAAACAAAGATGGGAATTTGAAAGTTGAGACGTTGACGTCTCAGGTGAAATTATTCTGAAGGCATTTCCCTTGATGAGTAACCGGGGATAATGGTCTCTTGGGTCAGAACAGGAGGGACACCTACCATCTGGGAGACCATCTGTTGCGGTCACCACACAACTCCGCAAATGAATGGAACCAAGAGGCTGATCCTGATCACCCTGCACAGGAAGGAAATGGGAAAAGAGTCAATAAATTCCAGCACAAAGCAGGGGCCGCACTCTCTAGCCACACGGAAGAACAAGCAAAGAGAAGTACAGCACAGGAACAGGCCCTTCGGCCCTCCAAGCCTGTGCTGATTATTACGCTTAAACTATTTCCTCCCGAATCATGCATCCATCCAGAAGCCTCTTAAATGTTGCTAATGTTCCTGCTTCCACCACCTCCTCTGGCAGCGCGTTCCAGGCACCCATCACTCTCTGTGTGAAAAAACTTTCCCCACACATCTCCCTTCAACTCTCCCCCTCTCACCTTGAACCTGTGACCCCTTGTAACTGACACTTCCACCCTGGGGAAAACACCTCCGACTATCCCCCCTGTCCGTGCCTCTCATAATTTCTTGAAGGTTTTGATCGAAGAAACGAGAAGAAACCATTTCGGGTGCGAGGAGGCACAGGCGACCTGGTGGCACAGTGGTTAGTGCTGCTGCCTCACACCACCAGGGACCCAGGTTCGATCCCCAGCTTAGGGTCACTGTCTGTGTGGAGTTTGCACATTCACTCCGTGCCTGTGTGGGTTTGCTCCGGTTTCCTCTCACAGTCCAAAGATGAGCGGGTGAGGTGGATTGGCCGCGCTAAATTGCCTCTTAGTGTTGGGGGATTAGCTAGGGTAAATGCATGGGGTTATGGGGGTATGGTCTGGGTGGGATTGTAATCATTGCAGGTTCGATGGGCCGAATGACCTCCTTCTGTGGGATTCTATGATTTTACTATGACAGAGAAAAGGAACCAAAGATTAGGTGAAGAAAAGAATTTGCAGCGATCTGGAATAATAACCTTTAAAAGAGAATTGGATAAATACTCCAAGGATAATGATTTCCAGAGCTGGGGAAAGAGCTCAGGGGGAATGGGACTGATTATATCGCTCGACCAAAGAGTAGGAACTGGCATGATGGACTGATTGGCCTCCTTCTGGGTCATTCTGTGACTCTCTGAAGTCAATTATTAAATGAAATGAGTTACACCTCCTTTCTTTACATTTGTGGACGGCACGATGGCACAGTGGTGAGCACTGCTGCCTCACAGGTCAGGGACCTGGGTTCGATTCCCAGCTTCGGTGACTGTGTGGACTCTGCATGTTCACCCCATGGGTTTCCTCTGGGTGCTCCAGTTTCCTCCCACAGGAAGACACATTGATTAGGTGCATTGGCCATGCTAAATTCGCCCTAAGTGTGCTCGAACAGGCACTGCAAGGTGGCAATTGGGGGATTGTCACAGTAACTTCATCGCAGTGTTAATGTAAGCCTACTTGTGATTAATAAATAAATAAACCTTTTCTCTCAAACTCTCTTTCATTGCGCTGTTATCTGGAGCTATGATACTGAATGGGCTGTTCTGCTATTGTCAAAGTCATCCTGCCAACGTATGGAGATAATCTGGGGAAAGCAATGGTCCAGGGCTTCTTGGTGAAGTCTGGAAGCGTATTCCACCAGGACACGGCAGGAAGGGGACTATATGTTTCACCTCGGCCTGGTTTCTTCCAAATGGGAGGTGTTAAAATTGCACCCTGGACCTTGGAGGTGAGGATGGTGCAGGAGCAGTGAGGTTTCAGAAGAACAGTGTACTCGATCCTTACCGCCGCAGGGTCATAGTAATGCAAATAGGCCGGATCATCTCGCAAGACAAACTTCCGAACTTTCCAGTTTTTCCTCCTGTGACCCTGTTGGGGAGAGAAAAAAAAAATGACAGAGTCAACATCCTCAGTGAAACCTTTGGCACCACATCCGTGCCCAGTGAAAGCTTCGAAATCGGATCAACTCCCAGTGAAACAGGTCAAAGATCAGCGTTTCGGCATTTCTGAAACCAATTAGTGTGCCAAAGCTCGCCGACAAAGATCAGTGGTGACCAGGCCTGTACGCCAAGCCCTACCAGATCTCACCACTAACGGTCTGCTGTTACATTTTACTATTTGTGCCTTTGGTAATGCCACAGTGAGTGTCATTGGGCCTCTGAATGCTGTAGGCATGGACACACAAGGGAACATTAGCAATCAGTGTTTGCAACACTGTGCGACACCAGGCTGATTCCGGGGATGGCGGGACTGATGTACGAGGAGAGATTGACTAGGTTAGGATTGTTTTCGTTGAATTTCAGACGAATGAGGGGAGAATCTCACAGAGACTTATAGAATTCTAACAAGTCTAGACAGGATAGATGCAGGAAGGATGTTCCCAATGGTGGGGGGAGTCCAGAACCAGGGGTCACAGTCTAAGGATTCATTTAGGGACGGAGATGAGGAAATATTTCCTCACCCAAAGAGTGGTGAGCCTGTGGAATTCATTACCACAGGAAGTAGTTGATGCCAAAACATTGAATGTATTCAAGAGGCGACTGGATATAGCACGTGGGGCGAATGGGATTAAAGGTTATGGGGAGAAAGCAGGATTAGGTTATTGAGTTGGACGATCAGCCATGATCATAATGAATGGCCTCCTCCTGCTCCTATCTTCCGTGTTTCGATGACGAGGTAAGAACCCAGGTTAAGTGCAGATAGTCTCAGGGAGAAGTTACGGGGAAAGAGAAAGCAATGAAGAAGAGGGGAGAAGGGGTTTGAAAGGAGAAAGAGCGCCAGTCTGGACTGAGGGAATGGAGGCAAGATGGCCAAATGAAAGAAAAGAAAGGCTTGAATTTATATAGCGCCCTTCACAATAATTGGACATTGCAAAATTCTTCACAGCCAATCAAATCCTTTTGAAATGTAGTTACCATCGTAATGTAGGAAAGAGTTAATTTGCACACAGCCAGCCTCGAGCAGCAGGATAATGACCAAATAATCTTCATTTGTGGTGTTGATTGAGGGATGAATAAATATTGGCCAGGACTCTCCTCTGCCCCTGTTCAAAATACTGCCATGAGATCTTTTCCATCCACCTGAGCAGGTAGATAGGGCCTCAGTTTAATGTCTCATGCAAAAGACAGCTCCTCCAACAGTGCTGCACTCCCTCAGTACTGAAGTGTCAACTTGGATTATTTTTTGTGTTTAAACACCAGAGTGGGATTTGAACCCTGTGCCTAGTTATTCAGAGATGAAAGTACTATTCATTGATCCTCGGCTGCCTCACCATAGAATCCCTGAAGTGCAGAAGAGGCCTTTCAGCCCATCGAGTTTGCACTGACTCTCTGACAGAGAATCTTACCCAGGCCCTCTCCCCCGGCAGATCCTTGTAACTCCATACATTTACCATGGCGAACCCATGTAATCTTGGGACACTAAGGAGCAATTCAGCATGACCAATCCACCTAACCTGCACATCTAAGTTTAAAATGTATTTATTTGTGTCACAAGTAGGATTTCATTCACACTGCAATGTGAAAAGCCCCAAGTTGCCACACTCCGGTGCCTGTTCGGGTACACTGAGGGTGAATTTAGCATGGCCAATGCACCCAACCAGCGCAACTCTGAGACAGTGGGAGGAAACCAGAGGAAACCCAAGCAGACACAGGAAGGATGTAAATAAGATTGAAAGAGTGCAGAGAAGGTTCACAAGGATGTTGCTGGGACTTGAGAAGCTGAGTTACAGAGAGAGATTGAATAGGTTAAGACTTTATTCCTTGGAGTGTAGAAGAATGAGGGGAGATTTGATAGAGGTGTATAAGATTTTTATGGGTATAGATAGAGTGAATGCAAGCAGGTTTTTTCCACTGAGGCTAGGGGAGAACAGAGGGCATGGATTAAGGGTGAAAGGAGAAAAGTTTAAAGGGAATATTGGGGGGGGGGGGGCTTCTTCACGCAGAGAGTGTGGAATGAGCTGCCAGATAAAGTGGTAAATGCGGGGTCACTTTTAACATTTAAGAAAAACTTGGATGGGTTCATGGATGAGAGGGATGTGGAGGGATATGGTCCAAGTGCAGGTCAGTGGGACTAGGCAAAAAAATGGTTCGGCACAGACAAGAAGGGCCAAATGGCCTGTTTCTGAGCTGTAAATTTTCTATGGTTCTGTGGTACATGGGGAGAATGTGCAAACTCTGCACAGTGACCCAACCCAGGAATCAAACCTGGGTCCCTGGGTCTGTGAGGCAGCAGTGCTCATCACTGTACCATCCCTGGCACCCATTGCAATATATCATGTACTGGGTTAAGCAGCCAGTGATACAGTAAAATAATATAGGTTTGGCACTATACAGTTATCCATTTACTGGTTCTACCCTGGTTCCACCTGTTGCAATGCTGCTGTCCATGTATCCCTGGGCTCTGGTGTTGTAATGCACATTCAGTCCTTTATCACCAACCTGTTTAAGCAAACATCCTTGTTTGATAATAACTCCTCGAAACTCCTCTTTTAAAATTTCATCTTCGTCACTTGAACTTCCCTCACTGAAAAAGCCACTATCCGCCTGGAAGATGGGGAAATGCAAGATAGTTAGACACACGACCATTAAACATCTTGCCAAAGCAAAAGCAGTCCACACAATCTCACCAAAGCCATCAAGACCTGGATGGAATTTTCCAGCTCTTCCCGCCAGCAGGATCGTCCAGTCCCGCTAACGGTGAGCCCCTGGGATTCGCGGTGGTGGAGGATATGAACAACGGAAGACCCCATTGACAGCAGTGGGACTGGAAGATCCCACTGCCGGCCAACGGTAGGTCACCCCCTCTGCCATAAACCACGCTGCGGGGAGTAGGGAAAATCCTGCCCCTGATCTTTATCTGTGCAACAAAAGGGAAAATTTGCAGGAAACACAAACATAAAACAAAGGAGATGGTTGTCAAATTCAGGAAGTGTAGTGGAGAACATGTCCCTTTCTATATCAATGGGGGTGAAGTGGAAATGGTTGAAAGCTTCAAGTTTCTAGGTGTCCAGATCACCAACAACCTATCCTGGTCTCCCCAAGCCAATGCTATAGCTAAGAAAGCCCACCAACGCCTCTACTTTCTCAGGAGGCTAAGGAAATTCAGCATGACTCTCCACTATGACTCTCACCAGTTTTTACAGATGCACCATAGAAAGTTGTGTCACAGCTTGGTCTGGGCTCCTGTTCTGCCCAAGACCACAAAAAACTACAAAGAGTTGTGAACGAAACCCAGTCCATCACTCAAACCAGCCTCCCATCCATTGACTCTGTCCACACTCCCTGCTGCCTTGGAAAAGCAGCCAGCATAATCAAGGACCCCACGCACCCCAAACATTCTCTCTTCCATCTTCTTCCAACCGGGAAAAGATACAAAGGTCTGAGGTCACGTACCGACTGACTTAAGAACAGCTTCATCCCTGCTGTCATCAGGCTTTTGAATGGGCCTACTATATATTAAGTTGATCTTTCTCTACGCCCTAGCTATGGCTGTAACACTATATTCTGCACTCTGTCCTTTCCTTCTCCTCTACGTTCTCTATGAACAGTATGCTTTGTCTGTAGAGCGTGCAAGAGCATGTATCCCAATACATGCAACAATAATAAATCAAATCAAATCAAATCATTCTCAAAACATAGCCCTTGAGAATTGTGTAATGGACTCGTCTGATTTGTTGTGAGGCAGTGTGAGGGGGTCCTATGTTAAAAATGGTTGCTATTGAGGGAGTGCTGCACGGATGACGCAGTTAACGGTGGGACAGCCTGTCCTTTTAACTACACAAAGCCCTGGTGAAGCTTCACCTGTGAGCATCCTGGACACCACTCAGCAAGAAGGATATATTGGCCTTGGAAAGAATGCAGCCTGCATTCCCCAAAATGATGCCTGGACTCCAAGGGAGTCAGGGCTAAACAAGTCAGGGTTATATTCCCTGGAGCTTAGACAGTTAAAGGGCAGTTCGATTGACATTCACCAGATACTAAGAGAATGTAGAATTCCTGCAGTGCCGAAGAGGCCATTCAGCCCATCGAAACTGCACTGACTCTCTGACAGAGTATTTTACCCAGGCCCTCTCCCCCCGCTTTACCCCTGTGACCCCACTCAATTACCATGGTTAATCCATCAAGCTTAAACATCTTGAGATGCTAAAGGACAACTTAGCATGGCCAATCCACATCTTTGGACTTTGGGAGGAAGCACTCAGAGGAAACCCACGCAGGCATGGGGAGAACGTGCAAACTCCACTCAAACAGTGACCCAAGCCAGGAATTGAACCCAGGTCCCTGGCGCTCTGGGGCAGCAGTGCCAACCACAGTGCCACTGTGCCTCTAATCTATAGAAATAAACATTTCAAACTGGTCGAAATCTAGGAGAGGGGAGTTAGCCTGTAAATTAATAAAACTAATACTTTTTTTTATTATTGAAAGGTATTAAAGGATATGAGGTAAAGGTGAGTGTATCACAGATCAGACAAGATCTCATGGAATGGTGGAACAGGCTGGGAGGGTTGAAGGGTCTCCTCCCAATTCTCTGCTCCTATATTCCTATGTTTTGATGAATGTCAGTTATTGTGTGACAATTTGAAGGGTTATTCTCCTAATGTCTCAGGTGGCAATTATCCCCCAACTAAGATCGCTCATATAAAAGCACATCTAATCATTCAATCTCATTACTCCCTCTGGAACATTGCTGTGAGCAATCTGGATTGTGTGTTTAAATGGGCTGCACACCTCAGAAATGGGTAGAACACAGTTATTAAGCCAGTGGGAATCAGGTGAAGAATTTAGCGACACAAGCAATGTTTTTTTAATTGGAGAACAATTAATAAAGATCAAGGGTGGAAGAAATTGACACTATTTATTTCACCAGAGTGAAATGAAGGGGACAGGAGAAGATCATCTGTGTCCTTGAACCATTCAGTGCCTGATCTGCACTTTAACCCCATTGACCCATCTGAATTCCCAAACACCCTTCATCATCGAATTAAGGAATGTTACAGCAGAGAGGAACAGAACTTGACCCACTGGCTGGAATTTTACTGCAGATTTCAGGGCGGGTGAGGCTCACAAGACGAAATTCTCCATTGGCCTCAAGCGGGATTTTACAAGCCTTACCCAAGCGAGCTCGTAATACCCCACCCGTGGTGTCTGAGCTGAATCGCTAGTTGAATTATCCAAATAAACTCACTTTCCGCTTGGAATCATAGAGTCTCTACAGTGTAGCAGGAAGCCATTTGGCCCATCGAGTCCGCACTGACACCAATCCCAGCCCCCTAACACCACAATCCCATTTACTTACTCCATAATCTCCCTGGCACTAATGGCCAATCTAGCATGGTCAGTCCTCCTAACCTGCATACCTATGGACTGTGGGAGGAAACCGGAGCACCCAGAGGAAACCCACACAGACACGGGGAGAATGTGCAAACTCCACACAGACAGTGACCCACGCCAGGAATCGAACCCAGGTCCCTGACACCGTGAGGCAGCAGTGCTAACCACTGTGCCACCATGCCAGCCCTCGTTGCTGTGTAATTTTTCAATTTTCTTTTGAATGTTACTACTGAATCTGGTATCTGGTTCCTCTAACTTATCCAGCAGCGCATTCCAGATCACAACAACTCGCTGTGTAAAACAACAATGTTTCTTCATGTTGCCTCTGGTTCGTTTATTAATCATTGTAAGGGGCGGCACAGTGGCACAGTGGTTAGCACCGCCGCCTCACAGCATCAGGGATCCGGGTTCAATTCCGGCCTGGGGAGACTGTGCGGAGTCTGCATGTTCTCCCTGTGTCTGCATGGGTTTCCTCCGGGTTGCTCCAGTTTCCCCCCACACTCCATAATGTGCAGGTTGGGCAGATTGACCATGTTAAATTGTGTCAGGGTAAATTTGTAGGGTTATGGAGATAGAGTGAGATTGTTGTTGGTATGGGCTTGATGGGCCTAATGGCCTCCTTCTGCAATGTAGAGATTCTATGTTCCTGGTATCTGACCTGCACGCTACTGGAGAAATTCTCTCCTTATTCACTCTCCCAAAACCGTTCAGGATTTTAACTGCCTCTACTAAATCTCCTCTTAAAGTTCTCTGCTCTCTGAGGAGAACAATCCCAGATTCTCCAGTGTCTCTGTATAACTAAAGTCCCTCATTAGTGGGTTCATAGAATCCTACAGTGCAGAAGGAGGCCATTCAGCCCATCGAGCCTGCGCGGGCCACAGTCCCACCCAGGCCCGTCTCCTCATAACCCCATGTATTTACCCTGGCTAGTCCCCTAAGTCTAAGGGGCAATTTAGCACGGCCAATTCACCAACTGGCACACCTTTCGGGAGAAAACCAGAGCACCCAGAGGAAACCCACGCAGACACGGGGAGAACGTGCAAACCGGTGCAGATCCATTAAATAACAGATTTGTCAAATTCAATTTCACACAGGCAGTGACCCAAGCCAGGAATCGTACCGGGGTCCCGGGCGCTCTGAGGCAGCCGTGCTAACCAGAGGTGCCGGACGGCAAAAGAATCAAACAAATTTCCTGACCACTTACGAAATAATAATATGCATCAGAGTCGTCGATGAAGCAGCTTTCCGCGATCTGTTCTGCCGCAGCTTTGGCTTTAACCTCAGCGGGTTGGATATATCCATCACAGATCAGCGCTGAAGCCAACAACATCCCCTCTCGGCGATTCCGCACAAAGTTTGAGGATAGCAGCCAATCAATCACAGAGGCGCCTGCAACCAGATTGAAAATGGATGAAAAGAAAAAGCCCCTGATTCTTTTCCCGGGCATCATTTATTCTCCGCAACACGGGCAAAGGTGGGAGCCGTATCATTTAATGCCCACCCCTATTTCCTGCCTAGTTGTACCAGGGCAGTTAAGAGTCAACCACGTTGCTGTGGCGCTGGACTCACGTGTCGGCCAAACCAGGTAAGGATGGCAGATTACCTTCCTTAAAGGGGTATCCAAAGATATGCGGGTCAGGTTGATTGGCTGTGCTAAATCGACCCTAGGGTCAGGGGGACTAGCAGGATAAATATGTGGGGGTTATGAGAATAGGGCCTGGGTGGGATTGTGGTTGGTGCAGACCCGATGGGCCAAATGGCCTCTTTCTGCACTGTAGGGATCCTATGACATTAGTGACCCAGATGGGTTTTTCCAACAATAGTTTCACGGTCATCAGTAGATTCTTAATTCCAGATTTTTTTAATTGAGTTTAAATTCCAACCACCATGGCAGGATTCGAACCCAGATCTCCAGAACGTTAGCTGAAGTTTCTGGATTAATAGTCTGGCGATAATACCACGAGGCCATCGCCTCCCCATGTTGTTTATCAGTAGTTAGAGCTTCACATATAATTAACCCAACTACATCTCATCGTCAAAGCGGTTTTAACAGCGGAATGACAGTGTGATCGGGGATGTTCTCATCAATTCTGTCATTTCTAAAGATTTCTATCTGTTGGGGCTTCAAAAATGCATCCTGTGGGGGAGCAAAAAATCACAGACAGCAGCTTCAGGATTTCCGCATTCAGCTGCTTATACGCGAATGCTAGAAGTTGCTCTCAGTTTCACCAGAGATGACATCAAAAGCTGACAGTTTCGTTACGACTGTAAACTTCGGTCCATAACTTTCTCTTTCTGAATGCTTTCCAGCAGGATGTCAGGCTCACTGGCATAGCTCACAAATGTTTGGGCATCAGCTCATCCAGGTAACAGAATACATTAAACCCATCATCGTAGACAAGTTCATCTGCTCACTCAAGAATAAATTCATTCGCAGAGTGCCTTTGAAGAATCAAAGTGTCCCAAGGCACTTCCCTGCCCAATTAAGGACCCGACATACCACAGTCATTCTCTCTTCCACCTTCTTCCATCAGGAAAAAGATACAAAAGTACCAACCAACTCAAGAACAGCTTCTTTCCTGCTGCCATCAGACTTTTCATCGAATCATAGAATCCCTACAGTGCAGAAGGAGGCCATTTGGCCCATCAATCCTGCACCAACCACAATCCTACCCAAGCCCTATCCCCTATCCCCATGTATTTACCCTGCTAGTTTCCCTGACACTAAGGGGCAATTTAGCATGGCCAATCCACCTAACCTGTACATCTTTGGACTGTGGGAAAAAACTGGAGCACCCAGAGGAAATCAATGCAGAATGGGGAGAATGTGCAAACTTCACATGGTCACCCAAGGCCGGAATTGAACCCTGGTCCCTGATGCTGTGAGGCAATAGTGCTAACTACCGTGCCACTGTGTCGCCCCATGGACCCACCATATATTAAGCTGATCTTTCTCTAAACCATAGCTATGACTGTAACACAGCATTCTGTCCCCTCTCCTTTCCTTCTCTATGTATGGTATGCTTTGTCTCTGCACACGCAAGAAACAATACTTTGTATTCAAACACATGTGACAATAATAAATCAAATCAAAATTTGACATTGAGACATATGAAGAGATATTAAGATAAGTGACCAAAAGTAAAGATTTTCAGAACTATCTAAAACAGGAAGAGCTCCCTAGAGAGGCAGAGATTTTAGGGAGAGAATTTAAGAACTTAGGGTCCAGGCAGCTGAAGGCATGGCCATCAGTGGTAGAGCAATCAAAATTGGGGATGTGCTGGAGCCAGAATTAGTGGAGCGCAGAGATCACGTAGGGCTGTGGGATTGGAAGAAACGACAAAGATTTGCAAAGAGGAATGAAAATTTTAAAATGTAGAAGAGTTGTCAGACCAGATCAGTGAGCTTAGGTCTGAAGGGTGAAGGGAACTTGTTATGAGTTAGGATATAAGCAGCAGAGTTTTTTTCACAAATCATTCACAGCAAACAGCAAGTAATTCTCTTAAAAAATAGAAGCAAGACTCGCAACAGCAGCGTAAAATTTGGCACACAGGAGACGACAGCCAAGTGGTATTACCGCTAGTCCATTAATGCAGAAACTCAGCTAATGTTCTGGGAGCCTGGGTTCGAATCCCACCACGGTAAGTGGTGAAATTTGAACTCAATAAGAAAGGAAGTATCTGGAATTTAGGATTCTACCAATGAGCACTGAACCATTGTCGGAAAAACCCATTTGGTTCATTAATGTCCTTTAGGGAAGGAAATCTGCTGTCCAAAGATATGTAGGTTAGGGGGATGGTGGGGTAAATACATGAGGTTATGGGGATATGGGCACTATCAGACAGTCAGTGCAATCTCGATGGGACAAATGGTCACCTTCTACACTGTAGGGATTCTATGGAGATGTTGTTGGCATGAATCTACTTGGTCACACCACCGATGGGTTTGATGAACATGAGCCCTGAATAACGAAAGTCTGTGCGCCAACGTGACAGAGGGTTATGAGTTTACAATGTTGTGATGAGCATGTAAGACATTGGCTCAATGACACTGTCACAGAGAGGAAGACATTCTCTTGTTTTGAATTTACCTGCAAAGCAATGATTGAAGACTTTCTTGCTTTTTTGCAGTTTCAGCTCTTTGACTCCCGTCTCCTGATCCTTCATAGAAAGATATAACGCTCTAAACATACAGGAGAAAGAAGATTTCAAAAATAAGGACCCGGAAGCCAGTCTCTTAATTCACAGCATTGAACACGAGTTCAAATTCATTTTTAATAGGACAATCGCTCAGTCTGCATTTCATAGAATCCCTACAGTGCAGAAGGAGGCCATTCAGCCCATCGAGCCTGCACTGACCACAACCCCACCCAGGCCCTATCCACATACCCCATATATTTACCCTGCTAATCCCCTGACACTAAAGTTCAACTTAGCATGACCAATCAATCTAACCCGCACACTTTTGGAGCGTGGGAGGAAACAGGGACACCCAGAGGAAACCCACACAGACACGGGGAGAATGTGCAAACTCTACACAGACAGAGACCCGAGGCCGGGAATCGAACCTGGGTCCCTGGTGCTGTGAGGCAGCAGTGCTAACCACTGTGCCACCATACCACTCATGAATATTTGGTGAGAAATGCAGAATAGATCATCCCAGGATGCTCTTCAGCAAAGACCTTTATTTTCATTCATTTGTGACATTGCTGGCTGGCCAGCATTTATTACCCAACCCTACCAACAAATAAACTCAAGAAAACTGGATGGGGGAAGTAATGGCGGCACGGTGGCACAGTGGTTAGCACTGCTGCCTCACAGTGACAGGGACCTGGGTTCGATTCCTGGCCTGGGTCATTGTTTGTGCAGAGTCTGCACATTCTCCCCGTGTCTGCATGGGTTTCCTCCAGATGCTCCAGTTTCCTCCCACAGTCCAAAGATGTGCGGGTTGGGTTGATTGGCCATGCTAAATTGCCCCTTAGTGTCAGGGGGACTGGCTACGGTAAAATGCATGGGGTTGTAGGGATAGAGCCTGTGTGGGATTGTGGTTGGTGCAGATTCAATGGGCTGAATGGCCTCCTTCTGCACTGTTGTGATTCTATACTAAGTTGAGCTAATAACACACCGCAGCTAACTGAAGAGCTTTGATTTCCACTTGAGAGCGATTCATTTCTTCTTCAGATAGTTTAGTGGTTTTGTACAAACTTGCAGCCACGTGCACACACTGGCACACACACACACACCTACACATGCTACGGCAAGCTACTTAACTGAAGAGAACATTGTAGCCAATTTTTACCATGCATGCTTATTTTACATCAAGAATCAGAGAGAGAGCAGGAAGGTAGATAGCTACTCTGATTGATAATGGGGTGACTAATGGGGTGAGATTTTCCAGCCATTCTCACCCTAGGCTGGAAAATCCCACCCAAGGTCAACGGACCTTTGTACAGCCCTTGTCCCTCTCGAAGGGAAAATTCTGGCCATGGTGTCCGATTGGGGTCTGTATTGGGGCTTCAATGATGTAGCATATTGATGACTTTGATAGAACGGTAGAAAGCCACACATCTAATTTTGCCAATCACACAAAACTAGGCGACATTGTAATCAGTGTAAAGTTACCCAGTGGTTTGCTAGATTAAATGAATATTGTGGTGAATAGATTTCAATATAGGAAGATGTGAAGTTATCCACGTTGGACCCAACAAGGATCGAATGGGAGACTTCTTAAATATGGAGAAACAGCAGAAGCTTGAAGCAACTTGGATTCTAAGTAAACAGATGATTAAAATATCAAAAACAGGTACAGAAAATAATCCAAAAGGCCAATGCAAAGCTGACCTTTATATCTACAGAATGAGAATACAAGGAGGTAAAAGTCATGTTTCAGTTGCAGGAAGCCCTGGTCTGACTGTTCCTGGAGTACTGTGAGTTGTCCTGGACACCACTCCTTAGGAAGGATATGTTGGTCTTGGATGGAGTGCATTGTAGATTTACCAAAATGGGTAGTGGCTGAGTTCCAAGGATTAAAATACTAGGGAATAATGGGCAGCACAGTAGTTAGCACTGATGCCTCTCAGTGCCAGGGACTTGAATTCTTGGCTTGGGTCACTGTCTGTGTGGAACTTGCGCATGCTCCCCGTGTTTGCCTGGGTTTCCTCGGGGTGCTCCGGTTTCCTTCCACACTCCAAAGATGTGCCAGTTAGGTGGATTGGCCATGCTAAAATTGCCCCTTCGTGTCAGGGGGGCTAACTCGAGTAAATGCATGGGAATAGGGAGTGTATTCGGTGTAGACCTGATGGACTGAATGGCCTCTTTCTGCACTGTAGGAATCTATGATTCTAATATTATTTTGGTGGTTTTGGTGATAGACTGGAAAGGGGGTTTTGAGGCTCAGATTAGGTTAAGTAGGGCACAGAAGATGAGATGTTGAAGAGAATGGTCTTTGTTTGCACAGTCCATAGATTGAACGTTGGCCCTTCCTGGTTTGTGAAGTCCTCACAACACTCCTCACAATGCAGGGATACGCTTTGAACAATATTATTTTACTGCCCCAAAAAGTTTTTTTTTACTGATTTTTACCGAGAGGATGACCAGGTAAATTGGACGGTCAATGGGGTGAAATTATTGCAACCAGTGTATGATGATATTGGGTTATTTTGAAATATTGTATGTTTAAGGTGAGGCTTCTTTAAGAGGCAGCGTTTTGTTACAAGAGTTGATTTGTCTGGGAAAACATGCAACAGATGCTGAGAACGCAGACTAATAACCGATTTTAGTAAGGAATGTGTTACTTGGTAGAGTTAATGAACCTTTTGTTTATTTAAGTTCTCCTAGGAGTTTAGACTAGTTATTCAGAGTTTTGATTAAGTTGATCAACAGGGAAAGAGTCATGTTATTAAAGGGAGGAGCTAAAGGCAGGAAATAAAACTGTTTCAGTTTCATTTTAAAATCAAGAGGAGTTGCTGCTGGAACTGTTAGTAGAAAGCAATGTCTTTCTGTTTCTCCAGAGGCTTCCTGAAAGCTCCAAGACTGGTAACCTAAGTACAAACAAGTAAGCATGTGTGTTGCTAACTAATTTTAAAGGGGGGGGGGTTTAGGTCCATAAGAAAAATATTGCTTGTTTGGAACTAATAGTGATAGGTTAGCAGTTAAGAATAGTATCTTATGTGATGTTAGTGTATCTTGAAGAAAGTTTTTTTTAAAATTATGGTCTCTGCAGCTCTCACAGCATTAGTGTTTTCTCAGCTCACAGCCTTAGCACTGAGTTGTCTGTGAGGAGTCCTTTAATTGCTCTGTAAGTGGCTTAAACGGGAGCCTCAGGTACTATCTGGAATTGGTTTTATGATCCTGCATTGGGGAAAAAGAGGCTGGTGGGTCAGTGATAAGAGTTCTTTCATTCTTAGTTCTGAGCCGCAGGTTTGAGTTTTTTAGAAGGGACAGCAAGCTGGAAAGAAATGTTTCTCTCTCTCTCTCTCCCTTGGTTTTGGAAATTCTGCAGGTAAGCTGAAAGCCTTCCTGGAGTGGAAAATCTGCTATTGGTGACTTGACCAGAGTCAGCCTGGGATTCTGGGAAGTTAATCTAACTTCAAATTGTTCTGCATGTACCGGGGGGAGGGGGGGCACTTCTGGAGCTTACAAGCCTAAGAGTTTTCAATTCTCCAATCAGAGGACACAATTCCAGTATCACGTGAGCTTTAGTCTTTGCTGTGTTGAGCCTGTTTAAAGGGTTTAATCTATGGCAAGGGTTTTGTTTGATTAGAACATTTCAGAGATATTTGTTAAGGGTGATACATTGTTGTGGTTGTTTTCCTTTTGTTTGTAACTGATAACAAGTTATTGTTAATTTTCTTACTACACATGTTAACTATATTATTAAATAAACTTTGTTTGATTAAAATCTCCCTGATGGGTCTTTTGACTAGAGTCTCTGAGACACTGTCTTACCTTTAAACTACTTGGCGTGAATCCAGAGCACTGTAGACTTCAACCAAAGAACTCAATTTCCTGTATCACATCAACATGAGTCTGTGCTCGGGGGGCAGGGGGGGGGGGGGGGGGGGGGGGGGGGGCAGTTTAGATTGGAGTTGAGGAGGAACTTCTTCACTCAAAGGGTGGTGAGTCTCTGGAATTCTCTGCCCGTTGAAGTGGTGGAGGCTGCCTCGCTAAATATATTTAAGACACGGGTATTTAGGTTTTTGGTAGGCAAGGGGATTAAGGGTTATGGGGAGAAAGCGGGAAAGTGGAACTGATCCACTTCAGATCAGCCATGATCTTATTGAATGGCGGGGCAGGCTCGAGGGGCTAGATGGCCTACTCCTGCTCCTATTTCTTATGTTCTTACGTGCTGTGTTAACCCTGTTTAAAAGGGTCTTTTGTTTACGGGATAGGTTTGATCGGAACATTGTCGATATTTTTGTTTAGGGTGATACATTATCTTGATTATTTATTTCTTATTTATAATTGATAAAAGTTATTGCTAATTTTCTTACTATACATATTGACTATATTCTTAAATAAACTTTGTTTGATAAAACCTCCCTGGTGGGTCACTTGAATCATCTCATGTCAAATTCAAAGTGGAAAACATATGATCCAGGCAGGCTCCATAAAACAATTTGGAGTTTCTGACCTGAACTTGAACAATACACTTGTCACGTATTGTTTACTTGTTCAGTTACCATTAAGATACAATCATTCTGTTAATCTTATCGTATTTAATCTTTACACCCTCATGGTCCCTACACTGAGAATCCCTGTAGCCACATTCTTCAAAACACACACACCGTCATCTTACCAGATCTGATAAAACCAACGTCACAAACATTTGCTAACAGTTATTTTAACAATAAAATTTAGCCAGATTGGGCCAACTGCACAGATTACTCAATTTGCTTCTGTATCTGTAGATAGTGTAGACTGGAAAACATTGACGTTTTTACCCCAAATTGATATTTTGAGGCAACTTGACAGACTTCCTTGTTGACTTGCGTGCAAACTTCTGACCACCTTCGATACACTGAATGGCCCTCTTAATGTCCTTCACCCAGGCATCACGTTCTTCAACATGGGTAGCCTGCAGATAATGGTCCTGATTCTTTGCAGTGTGAAGCTTGAAGACAAACTGGGAGAAAGAAGACATTACGATAAGGAACTACAAGGTGGTCAAATCGATCAAAGACTAAAGATGCACACTACTCTGAGTTCTTGTGATCTGGGGCGGCATGGTGGCACAGTGGGTTAGCACTGCTGCCTCACAACGCCAGAGACTGGGTTCAATTCTGGCCTCGGGTCACTGTCTGCGTGGAGCTTGCACATTCTCCCTGTGTCTGCGTGGGTTTCCACCGGGTGCTCCGATTTCCTTCCACACACCAAAGCCGTATGGGGTAGGTTGACTGGCCGCACTAATTTGACCCTAGTGTTAGGGGATTAGCAGGGTACATATGTGGGGTTACGGGAATAGGGCCTGGGTAGGATTGTGGTCAGTGCAGAGTCGATGGGCTGAATGGCCTTCCTCTGCACTGTGTGGTTTCTATAGAATGTACTGCTTGAAAGGGTGGTGGATGCAGGTTCAATACAAGAAGGAAATTGGATAAATACTTGAAAGGGGACAATGCCATGGTAAAGAGGGGAGAACAGGGAGTGTGAATACAATTGATTCCTCCATCGAAGATAGGCAAAGACTGTTACTGAATTACAACAAAAGTCCAGTCGTTGGGAGGGGAGTGTACTTTTCTGCTGCACTGCTCATCAGCACCTATTAACATACCTTACAAAAATTGTATTATTAACATGACTTACTCGACATTTACACAGACCATGATGGAAATTACAGTTTCAAAGCTTGTATTGTTTGGGTCAGACCCGAACGGAAAGGGAAACTGAACTGTCAGGTTTCCAGGGAAACGACAACGGAAACTGAAGCTTAGAGTGCGATTTTCCAGCCCTTCCACTGGTGGAATCTTCCGGTCCCTCCGAAGGCCACCCCCAGCGGCGGGTTCCCCAGCAGGGGGACAGACGGGCCACGCAAAGTGACGCACACATCAACAGGACTGGAAGACCCTGCCGGCGACCAAAAGGCTCTGTGGCTGGAAGACACATCGCGGCGGGGCAGGAAAATCCCATGTCCCACAAATGAATTTTTAAAAATTGAATCTGATGATCGGCCATGTTCAGAATAAATGGCAGAGCAGGCTTGAGGGGCTGAATGGCCTACTCCTGATTCTGGTTTCTATATTAATGTGAAATCTTATCCATTGTTTTTCTCACTGGGGTTGTTTGATAAATTTGGTTATTGGCAACCATACGAATCATAACAATATTGTTATCATATATTTCTTACTAATTAATAATTATAAGCAGACCCCAAAAAGAGATACAATCAAGTTGGACTTACGCACCATTCTCTTGCTGTAGTCCTGACACGGAGATGTAATTGAACTTCCCTTTAACGGAATGACTCCTTTGGGATTCCCGTCACCTTTCTTACTGTAAAACTGAAATTCATCTTCTAAAAGAATCACCCAAACTGCCTTCCAGGAATTAAACATATTTCCCTAGAGTAGAGAGAAAAGAAAATACCACATCAAGAGAAATTAATACTTGGAGTTTCTTCCCAGTGGCTGACACAATGGTTAGCGCTGCTGTCTCACAGCGTCAGGGATCATGGGTTCGATTCTCGGCTGGGTCACTGTCTGTGTGGGGTGTGCATGTTCTCCCCGTGTCTGTGGGGGTTTCCTTCAGGTGCTCCGATTTCCTCCCGCACTTGGAAAGACGTGCTGGTTCGGTGCATCGGCCGTGCTAAATTCTCCCTCAGTGTACCTGAACAGGCGCCGGAGAGAGGCGACTAGGGGATTTTCACAGTGACTTCATTGCAGTGTTAATGTAAGTTTACTTGTGACAACTAATAAATTAATAGACCACAAAATGAATGTTGATATTGGGGAAGATTTTATTTTGGGCTGCCAAACTTGCAAACCTCAATCTTTCATACCAGGCTCATTCACAGCCAACTGCTTAATATAGCTCTCCATGTAATTATATGCCCCATTTGCCTCCAAAGTCCAGACTGATGTATCAGTACAGATTGGAGCATTGTTGGGTTCATTCATTCATTTGAAGAGACAAGGGGTCAGCACTTATACGAGTTTTAAAATGGCTTTCTTTTATTGAAAAGAACTTAAAAAATTAATGTGACAGTAGCAAAACAAAAAGCAAATTTGGAGACTGGCTTTTAAGCCAGTTCATCTAATCTAAAATTTGAACTTAACTGAATTTACACACTCTAAAATCAAACTATATTTCAACCCTTATCTTGTTATTGGAAGTATTTTTCACATGCTGTCTCCATCTAGAAAAACAATTGTTGCAGCTGCTGTTGTTTGTCTGCATTGTGTACCCTTCAGGAATGCAGTCAATTTTTTTTTAGCTAACCAATCATGCCAACTGATTCTACATGTAGTTAAGTTAGCTACAGTTGTCCAGCTTAGCGGAGTTAGTTAGCCCGTATAGTCTAGCATTTAAATGAAATTGGCCGAAATGTCTTAAGATGAAGTCTTTGCACAGACTGAAACAAACAGGGTTCTCAAGCTCCATCACCCTTTCCAACAAATCCACATTGGTCCTGGAGATCACAGTGTGGACAAAAGAAGGCTGTCTATTACAAGTTAGAAGTTTCAAACCATAGAGGAGAATGGTATGGGCACCGCAATCTTAACCACAGAAAGTAGTTGAGGCCAAAACGTAGTGTAATTTCAAGAAGAAATTAGATATAGCTCTTGGGGCTAAAGAGACCCAGAGATATCGGGGGAAGGCAGGATCAGGACGTTAAATTTGATGATCAGCCATAACCAAAATGAACGGCAGAGCAGGCTGGAAGGGCCAAATGGCCTCCTCCTGCTTCTGTTTTCTATGTTTCTGACCTGGGCTGGGAATTTGCTGCAACTGGGAAATGGTTAAAGTTTATTTAATTTGACGCAAGTAAGGCTTACATTAACACTGCAATGAAGATGCTGTGAAATGGTAGGGACACTCTTCATTCAGTGGAAATACTGAAGGAGTCAGCAAGCTGGATTTGGCATTTGGCAGATTAGATGTTAATCAGCAAATGAGGCAGAAACTCTCATAATGTCTAACTATCTGGACTGATAAAGTAAAAGCAGCTGTGTCAGAGTATCAAATCCAAAAAAAACACCCTTATTCACCCCACCTCCTCCTGGTGGCTATTGGCTCTAAGATCTGGGATCCCTCCCTAAACTCTTCCTTTCTCTGCCTTTTTCGTTCCTTTAGCACACTCCTTAATCTATCCCTTTGCCCATACTTTTTAATATCCTAATATCGCCTTCTTTGTTTGATATCTTGTTTGATAATCAGTTCCTGGGGATTCCCCTGGGTGGTTCTTGCTGTTGTTTGCAATAGTTCGTTAGCCTGCTTCACAAAAGTCCCTGTGTTTGGTTTAGTGAAGTGCTCTTATACATTCTGAAATGAGAAGGCGTGACTTAAAATTGTTTTCATTTTACAATCTCAACCACCTTTGGCCGACACATCTAACCAGCACGTCTTTGGAGTGTGGGAGGAAACGCACACAGACACGGCGGAGAACATACACAGACAGTCACCCGAGGCTGCGACTGGACCCAGGTCTCTGATGCTGTGAGGTAGCAGTGCTAACCACTGTGCCACCGTGCCACCTGAGAGATCCTATGTATACTTAGCTGTGTTTGCTTCAGTTAATGCAACGGCTTCATTTTAAGACAGTTCTGCCAATGCAATTACAATCTAGACCGCAGGGGTTAACTAACACTGCTAACTTTGAAAGCTAAATTTACTACATTTTAAGAAGGCATACTGGGTTAGCTGAAAATTGATCGCATTCCTGACAAGTACAAGCAAAACAAGCTTTGATAACAACAGCTGAAAAACAGAGACAGACTGCAAGAACACACAATAACAAGATAAGAGTTAACAAATAGTTTGGAACTGTGTGTTCAGTGGGCAGTTTGTTTCTCCAGATCCTGTCCAGTACAGTACAGTCATAGCCAGTCCCAAGTTTACTTTTCTTGTTTTCGTAATGATTTAACTTTTTTTAAGAACATAAGAACATAAGAAATAGGAGCAGGAGTAGGCCATCTAGCCCTTCGAGCCTGCCCCACCATTCAATAAGATCATGGCTGATCTGTCGTGGCTCAGTTCCACTTTCCCGCCCTCTCCCCATAACCCTTAATCCCCTCTCTTATCAAAAACCCATCAACCCGCGTCTTAAAAATATTTAGCGAGGCAGCCTCCACCACTTCAACGAGCAGAGAATTCCAGAGATTCACCACCCTTTGAGTGAAGAAGTTCCTCCTCAACTCCGTTCTAAACCGCCCCCCTTTTATCTTGAGGCTGTGCCCCCTAGTCCTACTGTCTTTTTTGAGCGGGAAGAGTCTCTCCACCTCTATCCTATCCATCCCATTCATCATCTTATACGTCTCAATGAGATCTCCCCTCATTCTTCTTTTTAAGTTCTGTTCAATAAAATAAATTTATTTAACTCCGTACCACTGCTGTCCTCATCCGTTGAACGGAAAGAATAGACTCTACACTACCCAAATGCCAAAGAGCTCAATCACTTTTGCGTGAACTGCCTTTGGAAGCTTCTGAAGATCAGCTGGCTGGATAAAAGGAGTGTCTTCTCACAGAGGTCAAAGGGATTGCTACGAGAACACACTGAAGATTTCACTTATGAGTTTCGATATTGACATCCAATCCTGGGAGAAACTTATCCAGGGTCACTGTGACTGTTAGAACCAAATCAACAGTGGTTCAGCCTTCTTCGCGAGCAACATCATATCAGAGCCAGAGAGAAAATGGATAGAGAGGGAATCCTGAGACAATCGTCTGCTGAGTTCTGTCCTATCTGCAGCAGAACCTTCCGGATGCAGACCAGCTTAGTAGTCAGCTACATATCCACCGGAACTCTACCAAACACTCCGGATAATAAACATGGTCATCTTCATCTTGACTTAATTTGATTTATTATTAAAGTAAAGCTTATTTATTAATCACAAGTAAGGCTTATATTAACACTGCAATGAAGTTTCTGTGAAATTCCCCCAGTCGCCACAGTCCAGCGCCTATTCGGGTCAATGCACCCTAACCAGCACATCTTTCAGACTGTGGGAGGAAACTGGAGCACCCGGAGGAAACCCACGCAGACACGGGGAGAACGTGCATACTCCACACAGACAGTGACCCAGGCAGGGAATCAAACCTAACCACAATGCTAACCACAGTGCCATGTATCAGCATTCAGTGAAAAGTATTGTTTCTTGTGCACTATACAGACAAAGCATACCATGCATAGAGAAGGCAAGGAGAGAGTGCAGAATGTAGTGTTACAGTCATAGCTACAGTGCTGAGAAAGATCAACTTAATACAAGGTAAGTCCATTCAAGAGTCTGATTTCAGCAGGGAAGAAGCTGCTCTTGAGTCGGTTGGTGCATAGCTTCAGCCTTTTGTATCTTTTTCCTGATGGAAGAAGGTGGTAGAGAGAATGTCCAAAGTGTGTGGGGTTCTTGATTACGCTGGCTGCTTTCCCAAGGCAGCGGGAAGTGTAGACAGAGTCAATGGGTGGGAGGCTGGTTTGTCTGATGGACAAACAAGAAGGTACAACCCTGCTACAGAAGCATTGAAATGAAGGTGGCCTAGTATCGAACTGGCCGTGGGAGCACTGGGTCCTTGATTTCTTTCCAATTAGCCAGAATCATTTAGAATTTTAAAGCTCTATTAGACCACAAACAGCCACCATACATGTATTTGAGAAGCCTCCCAGCTGCTCCCAGCTTGTGACTGAGTGTCTAAGTCACACTCTGGCTCATTAAGCACCCTCTGGCTGATTGAAGCAAAATACTGTGGATGCCGGAATCTGAAACAAAAACAGAAAATGCTGGAAAGGTTCAGCAGGTCCGACAGCGTCCATGGAGAGAGAATAGAGCTCTGACGAAGGGTTCATCCAGACGCGAAATGTTGGCTCTATTCTCTCTCTGCAGATGCTGTCAGACCTGCAGAGATTTTCTGTGTTTGTTTCTGGCTGGTGCACATGTTGCCCCTCGGGGGCAGTGTGGAAAGTGTTGTGTGTGTCAGCCTAGAGGAGGTTTACTAGGCTGATACCGGAGTTGAGGGGGTTGAGCTATGAGGAGAGGCTGAATAAACTAGGCTTGTACTCGTTAGAGTTTAGAAGAATGAGGGGAGATCTCATTGAGACGTATAAGATGATGAATGGGATGGATAGGATAGAGGTGGAGAGACTCTTCCCGCTCAGAAAGGACAGTAGGACTAGGGGGCACAGCCCCAAGATAAAGGGGGGGCGGTTTAGAACGGAGTTGAGGAGGAACTTCTTCACTCAAAGGGTGGTGAATCTCTGGAATTCTCTGCCCGTTGAAGTGGTGGAGGCTGCCTCGCTAAATATTTTTAAGACGCGGGTTTTTGATAAGAGAGGGGATTAAGGGTTATGGGGAGAGGGCGGGAATGTGGAACTGAGACACGACAGATCAGCCATGATCTTATTGAATGGCGGGGCAGGCTCGAAGGGCTAGATGGCCTACTCCTGCTCCTATTTCTTATGTTCTTATGTTCTTTGATTGCGCAATTCTCAAACAAGAGAATACAATGCAAATCCCTGCATTTCAGAGTCGTGGTTCAGAACTTCCGGCTGGCCAGCTTGCACAGATAAGCCAAAAGAACTGTCATTGTGAATTGGTATCCACAAAGGGAAGGACAGGAGGTTACAACCTTGCAAGCGTTGGTTTCAGAAGATGGAAATACAGGAATTTCACTGTTTTATACTCAGCCTATCAGATGTGAATGTTACATGATTATTCACCCCGTGCCGTGTTGCCAATGGCAACTTCTTGTTGATTGTATACAAGGTTTTCATCAAACCCACTGCCAGTCATTCTGGACCCATTGCAGCTTTATCGCTAAACGGAGCAGTCAGTGCGAGGGAAACGTCAGCTGTTGCTGGAGGGTCACCAACTCGGTGAAAGATGTTCTTTGGTCAGCCCCAAACGTGCTGGCTCCCTGCGCAGAGTTATCCCCCACCAAGTGTTACAGACTGGAACAATACAAAGCCCAGGACAATGTGCTGAGGGGCGCGCTAAAGCTTGGGGCAGCAGAGGGGGAAGGAAGGTGGCTAAGACCTTTGAGTTGGACTTTTGTTGGATTTTAACCTGGCGTTGTGAGACTTCTTACTGTGCTTACCCCAGTCCAACACCGGCATCTCCACATCATTCAGAACTTTCAGCCTCAGTGAAAGGAGGGGAGGGGAATTGTACAGGCCTCCCTCCTGTGCTGTGTGATTTATATTGAATGTGTATGATGAAAATGACATGTATCACAATTGTAATGAAACACTCAGAGTGCAGCTTGATCTGTGCAGACAACTTAAATACCTTCACTCCATTTGTAATGATTGCATTCAAATATCTGTGTTTTTTTTTACTTTATTGAAGTACCTCCTGGTACAACATGATCTATCTGGAAATATTATTGCACTTTGAAATATTCTTTCAGATATTTTATGAATAAATTTTATAATTTTGCAGCAGGAAAGATATCAGTTGTGACTTAATGAGTGGTACTCATGTCATTAAATCAGGTGATTGTAGCTTCAAGTTTCACTCCTGGATTTGAGAAAATCTCTCATTGTCAGACATATCGAACTCTGCCCTCTGCACACGGCAGTTTGTGCTGTCTTCAAGATGAGTCAAGGAGTGATCTGGCCAACATTTACCCCTCAAATCAACATCACCATAACAGATTATCTGGCTGTTATCACATTATTGGCTCACAAACTGGGGCAATAAAAATAAAATACTGCAAGGACTGGAAAACTGAAATAAAAACCGTGCTGGAAAAACTCAGCAGGTCTGGCAGCCCCCTGTGGCAAAAGAAACGGAGTTAATGTTTCCAGTCCAAGATGCCTGTTCTTCATCAATGGGTTGCATTGCAGTTCTTTGATTTGCAGATGGTTTAATGCCTCAATTAGTTATTGCTGAGAGTGTTTAAAATTCTACAAAAAGTGAGCATTCAATCCCTTAACTGAACTCTCACACAAAGTAGCATAGGAGGAGGCATGTATTATTACAAGGGGAGGGCACTGTCTGAGTGGAATCTGCACATTCTCCCCATGTCTGTGTGGGTTTCCTCAGGGTTCTCCTGTTTCCTCCCACAGTCCGAAAGACATGCTGGTTATGGTGCATTGGGCCATACTAAATTCTCCCTCAGTGTATCCAAACAAGCGACGGATTGTGGTGACCAGAGGATTTTCACAGTAACTTCATTGCAGTGTTAATGTAAGCCTACTTGTGAATAATAAATAAACTTTAAACTTTACTCTTATTTCCCCGGCTAATCCTCCTGACACTAAGGGGCAATTTAGCATGGCCAATCTTCCTAACCTACACATCTTGGGACACTAAGGGGCAGCATGGTGGCGGAATGGTTACTGTCTGTGTGGAGTCTGCACGTTCTCCCTGTGTCTGCATGGGTTTCCTCCAGGTGGTCTGGTTTCCTCCCATAGTCCAAAAGTGTCTGGGATCGGAGGGCTGGCCATGCTAAATTGAATCATAGAATGCCTACACTGCAGAAGGAGGCCAATCAGCCCATCGAGTCTGCACTGACCACAATCCCACCCAGGCCCTAATCTCGTAACCTCACTTATTATTCATTTTGCTAATCCCTCAGACACTAAGGGGCAATTTAGCATGGCCAATCAACTTAACCCACACATCTTTGAACTGTGGGAGGAAACCAGAGCACCCAGAGGAAACTTACACAGACACGGGGAGATTGTGCAAACTCCACACAGTCACCCAGAATCGAACCTGGGTCCCGGGTGCTGTGAGGCAGCAGTGCTAACCACTGTGCCACCGAGCCATCCCTCATCTCGGCCTCAACTCCACATACCTGCCTGTTTGTCACAGCCCTTCAAACACTTAGTAATTAAAAATCTGCTCACCTTTTCCTTAAATTTACTCAATGTTCCAGCAGCCATCACGGAATGGGGTAGTGCACTCCGGAATGGGGGTAGTGCATTCTGGAATGGGGGTAGTGCATTCCGGAATGGGGGTAGTGCATTCCGGAATGGAGGTAGTGCATTCCGGAATGGGGGTAGTGCATTCCGGAATGGAGGTAGTGCATTCCAGAAGAGGGGTAGTGCATTCTGGAATGGGGATGTGCATTCCGGAATGGGGGTAGTGCATTCCGGAATGGGGGTAGTGCATTCTGGAATGGGGGTAGTGCATTCTGGAATGGGGGTAGTGCACTCCGGAATGGGGGTAGTGCATTCCAGAAGAGGGGTAGTGCATTCTGGAATGGGGATGTGCATTCCGGAATGGGGGTAGTGCATTCCGGAATGGGGGTAGTGCATTCTGGAATGGGGGTAGTGCATTCTGGAATGGGGGTAGTGCACTCCGGAATGGGGGTAGTGCATTCTGGAATGGGGATGTGCGTTCTGGAATGGGGGTAGTGCACTCCGGAATGGGGGTAGTGCATTCCGGAATGGGGGTAGTGCATTCTGGAATGGGGGTAGTGCATTCCGGAATGGGGGTAGTGCATTCTGGAATGCGGACATGCATTCTGGAATGGGGGTAGTGCATTCCGGAATGGGGGTAGTGCACTCCGGCATGGGGGTAGTGCATTCTGGAATGGGGATGTGCATTCTGGAATGGGGGTAGTGCACTCCGGAATGGGGGTAGTGCATTCTGGAATGGGGATGTGCATTCTGGAATGGGGGTAGTGCACTCCGGAATGGGGGTAGTGCATTCCGGAATGGGGGTAGTGCATTCTGGAATGGGGGTAGTGCATTCCGGAATGGGGGTAGTGCATTCTGGAATGGGGACGTGCATTCTGGAATGGGGGTAGTGCATTCCGGAATGGGGGTAGTGCATTCCGGAATGGGGGTAGTGCACTCCGGAACGGGGCCGTGCACTCCGGAACGGGGCAGTGCATTCCAGAACGGGGGAGTGCATTCTGGAATGGGGTATCACATCCCACGTTCTTGCAAACCTTTGAGAGAACTAACTTCTCCTTATTTCTGCTTTAAATTTGCCAGCACTTTGCCTAAAACGATAACCTGGTGTTCTAGATTCCGATCATTGCCCCGGTTAATCCATTCTTGAAAATCTCAATGTAGTACAGCTTTTGGCGGTATCTTGTGTCACCCAGTTTGGCGGTATCTTGTGTCACCCAGAAACTGAAGCTAAATGATTCACTGTGTGGGGTGGAGTGGGTGCACCCCAGTTTCAACATCGCAGCAACTGCCCCGAGTGAAAGAACATAAGAACATAAGAAATAGGAGCAGGAGTAGCCCATCTAGCCCTTCGAGCCTGCCCCGCCATTCAATAAGATCATGGCTGATCTGTTGTGGCTCAGTTCCACATTCCCGCCCTCTCCCCATAACCCTTAATCCCCTCTCTTATCAAAAACCCATCAACCCGCGTCTTAAAAATATTTAGCGAGGCAGCCTCCACCACTTCAACGGGCAGAGAATTCCAGAGATTCACCACCCTTTGAGTGAAGAAGTTCCTCCTCAACTCCGTTCTAAACCGCCCCCCCTTTATCTTGAGGCTGTGCCCCCTAGTCCTACTATCCTTTCTGAGCGGGAAGAGTCTCTCCACCTCTATCCTATCCATCCCATTCATCATCTTATACGTCTCAATGAGATCTCCCCTCATTCTTCTGAACTCTAACGAGTACAAGACTGGGGTATGTTATTTCACAAGTCCAGCAATACGCAGGTTGCAATTGGCGATTGGGGTTAGGCTTAGGGTTAGGGTTAGGTTTAGGGTTAGGATTATGGTTAGGGTTAGGATTAGGGTTAGGGTTAACCAGAGCAGATAAAATAGGAGAGAATTGTTTGTTAAGACAAGGGAACAAGACAATTGTGTCACTAGCTGCAATGTGTCCAAACCTGCAGCAAGATTGATGAAAATGGTCCGTGGCAATGAGCACCAGCAGTTAGGGAGATGGATTGGAGAACTTAGAACTGCTTCCAATAGAGAAGATAAGGTTGAGAAGAGATTTGATCAATGAGGGGTCTGGGCAGTATTAATGAAGAAAAGGTTGCCACTGGTGATAGGATTTTTTTTTATTCACTCTTGGTACGTGGGTGTCGCTGGCTGGCCAGCATTTATTGCCTATCCCTAGCTGCCCCTGTTCAGTCAAGTCTCAACCACATTGGCTCTGGAGTCACATGTAGGCCAGACCGGGTAAGGACGGCAGATTTCCTTCCCTGAAAGACGTTCGTGAACCAGGTGGGTTTTTCCGACAATTGACAACGGTTTATTGTCCCATCCCTAGTTGCCCTTGAAACCGAGTGGCTTGATAGGCCATTTCAGAGGGGCAGTTGAGCGTCAACCACATTGCTGTGACTCTGGAGTCATATGTCGGCCAGACTGGGTAAGGACGGCAGATTTCCTTCCCTAAAGGGCATTAGTGAACCAGATGGGTTTTGCTGACAATGGTTTCATGGTCATCTGTAGATACTTAATTCCAGATATATTCTATTGAAATCAAATTCCACAACTGCAGTGGTGGGGATTCGAACCCGGGTTCCCAGAATGTTAGCTGAGTTTCTGGATTAATAGTCAAGCGATAATACCACTAGCTCATTGCCACCCCCCGAGAGAGGGTATAGATTTACAGTAATTAATCGGAGAAGTAATGTTGATATAAGGAGAAACCTTCTCATATAGTGACTGGTTAAAGTACAGAATACATTGCCAGAGAGTGTGTTGGAGGTAGTTTCAATCAAGGCTTTCAAAAAGGAACTAGGCTGTTATCTGAAAAGGAAGAATGGGCTGGATTATGCGGAGAAGGCGGGAGAATGGAACTAAGTGAGCTGCTCATTGAGGAAGCCAGTGCAGACATGATGGGCCAAATGGCCACCTTCCGCGTTGTGACGGTTATTTCTGCACAAACTTTAGATTAGCTTCCCTGAGCTGAAACCTCTGAGGGATTTTTTTTTTTGGAAAGTTAGCTGAGTGTGGTGAGCTGAAGGCAAGATTATAAATAAAATGCAGAAGTCATGTCGAGAAAAAGGACTGCAAGGCAGCTCGTTTTCACTCGACCTGACAGCTCCAGGTTCTTTCAAAAATTGAGAGAAAAGGAGGAAGTTGTAAAATAACTGTTGTTTTCTGAGATGGAACATTCAGATACGGAGATAGCCAAATTCAGCGTTACTGCTTTCTCATCTGATAGTCGCAAGGAACAAAGAATTAGACCACAAACACCAAAGAGACAGCATCAATTCTGACTCCGCTAATGAGGCACTTGTGAATGCCAATTAAACATTGCAGAGATGGTTCTGGTCTCTTTCTTGCCCTATTTGGAGACAGGACGGTGACGGGCACAGGTGAAACTGCTTTGACAGAAATAGCTGAAAGCGTTGGATACGGGAAAGGCAATATTCCTGACAATATTCCAGCAATAGTACTGAAGATTTGTGTTCTGGAGTGGCACGGTGGCACAGTGGTTGGCGGCTTCACAATGCCAGGGACCCGGGTTTGATTCCCAGCTTACTGTGTGTGTGTGTGTGTGTGTGTGTGTGTGTGTGTGTGTGTGTGTGTGTGTGTGGAATCTGCACATTCTCCCCATGTCTCCATGGGTCTCCTCCGGGTGCTCCGGCTTCCTCCCACAGTCAGAAAGACACGCCGGTTAGATGCATTGACCCGAACAGGCGCTGGAATGTGGCGCTTAGGGGAAGTTCACAGTAACTTCATTGCAGTGTTAATATAAGCCTTACTTGTGACTAATACATAAATAAACTCTAGAATTTGCTGTGTCCCTAGCCAAGCTGTTCCAGTACAGCTGTAACGCTGGCATTTACCCGACAATGTGAAAAATCCCCCTATGTGTGCCTTGGATATCAAAAGCAGGACAATTCCAACTGGGCCAATTATTGCCCTATCAGTCATCATCAGCAAAATGATGGACAGCGTCATCAACAGCGCAATCAAACAGCACTCGCTCAGTAATACCCTGCTCACTGTCGCTCAGTAATAACCTGCTCACTGTCGCTCAGTAATAACCTGCTCACTGTCGCTCAGTAATAACCTGCTCACTGTCGCTCAGTAATAACCTGCTCACTGTCGCTCAGTAATAACCTGCTCACTGTCGCTCAGTAATAACCTGCTCAGTCACTCAGCAATAACCTATTCAGTCACTCAGTAATAACCTGCTCACTGTCGCTCAGTAATAACCTGCTCACTGTCGCTCAGTAATAACCTGCTCACTGTCACTCAGTAATAACCTGCTCAGTCACTCAGTAATAACCTGCTCACTGTCACTCAGTAATAACCTATTCAGTCACTCAGTAATAACCTGCTCACTGTCGCTCAGTAATAACCCGCTCAGTCACTCAGCAATAACCTGCTCACTGTCGCTCAGCAATAACCTGCTCAGTCACTCAGTAATAACCTGCTCACTGTCGCTCAGTAATAACCTGCTCACTGTCACTCAGTAATAACCTGCTCAGTCACTCAGTAATAACCTGCTCACTGTCACTCAGTAATAACCTATTCAGTCACTCAGTAATAACCTGCTCACTGTCGCTCAGTAATAACCTGCTCAGTCACTCAGCAATAACCTGCTCGCTGTCTCTCAGTAATAACCTGCTCACTGTCGCTCAGTAATAACCTGCTCAGTCACTCAGCAATAACCTGCTCACTGTCGCTCAGTAATAACCTGCTCACTGTCGCTCAGTAATAACCTGCTCACTGTCGCTCAGTAATAACCTGCTCACCGTCGCTCAGTAATAACCTGCTCAGTCACTCAGTAATAACCTGCTCACTGTCACTCAGTAATAACCTGCTCAGTCACTCAGTAATAACCTGCTCACTGTCGCTCAGTAATAACCTGCTCACTGTCTCTCAGTAATAACCTGCTCACTGTCACTCAGTAATAACCTGCTCAGTCACTCAGTAATAACCTGCTCACTGTCACTCAGTAATAACCTGCTCACTGTCACTCAGTAATAACCTGCTCAGTGTCGCTCAGTAATAACCTGCTCACTGTCACTCAGTAATAACCTGCTCACTGTCGCTCAGTAATAACCTGCTCAGTCACTCAGCAATAACCTGCTCACTGTCACTCAGTAATAACCTGCTCACTGTCTCTCAGTAATAACCTGCTCAGTCACTCAGTAATAACCTGCTCACTGTTGCTCAGTAATAACCTGCTCACTGTCTCTCAGTAATAACCTGCTCAGTCACTCAGTAATAACCTGCTCAGTGTCGCTCAGTAATAACCTGCTCACTGTCACTCAGTAATAACCTGCTCACTGTCGCTCAGTAATAACCTGCTCAGTCACTCAGCAATAACCTGCTCACTGTCACTCAGTAATAACCTGCTCACTGTCTCTCAGTAATAACCTGCTCAGTCACTCAGTAATAACCTGCTCACTGTCTCTCAGTAATAACCTGCTCACTGTCACTCAGTAATAACCTGCTCAGTGTCACTCAGTAATAACCTGCTCACTGTCGCTCAGTAATAACCTGCTCACTGTCTCTCAGTAATAACCTGCTCACTGTCACTCAGTAATAACCTGCTCACTGTTGCTCAGTAATAACCTGCTCACTGTCACTCAGTAATAACCTGCTCGCTGTCTCTCAGTAATAAACTGCTCACTGTTGCTCAGTAATAACCTGCTCACTGTCACTCAGTAATAACCTGCTCACTGTCACTCAGTAATAACCTGCTCACTGTCACTCAGTAATAACCTGCTCACTGTCGCTCAGTAATAACCTGCTCACTGTCTCTCAGTAATAAACTGCTCACTGTTGCTCAGTAATAACCTGCTCACTGTCACTCAGTAATAACCTGCTCACTGTTGCTCAGTAATAACCTGCTCACTGTCGCTCAGTAATAACCTGCTCGCTGTCGCTCAGTAATAAACTGCTCACTGTTGCTCAGTAATAACCTGCTCACTGTCGCTCAGTAATAACCTGCTCACTGTCGCTCAGTAATAACCTGCTCACTGTCTCTCAGTAATAAACTGCTCACTGTTGCTCAGTAATAACCTGCTCACTGTCGCTCAGTAATAACCTGCTCACTGTCACTCAGTAATAACCTGCTCACTGTCTCTCAGTAATAAACTGCTCACTGTTGCTCAGTAATAACCTGCTCACTGTCGCTCAGTAATAACCTGCTCGCTGTCGCTCAGTTTGGGTTCCATCAGGCTCACTCAGTTCCTGACCTTATTACAGCCTTGGTTCAAACATGGACAAAATACTGAATTCCAGAGGTGAGGTGGGAGTGACAGCCCTCAACATCAAGGCCACATTTGATCAAATGAGGCATCAAGGAGCCCGAGCAAAACTGGGATCGATAGGAATCAGGGGGAAAACTTCAACTTTTACAGATGCACCATGTAGAACATTCTTCCTGGTTGTATCAGAGCTTGGTGTGGTTCCTGCTCTGCCCAAGACCACAAGGGACTACAAAAGGCCGTGAACAAGGCCCAGTCCATAATGCAAACCAGCCTCCCAACCACTGACACTTCCCACTGCCTCGGGAAAAGCAGCCAGCATAATTAAGGACCCCACACACCCCGGACATTCTCCCTTCCACCTTCTTCCTTCGGGAAAAGACACAAAAGTCTGAGATCACGTACCAACTGACTCAAGAACAGCTTCTTCCCTTCTGCCATCAGACTTTTGAATGGACCTACCTCGCACTGAGCTGATCTTTCTCTACTCCCTAGCTGTGACTGCAACACCACATTCTGCACTCTTTCCTTCCCTTCTCTATGAACGGTATGCTTTGTCTGTATAGTGCGCAAAAAACAATATTTTTCACTATTACATGTGACAATAATGAATCAAATCAAATCAAATCACTGTTAAATTAATGCCCAGCATGAAGGAAGATGGTTGAGGTGGTTGAAGAACAATCGACCCAGTCCCAGGGCATTACTGCAGGAGTTCCTCAGGGTCCAGTGTCCGAGGCCCAACCATCTTCAGCTGCTTCATCAATGACCTTCCCTCCATCATAAGGTCAGAAGTGGGGGTGTTCACTGATGATTGCACAATGTTCAGCACCGTTCACAATAAGGGGTCAGTGGCCTGAAGGAAATGATGTTTGTGTAGACCGCAAATGAACCGAGCAATGACAAATTCAGGAATATTGCGACACAACTTTTAGTCACACCACGATGAATCATTGGGGATCAGTGAGAGTGACTAGAGACCTACAAAGCGGTTAGGATTGTATTCACTGGAGTTCAGAACAGTGAAGGGGAAATCTCATGGAAACCTACAACTAGGACTAGGCAAAGTAGCTGCAAGAAGGATGTTCCTGATAGTGGGGGTGTCCAGAACCAGGGAACACAGTCTGAGGGCACAGGATAAACAGTTTAGGGCTGAGATGAGGAGAAATTTCTCCACCCAGAGAGTAGTTAGCCTGTGGAATTCACTACCACAGAAAGCCAAAACGTATGTTTTCAAAAAGGAGTTAGATACAGCACTTGAGGCGGAGGGGATAAAGGGATATGGGGTGGTGGGGAAGCAGGATCAGGCTATTGAATTGGATACTCAGCCATAATCATAACGAATGGCGGAGGAACCTCCCAGGGCAGAATGGCCTCCTCCTGCTCCTATTTTCCATCATCCCAAAACTTTGTTCTAAAAACAGGAGGCAGAACTGTCATCACTGAGATGTCGGGAGTGACATTCATGACCAATAAAAGGTGAGGCTGAATTGTAAAGCTTTTCATACACATGGAGCTGTACTCATTTTTACTGCAGTTAGCTGCTTAAACGTTGATTTCAACTGTGTCAGATTTGTCCAAGACCTTTTAATCCGTAAAGAAATAGAACTTGATTTTTCAAAGCAACTGAGGATTTAAAGTAGGAATTTTGGCCTTGTCTGGGAAAGGATTAAAGATTTTTTAAAAATATGTTTCAGCGTGCCAAGACAATAAACTATACACTAATTCCCAGTGTTTACAGGAAACATACAATTTATAAGTAGGAATGTATACAAATGTTACTTTTTTGATTTGATTTATTATTGTCACTGGATACAGTGAAAAGTATTGTTCCTTGCGCACTATACAAACAAAGCACTCTGTTCATAGAGTACATAGGGGAGAAGGAAAGGAGAGTGTACAGAATACAGTGTTACAGTCTTGGCTAGGATGTAGAGAAAGATCAACTTCATATAATGCAGGTCCATTCAAAAATCTGATGGCAACAGGGAAAAAGCTGTTCTTGAATCAGCTGGTATGTGACCTCAGACTTTTGCATCTTTTTCCTGATGGAAGAAGATGGGACAGAGTATGTCTGGGGTGTGTGGGGTCCTTGATTATGCTGGCTACTTTCCTGAGGCAACGGGAAGTGTAGACAGAGTCAATGGATGGGAGGCTGGTTTGCGTAATGGGCTGGTCTATGTTCACAACTCTTTGTGGTTTCTTGCGATCTTGGGCAGAGCAGGAGCCCATCCCAAGCTGTGATACAACCAGAAAGAATGCTTTCTATGGTGCATCTGTAAAAATTGGTGAGAATTGTAGTGGACATGCTGAATTTCCTTAGCCTCCTATGAAAGTAGAGGTGTTGGTGGGTTTTCTTAACTATAGCGTCAGCATGGAGGGGTCAGGACAGGCTGCTGGTGATCTGTACACTGAGGAACCTGAAGCTCTCGATTTCGTCCCTGCTGAAATAGACAGGGGCACATCCTCACTGCGCTTCCTGAAGTCGAAGACCATCTCCTTCATTTTGTTGACATCGAGGGAGAGATTATTGTGAGAGATTTTTGTGCTGGTGTTTTCCTGACACATCGCAGAATGAAGAAACTCAATCTCCTTCATTCCCATAGCAACCATGTTTTATGGAACAAGTTATCCAAAAATATCCAAAGGCAGATGGATCTCCGTTGATTTTCTCTCTTAGCAAAACAAAGAACCATTTCTGAAATGTTCTTTTCACTTTCTCTGTGCTCGGAATCAGGAGTGTTAGATGGGCTGAATGGCCTTTGCCCTGTCCCTAAAAGTGACCAATAGCCTAATCACAATGGGGTCCGGTGCAGTATTTTCCTCTCCCTAAGCAGCTCACAGGAAGATTGAGCATTCTGAACAGTATTAATCATTCTGAAAACTTTGCCTGCCGTCCTATTTACTGTTTCCTTTCAGAGGGTAAACCAGGGGTGTGTCTCCTGCATCTTGTCTAACAGACCATTCTTTGGGGTTCAAATTCCTAAACAGCAGCGGTATTAATACTTCAGCTTAAATGAGTTAACATCTGCTTTTGAATCTTAAAAAGTTTAGTTATTAGTCACCAGTAAGGCTTACATTAACACTGCAATGAAGTTACTGTGAAATTCCCCTAGTTGCCACACTCCAGCGCCTGTTTGGGTCAATGCAACTAACTGGCACGTCTTTCAGACTGTGGGAGGAAACTGGAGTGCCCGGAGGAAACCCATGCAGACATGGGGATAATGTGCAGACTCTGCACGGACAGTGACCCAAGCCGGGAATTGTACCCGGGTCCCTGGTGCTGTGAGACAGCAGTGCTAACCACCATGCCACCTGGTCTGAGGACTATCATTTGAATGCGAGGGATAAACTCACCCTGCCCACAGCAGTCAGCAATCCATAACCACAAAATTCAACACTTCCAACCCAATGCTTTATTTACAATCCGCAACTCTCAGCATCCCCAGTGAAATTCTTCCCATTCTCTCATTTTACAGAAAACTGGCAGAAACCTCGGGCAAATGTTTGGCCACGTAAGGCGGCACCGTGGTTAGCACTGCTGCCTCGTAGTGCTCAGGGATCCAGGTTCGATTCCCGGCAGGGGTCACTGTCTGCGCGGAGTCCGCACATTCTCCCCGTGTCTGCGTGGGTTTCCTCTGGGCGCTCCAGTTTCCTCCCACAGTCTGAAAGACGTGCTGGTTAGGGTGCATTGGCCAGGCTAAATTCTCCCTCAGTGTTACCCAAACAGGTGCCGGAGTGTGGTGACTGGGGGATTTTCACCCCAACCACTGCCCCGCCCCCAACCACTGCCCCACCCCCAACCACTGCCCCACCCCCAACCACTGCCCCACCCCCCAACCACTGCCCCACCCCCAACCACTGCCCCACCCCCAACCACTGCCCCACCCCCAACCACTGCCCCACTCCCAACCACTGCCCCACTCCCCAACCACTGCCCCACCCGCCAACTGCTGCTCCATTCCCAACCACTGCCCCTCCCCTTCTCCCCAACATGAGGACATTCCAGCAGAACGGACCACTGCCCCTCAGTCCTCCTGAGGTCAGCTGAATCGCACCTAGTCTCCTGACACCTCCTTTGGCAATGAAGTTCCACAGAATTGGGCACTATAATGAAACATGTGCTGTGCACTAGCGTGTCTAGTTCCTGTTCCAGTAAGAGTCACAGGGAGGAAGTAACAAGCTAAACAACGGTCAAAGAATCATATCAATCGGTCTATTGGGTCATAAGTGCTCAAAGATTTTATTCATGATGTGTTCCCTGGTGCCACTGTCCAAACATCAGCTATTAATACACTATCTTCTAATACAATCTTTCTCTACACCCTAGCTATGACTATAACGCTATATTCTGCACCATCTCCTTTCCTTCTTCCCCACATACTCTATGAATGGTATGCCTTGTCTGTAGGAACAATACTTTTTACTCTATCCCAACACATGTGACAATAAGAGATCAAGCCAAAAGGTCTCTCTTTGCTACCAAAACATCATCTTAAAAAGCGGATGAGGTTGACAGCTGAAGGGAGCAATGAGAGTAACAAATGCAACAGATGGCCATGTAGGGAGAAGTCAGGATCCACGGAAGGACAGGATGGTTGCTTAGCAACAAGAAAGAAGGCAAAGTTCAAAGCAACAGTGAGAAATACCAACACGACTGAGATATGAACAGGGGTGTTGGGTGTGAATTAACACAATGGGCAGCAACAGGTGACATGCTAGCCCTTCACATTCAAAATCTGAATGGTTTCGCAGAATGGTACAATGCAGAAGGGCAGCACGGTGGCACAGTGGGTTAACACTGCTGCTTCACAGCTCCAGGGTCCTGGGTTCGATTCCTGGCTCAGGTCACTGTCTGTGTGGAGTTTGCACATTCTCCTCGTGTCTGCGTGGGTTTCCTCTGGATACTCCAGTTTCCTCCCACAGTCCAAAGATGTGTGGGTTAGGTTGATTGGCCATGCTAAGAAATTGCCCCTTAGTGTCCTGGGATGTGTAGGTTAGAGGGATTAGTGGGTATAATATATGGGGGTAGGGCCAGGGTGGGATTGTGTTCGGTGCAGACTCGATGGGCTGAAGGGCCTCTTTCTGCACTGTCGGGTTCTATGATTCTGGGTCATTCAGCCCATCGTGTCTGTGTTGGCTCTTTCAAAGAGCCAAGACCCAGTTAGTACCACTCCTCTCTGGCTTTCCCCATAATTCATTTGTCGGTGAGCTTTTATCAAATCCTCCTTTGAATATGTATCTGCCACCCATGGTGTCACAGTGGTTAGCACTGCTGCCTCACAGCTCTAGAAACCCAGGTTCGATTCCCGGCTTGGGTCACTGTCTGTGTGGAGTTTGCATGTCGTCTGCATGGGTTTCCTCCAAGTACTCTGATTTCCTCCCACAGTGTGAAAGACACGCTGGTTAGGTGCATTGACCCAAACGGGTGCCAAAGTGTGGTGACTCCGGGGAGTTTCACAGTAACTTCATGGCAGTGTCAATGTAAACCTTATTTGTGATAATAAATAAACATTACTGTTAACAGACAGTGCGCTCCAAATCCTAAAACACCAAAATGCTTCAGAAGTCTAAACACCTTCAATAAATCTCCTCTGAGCTCTCTCTCTGCTCTGTGGAAAACAACGCCTTGAATCCAGTGTACAGAACACACAGCCGGCAATCCTGAATCAATATTTACTAAAATCAGGAATGATTAGCTGATGGGGGGGCGGGAGAGGGAGATGCTGGGGATGATGGCAGGATGAGGGGGAAATTCTGGTGATAATTGGGGGTGGGGGGAGAGGGAGTAACTAGCGATGACTGTTTGTGGGGGGGTGTTGGGGTAGTGGGGGGGGGGGCCTTGGTACCTCCATGGAAGGGGAGACGAAAGGTTGCTTTTTGACTCTGATCAAGGCACTCTTTTCGCCGGCATCTTCACCACACAGACCCTCATAGTGACAGCGTGCTTTTGTTTTCAACAAAGTCCCATGAGATCAGGAGTGAAAATCCGTATGTATCTAAGAATCAGGAGATTCTTAATTCCAGATACTTTTTATTGAATTTAGGTTCCACCGTCGGGATTCGAACCCGGGTCCCCAGAACATTGGCTGAGTTTCTGGATTAATAGTCTGGCGATAATACCACTAGGCCGTCACCTCCCCTATTGAACATGGTGCTCGAGATGTAATCTCTTCAAAACCAATATAACCCTAAGGAGACATGTCATCTGAGTCAGGAAGTTTCCTAACTCAACCATGCCACCCTTTCCAGAAAAATTGGTATTTAGTCATTGAAACGTGGGTATGTGCTTCACAGCAGAAGTTAAAAGTGGGCTTGTGACATATCCCATTCAGTGCATTCCTGACGTGAAGTCACTTGCAAATGACTCAAGGGTTGGACCTATGACCTATCAGGCCTGCGTGGTTTAGTGTCAGACCATGTTGGACATTATCCTCTGACCCACATTTTTCCATCAGCCCCCAGGAAGGAAAAAGATATTTCATTTCCATCACAATTCTTCATTGCTAATGTGTCATAGGTCTTGTGTAGCCGATGAGGACTCAATCATAGCACAGAAGGAAGTCCATTGCGCACGTGCCGATTACTGTGTTAATCCCGATCAGGATGTGGAGATGACGGCGTTGGGCTGAGCTGGGCACAGTAAGAAGTCTCACAACACCAAGTTAAAGTCTAACAGGTTTATTTGGAATCACGAGATTTTGGAGCGCTGCTCAGGTGAGTTGATGAAGGAGCAATGCTCCGAAAGCTCGTGGTTCCAAATAAACCTGTGTAACGTTAACCTGGTGTCGTGAGACTTACAATCCCAATCAGGACATGGAGAGGATTGCTACAAATTAACCTTGGAAATGAAATCCGCTATGGTTTCTCCTCCTGACCCCAGGAAATAATTTACTATTTTTTGTTATCTTTTCCAGGGCCACTGTTTAGGTCACTCGACACTTCACAGAGGGCTTTGTACATTGACCACTTTGTCTCCATACCATAACTACACAGGAAAGGCCAATTCTATTTCAACACTGTGAGAAACCAATGCTTTGTGGTCACTTCCTGTCAAAGAATTAGGGGTGTTGCAACTTTTGTCTGATCTGCATGTGGTCATTGTAGCGTATGAATGCTAGTGTGGTGACAATGCCACATAACTAGTAATCTCAAAAGGCCCAGGCTAATTTCCTGGGACACAGGTTCAAATCTGACCATGCCAGTGGACGGAGATTAAATTCTATTACTAAATCTGGAATTGAAAGCGAGTCGTGGTAACTGGGAAGCTTTCACCAACTGTTATAAAAGCCCATTCTGACTCACCTTTTAGGGAAGGAAGTAGAAACGTAAAAACTAGAAGCAGGAGTAGGCCATTGGCCCTTCGAGCCTGCTCTGTCATTCATTTTAATCATGGCTGATCGTCACATTCAACGTCAGAGTGAGGCGACGGCCTCGTGGTATTATCACTGGACTATTAATCCAGAAACTCAGCTACTGTTCTAGAGGACCCAGGTTCGAATCCCACCACGGCAGATGGTGGAATTTGAATTCAATTTAAAAAAAGCTGGAACTAAGAATCCACTGATGACCATGAAAACATTGTTGATTGTTGGGGAAAAAACCCATCTGGTTCATAATGTCCTTTAGAGAAGGAAATCTGCTGTCCTTACCTGGTCTGGCCTACATGTGACTCCAGAGCCCCAGCAATGTGATTGGCTCTCAACTGCCCTCCAAAGATGACTAAGATGGGCAATAAATGCTGGCCAGACAGAAACACTCATGTCCCATGAATGAATAAAAATATCCTGATCCTGCCTCCCCACCCATGTCCTTTGATCCCTTTAGCCCCAAGAGCTCTGTTTAATTTCTTCTTGAAATCTTCCGTCCTTACCTAGAATCATAGAGATTTATAGCATGGAAACAGGGTCCTCAGCCCTACTTGTACGTGCCACTTCTTTATTTTAATCACTAAGCTAGTTTGGTCCATATCCCTCTATAACCGTCCTACCCATTTAACTGTCTAAACGCTTGTTAAAAGACAAAATTGTACCCACCTCTACTACTACCTCTGGCAGCTTGTTCCAGACACTCCCTGTGTGAGAACATTGCCCCCCTGAACCCGTTTGTATCTCTCCCCTCTCATCCAGTCTGGCTTACATGTGAATCCAGACCTGCATAAATGTGGCTACTCTTAACTGCCCTCCGAAATAGTCCAGCAAGCTATTCAGTTCTAGGGTCAATTAGGGATAGGCAACAAATGCTGGCCCAGCCAGCGATGCCCATCTTCCACGAAAGAATACCACAACTGCTGGTAAACCTGAGCTCAATATTCAATGTGTTCTCCCGCGGGAACACATTACAGATAGAACCTGTGTTCACCGTGACCATTTCAATCAAGTGGTGCATTTAAAAGGAAGCCTGCAGCTAAAGTTAACAGCTTTCTATTTGGGTGGATTTGAACAATGGAACTAAGAACATTTGACGTGTCTGAACCTCAACAGAGGGTCACTTACAATACGCATTTCTACATTTATAAATTGATATTTATAATTAGTTTATTCACCACTGCAGTCTTTAACTGTGGCCCCTCGTTCAGCCACACAAAAGCCACATCAGTAAGAGCAGGAAATAACCATCTAAGCTCCGAATCAGACTGCTGATGCGAAATGCTGACAGGAAGCTGAAGGTTAAAAGTTACTCTGGGTGTTTTAATTGTGTAGCGCCTTCGGAAATAGTCGCTGCTTTGTGTTTCGCCAATAGCACCACGCACAGCAAGCAGGTGTTTCGCTTGTGTTGGTGTGCCTAGACCATGGAAGTCGGGGAGCGTTGACTGAACCGCGTCTCAGGATTTTTGTAGGCATGAGAAAAAATCTTTTGACAGCAACATCCACAGCAACTTGCATTCAAAGAGCGCCTTCAACATCATCAGACCAAAGCAAAGGAGGAATGAGGAAGGGAGGCCAAGAACACCCCGGGGCTTTAAAAAACACTTAAAGGAGTTTAAGTTTTCATTTATTTTTAGGTATCACAAATAGGCTTATACTGCATTAAATTGCTATGAGAATCCTCTAGTTGCCACACTCCGGCACCTGTTCGGGTACACTGAGGGAGAATGTAGCACGGCCAATCCACCTAATCAGCATGTCTTTCAGACAGTGGGAGGAAACCAGAGCGCCCAGAGGAAACCCATGCAGACACCGGGAGAATGCGCAGACTCCGCACAGGCAGTGACCCGAGCCCGGAATTGAACCTGGGTCCCTGATGCTGCGAGTCAGCAGTGCTAACCACTGAGAGAGTGTGGTTGAGAAGTGGAGGAAATCAGATAAGGAATTTCGGAGTATTGTGACCAGACAGGCAAAACTGCAACTGCCCAGTGGCGGACAAATAAGGGGTGAGATGCGAATGCAACAAGAGTCAGAGGAGTGGGGCGGCACGGTGGCACAGTGGTTAGCACTGCTGCCTCACAGCGCCAGAGGCATGGGTTCAGTTTCCGGCTTGGGTCACGGTCTGTGTGGAGTTTGCACCTTCTCCCCGTGTCTGCGTGAGTTTCCTCCAAATTCCTCCCGCTTTCCAAAGTTGTGCAGGTTAGGTGGATTGGCTAAAATGACCCGAGAATCGGGGGATTAGCAGGGTAAGTATGTGGGGCCTGGGTGGGATTGTGGAAGGTGCAGACTCGAGGGGTCGAATGGCCTCTTTCTGCACTGTAGGGATTCTATGAGTAAATAGTTCAGGGGTGGCGGGGAGAACTTCGGGGCCTGGGGGAGATGACGAGGATGCGGTGGGCTGAGGGAAGAGGGGATTTAAACACAAGAATTTTGGATTAGAGGTTTTGAAGAGCCAATCTGGGTCAAAACATCAAAGATATTTGAGCAGAGGCTTGGACGCTGGCATTTGAAAGAGTTGAAGTATACACAGAGAGGGGACATCAGCGAGGAGAGATTGACATAGGTGAGTCTGGAGGTGGCAAAAGGGAACAGGAAGAAGGCAGAATTGACATTTCTGGTAAAGGATCGAAAAAACTGAAGTGACCTTCCACTGTGCTGCCTCATATAAAACCCAAATAACCACATTCTCTGGGCAATGTGGGCTCCACGCTGTGGGAAGGCAATAAATTTGTGGCAGCTGTGAGCTAGGATGTAGAACGACAAATAAGAGAACCTTGTAAAAATGAAGCAGTTCTCATTTAGACGGAGGAGATGAAGGGGCAGTTTGATAACGAGATTTAAAATGAGGAAGGGATTAGGCACAGCAGATAGAAAGATGCTGCTTGCAGTAACTGAGACATCGACATTGAGGCTGAGACATCTCAGGCTGGGCTGTCGGTTGAACCAGTCTGGGCATTAGCTCTGCCCTAAAATGGAAACCTAAGTGTTGAAAAGGGGTTTGTCCCCCGAGCAAGGTGGGTTTTCCATCCCGTTAGTAGACACAGTGGAAGAGTGTGCTGGCCACAGAGATAGGAGGGCCATGGTGAAGTCACTTCCCACCATTCATGGGAAGCTGCCATTCATTACTGCCAAGCAAGGAATTCTCCTTGTCAACGTCATAACTTTCCCAAAACCAGCTGTGTGGGAATAAAATTCTCTCTGTTGTGTTTAGGAACCAGCGTCTGGTGGACTGAAAACGCACTCAAGGCAAGCTTTTCTCATATAGTAGAACCTGGTCATCCAAACCAGCCTTTTTCCCATCTCCATCTATTGTTTGGCTGGTGTAACCTTCGAATTTTACATTCAGGTGGTTAAGTCAGATAATTGTGTAAGAAGAGTGTATCGCTGCGGTACTTCCATTGCGAATCCAGAATTGAATGGCTATTTGTTCTGGGTGACCACACTCCCTCGCTAGAGAGGTTTTAACTTTCCACTTGTCCATTAAAGTACCTTTGAGGCGGCACAGTGGTTAGCACTGCTGCCTCACAGCGCCAGGGACCCGGGTTCACTTCCAGCCTTGGGTCACTGTCCTTGACACGGGGAGAAGTTTGCACATTCTCCCCGTGTCTGCCTGAGTTTCCTCCAGATGCTCCGGTCTCCTCCCACAGTCCAAAGATGTGCCGGTTAGGTGGATTGGCCATGCTAAATTGCCCCTTAGCGTCGGGGGACTGGCATGGAAGATATGTTTGGTTACGGGGATAGGATCTGAGTGGGATTGTTGTTGGCGCAGGACTGTATGGGCTGAATGGCCTCCCTCTGCACAGTAGGGATTCTATGATAAATCATCCATGGTTTGTGTGGATATGGCTTATAGGTTCACCCATGAGCTGGTTGGGTCATCAAAACCAGGGATCTACTACAAGTGACTTTTTGAGAACTTCCAATCAGCTTCTCCAAACCTCATCAGGAGTAAAGTCACACTGTCAACTGCATGGGTCCAAAAAGGTTTGCATGTCTTCAAAGTGTTATAGGGAGAGGCCAGGCTAAGACTTTATTGCTTGGAATGTAGGAGAGTGAGGGGGGTAACCTTATTGAGCGTATAAAATCATGAGGGGCATCGATAGGATGAACGCACGTAGTCTTTGTCCCAGGGAAGGGGAGTTGAAAATTAGAGGACATAGGTTTAAAGTGAGAGGGGAAAGATTTAAAAGGGACCTGAGGGGAACTTCTTCACACAGAGGGTGTATGGAATGAGCTGCCACAGAAAGTGGTTGAGGCAAGGTCAGTAGCAACATTTAAAAGGCATTTGAATCAGTACATGGGTGGGGAAGGATTAGAGGGATATGGGCCAATCGTGGGCAATTGGGACTAGCTGGAATAGCACCATGTTTGGCATGGACCGGTTGAGCCGGGGGACCTGTTCCATGCTGTGTAGCTCTATGACTCTAAGTGTACCTGGGAAAGATGGTGAGGTCCTGAGGAAACGCTTGTGCTCCCATTATTTCCAAAACAGATTGGAACAAGACGAGGGATAAGCGATCAGATTAATTCTAAACTGAATCCAGCTAAAGCATGAATTAATCTGCATCCTTTGCAAAAGATGAAACGAGAATTGACCAAACTTGGGCAACGATGAGGAAGAATGAATTTCTATTTGAAATGAAGAATCTTTCGGTTCTCGATTTCCTGTGGGTTTTTCGAGAAATTTTGCAGGATCTTCATATTTCTTTGCTGGTTCTGTACATTCAGTACCTCTATCTGAGTGGCTCTGATTAAAGCAGTTTCTCTGCCAGCAGATTGGTTTTGAATGGGTCAGGCCCATTAAAGTTACAGACTCACACACACACACATACGATTCACGTTATATCCCACAGCACTCAAACCCAGTCTGTGTGGGAATCTTAGTGCAATTTAGTTTGAGTTCTCTGTCCAAAGGCAGCTCCAACTCACTGCACCATGGGTAAGGCAATGAGATAAGTGTCGAATCCCCATGCTGTTGCCACCAGTCTGATCCATACCAGCCTCCCCTAGGAGTCCAAATTGCTATGTCCACATTCACATTGTGCTCTGCAACTTGGGGACAGTGACTGTAGGGGCTCCAATGTCTTCCCATCATGTGAATCCCTCCTACTCTTACCACCTGCCATGGGCATTCATTTGGAAGGGTTTATACTCAACTGGTGAGGGCATATTATGAACTTCCTTGACCATCAAGTCTTAGAGGTGGGACTTAAACCTGGATCTTACACACCCTCAGAGGCAGGGACGCTATCCACTGCGGCACAAGGCCTCCTACTTGCAATTAGGGGAAAAATATGATTGGGGAAAGAGCGTGGTAATAACTGACTAGCTCTATGAAAGAGCCAGCACAGACAGACATGATGGGCCAAATGGCCAAGATCATACTTCTAATTAATTAAACAAAGCAATGGTGGCATGGCACCAGATGCACCTGCAGAGGGCCAGCATAGATGGGCAGATTGGCCTTCTCCTGTGCTGTAGCCACTCTAATGATTGTACAACCCTTCACAACCTCAGCAATGTAATACAGCGGTAAAAATGTCCAGCCCAGCTCAGCTGCTTACAGCTTCCATATCTCAAAGTGATTGCGATGGGTTTTAAACAAATGAAACCCTGAAAAGGCGAGTTTGTTACTGATTCCTGATGCACCGTTCACCACAGGGAAATTCCCTCCTAGACCTTCCTCATCTACCTTCTGCATAAACAGTGTCTCCACACACACAGAGTCACAGAAACCACCTTAACAGTGCTCTTAAAAGTTTGCAAACAGCTAACAGTCAGTGGTTTAAAAAGCCTGGCTCACATCAATAACTTACAGTCCCAATGTAAAAGAGTTTTGTTTCATGTCTGACGATGAATTTAATTATAGAATCCCGAAAGTGCAGAAGGAGGCCATCCAGCCCATCGAGTCTGTACTGACTCTCTGACAGAGCATCTCACCCAGCCCCTCTCCCCCACCCTACCCCCCGTAACCCCACACGTTTCCCAAGGCTAATCCATCTAACCGACACATCTTGGAACACTAAGGGACAGTTTAGCATGACCTTAACCTGCACATCTTTGGAGCGTGGGAGGAAACAGGAGCACCCAGAGGAAACCCACACAGACACAGGGAGAACGTGCAATCTCTACACAGTGACCCAAGGTCGGAATTGAACCCGGGTTCCTGGCGCTGTGAAACAGCAATGTTAACCACTGTGGTACATCAATATTATAGAACTAGGTAAGACGTACAGTACAAATGCATAGGCACAGTTTCTTAAACTAATTTTTGACCACTTACTAGTATCAAAAATAAGAGAAGGGTAGCAAACTGTAAAAACTAGAATTCACATTTACATTGGAAAATAATCAGGGATATCTAGAGGTTACATGTATTAATAAATTGTCCAGACTTTCACAAGAATAAATATCTTTCAATTGCCCAGAGATAGAATAGAGACAGATTCCAGGTCAATTTTTAAAAAGAATTGATTAACTGTGGATTAATTTTAATTAATCTCTTACAAAATATACATTGCCAGGGGTTCTGCTAGCACCCGCCAAGAGCAAGCAAGCAAGTTACAGATCTGGAAGTTACAGCCCCGAGAGACAAGACTTGATCAATCTACCTTTTTGACAAGATAACCCTCCCGGATAACTTTCGCCTCCACCTCCATGCTGTTGCTAGTCGCCTTCACAGGCTACAGACGAGCGTGAGAATGTCAGTCACTCGGTGCCTCTGTTATATTCACCAAATTCGCCTCCCACCCTCCCTCCCCCAACTTTTTTTTTTCTAAGCTATAAGGCGTTAGTTCCTCACTGACACATTGCATCACCAGTAAAAAAGTAACAGTTTCCGCTCTGTTAAAACCTCAAGAAATGATGGCTGATATGAATATCGCTTGTTCATTGAGTTTGGCTGTTAGAAACGTGGCCTCCATTCCCTCCAGACAACCTGGCGTGATGGACACTAAGCCATTCTGACGCTGCAGTCCATTTGTAGCATTTGAAATAGTTCTTAAAAAATGCAGTTTCAGCAGTCCCGCTTTGCTGGAGCTGCCGTTTAATGATTGATCTGAAAGAAGGTACCTCCGGCAGTGCAGCACACCCTCAGTACTGCACTGGACGGAGTGCCAGCCCAGATTCTGTGCTCAGGTCCTTGAAGGTAAGGCTTGCGAGGACCACTTTCCCACCCCCAGGTCGGAATGCTGCCACTGATAGAAGAGGTAATTAAAACTCTCCAATTTCTGTTGTGAACGCACCAGTTCAAACACAATTTAAATATAATCGACCCCCCCCCCAACAGAAGACAGAGATGAGAAGAACATCAAGACAAAAGAACAGCTTCTTTCCAGCTGCTGTCAGATTTTTGAATGGACCTACCTCACATTAAGTTAATTTTTCTCTACACCCCGGCTATGACTGTAACTCTCAATTCTTAGACTGTTATTAAAATTACATCAAACGTTTTAGCCACCACTAAGGTCTGCTCCCCACTTTAAATCTAGCTAATACAGAGTTCTCTTTAATTCAGAGCACTTTATTCATTTATCCTTGAAGTGTTTCAAACAACACCTTAGTTTCTATTCACTTAACTTCAGTCATCTAAAATCTTCCTTCTTTCCCAGTTCCCTGGTTGTCTGGACTGTATCTTGTTTCTTAAGAAGCCTGCAACTCTCTCCTTTCCTTCTCTATGAACGGTATACTTTGTCTGTATAGCGCGCAAGAAACAATACTGTATGTTAATACATGTGACAGTAATAAATCAAATCCAGTGTTTTCTTTCAAAGTGTTTTTTTTAATTCATTTGTGGGACATGGGCATCGCTGTCTGGCCAACATCTACTGCCCATCCCTAGTTGCCCTTGAATTGAGTGTCTCGCTCGGCCATTTCAGAGGGCAGTTGCGAATCAACCACATTGCTGTGGCTCTGGAGTCACATGTAGGCCAGACCAGGTAAGGACGGCAGATTTCCTTCCCTAAAGAACATTAGTAAACCAGATGGGTTTTTCCAACAATGGTTTCATGGTCTTCAGTTTTTAATTCCAGATATTTTTCATTGAATTCAAATTCCACCATCTGCTGTGACGGGATTTGAACCCAGGTCTCCAGAACATGAGCTGAGTTTCTGGATTAATAGTCTAGCAGTAATACCACGAGGCTATGCCTCCCCTTTAGCCCATGTCGTCCTCGGTATCTCCATTTAATTTGATTTCATTTATTGTTGTCACGTGTTAGTATATAGTGAAAAGTATTATTTCTTGCGCGCTATACAGACAAAGCATACCGTTCATAGAGTACATAGCAGAGAAAGAAAGGGGAGGGTGCAGAATGTAGTGTTACAGTCATAGCTAGGATGTGGAGAAAGATCAACTTAATATGAGGTAACTCCATTCAAAAGTCTGACGGCAGCAGGGAAGAGTCTGTTCTTCAGTCGGTTGATACGTGATCTCAGACTTTTGTATCTTTTCCCCAATGGTCCAAGGTGCGTGGGGTCCTTAATTATGCTGGCTGCTTTTCCGAGGCAGCGGGAAGTGTACTCAGAGTGGGTGGATGGGAGGCTGGTTTGTGTGATGGACTGGACTACATTCACAACCCATTGTAGTCACTTGTGGTCTTGGTTAGATTCAAGCTATGACACTTCCGGGAAGGACGCTTTCTCTGGTGCATCTGTAAGAAGCAGAGACAGACTGTAATTCATGTTTTCCCATCAGCATTCTGACCAAATTCAAAGCAATCTGTGGATCCCACATCAATCTCATCAGTTACAATGAATCAAAAATCCAGCAGGGGCTACCTGGATTATTGTGGTATAATGAATTCAGTGTGCAAAAAATGCAATGCTAATGCTGAAATAGAGTATCTTATTTATACAATGAGAAAGGGTGGTGACTGATGTTATCAGTTACACACAAAATTGCACAGTGCATACTATTAGGAAAGTAAAACCTACAGCTAGATTCATGCTGCACAAAGATATTTGTATGTGTGGGGGTTGGTTAAGGGACATGGGTTCGATTCCCGGCTCAGGTCACTGTCTGTGTGGACTTTGCACATTCTCCTCGTGTCTGCATGGGTTTCCTCCGGGTGCTCCAGTTTTCTCACACAGTCCAAAGATGTGCGGGCTAGGTTGATTGGCCATGCTAAAATTGCCCCTTAGTGTCCTAAGATGCTTAGGTTAGAGGGTTTACTGGGTAAAATATGTAGGAATGTTGGGGTAAGGCCTGGGTGGGATTGTGGTCGGTGCAGATTCGATGGGCTGAAGGGCCTCTTTCTGCACTGTAGGAGTCTATGGTTCTATGAAGTGCCAAATGGGTTTCTACCATGTATTGCGAGGGCAACGACATGAAGAATAAATACAACTGCAGAAGTGTTGCTTAGCAATAGGATGCCCACTTCCCAGAGAGGGATCTTTTCCTTTGTTCTTAGTTTAACTGGAAGCTAGAACAGTTGGAGACAGATCACCGAGGAGTGAACAGCTCTCAACCCTGCCAGGAGAAGGTGGACAGGACGCGAGAGTTGCAAAGATGCAGGCTTCTTAAGAAACAAGATACAGTCCAGACAACCAGGGAACTGGGAAAGAAGGAAGGTTTTAGATGATTGAAGTTAAGTGAACAGAAATTAAAGGGTTGTTCAGAACACTTCAAGGATAAATGAATAAAGTGCTCTGAGTTAAAGAGAACACTGCATTAGCTAGATTTAAAGTGGGGAGCAGACCTTAGAGGTGGCTAAACTGTTGGATGTAATTTTAATAAGAGTCTAAGAATCGAGAGTTAAATTGAGTGACCATTTGGAGAGTAGTCAAGATAAAAAAAACATAGAATCCCATCGAGTCTGCACTGACCACAATCCCCATAACCCCACACATTTACCCTGCTAATCCCCTGATACTGGGGTCAATTTAGCATGGCCATGGACTGGAACACCCAGAGGAAACCCACACAGACAGATGTCTCACTTGAAGCACTTTGGAACATGTTGCTACATTTAAGGTGTTATATCAATGCAAATTGTTGTCGAATGAAAGCAACAGGGAGGGTGTGGCACGGTGGTATTTTCACTGGACCAGTAATCCAGAGACCAGGGTAATGTTCTATTGAATCCTACAATGCAGAAGGAGGCCATTCAGCCCATTGAGTCTGCACTGACCACAATCCCACCCCCACCCTATCCCCACAACCGCATGCATTTTCCCGAGCTAGTCCCCCTGACACTAAGGGGCAATTTAACTTGGCCAATCCACATAGGCTGCACATCTGTTAGAGGAAACCAGAGCACTCGGAGGAAACCCACGCAGAAAAAGGGAGAATGTGACCCAAGCCGGGAATCAAACCAGGATCCTGGTGTGTGGGGCAGCAGTGCTAACTACTGTCCTACCAGGCCACCCCAAGTTGAAATTCAATTAAAAAAATCTGCGTAATGATTACCAGAAAGTCATAAAAATCCAACTAGTTCTGTTGTCCTTACCTGGTCTGGCCTACATTTGACTCTAGATCTACAGCAATGTTCTTAAGTCATAGAATCATCGAATCCCTACAGTGAAGGAGGAGGCCATTCGGCCCATCAAGCCTGCACCAATAACAAACCCACTCAGGTCCTATCCACATAACCCCTTGTATTTACTCTGCTAATCCCCTTGACGCTAAGTGGCAATTTATCATGGCCAACCACCTAACATGCACATCTTTGGAGATGCCCTCTGAAATAACCTATCAGGCCTTTGAAGAGATGGGCAATAAATCCAAACCCAACTGGTGACACCCACGTTCATGAGTAAAAAAAAACAGTATGATTTTCTCTTCACCTTGCCTCTATGTTCTGATGTAATACATTTCCTTGTTAGTATGACTTTAGATAAATTAAGAGCAAATGCCCACATCCTGTCTAGAGAACTCATTACTTGCACATTTATTTCATGATGTTATCCAGCTTATGCACGAATGCAGATCCTTGCTGTAATACTATGACTGCAATTGAAATAGATGTGGAAGAACATGGTAAAATATTTGACCCAAGCTTTTGATTGCAATTGTACCTGGAATTGGACAGACTCTAGATTAAGTGACATTTGGTGATACACGTGCACCTTTTATAACCCAACCTTCCATGGGTAGTGAATCTAATTCTCCATTCATGAACAAACCACTGCTATTTGAGAGATGTGACCTGGGATTATATATAAATGACTAGAGTGAATTTAGACAAAGACAGAGTTAGAAAAGCAGCTTTTACGTGACAGCTTTTGCTGGTATATATGTGTAACATCCTTTCTTGTAAGTGTGACTGGAGATCCAGCTATAAATCAAAGCTTTTTAAAAATACACTTGATAAACTTGTGGGCAAGTTCTCTGTGTCTCCACCAAGATTGGTGGAACGGCAAATTGTGCGGAGCGTGTGGAGAGTCTACAGAAGGATCTAGATAGGCTGGGCGAATGGGCCAGGAAATGGCTAATGGAATTTAATGTTGGCAAGTGCGAGGTGGTCCACTTTGGTAGGAATAATGGTAGGAAGGATTATTACTTACGTGGCGAAAAACTGCAGCAGGCGACAGTGCAGAGGGACCTGGGGGTCCTTGTGCATGAGTCGCAAAAACCCAGCTTGCAGGTGCAGCAGGTGGTCAGGAAGGCGAATGGGATGCTGGCCTTCATAGCGAGGGGGATTGAATATAAAAGTAGGGAGGTCTTGCTGCGGCTGTATAGGGCATTGGTGAGGCCGCAGCTGGAGTACTGTGTGCAGTTTTGGGCGCCGTACTTACACAAGGATATTTTGGCCTTGGAGGGAGTGCAAAGGAGGTTTACTAGGCTGATACCGGAGTTGAGGGGGTTGAGCTATGAGGAGAGGCTGAATAAACTAGGCTTGTACTCGTTAGAGTTTAGAAGAATGAGGGGAGATCTCATTGAGACATATAAGATGATGAATGGGATGGATAGGATAGAGGTGGATAGGATAGAGGTGGAGAGACTCTTCCCGCTCAGAAAGAACAGTAGGACTAGGGGGCACAGCCTCAAGATAAAGGGGGGACGGTTTAGAACGGAGTTGAGGAGGAACTTCTTCACTCAAAGGGTGGTGAATCTCTGGAATTCTCTGCCCGTTGAAGTGGTGGAGGCTGCCTTGCTAAATATTTTTAAGACACGGGTTGATGGGTTTTTGATAAGCGAGGGGATTAAGGGTTATGGGGAGAGGGCGGGAAAGTGGAACTGAGACACGACAGATCAGCCATGATCTTATTGAATGGCGGGGCAGGCTCGAAGGGCTAGATGGCCTACTCCTGCTCCTATTTCTTATGTTCTTATGTGTGGATGTTTAAGAATTCATTGTGAGGCCACAACTGGAGTATTATAAATTCATAAGATATAGGAGTGGAATTAGGCCATTCGGCCCATCGAGACCACTCATTTGATCATGGCTGATATGCTCCTCATCCCTATTTTCCTGCCTTCTCCTCATAGCCCTTCAACCCATTACCGATTAAAAATCTATCCAACTCCTCCTTAAATTTACTCGTTGTCCCAGCATCCACCACACTTCGGGGTAGCAAATTCCACAGATTCACATCCCTTTGGGAGAAGTAGTTTCTCCTCACTTTGTTTTGGTCATCAAATTATAGAAAGGACACCATTGCTCTGGAGAGAGTGCAGAGGAGATTTACAAGAATGTGGCCAGGGTTAGAAAAGTGTCGCTATGAGGGGTGATTGGATAGGTTGGGGTTATACTCCTTGGAACAAAGAAAGCTGAAGCTGACCTGATTGAGGTGTACAATATTATGAGGGGAAAAGATGGAGTGGACAGGATAAAATTGTTTCCCTTGGCGGAGGATTCTAGAACCAGGAGACATAGATTCAGGATAAGCGGCAGAAGGTGTGGGGGGGTGCGTGAGGAAGAATTTTTTTATGCGGAAGGTGGTGGATGTCTGGAATTCATCACCCACATTGGTGGTGCAGGCAGAGACCCTAAACTCTTTTTGAAAGTGTATTTATTTATTAGTGTCACAAGTAGGCTTACATTGACACTGCAATGAAGTTACTGTGAAAATCCCCTAGTCACCACACTCCAGCACCCGTTCGGGTACACTGAGGGAGAATTTAGCGCGGCCAACGTACCTAACCAGCATGTCATTCGGACTGCAGGAGGAAACCGGAGCAAACCCACGCAGACATGGGGGAGAACGTGCAAATTCTGCACAGACCCAAATCAAGAATCCAACCCGGGTCTCTGGCACTATGGAGCCTTCAACATTCCTCGGAGCGGAGAAGCTATGACATCTTCTCCAGAGCCTTCAACATGTCATTGATGAAGATGAACACCTCGCCAGGGCCATCCCCACACCCCCACTTCTTGCCTTCAAACAACTGCACAACCTCAAACAGACCATTATCCGCAGCAAACTACCCAGCCTTCAGGAGAACAGTGACCACAATACCACACAACCCTGCCACAGCAACCTCTGCAAGACATGCCGGATCATCGACACGGATACCATCATCTCACATGGGAACACCATCCACCAGGTACACGGTACATACTCTTGCAACTTGGCCAACGTTGTCTACCTGATACGCTGCAGGAAAGGGTGTTCTAAGGCATGGTACATTGGGGAGACCATGCAGACGCTACGACAACGGATGAATGAACATCGCTCGACAATCACCAGGCAAGACTGTTCCCTTCCTGTTGGGGAACACTTCAGCGGTCACAAGCATTCGGCCTCTGGTCTTCGGGTAAGCATTCTCCAAGGCAGCCTTCACGACACACGACAGTGCAGAGTCGCTGAGCAAAAACTGATAGCCAAGTTCCGCACGCAGGAGAACAGCCTAAACCAGGATCTTAGGTTCATGTCACACTATCTGTAACCCCCACAACTTGTCTGGGTTTGCAAAATCTCACTAACTGTCCTGTTTGGAGACAATACACATCTCTTTAACCTGTGCTTAACCCTCTCTCCACTCACATTGTCTGTACCTCTAAGACTTGATTACCTGTAAAGACTCACATTCTAACCGTTATTTTGTAAATTGAGTTTGTGCCTTTATATGCCCTGTTTGTGAACAGAACTCCCACTCCCCTGATGAAGGGTCAGCGCTCCGAAAGCTCGTGGCTTGTGCTACCAAATAAACCTGATGGACTTTAACCTGGTGTTGTGAGACTTCTTACTATGAGGCAGCAACGCTAACCACTGCGCCACCCCGGATTTACACCTTCGATGCTACAGGGCGTAGGAAGGTGGGATTGGAAACCTGGGTGCCCTCTGGCTGGACAAGATGGACCGAATGGCCTCTTTCTTGCTGTAACCTTTCTACATCGTGGCAAGGAGGACTCATTCTGCAATTGTGGTGTATTGGTTGTAACAAATATTCAATCATGTGGATGTTGGAAAAATCTGGAATGAAAGAAATTTGCTGTGTTAATGCGAGACTAATAAATAAAGGTTAATAAAAATGCTGGGGGGGAGAGAAATGCACATTTTCCATAACATGTATGCTATTGTTGTGTGAATATTAATTCAGAAGCCTGTTCACTCACCCAGAGTGAGATTGTAAGTGTGCACAAATGCAAAAAATGTTTAAAGATGAGGATATTAAATGCATGCGAGAACTGCTCTCGGTGCTTTTCAATGAGGCTCTCTCCTCCTGGCAGTGTAGTGCTGACGTTTGTGTATTGCAGAAAAGGGATTATATCTGCTATCAGTGTGGATTTAGCCCTGCCGGCTTGATGTTTGCAGCTCCTTGTTAGTGCAGCCACTGAAGGATTTCTACTGACCCTGCCTCACTGCTCATGGGGTAAAGGAGACAGAAAGAAGCTCCATCTGCACACACACACACACACCTCTCCCTCACTGAAGATCCCACTCCATTTCCCCCCAGCTGCCTCTCTCTCTCTTCCCCCCCACAAACCCCAGGACATGGGGGAAATTCCCAGCCTAGTGAAAATCGCCGTCTCCCTGAAAATCCAACCCGGGGACGGCCCGGTGTATTTCAAAGTGGACGGTCAGCGCTTCGGACAGAACCGGACCATCAAGCTGCTAACGGGAGCCAAGTACAAGGTCACCATCCTACTCAAACCGGGTGTGGTGTCCGCCAAGTGAGTAATGAGAAAAAGAGGGGGGGAGTTTACCCTGCTCTGTGTGTGTGTGTGTGTGTGTTGGGGGGTGTATTGGGACAAGTCTGGGCTATTATCAAATGTGGCTTTTGCTATTTATCCTGTAAATCTCCGGGACAACCTTGCTTTGAGGATTCCTGGGGCAATCTATCATTCTGAGCTTCCTGCAGAAAGGAGAAGATAATCTTTTCTCTCCTTATCGCATTATCAGCATCACCGCCCACTCCCCACTCCAGAAGTCTGATTTACCTCTTGATTCTTGTTTGATAACTGCAAGGTTGCAACGGTGACAATTCAAAGAAAAAAGCCACGCCACCTCCAGTAGATTTTTGTTTTAAAAGGCTTACCCCGCTGTATATTTGCATCAGTGGCTCTTGTGCTGCAGTCTGTGGCTGGCTCTTAACCAGCAGCAGGAGGTATAGGGCCGGTTGTAAAGCAGGCTGGAGGTGCTGAAAGGTATTGAGTAAAGGGGAACTGTGGACCCCTCGATGGGCGACCCACCGTTAGCTGCAACCAGACAGATCCCCTTCTCCCTTTCTCTCTCCAGCGCAGAACCTGCTTTTAATGCATTAAATATTTACTATTTTTGCCTGACAGATGTGTAATGTATAGCCTGGCCTGCAATCTATTCATTATTAACACTCTGCATAGGCCGACCTTCGATTGATCAGAATCATAGAATCCCTACAGTGCAGAGTGAGGCCATTCAGCCCATCGCAGTCCTCACTGACCGCAGTCCCACCCAGGCCCTATCCCCATGGCTCCATGCATTTACCCTGGCTCTAAGGGGCAAATTAGCACGGCCAATCCACCTAACCTGCACATCTTTGGGACTGTGGGAGTACCCGGAGAAAACCCACGCAGACACGGGAAGAATGTGCGAGCAGATAGTAAAAATGACAGACTCCAAAAATGTGCGTGTTAGGTTGATTGGCCATGCTAAATTATCCCTTAGTGTCGGGGGAACTGGCTAAGGTAAATGCATGGGGATAATTATAGGGATAGAGCCTGGGTGGGATTGTGGTCGATACAAACTCGATGGGCCGAACGACCTTCTTCTGCACTGTATGATTCTACGTAACCCAAGCTGGGAATCAAACCTGTGACCCTGCCGCTGTGAGGCAGCAGCGTTAACCCACTGTGCCGCCGTGCCTTTCCTCCAAAAATGCACAAGCTTCTCAAATCTTGCTTCTTCCGTTTGCTCACCCCCTTCCCCCCCCCCAACCCCTCCCCCCTCCCCCCTCCCCCCACCCCCCTCCCCCATGCCCTGTTGTGTGGTGGATAAACCACTGAAAAGGTCAGCGGATCATCAGCTGAAGGAGAGTCTTGTTTGATCTCAGGTCCATGATGATTGGGGCAGTGCCTGTTGCCCTGGAAGAGAAATCCAGGGACCCGCAGGTGGTGGATTACACTGGCATCTATGACACGGAAGGAGTGGCTCACACCAAAAGCGGGGAACGCCAACCCCTGCAGGTTCATATCCAGGTAAGAAACAGCAAGGTTTACAAGGCACCGAGCAGATTGTCTCTGATTTTAATCTTCCGACTTTTGTTAAATCCCGTTTGGAGATAGCGAGAGGAAGGAGATAATATTAAAGTGTTGAAATGAAGAGCAGGCGAGTGAACACACACACACACATTTTCATTCTGTGTTACATTGGGAATTGGGAATTGCTGAGCAACACAGCTATCTCCCTCGGGGGTTTTCTATTCCAAAGAATGCTGCATTTTCCATAAATTATTTTGCAAGATTCTGCATTATTGAAACAATAGTTCCCAATATTCTCCAAGACTATTGAATTCAGAGTTTAAAGAAAACAAAAATCTTTCTATAAATTAAAAGTTGCGTGGCAGAATATTAATTGCAGGCAGGATTGTGTTTTGGATCACTAGCCTTTTACTGTTGTTGTTTCCATAATGTGATCTTGAAGGGTGGCACAGTGGTTAGCACTGCTGCCTCTCAGCACCAGGGACCTGGGTTCAATTCCAGCCTTGGATCACTGTCTGTGTGGAGTTTGCACATTCTCTCCGTGTCTGTGCGGATTTCCTCCGGGTGCTCCGGTTTCCTCTCACAGTCCAAAGATGTGCGGGTTAGGTTGATTGGCCATGCTAAATTGCCCCTTAGTGTCAGGGAGATTAAGAGGATAAATATATGTCATGGGCGGCATGGTGGCTAGCACTGTTTCCTCACAGCACCAGGGATCTGGGTTTGATTACAGTCACGGGTCAGTGTCTGTGTGGAATTTGCATGTTCTCCCCGTGTCTGCAAGGGTTTCCTCCGGGTGCTCTGGTTTCCTCCCACGGTCCAAAGTTGTGCAGGCTAGATGGGTTGGGCATGCTACATTGTCCCTTAGTGTCCCAAGATGTGTAGATTAGGAGAATTGGTGGGGTTAGTATGTGGGGTTACAGGGATAGGGCCGGAGTGGGATGCTGTGTCACTACACACTCGATGGGTTGTAGGGATTCTATGATCAATGTTCCTATCCATGGTCAATCCTTTGTGTGGTGTGTTTTTAAAATTCTGCCAGGATGCCCCCTTCATAGAACCAGAACTGGGTCCTTCAGCACCTCCTCCATCAGAGAATCTAACAGGACATGGATAACCATGGACTTCCAGCGGATTTGTCCATAATTATGCTTGGCTAAAGACTACAGCGGCCTTCTGCGGACCAGGCAACTCTCCATAAGACCATAAAATGTAGGAGCAGAAATAGGCCATTTGGCCCATTGAGTCTGCTTTATCATTCAATTAGATCGTAACTGGTCTGGTATGATAATCGTCAGCTCCATTCTCCCCATGTCTGCATGGGTTTCCCTTGGGTGCTTTGGTTTCCTCCCACAGTCCGAAATTGTGCATTTTAGGTGGATTAGCCGTTCTAAATTGCCCCTTAGTGTCCCAAGATGTGTAGGTTAGGACAGTTACTAGGGTAAATGCATGGGAACTGATCCACTTCAGATCAGCCATGATCTTATTGAATGGCGGGGCAGGCTCGAAGGGCTAGGTGGCCTACTCCTGCTCCTATTTCTTATGTTATGGGGATAGGAATGGACCTGGGGATGATGCAGACTCGATGGGCTGAAAGGCCTCCTTTCTGCACTATAAAGATTCTATGAACCTTTGATTCCCTTACTGATTAAAAATCTGTCTGTCTCAGCCTTGAACATACTTAGCAACACTTTGCGGTAAAGAATTCCACACATTCACTACCCTCTGAGAGAAGAAATTCCTCCTCATCTTTGCTTTGTAAGGGTGACCCCCTCACTCTGAGATTATGCTGGCTAGTCCTAAATTCTTCCACAAGGGGGACCAACCTCTCAGCATCTACCCTATCAAGTCCCTCTAGAATCCTATATCTCTCAATAAGGTCACCTCTCATTCTTCTAAACTCCAGTGAGTACAGGCCCACCTGCTCAACCTCTCTTCATAAGAAAATCCCTCCATACCCCGGATCAACCTAGTGAACCTTCTCTGGACTGCCTCCATTGCCAGTATATCTTTCCTTAGATAAGGGGACCAAAACTGTTCACAGTATTCTAGATGTGGTCTAACTAGTGCCTTGTATAGTTTTACCAAGACTTTCCTATATTTATACTCCATTCCTTTTGAAATAAAGGCCAACATTCCCTATAACCTGCTGAAATTGCAGGCTAGCTTTTTGTGATTATGCACAAGGACCCCAAATCCCCTTGTGCTGCAACTTTCTGCAGTCTTTCTCCATTTAAATAATATTCAGCTCCTGTACTCTTCCTACCAAAGTGCATAACTTCACATTTTGCTGCATTAGATTCCATCTGTCAAGTTTTTGCCTGCTCACTTTACCTGGCTGTATCTTTCTTTGTGCCAGTTTCACCACTTCCTTCCCACCTATTTTTGTGTTGTCTGCAAACTCGGCAATAGTGTATTCACTGCCCTCATCCAAGTCTTTCATATATATTGTAAATAATTGTGATGTTGGCACTGATCTCTATGCACCCCACTAGTTACAGGTTACCATCCTGAAAATGCCCCTCTTATCCCAACTCTATCAGTTAGCCAATCCTCTAACCATGCTAATATACTACCCCTAACACCATGGGTTCTTATCTTATTTAGTACCTTGTGTGCAGTACTTTCTCAAACTTATTTTTGCAAATCAAAGTGCATTGCATCTACTGTTTCTCTTTATCTATCCTGCTCGTTACCACTTCAAATAAGTTTGTCAGGCATGATTTCCCCTGAATCTGCTTGATTATATTGTGTACTCTAACATTTTCCCAATGAGTTGTTAAACTAACTGGCCTCCAGTTGCCTGTTTTTTTCATCTCCCTCTCTTTTTGAATAAGGGCGTTACATTGGCAGTTTTCCAATCCTCTGGGATTTTTCCAGAATTTAAGAATCTTTGGAAGAATACTACCAATGCATCGACCAACTCTGTAGCTACTGCCTTTATAACCCATGGATGCAACCCCTCAGGCCAAGGGACTTTTCATGTTTCAGCCCCATTAATTTCCCGAGTACTAATTCTCTAGTCAGTTATTGTATTTATTTCCTCCCAATCCCTCTTTTTGCCCCTTGATTATTTAATATTTTTGGAATGTCATAAGTGTTTTCCACCATGAAAGTCAACACAACATATTTATTTAACCTCTCTGCCATTTCCTGGTTCCCCATTATTATCTCTCCTGTCTCATTCTGTAAGGGGCCTGTGTTCACTTTGGCCTCCCTCTTTTTTATATATTTAAAGAAGCCCTTACTGTCCATTTTCACATTTCCAGCTAGTTGACACTCATAGTTTATCTTTTTTGGGTCATCTGTTGTTGGTTTTTAAAACTTGCCCAATCCTCTGACTTAGCTATAGAACAAAGAGATCTAGGGGTACATGTTCATAGTTCCTTGAAAGTGGAGTCACAGGTGGACAGAGTGGTGAAGAAGGCATTCAGCATGCTTAGTTTCATTGGTCAGAACATTGAATACAGGAGCTGGGACGTATTGTACAAGACGTTGGTAAGGCCACACGTGGAATGCTGTGTACAGTTCTGGTCACCCTATTATAGAAAGGATATTATTAAACTAGAAAGAGTGCGGAAAAGATTTACGAGGATGCTACCGGGACTTGATGGTTTGAATTATAAGGAGGCTGGATAAACTGGGACCTTTTTCCCCCTGGAGATCTTATAGAGGCCTATAAAATAATGAGGGGCATAGGTCAGCTAGTCAACATCTTTTCCCAAAGGTAGGGGAGTTTAAAACTAGAGAGCATAGGTTTAAGGTGAGAGGGAGAGATACAAAACAGCCCAGATGGGCAGTTTTTTTTGACACACTGAGTGGTGAGTGTCTGGAACAAGCTGCCAGAGATAGTAGTAGGGACAGGTGCAATTTTGTCTTTTAAGAAGCATTTAGACAGTTACAAAGGTAAGATGGGTGTAAAGAGGTAGGGGCCAAACTTGGGCAATTGGGACTAGCTTAGTGATCAAAAACAAAGGACAGCATGGACAGGCTGGGCCGAAGGGCCTGTTTCTATGCTGAAAACCCTTATGACTATATAATGAGTTTTATCACATTGTATGTTTCTCGTTCATTTTAGTTAATTTACCTCAACTTCCTTGGGTAACCATGGTTGATTCATCCCCTTCCTGAAATCCTCCTTCCTCACTGGGACATATCTTGATTGTGCATCATGAACTAATTTCATAAACGTCTGCCATTGCTGATCAATGTTTTTCTGCTAAATTCCTTTTTCCAGCCAATTCTGCCCTCATTCCTCTGTAATTACCCCTTTAAAGTGTTTCAGGCCCAAGATTCCCACTCTCGAATTGAATGCTAAATTCTACCATGTTATGGTCACTATTTCCTAGGGCATCTTTTACTCTGAGATTGTTTACTAATCATTACATATTACCAGACCCAAAATAGCCTGATCCCTGCTTGGATCCACAGCGTTTGTTCTAGGCAGCGATCCTGAATACATTCTCTGAATTATTTCTTTTGGCTATCTCTGTCACTTTGATTTTTCCCAATCCACTTCAAGACTAAAGTCACCCATAATTAACGTACTGCCTTTTTTAACCTGTCCCCATTATCTCCTGATTTATTTTCCACCCTAAAGAACAGCTACGGTTCGGGTACCGTATACTACGGTAGTATTGTATACTAGTGATATACTACTCCCATCAGTGTCTTCTTCCCCTTGTTATTTCTTACCTCTACCCATACAGATTCTCCCAGTCTTACTACCTGCTGTCAGGTATATTGGAGGAATTTACAGGCTGATAATCAACAGGTTTGGCCAGGTTTCGAACACACCTCCCATGTCCTGTAGCGGGACTTGAACCTGGAGCTCCTGGCCCACTGTGCCGCAAAGACCTCCTCATGCCATTCACAGCACTGTGATACAAATTGACAAAAGAGCACCTGAAGCAATCCAGCATCAATGTTGTTGGTTAAAGAAGATTAGATTGAAGTTTTAAAGTTTATTTATTAGTGTCACAAGTAGGCTTACATTAACACTGCAATGAAGTTACTGTGAAAATCCTCTTGTCGCCATACTCCAGTGCCTGTTCAGGTACCGGTAACGTCGCTCAAACAGATTATCTGGTATTGCTGTGTGTGTGGAATTAGCTGTGCGCGTACTGGCTGTTGTGTTTCTGAAATTTAAACAGTGCCTACGCTTGCAAAGTACTTTATTGGCTGCAAAGTGGGTGGTTATGAAAGTTGCTGTACAAAGTCTTCCTTTCTTATCACTAAAGGGCGGCACAGTGACACAGTGGTCAGCACTGCTGCCTCACAACGCCAAGGACCATGGTTCGATTCCCGGCTTGGGTCACTGTCTGTGCGGAGTCTGCACATTCTCCCTGTATCTGCGTGTGTTTTCTCCAGGGGGGAGGGTGCTCCGGTTTCCTCCCACAATCAAAAGATGTGTGGGTTAGGCTGATTGACCATGCTAAGTTGACCCTAGTGTTGGGGGTCTAGCGAGGTAAGTATGTGGGGATAGCGGCTGGGTGGGATTGTGGTCAGTGCAGACTCAATGGGCCGAAAGGCCTCCTTCTGTAGGAGTTCTATGAAAAATTGATACACTGAGGGAGAAGTTAACATGGCCAATGCACCTAACCCGCATGTCTTTCGGAGGAAACCCATGCAGTCACGGGGAGAATGTGCAAACTCTGCACAGATAGTGACCCAAGCCAGCAGTCGCACCCAGCTCCCTGGCATTGTGAGGCAGCAGTGCTAACCGTTGTGTCATAGTGCCTCCCTTTAGGGATACAGAAAGCAAAACTTATATTCGTATAGCAACTTTCACAACCTCCCACTCTGCAACCAATGAAATACTTTGCAAGTGTAGGCACTGTTCAAATTTCAGAAACAAAACAGCCAGTATGCGCACAGCTAACTGCACACACACAGCAATATGAGCACAACCAGATGATCTGTTTTAGCGGCACAGTGGGTTAGCACCGCTGCCTCACAGTGCCGGGGAGCCGGGGTTAATGCCCAGCCTCGGGTTGCTGTCTGTGTGGAATTTGCACATTCTCCTCATGTCTGCATGGGTTTCCTCCGGGGGCTCCGGGTTTCCTCCCACAGTCCAAAAATGGTGCAGGTTAGTTGGATTGATCGTGCAAAATTGACGCTGAGTGTCAGGGGGGATTAGAAGGGTGAATACATAGGGTTGCGGGGTTAGGGGACAGGTGGGATTGTGGTGAACATAAGAACATAAGAAATAGGAGCAGGAGTAGGCCATCTAGCCCTTCGAGCCTGCCCCGCCATTCAATAAGATCATGGCTGATCTGTCGTGGCTCAGTTCCACATTCCCGCCCTCTCCCCATAACCCTTAATCCCCTCTCTCATCAAAAACCCATCAACCCGTGTCTTAAAAATATTTAGCGAGGCAGCGTCCACCACTTCAACAGGCAGAGAATTCCAGAGATTCACCACCCTTTGAGTGAAGAAGTTCCTCCTCAACTCCGTTCTAAACCGCCCCCCCCTCTATCTTGAGGCTGTGCCCCCTAGTCCTATTATCCTTTCTGAGCGGGTCCATCTCTATCCTATCCATCCCATTCATCATCTTATACGTCTCAATGAGATCTCCTCTCATCCTTCTAAACTCTAACGAGTACAAGCCTCGTTTATTCAGCCTCTCCTCATAGCTCAACTCCCTCAACTCCGGCATCAGCCTAGTAAACCTCCTCTGCACTCCCTCCAAGGCCAAAATATCCTTGCGTAAGTACGGCGCCCAAAACTGCACACAGTACTCCAGCTGCGGCCTCACCAATGCCCTATACAGCCGCAGCAAGACCTCCCTACCGAATGGCACTGTAGGGATTTTATGATTCTTTCAACTAATTGAACACTCCATCCAGCCCATTATTTTAAACAGATGATGGTGAAAGGAGTTCATAGGACAGTGTAAAAGAGAGAGAGAGGGCGGGTGGGGGAGAAACCATTATCTCTGATCGAGGGGCAGAATTTTCCTGTCCCTCCTGCCGCGGGAATCGTAGATAGCGGCACACGGATCATGCAAAGGCCCATTGACCTCGAGTGGGGTTTTCCTGCACTGGGATGAGCGTAGCCCAAAAACAGGTATAATTTTAAAATTATAGCCAGGCCTTTCAAGGATGAGATCAAGAAGCACTTCTTCAAACAAAGAGTAGTAGAAATCTGAAACTATCTCCTCCAAAAACTGTTGAGGCTTGCGGTCAGCTGCAACTTTTCAAAGCTGAGATTGATGGATTTTTGTTAAACAAGGCATTTAAAGGGTTGTGGAATCAAGTAGATTGAGTTCTGTATAAGCCACGATCTAATTGAGTGGCAGAACAAGTCCAAGGGGTCAAATGGCCTCCTCTTCATCTTTTGTTCCTGAACCATGTATAACCTTCGCTGCAACAAACTTGACTCAATTAATTCAATCCTTGGGGGAAATAAATAGCAAAAGATAAAACCGTCAGAATATGTAGCTCTGCAGTACTGGAGTGGCTCGGTGGCACAGTGGTTAGCACTGCTGCCTCACAGCGCGAGGGATCCGGGTTCGATTCCTGGCTTGGGTCACTGTCTGTGTGGAGTTCGCACTTCTCCCTTTGTCTGCGCGTGCTCTGCTTTTCCTCCCACAGTCCAAAGATGTGCAGGTTAGGTGGATTGGCAATGCTAAAATTGCCCCTTAGTGCCAGAAGGACTAGCTAGGATAAATGCCTGGGGTTATGGGAATAGGGTCTGAGTGGGATTGTGGTCGGTGCAGACTCGATCAGCTGAATAGACTCCTTCTGCACTGTACAAATTCTGTAATTATTTCTTGAACTTTGAAGACAATTGAACAAAAACTCCAAGATACCGAGTGGGGAGGCCATCCAGTCAATTCTATGAGTCCATGGCTGAATTGAGGCCTGGCTCCAAATGCCCACTTTTTCCCCAAACTCCCTTGGCAAACAAAAATCTGTCAGTCTCCGTTTCAAAATGAACAGTTGACCAAGCAGGAGAGAGATCCTGAATGCAGAACGTGACTGCTGGTTTTGTAAACCTGACCAGTGGGGTGATGCGCGAGGATTTTAGGCATTGCCTGTTTTTTTTTTCACTGCTGAGGCTGAAAGCACAGTAAACTGGCTGCTTTCTGAGTCATTGTGGAAGGAAGCAGGACAACGTATTTATGTTATTATAGTACGCTGAGGTAAAGCTTTAAACGTAGCTGAGGGAGCTGCTAATCTGGAATAACTCCTCGGGAGGCGGAAGTCCCGTCATCAAAATTCCTTTATTGGCAAGATCCAACAAGACTGTACAGAGTGTTCTCAGTGAGCTGTCTATGTCCGGAGTGCCAGAGGAACTGCCACTCCTGTGTAAGTACAGAACATGGGGCTCCCTGATTGGACCATCAATTTGGCCCTTAGTCAGAGAGCTCATATTCAAGCAGGCCGACCAATACTGCCTGACTGAAATCGTTACAGAATCATAGATCATTGAATCCCAACAGTGCAAAAGAAGGCCATTCAGCCCATCAAGTCTGTGCCGGCAGCAGTCCCACCCAGGCCCTATCCCCATAACCCCACGTATTCACCCTGCTAATTGCCCTGTCACTAAGAGGCACCTAACCTGCACATCTTTGGAGTGTGGGAGGAAACCGGAGGACACCCACGGAGACATGGGGAGGATGTGCATGTTCCACACACAGCCTAGGCTTATAGAATCCCACAGTACAGAAGAAGGCCTTTTGCTCGTGAGTCTGCAATCGTGCAGGGCACTGGGGGAGATAGTTATCTGATGCAATTTCTTCCCTGAGCCTTTGAGATTTATTTTTTTTTATATGTCACTGCAGATGGATTTATGTGACAGTGGTTGTCACAATGAGGGATTCAGATTGCTGCAAGTCACTGAAACTGTAGGCACAATGAGACGACACGCTGCCAGGGTAGAGTCTGCACAAGGGGATGTCTGCATTTGTGTTCGGTTGGCATCACACTGCAGGATTTAGATTGAAAAATGTGTAAATATCGCTGTTATTGTCTGCTGCAGTGGGAATATTCCAACAGCTTTGAGACATTTCCTTTATTTTTGACAGTATTTTTTTTTGGTGGGGAGGAGATACACTCCTTCCATTTTGCACAGCAGACTGTCTGGGATTACAAACCAGTGCGGCAAATAAAATGATGGTCTTGGCATTGCCTACTGCTGAACATTGCCAGTGTTAGACTCCAATGTCATTTGCATAATTTACATTTCTTTATGCTGCAGTGTAAATAGGAATAAGAAAACTCATTGTGTGAAATCAAAATTTAAATAGGTTTGCGGAGGAGCAGGCTTCCATCAAATTAATTTTAAATCAAACGGCCTATTGCAGTGGAAAAGATTTCTTTTCATTTCATTTCATAGAATCATAGATTCCTACAGTGCAGAAGGAGGCCATTCGGCCCATCAAGTCTGCACCCACCCAGGTCCTATCCCCATAACCCCATACACTTACCCTAACTAGTCCCCCTGATACGAGATATTATAGAAACACTACAGTACTGAAGGAGGCCATTTGGCCCATCGAGTCTGCACCGACAACAATCCCATCCTATCCCCAGCACCCCACAGACTGCTAATCCCTCTAACCTACGCTTCCCGGGATACTAAGGGGCAATTGAGCATGGCCAATCAGCCTAACCCGCACATCTTTGTACTGTGTGAGGAAACTGGAGAACCCAGAGGAAACCCACACAGACACGGAGAGAATGTGCAAACTCCACACAAACAGTGACCCAAACTGGGAATCAAACCCAGGCCTCTGGAGCTGTGAGGCAGCAGTGCTAACCACCGTGCCACTGTGCCACCCAGTAAGGGGCAATTTAGTATGGCCAATCCTCCCACAGTCCGAAGCTGCGCAGGTTAGGTGCATTGGCCATGCTAAATCCTCCCTCCAGTGCATCCAAACAGGTGCCAGAGTGTGGCGACTGGGGGATTTTTCACATAACTTCATTGCAATGTTAATGTAAGCCTACTTGTAACTAACATATAAATAAGCTTTATCTTTCGGACTGTGGGAGAAAACCGGAGCAGCTGGAGGAAACCCATGCAGACACTGGGAGAATGTGCAGACTCCACACAGACAGTGATCCAAGCTGGGAATCGAACCTGAGTCCCTGACGCTGCGAGGCAGCAGTGCTAACCACTGTGCCACCGAGTAGATGGTGCCAGCATTAGGCAATATCAGATTAAGCGTTGCGAGATTGAATGGAGAGTAGCAATGTGTCTCGTCCCCAACCTCAAGAAAATATCCCCCAATGAATCAGCATTTTCCGCATCAGCCTGTGTCCCGTTTCTTTGAGTAACATTGCTAACTCATTGCAAAATCTGGGGCTGTTTATTGGACTGAAGAAACTGTGTTTGCAGTGATGGTGCAACACCACACAGGACTTTAGAACCATCAAACAAAAGATAATTTTATCTCATTGGACTGAGTTGAACTGAGCTCACAGAGATTGTAGAGTTATGAAGACCATATCTGATATTGGTCTCCTTATTTATGGAAAGATATAAATACCTTAGAACCAGTTCAGATAAGGTTTACTAGAGTAATACATAAGAAATAGGAGCAGGAGTAGGCCATCTAGCCCTTCGAGCCTGCCCCGCCATTCAATAAGATCATGGCTGATCTGTTGTGGCTCAGTTCCACTTTCCCGCCCTCTCCCCATGACCCTTAATCCCCTCTCTTATCAAGAACCCATCAACCCGCTTCTTAAAAATATTTAGCGAGGCAGCCTCCACCACTTCAACGGGCAGAGAATTCCAGAGATTCACCACCCTTTGAGTGAAGAAGTTCCTCCTCAACTCCGTTCTAAACCGCCTCCCCTTTATCTTGAGGCTGTGCCCCCTAGTCCTACTGTCTTTTTTGAGCGGGAAGAGTATCTCCACCTCTATCCTTTCCATCCCATTCATCATCTTATACGTCTCAATGAGATCTCCCCTCATTCTTCTAAACTCTAACGAGTACAAGCCTAGTTTATTCAGCCTCTCCTCATAGCTCAATCCCCTCAACTCCGGTATCAGCCTAGTAAACCTCCTTTGCACTCCCTCCAGGGCCAAAATATCCTTGCACAGGTGCGGCGCCCAAAACTGCACACAGTACTCCAGCTGCGGCCTCACCAATGCCCTATACAGCTGCAGCAAGACCTCCCTACTTTTATATTCCAGGAATGAGTAGGCTGTCTTCTGAGGAAAGGTGGGAGAGGTTCGGTTTGTATCCATTAGAGTTTGGAAGAGTAAAAGATAATTTGATCAATACCTTCAAGATCCTGAGGGATATTGACAGGGTGGATGTGGAGAGGATGTTTCTTCTTGTGGGAGAATCTAGAACTAGGAGTCACCGTTTAAATATAACGGGAATGTCCACTTAAGATAGAGATGAGGAGAATTATTTTCTCTAAGAGAGTAGTGACTCTGTTAAGGGTGGCACAGTGGCACAGTGGTTAGCACTGCTGCCTCACAGCACCAGGGACCCGGGTTTCATTCCCAATTTCGGTCACTGTCTGTGTGGAGTTTGCACACTCTCCCCGTGTCTGCGTGGGTTTCCTCCGGGTGCTCCGGTTTCTTCCCACAGTCCGAAAGATGTGCTGATTAGATGCATTGACCATGCTAAATTCTCCCAAACAGGTGCCTGAGTGTGGCGACTAGGGGATTTTCACAGTAACTTCATTGCAGTGCCAATGTAAACCTATCTGTGACTAATAAATAAACTGCAAAAAGAAACTCTCTGGAACTCTCCCTGAGAAGGAATAGAGCAGAATCTTTGAATATTTTTAAGGCAGGGATAGATAAATCCTTGAGTATTGCGGGGGTGAAAGGTTAACAGGGGTTGGCAGGAACGTGAGTTGAAGTTACAATCAGACCAGCCGTGACGTTATTGAATGGTGGAGCAGGCACGAGGGGCCAAGTGGCCTCCACCTGCCCCGAATTTGTGTGTTCGTATGTAACCCATTGTCTCAGCAGATTCCAAGAGGGAGGCTTAACTCCTCCCTAGTTTATGAAGAGCCATTTATTCAACTGAACCCATTCGATTTGAGGAAGACGAAAAGCAGATAACGCTGAAAAATGTGAATCATTTACTTGGAAACAGTTGTATTTTCCTTTACTTTTATTTTAGTGAAATGTAAGTGTGGCAGTAAGGTGCCATGATGGTGCAGTGAACTATAAAACTACATCACATAAAACCCAGTATTCCATCCAATGGCCTCACTTATTTGGGAAGCTGCCTTTAATGCCTTATAAACTTGAATTTCCCCAATCCTCTTTGCTTGACCTTATCACCAAACATGGCCTAGTGATATCATCACTAGACTATTAATCCAGAACATCAGCTAATGATCTGGGGACCCGGTTCGAATCCTGCCACTTCAGATAGCGGAAATTGGATTCAATAAAAAAAATCCAGAATTAAGAACCTACTGATGAACTATGAAACCATTATCGATTGTCAGGAAAACTCATCTGGTTCACTAATGCCCTTTAGGGAAGGAAATCTGCCGTCCTGACCTCTCTGGCCTACATGTGACTCCAGAGCCACAGCAATGTGGTTGACTCTCAACTGCCCTCCAAGGGCAACCTGGGATGGGCAATAGATGCTGACCAACCAGTGATGCCCATATCCGCAAGACCATAAGACATAGGAGCAGAATTAGACCATTCGGCCCGTCGAGTCTGCTCTGCCATTCAATCATGGCTGATATTTTTCTCATCCCCATTCTCCTGCCTTTTCCCCATAATCCCTGATCCCCTTGTTAATCAAGAACCTGTTTATCTGTCTTCAAGACACTCAATGACCTGGCCTCCATAGCCTTGTGCAGCAAAGAGTTCCACAGATTCCCCACTCTCTAGCTGAAGAAATTCCTTCTCATCTCTGTTTTAAAGGATCGTCCCTTGAGGTCGTGTCCTCTGGTTCTAGCTTTTCCTACCAGTAGGAACATCCTCTCCACGTCCACTCTATCCAGTCTCCCATGAATGAATAAAACAAAACTATCTTAAACCAAAAGTTGCACTGCCAAATGTACTGACATTGAATTCCGTCTGTCCCGTTTTGTCTCTTTCACATTATCGTCAATGCTCGTGTGCAGTTTTCCTGGGTCCACAGAACTATTTACTACTGTCCCCAAATTAAAGGCCACTCCTTCTAACCTCATAATCCAAATAGTGATGTAGGCAGATTGATGTAAAGAAGATTGGCCTCAGAACAGAATCCTGTGGGATACTGCTATTCGATTATAACCACTCTCACAAACCGCCCATCCTATCCTCTGTCTATTTCCTCCTTTCCAAATGGTTTGGAATGGTGTTTGTACACTCTTTCCCCAGACCATTCGGTCCTCTCCGGTAGCTTCTAGTATGGTTGGGTGGGAATAGTTTTCTTCTATAATAAATAGCTGTGTAAAGTGAGTAAGCAGCATTTTATTCTTGCAAGAGGTTAATGATGGCGGGACTTCAGGATTGTGGTCTCTACGTTTCTGAGTTAAATAACAACAACTTGTCTTTATATAGCACCCTCGAAGTAGCAAATTATCCAATGATGTTTCACAGGAGTCTGATCTTATGATGTTATAATTAGACGGAATGATCCCAGAATGGAACCCTGGCTCAAAAAAGTCGTAACTTTTATTTTGTTTTTAGAAAACATAAAGGAACAGGATCATAGGACTGCTAATTAGTTTCAACAGTAAGAGAAAAGCATATATTGCACGTGGAAGGTTGGATTATGATACAATACTCATTTACTCCCTCCTTAGCTTTGCAAATAGACACAGATTTTAAGGTAACGCTGACTACAAAGTATATCCGAAATAGAAACATAGAATCTAGAAGCAGGAGAAGGCCGTTCGGCCCTTCGAGCCTGCTCCGCCATTCATTTTGATCTTGGCTGATCATTAAATTCAATCTCCTGATCCCGCCTTACCCCACCCGTATCCCTTGATCCCTGATGGCTGGGTTAAGTTGATTGACAATGCTAAATTGCATCAGGGGATTAGCATGTGGGATTACGAGAACAGGGCCTGAGCGGGATTGTGGTCAGTGCAGACTCGATGGGCTGAATGGCCTCCTTCTGAACTGGAGGGATTCTATGATTCTACGATCAGGAACGTTCTTTCCTAAGTTACAATGATCTCAGTAACATAGAAACTAGAAGCAGGAGTAGGCCATTCAGCCCTTTGAGCCTGCTCCACCATTCATCTTGGTCATGGCTGATCATCAAATTCAATATCCCGATCCCACCCAACTTATCCCTTGACCCCTTTAGCCCCAAGAGCATTTATTAAGTTCTTCTTGAAATCACACAACATTTCGGCCTCAACCACTTTCTGTGGTAGTGACTTCCATACATTCACCACCCCACCCTCTGGGGGAAGGAATTTCTCCTCACCTCGGTTCTGAAAGGTTCATCCTTATCCTCAAACTATGATGCATAGCTCCGGACTGTCCCGCCATCAGGAACATTCTTTCTTAAGTTACAACGGTCTCAGTAACACAAAGTCTCTTTAAAGACACAGGTTGGCTGTGGTCAGACACACTCCACTGTGAATGTCTGTGGCTTTCTCCTCAACATTCCTCCTCAAGTTGATTTTTATACCGTGAGCCACTTTGCCACAGTGAATTCCAGCTCCCACATGAGTCATTTCAAATTCCATGTTCAAAAATACACACTTTCAAACCTTTAAAACAACAATGCTTTCCATCAGCGGTTTGCATCAGGATCAGGTTTTCCAAGCTTTTAAACAGACCTTCTGCTTCACTTTTAACAAAAAAATCCAGGTTTTACAATTCCCCATTCAAGATTTCTTTCTCTTGACTGTTGTAGGAGATGGTTATTGCCTGAGAGTTATGTGATACAAATATTATTTGTTACTTATCAGTCCAAGCCAGAATGCAAAGATAAAATTTGTTTTCCAAACTGAGAGGCTGTCCTGGTGTGGAGATGCCGGTTTCACATCTGGAGGTGTCTGTTATGCTCCTCCTCATCTGAGCAGATCCTGTGTATACGGAGGTTTTGTCCGTAGGGGATGGACTCTTTAACGTGTTTAGGGTGGAAGCTGGAGAAGTGGAACATTGGGAGGTTATCCATGGGTTTGTGGTACAGTGAAGTGTTGAGGTGTCCATCCTTGATGGAGACGCGTGTGTCCAAGAATGCAACCGATTCCAGAGAGTAGTCCATGGTGAGTCTGATGGTGGGATGGAAATTGTTGATGTCATCGTATCGTTGTTTCAGTGATTGTTCACCATGAATCCAAAGGAAGAAAATGTCATCGCTGTATCTAGTGTATAGCGTCAGTTGTGAACACAGAACCCTACAGTGCAGAAACAGGCCCTTCGGCCCACCGAGTCTGCACCGACCACCATCCCACCCAGGCCCTAGCCCCATATCCCTACATATTATACCCACTAATCCCTCTAACCTACACATCCCAGGACACCAAGGGGCGATTTTAGCACGGTCAATCAACCTAACCTGCACATCTTTGGACTGCGGGAGGAAACCGGAGCACCCGGAGGAAACCCACGCAGACACGAGGAGAATGTGCAAGCTCCACACAGACAGCGACCCGAGCCGGGAATCGAACCCAGGTCCCTGGAGCTGTGAAGCAGCAGTGTTAATCGCTGTGCTACCGTGCCACTCACGGTAGGTCCTGTGCGGTGAAGAGGTCTTGTTCGGACTTGTGCATGAAGATGTTGGTGTGTTGAAGTGCAAGTTTGGTCCCCATGGCTGTTCTGTTCAGTAGTAACTATGAGTTAGTATGCGGTTAAAAATCTATTGCTCCTCATTAACAAGACATGACATTTTAGGGATTTTGACAGTGACATTGTGGGATAAACAAGAAAGCTGTCCCCATTCCGTGATTTCTAAAGATTGCTGTCTGTGCAGTAATTCTGGATTTCTGTGTTTAAATGCACATGTGCAGACTCCAGAAATTGCTGTGAGTTGTAATGCCAGTAAATCCTGGTATTACCATCACAAAAATCCAGGTCCATGATTAACACTGGCATGTGGACAGAAAGAAATGTTTGCCCACTCTAAGCGTAACAAGAGAAAAAGGAGATAGGGTTTGAAGGAACTTTGCACAAGGTCTCCTCCAGCATTGCAAGTGGCCACAACCATTACCCTTCCTGGCCTGTGTTACGGGGCGTTTGTTTGAAGAACGGTAAGGGGAGATTTGGTAGAAGTGTCCCAAATCTTGAGGGGTCTGGGCAGTGTTAGCTGGAGATGGAACTGTCCACACTCTCAAAATGAGCGAGAAGGAGATTTAAAATGATCGGTAAAAGGAGCAAAAGCATCATGAGCAAAACCTTTTTTCCACGCGGCGAGCGGTTAAAGTTTACAATTGGCTGCCTGGGAGTGTGGGTGAGGGAGTTAGGCTGTTAGTGGAAAAGGAAGAACGTGCAAGGTCCCCAGGAGGAGGTGGGGGGGAATACACTAAGTGAATTGTTCATTCTGAGAGCCAGTGCAGACACGATGGCCAGAACTCTACCACATCGCCCACCACGGAATTAGCACAGGCGAGGGTCTGGCAGCGGAAATCTCTGTTGATCTCGGGCGGGATTTCCAGTCTCATCTGAGCGAACCTGTAAAATCTCCCCCCCCCCCCCCCCCCCTCCTCCACGATGGGCCGAATAGCTTCCTTCTGCACTGTAACAGTCCTGTGGTTCTGTGATGCCAAGCACCTTTCCTTTCAGAAGGGGACTGGATGTGCAGACACGGTCGGCCAACAGGGAGTGGCAGGGTGGTTAGCACGGCTGCCTCACAGCGCCAGGGACCCGGGCTCAATTCCCGGCTTGGGTCACTGTCTGTGTGGAGTTTTCACGTTCTCCCCTGCGTCTGCATAGGTTTCCTCCCACAGTCCAGAGATGTGTGCATTAGGTGGATTTGCCACGCTAAATTGCCCCTTAGTGCCGGGGGGGGGCGCTAGCTAAGATAAATGCAAGGGGATATCGGGATAGGGCCTGGGTGGGATTGTGGTCAGGGCAGACTCGATGGGCCGAATGGCCTCCTTCTGCACTGTATGATTCTATTTTATGAAGTCCCTTCTCAAGCTCCTGTTGCAAGTTTTAACCACTTATTCCCCGGGGAAATGGGTGTGTCTGTGATATCCGGGTGACTTGTTTTGAGAACACGCCTGTCGTGGTTGAACAGTTTGCATATTGTGTGAAAGTTGTGAGATGAGTGCGAGTGGGTTTTCAACAAGGTGGCAATTAGATGTAGAAAACTAATGTCACAGTACAGAAGCTAAACATTTACTCAGAACCAGTGGTCAATGGGAGAAGCCATCGCGAGGTCACAGATACAGAATACCCGGGCTTCTCGGACAAGTTCTGGAGTTATCAGTAAAAACGGAACGGTTATAAATTTTCTTAGTCAGATTCCCCACTCTTCATTAGTTTAGAATTAACTTCATTTAGTGTCCACCTGTCAATACAAATCTTTGTCAGATATCTCAGCCAACTGCGTTGTACTTTCCAGCACAATGGTTTTCTCATTTGTCCATTAAAACCCGAACGTAACTCCCTTCCTGACTAAAGCTACTTTCCTGTTGGCTGGTTACAGTAGATGCTACCATAGGGGTCAAAGTGGAGGTTCCCACCAGCTCACTGCCAAGCTGAATAGCCATGTGTTCCTGTGTCCAGGGGCATATCTATTCTGTGTCTGGGCAGTGACTGAATCTATTCATTATGTTGCAGAATGTGTTCCCTCGTAAGAATCTTCCAGATATGTTGTCGGCTGGCTAATGGGTTCCCAGGACTTTGGCTCTCCACTATTTGCCTTTTCCCATCATGCCTTCTGATAATTTGCATTGAACAGTTACAGTAAAATACTTAAAATACGTTTAGAATATCGGCTTATATGTCTTAAAATCATAGCTCCTTGTTTAATTCTCTTGCTGCCTGAGCATGTGTGTGAGTTATCATCTAACTTTACTGTTAGCTCTGTAAGTGTACTGTTTAAAAGCTAAGAAAAATATAAAATTATCACTTTCAATGTGGAAGTGAGAAAATTGCATTATGGTTCACATGTTGACACCCCTGCTGAGAACAATAAATATCTTTTGGCAATCATTTGCAGGAAGCTAAGTTTTTTGTCAGTGACCAGCCATTACCACAATGGGGGATTTTACTACGCTGCCTGTCTACTGCCATCTCTATTGGGAAGTGTAAATAACCTCAGTTCAATAATGGTTTCAGTTGAGCAGGTGTTATGTCCCCTCAGTGCCATACACAACACCTGGAGGACCTTCTGCCACCTAGTGATAGAACAGGAACTCCAACCTCATGTGCCTGCACCAGGGCAACCAATATGTTTGACAAGGGAATGTGGGTGCCTACTCTGCATCTCTTTAAAGGCTAAATTTCTCTCCTCCCACCACACTCTTCACCCTGCACCACTCTCCCTGTTCCCTCCCCACACCATTCTTTCTGCATCCCCCCCCCCCCATACCAATTCAAACTGTGACTCTCTTTTTCTCTCCCCCTTTTCCCCTCTCCAGTTTGACAACATTGGCACCTTCGAGACGGTGTGGCAAGTGAAGTTCTACAACTATCACAAGCGCGACCACTGCCAGTGGGGAAACAGCTTTGGCAGCATTGAATATGAGTTCCCTCCCCACACCACTCTCTCTGTCCCCCAAACCACAATCTGCCCCATACTCTGTCTGCCCTGTACTCTGTCTGCTTCCCCCCCCCGTCTCCCTCTGGCTTCCCCCCCCCACTTCTCTCTGCTCCCCCCTCCTCTATGCGCCCCCCCCCCCCCACCCCCGACACCAATCTCTCTGTCATACCATTCTCCCTTCCTCCCCCACGTACTAGTTTTCGATGGTGTTAAGATTTCCAGTCTGGGATTTCTCAAAAGGATCTCACTGATTTAATCCTTGCATTCCTCTTAACGCTTACTGCCAAAACCAACACCTGATTATTGGATGGATGGAGATTCACTGAAGAAAGCTGACCCTCTCTCTTCTCTACCTGCCCAGAGGGAATGACCAGCTCATTGCCCCAGAGCAATATCGAGTGTGAAACACAGATAGGACTGATGCAGGTTTGTTCCACTCAGACTACAGATCCACACAAAAACCACTCAACGCAAAATGAAACATGTAAACGGTCCAGGACAGTGGCTTTTCTGATTCTGAGTCAGATACATTCAGCGAGGCAGGTGACATTAATTATTCAGGGAAAGACTGAGTCATTCAAATCATTCTGGTAAGGGCTGAGAATCTCAAAATCTGATTTGGCTTCGAGGTTAATATTCCGGTGAACCCCAATTCAAACTGTGACTCTCTTTTTCTCTCCCCCTTTTCCCCTCTCCAGTTTGACAACATTGGCACCTTTGAGACGGTGTGGCAAGTGAAGTTCTACAACTATCACAAGCGCGACCACTGCCAGTGGGGAAACAGCTTTGGCAGCATTGAATATGAGTGCAAACCCAATGAGACTCGCAGCCTGATGTGGATCAACAAGGAGATGTTTACCTAGGCTGCAGTGTTCCAGGATCTCCTTGTGAAACATCAGCAATGGACAGAATATAACTGTCTACACGCAAGAATAAAAAGACAAGCCTTAAGTGCAGACACAATTGGAATTGAAATTGCACAGTGCAATATTAGTAATGAAAGCATTAGAAGCTGGTATGAATGTGTTTGTCCTGATATTTTAATGTGGAAGTTAATCCAGTTATCTTGTAACAGTCAGGAGAATTTGATACAAATGCACTTGAGATACATTTGTTATTATTATTATCACACAAAACTGTTGTAACTCCAGTATCTGCACTGAGTGGATAAAATGTATACTTGGAGTTGGGTGTATCTTATTGTGAAGTTTTGGCAAACTGTCTGGACAAAACAAACAACATTTGATACAGCTACAGCGCTGATACAGCCACAGCCCTGTTGTGTGTGTATATAGAGGAAAGTATAAATAATTCCATATGGGCAGCTGTTTGAGTTACCATCGGGATTCTAGTTCCTGAACTTCCTGTTGTTTTGTTATGTGATAAATCGATTTAGCCCACCTCTGAGTGGGCACCAGTGATGGTGAGTTGTTGGAAGTGTCTAGTCAATGCAGGGTAAATTTGCACAGATTAGTTTGAATTGTGTACATTGTTCATTCATGTTTTTTACCTGGGTTTGAAGTTCTGTGTACTCAAGTGATGAATATTTTATGAATTATAAAGTGTTGCTGTGCTCTGTGGCAGTCTTTTTTTTGTTCAATAGTGCAATGTGCTAAGCTGTTTTGTATTGTGTTCTGGTTGTATTTGTGGGGGACGGGGAGTAATTCCCACAAAACAAGCTAGCTGTGGATAAACAATCTGCAAGAGAAACAATTCTTTCTGTATCAGCAATCCCATAAAAATTAAATCCTTCATTGAGAGCCCGAACTGGCCACTCAAAAAATCTCAGTGTGTCGCTTTATTTATTTTGGACAGGATGGAATGGAAAACAGTTTTTGGCTGAAGGTTTTTACCTCGATTTACCTTGCATTTTAAAGTAAAGTTTATTTATTAGTGTCACAAGTAAGGCTTACATTAACACTGCAATTAAGTTACAGTGAAATTCCCCTAGTTGCCACACTCCGGTGCCTGTTCGGGCAAATGCATCCATTCAGCACATTTTTAAGACTGTGGGAGGAAACTGGAGCACCCAGATGAAACCCATGCAGACACAGGGAGAACATGCAGACTCCGCACAGACAGTGACCCAAGCTGGGAGTCGAACCCGGGTCCCTGGCACTGTGAGTCAGCAGTGCCAACCACTGTGTCACCACGCTGCCCAAAAGTTTATTTATTAGTCGTAAGTAGGCTTACATTAACACTGCAATGAAGTTACTGTGAAAATCCCCTAGCCGCCACACTCTGGCAGCTGTTCGGGTACACTGAGTATTTAGCACGGCCAATGCACTTAACCAGCACGTCTTTCAGACTGTGGGAGGAAACTGGAGCACCCAGAGGAAATCCACGCAGACATGGGGAGAATATGCAAATTCCACACAGACAGTCACCCAAAACAGGAATCGAATGCGGGTCCTTGTCACTGTGAGACAGCAATGTGCCACTTCAGCCCAAGCGTCAGTTAATTACACATCACAGAAGGAGACCATTCAGCCCATTGGTGTATGTTAACTCTCTGGTAGAGCTAGCCAGTTAGTCACACCCCTTGCTGTTGAATTATTTTTCCTTTGTATTTATCCAGTTATTATTGGATCTTCTTCCTACACCTCATCGGAAGCCTGTTCCAGATCACAAAAATTCATTGTGTAAAAATCTCTCCCTCATGTCATCACTAATTCTTTTGCCAATCACTTGGGTGCAATCTTATGACCTTGTCCCACTGAACTGTAATGGGGTGAGGCAGTAAGAGCAGGCAGGAGGCAACAAATCAGGTTCACGCCCAACTGCTTGCTTCCTTCGATCATGCTGGCACTGTTTTGCCAGTGAAATTGGCTATGCACCCAGAAAGGGCGTAGAACCAATTTCAATATTAGTGTAATCATGTGAACATCATTAACGAGTCCAGGATGCTATGGTCCGGACTCCCTTACCTTTACCACCTCACCAGCCAAGGTTCACCCAACGAGAATCATCTATTCTCCCCACCACTGGGAACCAGAGATGATGACCTCGCCAGAGGAATCACAGGCCATTGAAGAGCCCGGGTGGTTGAGGGTGTGGCCAGACTGTCTCTATGAGGCAGTGCCAACTTGACAACCTGGCACTTCCCACTAGGCACCTTGGCACTGCCCAGCAGGCATTATAACTGTGCTGGGGTGGTGCCAAAAGGGTGGAGCCAGAGTGGGGTGAAGCTATGATGGCAGGGAGGGAGACAAGTAGGAAGGCCTGCAGGGGTGGGAGGTAGGGAGTGAATTCCCCCTCCCCCTGCTGGTGAGAATCGCATCCTGGTACTTCTTTTGCATTATACATAAGATTGCATTTTCAAATTCACTCAAAAAAAAGAGTCTGAAACCGTTCCATTTTCTTGCTCATTTGGCACATAGAATTTCTTTCACAAAATTCTGTCCTCAGTATAACATCTTTGATCTTTTTGTGGATCATTTCTCTATTTATAAAGGCAGTGGTTAACAGCCTTCCCCACTTAATCTGCTGCCTTCCGAGTTGTGTACACGTGTATCCCCAGGTCTTTGTGTCTGCACTCCCTTTGAAATTGTCCCATTTTATTCTCACCGCCTTTCTTCATTCTTGCTACTGAAATATAATCACTTTACACATCTCAGCATCGAGCTTCAACCTCCATACATCTGCCCACTTCCCCAGTCTGTCTACGAAGCCCCGAACTCTAATACAGTCCTCCTCATTGTCCATTTTTGCCTTGAGTATCATTTGCTAATTTTGAAATTATGCCTCTATACCCAAGTCCAAGCTTTTGATTTGCAATAAAAAGATCTTGGGGTGGCACAGTGGCACAGTAGTGCTGCCTCACAGACCTGAGTTCAATTCCAGCCTCGGGTCACTGTCAGTGCGGAGTTTGCACGTTCTCACTGTGTCTGCGTGGATTTCCTTTGGATGCTCCAGTTTCCTCCCAGTCCACAGCTGTGCGGGTTAGGCTGATGGGCCGTGCTAAATTGATCCTAGTGTCAGGGGGTTAGCAGGGTAAATGAGGGTTATAGGGTTAGGGCCTGGGTGAGATTGTGGTTCGATGGGCTGAATGGCCTCCTTCTGTACTGTAGGGATTCTGTGATTCTTGGTGCCAGTAATGATTCCCAGGGACAGCTCTCCAGTTTAAAATGCAACTACCTTTACCATTTGATTTCTATCCCTTCACCACTTTATATCCCTGGTCCTATTTAGTAAGTTCCAGCGCTACCTCTGCCTATTTAAAGCAGAGGCAGCTTTAATTTTGCTAACAGGTCTATTATGTCGGATCTTGTCAACACCTTTTGAAAGTCTATATTACACGGTATCAGCTACACGCTCTTCAAAGCAGCTTCATTACTTGATCAAAGAACTCAATGAACATGAACATGATAGGTCCTTAAAGGTCCAAGCTAACTTTTATGGACTTTACAAGTGTTATTATCCCTGAATGTTTCCCCAGCACCGACGTTAGGGTAACTGGCCCACACTTAGCAGGTTTATCCCTCTTCCCTTTATTGAACAGAGTTGTAACATTCACAATCCTCCAACCCTCTGGCACTGCACTGTATTTAGCGTCATAGAGTTATTGAGTTTACAGCATGGAAACAGGCCCTTCGGCCCAACTTGTCCATGCTGTCCTTTTATTTTAAAACACCAAAGCTAATCCCAATTGCCTGCATTTGGCCCATATCCCTCCATACTATTGTACCCATGTAACTATCTAAATGCTTTTTAAAAGACAAAATTGTACTGGCCTCTGACCAAAAATTGTACTGACCCATTTAAAGAGTGTTGGAGGATTGTGGTCAACCCTTACTTCCCTCAGTTCTTGTAGTGCAGTTTGTTAGTGTCCCTGCCTCTGAGCCAGAAGTTCCGGGTTTGAATCCCACCCCAGGGCTTGATGGCCAAGGAATGTGCATTCATAACGGGGCCAAAATAAGTTGTGTCAACTTGCAAAATCCTTCCAAACACGCCAATGGCTGGCGGTAAGAGCGGGAGAGACTCCTGGTCAGGCACGCTTGATGGAGTGTGGCGCCCTGAAAGCTCGAACCTCCTAGTAACAGACTAGTGACCTGTTGGGCAGCACAGTAGCACAGTGGTTAGCACTGCTGCTTCACAGCTCTAGGGTACTGGGTTCGATTCCCGGCTCAGGTCACTGTCTGTGTGGAGTTTGCACATTCTCCTCGTGTCTGCATGGGTTTCCTCCGGGTGCTCCGATTTCCTCCCACAGTCCAAAGATGTGCGGGTTAGGTTGATTGGCCACGCTAAGAAACTGCCCCTTAATGTCCAGGGATGTGTAGGTTAGAGGGATTAGTGGGTATGATATGGGGATAGGGCCTGGGTGGGATTGTGTTCGGTGCAGACTCAATGGGCCTCTTTCTGCACTGTAGGGGTTCTATGAAAAGAGATGGAAGGAAATCTGCCTTAGTGCACCACTAGGCGTGGAAAGAGCATTGGACCTACCCCTATAACCTCAGGGCAGCACGGTGGTTAGCACTGCTGCCTCACAGTGCCAGGTTCAATTCCAGCCTTGGGTAACTGTGTGGAGTTTGCACATTTTCCCCATGTCTGTGTGGGTTTCTTATGGGTGCTCTGCACACTCCAACGATGTGTGGGTTAACTGTTCTAAATTGCCCCTTAGTTCCCAAGATGTGTAGGTGAGGGGGATTAGTCGGGTAATTTCTTTTTATACATTCATGCTGCATGGGTGTTGCTGACTGGCAGGTTTCCTTCCCGAAAGGACATTAGTGAACTAGATAGGATTTTACAACATTACCCTGGCTCTTTGGATTAATAGTTCAGTGACAATACAACCACGTCACTACCTCACAGAATCCCTAAAATGCCAGGTGAGACCATTCGGCCCATCAAGTTTGCACTGACTCTCCAACAGAGCATCTTACACAGGCCCTATCCCCATAACTCCACATGTCCATCCGGGGAGTGTTATCCACTGCGCCGCCCTACAAGAGACGAAAGAGGAAAGGTAAAAAGAGACAAAAGGAAAGAAAGGAGAAATACAAGTGTTGAAGCACAGGGGGAAGAGAAATAATCCGGAATTTTACCATCCCGCCCGCCACCAGAATCGGAGTGGGCGAGGGGTGGACCATGAGATGTCCTCGGGCAGGATTTTATGGCTTTGGAGCAGGCAAGACGGTGAAATCCTGCTCATCAGCCAGAATTTTACCGGCACGCCTGTCCCGATTCCTGGGCCGGGCGAGGCTCGGAGAACAGCATTCTCCATTCCCCATCGGGTGGGATCGTACGAACCTCGACTGGACGTGCCGGTAAAATTCCACTCATAGTATCAAACAGAGCGCGAGACAACGGATTGTTTAATAAGGAAAGTAATCACGTCTAAGGTGGCTTCATCAGCTGCCTGTTCCAAACCAGGACACCTGCCTCTTGGGGCACTGATGTGGAGATGCCAGCGTTGGACTGGAGTAAACACAGTGAGAAGTCTCACAACACCAGGTTAGAGTCCAACAGGTTTATCTGGTTGCAAACACCACTAACGCTCGTGGCATTTGCTACCAAATAAACCTGTTGGACTTTAACCTGGTGTTGTGAGACTTTTTACTGTCTTGGAGCACTGCCAGAGGAGATGGTAGAGGCAGGTGCAATTACATTTAACATAAGAACATAAGAAATAGGAGCAGGAGTAGGCCATCTAGCCCCTCGAGCCTGCCCCCCCATTCAATAAGATCATGGCTGATCTGTCGTGTCTGAGTTCCACATTCCCGCCCTCTCCCCATAACCCTTAATCCCCTCTCTTATCAAAAACCCATCAACCCGCGTCTTAAAAATATTTAGCGAGGCAGCCTCCACCACTTCAACGGGCAGAGAATTCCAGAGATTCACCACCCTTTAAGTGAAGAAGTTCCTCCTCAACTCCATTCTAAACCGCCCCCCCTTTATCTTGAGACTGTGCCCCCTAGTCCTACTGTCCTTTCTGAGCGGGAAGAGTCTCTCCACCTCTATCCTATCCATCCCATTCATCATCTTATACGTCTCAATGAGATCTCCCCTCATTCTTCTAAACTCTAACGAGTACAAGCCTAGTTTATTCAGCCGCTCCTCATAGCTCAACCCCCTCAACTCCGGTATCAGCCTAGTAAACCTCCTCTGCACTCCCTCCAAGGCCAAAATATCCTTGCATAAGTGCGGCGACCAAAACTGCACACAGTACTCCAGCTGCGGCCTCACCAATGCCCTATACAGCTGCAGCAAGACCTCCCTACTTTTATATTCAATCCCCCTCGCTGTGAAGGCCAGCATCCCATTCGCCTTCCTGACCTGACATTTTAAAAGACATTTGGACAGGTGCATGGATGGGAGAGGTTTAGAGGGATATGGGCCAAACGCAGGCAAACAGGACTAATTCAGGTTAGGAAACCTGGTCGGACGGACAGCTTGGGCCAAAGGACCTTCTTCATTTGAATCTAACCTGAACTCTTAACGTTATTGGAAATGGAGATTCCTGATCTATAATTCCATGGGAGACGGGATGATGCGGTGAAGAGCCACTGCTGCGTAGGACTGAAATGTATTTCAGATCTCTGACATTAAATGTGAATGAAGCAAGAAACTAAGACGGTGTCCTCAGGGGAGCCCCTGGGGACCTTTAACAAATGGCAACTTGGAGCAGCAACGTTCAGCTTTTGGTGAACATCCCCCTCTAGTGACGGCTCCTGGATTTACTTGGCTTCCCTAACCTTTTTCTCAAGTGACCCCCACACTTGTGGCCTCAGAGTGAAAACTGGGGTGGAGGTGGGTGGGGGTTTGGGGGGGGGAGGAGTTGTTGAGTGAGGTGTGGCAAGGGTGGTGGGGCAGGGGTGGGGGGTGGGATGGTGGTTCAAACAGCAGGGATACAGTGTCAAAAAATAAGTGAGACCATATAGGCCATTTGTAGCCTTGGTTGGTGTCAGTGGTCGGGAACCATTGGATGAGGTCACACGATCACAGACAAGAAAAATTGTGGACGATCGCAGCTGCTCGTAGAATCTCTACAGCGCAGAAAAGGGCCATTCAGCCCATCGAGCCTGCTCCGACAACAACCCACCCAAGCCCTGTACCTGTAAACCCGCACATTTATCCTAGCTAGTCCCCGATACTGCAATTTAGCATGGTTAATCAACCTAACCCATGCATCTTTAGAGTGTGGGAGGAAACTGAAGCACCCAGAGGAAACCCACGCAGACACGGGGAGAACATGCACATTTCTCACAGACAGCCACCCAAGCCGGGAATCAAACCCACGTCCCTGGTGCTGTGAGGCAGCAGTGCTAACCACTGTGCCACTGTGCCACCTCACTCCCAGGGTTCACAAATCTAAGACTGGGTGGCACAGTGGTTAGCACCGCTTCCTCACAGTGCCAGGAACCTGGGTTTGATTCCTGGCTTGGCTGGCTGTCTGTGTGCAGTTTGCACATTCTCCCCATGTCTGCATGGGTTTCCTCCAGGTGCTACACTTTCTTTCCACAATGCGAAAGATGTGCGAGTTACGTGGATTGGCCATGATAAATTGCCCCTTAGAGTCAGGAGGACTAGCTTGGATAAATGTATGAGGTTATGGGGATAGGGCCTGGAACGGATTGTGGTCAGTGCAGACTCGATGGGCCAAATGACTTTCTCCTGCACCGTAGGGATTCCATGATTTTAAGTCTCTACTCCAGAGTTGCACTTGCTGCCCTGGATCTCGTAACCCCAATTGCTTGTCCCGTGACCCCGTTGTGGGTCGTGACCCCCGGTTTGGAAACTCCTGAGGTGCATCTCAGAACGTATGAACGTAAAGAAGAGCAGGAATAGGCCATTCGCTCCCTCGAGTCTGAAGAGGGCCCAAAACGTCCGAGAGACAGATGGCTGTGGAGAATGACCTGGATTAGGATTAACTGCCAACGCAGTAGAAGCCAGAAATGATTAATTGCTTCACCGTTCTGTGTTGGCATAAACAACACACCCGTTTTCTTGCTCCAGGTCTAAAAAAAGAATTAAGATAAAATAGTCCACTACCCATGGCTCCAAGTCAGTGTTATCACCAAAACTTTGTCTGAATCCCTCTGGAAATTATTTATATTATCAAGTTGCATTGAGCCCTGGTAATCTATTCAAAAACCCTGAAATACTTATAGCAAAACTTTCCCTTTTTTGTACTTTATTCAATGTTTCTCTCACTGTCGTTCACAGGATCTAATTTCCTGGACAGCACGGTGACCCGGTGGTTAACGCTGCTGCCTCACAACTCCAGGCACCTGGGTTCAATTACAGCCTTCAGGTCAGAGTTTGCATTTTTTCCCACATGTGCCTGGGTTTCCTCCCACACTCCAAAGGTGTGCAGGTTAGGTTGGTTGGTCACGCTAAAATTAACCCTAGGGTCAGAAGGATTAGAGGGGTAAATTTGTGGGTTTACGGGGATAGGCCCTGGGTGGGATTGTGGTTGGTACAAACTCAATGGGCTGAATGGCCTCCTTCTGTACTGTAATGGTTCTATGCTGATTACTGTTGGTGGGGTATTGCGTTGGGCATTCTTACAGTCTTCATTTCGTTGTACATTTAACGGATATTTTGATTTGATTTATTATTATCGTGTGTATTGGGATACAGTAAAAAGTATTGTTTCTTGCACGCTATACAGACAAAGCATATCGTTCATAGAGAAGGAAACAAGAGAATGCAGAATGTAGTGTTACAGTCATAGTCAGGATGTGGAGAAATATCAACTTAATATAAGGTAGGTCCATTCAAAAGTCTGATGGCAACAGGGAAGAAGTTGTTCTTGAGTCAGTTGGTACGTGACCTCAGACTTTTGTATCATTTTCCAAGAGGAAAAAGACGGAAGGGAGAATGTACGGGGTGAGTGGGGATCCTTAATTATGCCGGCGGCTTTTCCAAGACAGCAGGAACTGTCGACAGAGTCAATGGATGGGAGGCTGGTTTGCCTGATGGATTAGGCTACATTCACGACCCTTTGTGATTCCTTGCAGTCTTGGGCAGAGCAGGAGCCGTACCAAGTTATGGATTCTGAGGTAAATGCAAGTGACCATTTACAACAGTCACATGAGCTGTCAGATCACCAGGCCTCCGATTCCAGTTCTCTTTCTGCACCTGATGGGTGCACTAAGGCAGATTTTCACCTGGTAATTCCTGGAACAGGTCTATCACCAGGCAGCAGCCTCCTGCCACCAACCTTCATTCAAACTTCACCAAAACTGCGGAGAAAGAAATACAAATAAAAATTGACACCCAGCACTTATAAAATGTAATATCAACTTAAAACATTGAAGTTAACTTCCCTCGCTCCCAACAATTAAGTTAATTAAGAATTCTCTTTTGTCAGCACTCTCCTGCTCCGTCTGCCACTACTTCTCTCTCACAACAAAAACAGAAAATGCTGGAAAATCTCAGCATACCTGACAGCATCTGTGGAGAGAGAATAGAACCAATGTTTCGAATCTGGTTGATCCTTTTCGACAGAGCTCTAGCCTCTCTCTACAGATGCTGGCAGATTTTAAATGACTTCAATCAGGCCATTGAGGTTGGTCTATTGGAATATGAACTCTCTGATTAAGGATCCAATTGATGAGCCAATCAGGAAGCCTTTTCCTTGTATTTAACTGGGAGTGCCAGTTCCTCTGGCACCCCCAGGGATAGACTGCTGGCTGTGAGTACTGTGTGTGCTGCTGTTAGAGTTTGTAAATAAAGGGATTTTGGTGAAGGGGTTTCTGCCTCTGGAGACTTATTACACAGACCTGCTGAGATTTTCCAGCATTTTCTGTTTTTGTTAAGATTGCAGCACTGCTGCCTCACAGAGCCAGGGACCTGGTTGTGATTCCTGGCTTGGGTGACTGTCTGTGTGGCCAGGTGTCCCTGGAGAGGGAGCACGCAGTGTCTGTGGGCACAGTCGAGGCCTTCTGTGCCTGTTGGGCACCACAGGGGCTGAGGTGCCTTTATAGACCCCGATAATCACATTTTGATTTGACTCGTCTTAAGTTTCCCTTGTACTTTTTGTTTCCGTTTGGGCCGTTCCCCCTCCTTTTGGGGAGCCACCCTGTTTTTCTTTGTCCAAATGTAATTTAAGTTTGTTTACTTGGTTTGACCTGCAAGAACTGAACAGGTGCCAGAGTGTGGTGAGTAGGGGATTTTCACAGTAACTTCATTGCAGTGTTAATGAAAGCCTTATTTGTGACTAATAAATAAACTTTAATTTTTAACTTTAAGCATCTGCAGTATTTTGCTTTTATCTTTTATACTATTTCTCTTGTCCTTCCTCTGCTTTTGGTCCTTTCTTATTCCTTTGATTCTTCTTAACTTTTGCTTCATTCTTTCATCCATTCTTCCCCTTGGCTGCTGCTATAGGTCATTTGCTATTGCTAAATACCTGTGTAGGAGGTGATGCAATAGAAGTGCACTTGTTTGTCCTTCAGATGAGAAGTTGGCTAACAATGAGAGACTGAGTGAATTGGTCTTGTACTCTCTGGTTTAGAAGAATGAGGGGTGAGCTCACAGAATTCTGAAGGGGCTTGATAGGGCAGACAGAGAGAGGCTACTTCCCTTGGCTGAGGAGTCTAGAACTTGAGGGCACAATCTCAGGATAAGGGACCAACCATATAGGAATGAGATGAGGAGAAACCCTTTTCACTCAAAGGGTTCTGAATCTTTAGGATGCTCTGCTCCACAGTTTTTTTTAAATTCTGTTGTACGACATGGGTTGGACCAGCACTTAGTGCCCATCCCTAGTCACCCTTGAATGGAATGGCTTGCTAGGACATCTCAGAGGGGCAGTTGAGAGTCAACCACATTGCTGTGGCTTTGGAGTCACATGTAGGCCAGACTGGGTAAGGATGGCAGATTTCCTTCCCTAAAGGACATTAGTGAACCAGATGGGTTTTTCTGACAATTGACAATGGTTCAATGGTCATCATGGATTGTTATTGTTCAGTAAAGTTCAGTCTTTTCCATTTCCACCCTGTTGAGTCAGGAAGATGACTTCTGCCCCAGCCAGTCTTCATAATGCAATTTCTTACCCCAAAAAGAATTGGGAAATTTATGTTAAATATTTAATCCATAGAGGAAAATAACAGGCAAAAAAATCAAATGGAAATAACATGATGCTTTTTATGCTAATGTCATGAAAGCATATAGGAACAGTGAGAGGCCTGACCACCCCTCATGCATGTTCCTCCATTCAATTACACCTTGACTGATTTATACCTCAACTGTTGGGTCAAATGGCCTTTTTCTGGGCTATAACTTCTCTGCAATTCTAAGAGGAGCTTAAAACTAACTGCAACGGATCAGGAGAATAATGTAATATTTATAAATATTTCCATTGGTGGTAAGCCAATGCTGCTGCAGAGCAGAGGACTATTGTCCTGCATCCCACCCCATGCTGACACTATAGTTAAAATCCCACCAAAAACCCCTCTGGTCCTTCGGGAAGGAAATCTGCTGTCCTTACCTGGTCTGGCCTACATCTGACCCCAGAGCCCCAGCAATGTGGTTGACTCTCAACTGCCCTTGGGTAACCAGGGATGGGCAATAAATGCTGGCCACCTAGCAATGCCGATGTCCTACAAATTATTTTTTTTTTTAAAACTAACTCTTCTGGCCATTGCAGCATCCTGTCAGAAGAACTGTCAGTCAATTTGATCGGCTGACAGACAGCTTTCCAAGGTGGGACTTCCGCCCAAGGCCATACAAAGTCCCTCCTGCAGCCAATCAAAGCTCAGTTGAGCATAAAATGGCAGCGGGCCTGTTGAAATGGCAGGGATGCGTTCCCTGCTGACACTCAGGAGGGGCAGGCATGGAGCAATTGCCACCCTGAAAATTCAGGCCATGATTTCGTACACATGCAAACTTTTATTAACAAGGAGACACATTTCATCTTGTGCACAACCTCCCCCCGCCCCCCCCCCTCCAAGACTGCTCCTGAATCGCCAATAATGCCAACTATGTGAATAAGACTAGAAACCAAACTGATCGATTGAACCAGTTAGCAACCCCCAGTACATCCACTGGGCTGATTACCCCCTCGTTTCCTGTGGGGAATAGCCTGGCCTTTTCTCTTATGAGGTAGCTGAAGTCTCAGCTACCACGTTGGGAGGATGAGTCTGAATCTGCATTTCACCATTCCAAAGTGCCTCAACATGCTATTGCATGTTCTGTTCACTTGAAGCATGTTATGATGCATGAACAGTGCTCTGACCCAAATCTGAAACATATACTCTGCACAGGAAGAAGCTGTGATTTATAAAACTACAGAGTTCATTTACACAGGCAAGCATGCAGTCAGGGGGCATTTTGTAACCATGTAATATTGGCTATAATAATTGTGTTATTGCACCTATGTTTATTGCCCTCTTGTGAATCATCTCACTCAGCCAAATCATGCAATGCATCCAGAAGCCACAATTTGTACTCGAGCAGTCTGCTAAGATCAACCCACTGAAATCTAGACTCCACCATATTGACTGTATTGTAACCTGCATTGAACACTAACACACAAGCACAGTGGTTAGCACTGCTGCCTCACAGTGCCAGGGACCCGTGTTCAATTCTGGTTTTGGGTGACTGTCTGTGTGGAGTCCTCATGTTTGCCCTGTGTCTGCGTGCATTTCCTCCAGATGCTCCGGTTTCCTCCCACAGTGCAAAGATGTGTGGCTTAGGTTGATTGACTGTGCTAAATCAATCACAGTTTGTTCATTGATTTAGTGGGACCCACCTCCAGGTTTCCAACTCTCCTTTCAATAAACCTTTGTCTTGAATGTTTTAATTTTTCACACAAACTAACAGAGATCCAGCCACCAATTGCTTCACAATTGCTTAAACTATTGTTTTGCTGGCTGTAGTAAAGTAATGACAAACCTTAAAATCACTTCAGATATCTTTGGCTTCTCAAAGCTAATTTCTTCTGAATTCTGTCTGTGACTACAATGAACAATACGCTTTTCCAATTCCAGTATCCTCTGTTTCTTTAACTTCAGACTTCTTGGAAACTTCTCTCCATTTCCCTAGTTTCCTTAACAGTTGTTGCTTAGATTTCTGGCACTTCCTTTCTTGCCCATTGTACAGCATTTCTTCTAGCAAAGCTCGGAGAGATATTCCCCTTCTTGCTCCTAAGCTCCTTAACTCTGGCATCCAGTTAAAATAAAATTCAAAAAGACCTTCTCCCAAAAGCTGGCCCCTGGTTGCTATGCAACATCTCATTCTTTCCCCAAGCTTATGTTTACTTTTACACATCAAAACCTCTTTCTATACAATAAAGCACAAATTGAACTAAAACCAATTCCCCCATACATGCAAACAATTTTGTTAATATGAATCTAACTAGAGTGTCACCTTTCCTTACACAGAAATATTAAATTAAGCTCATTTCAATCTCTTGTATTTTTAACATTCAGCAACGCAAATACTGATTACTTAAAATTATCTCTGCTTCTTGACACTTATTTAAAATCCAACATTTCCAGACATAATTTGAAATATTTTCCTTCATTGTTATGACAATTCACTCCTCCTCAGAATTAAATGAGATTCATTCTTGTTTTGTTACAAAAGGGAAAAGAAACTTACAAAACAACAAATTACTCTGTCACACACATTAATTCTCATTGCAAATAGCCAGTTTTATCTTTTTCAATGCTAATTGGGCTTTAAGTTTTTTATTTTGATTTGATTTATTATTGTCACATGTATCAGCATACAGTGAAAAGTATTGTTTCTCGTGTGCTATACAGACAAAACATACCATTCAAAGAGAAGGAAAGGAGAGTGCCGAATGTAGTGTTACAGTTATAGCTAGGGTTTAGAGAAATATCAACTTAGTGCAAAGTAGGCCCATTCAAAAGTCTGATGGCAGCAAGGAAGGAGCTGTTTTTTGACTTAGTTGGTGCATGCCCTCAGACTTTTGTATCCTTTTCCCAATGGACGAAGGTGGAAAGAGAATGTGTGGGGTCCTTAATTATGCTGGCTGCTTTTCTGGGAAGTGTAGAGAGTGTTAATGGATGGGAGGCTGGTTTGTGTGATAGATTGGGCTAAATTCATGACCTTTTGTGGTTTCTTGCGGTCTTGGGCAGAGCAGGAGCCATATCAAGTGTGACACAACCAGAAGGAATGCTTTCTATGGTGCATTATCCACAATCACATTTGATGTTTCAGGAAACTGTTTGGTTTTTAAGTGGTACTGTTGGAGGAACAAACTCCAATATGATAACCTGACATTCTGGGCCTTACACATTTCCTCTAAAGTTAATGGATTGTGGTAGGTATAGACAGCAGTCTCATTTTGGACATCTCTCAATTTCTGAGAGGCAGTAATATGGCGAGTGATTTTTTTCTTTATTGTGGAATACTGTTTTGATGCTTGTTGAGATTTTTAGAGGAGGCCCCATTTGGTCTCTCCATTCTGGATTTGTCTTTCTATAGAACAGCTCCCACTCCAAGGTCACTTGCATCAAAGGCAACTTGTCATGATTAAGGTCTGTTGCCAGCCCTGTAGCCTTTGTCAGAGTTTTAAAAGGATTTTTCTTCGGTGGCACAGTGGTTGGCACTGCTGCCTCATAGCTCCTGGGATCACTGTCTGTGCAGAGTCTGTATGTTCTCTCCATGTCAGTGTGGATTTCCTCCGGGTGCTCCAGTTTCCTCCCACAGTCCAGATATGTGCAGCAGGGAAGAAGCTGTTCTTGGCTAAGTTGGTGCATGACCTCAGACTTTTGTATCTTTTTCCCAACGGAAGAAGGTGGAAAGAGAATGTCTGGGGTGCGTGGGGTCCTTAATTATGCTGGCTGCTTTTCTGGAAAGTGTAGAGAGTGTTAATGGATGGGAGGCTGGTTTGTGTGTTAGATTGGGCTAAATTCATGACCTTTTTGGTTTCTCACAGTCTTGGGCAGAGCAGGATTCATACCAAGTGTGATACAACCAGAAGGAATGCTCCTTAGGTTGATTGGCCATGCTGAATTCTTCCATAGTGTCAGAGGGATTAGCAGGGTAAATGTGTGGGGATAGGACAGGAACTAGTTGGGATTGTTGTCAGCACAGGCCAAATGGCCTCCTTCTGCACTGCAGATCCTGTTGCTGGTATTTTACGACCTTGCCCACCCGAGGCTTATAATAAGGTCCACCCCCGGGGCCAACAGAGAATGCCATTCCTCGAGCTTCGCCTGCCCTGATTCTGGGATGGGTGTGCTGGTAAAATTCTGGCCTGTGATTCTGCTTTTCCTCTCTCTGGGGTTTCCTTGTGTGCTGTGAATCTCTCAGACAAAGAGAGGCCGACCAGAAACCTGATGCATATTCCATTCCTTGCCACCAGGAAGCGCATGAGAGCATTCCGGGCAGCGGCTGCACGTCCCTCTTCCCCTGCCTGCCTAATCTATCAGCTGTCTCATGCCTGCTATGCTTTCTTTGAAAGGCCACACACGTATTGAGAATAAAATTACCACGAGACACCCGGATCTGATTTAATGCGCTTTCTCAAGATGGTCCCTCCGGCTCCAGCCTGGATCAGTGTTGCGAGGGACTGAGCGAGTCAGCTGAAATATTACGCTTGTTGCTTCTGCATACTAAATGTACAGACGACCATGGTTACTACAGAGCTGTTGTCACCATGGCAACATATCTATTGTAAAGCCCACAGTGTTCCTTTTTGACAAAGGTTTAACTGTTTACTGTCCTCTGTTACAGCTACCAAAAAAAAACAGCGTAAAACTGAACTGGAAATGCCAAAACAGAATAAATCCAGGTTATTGATCCTTTGAGCCTATGCAGCAGGGAATAGCAATAGGAGAACAAAGGAAAGCATCGTACAGAAATAGGCCCTTCAGCCCTTGGATCATGATGCCCTTACTAATCTAAAAGAAACTTTCTTCCCTAATTGGTGCATATCTCTCTATTCCCTCCCTATTCCTGTATCTATCCAGCTGCCTCTTAAATGTTGCTAACGTGCCTGCTTCCACCACCTCTGCTGGCAGCGCGTTCCAGGCACCCACCACTCTCTGCATGGAAAAACTTCCCCCGCACATCTCCCTTAAACTTTCTCCCCTCTCACCTTGAACCTGTGACCCACTGTAACTGACACTTCCACCCTGGGGAAAAGCCTCCGACTATCCACCCTGTCTGTGCCTCCCACGCTTTTGAATCTCACCTTTTTGGAGTGGGCACCTCCTCACGGTGACTATCCTTTTCAAGGATTTATGAATTTCTCTGCATTTCAGGACTTCTGGCTTGCATGTAATCCCCTTTAGCCGAAGGAATCGAGAGGCTAGTTTACAGGTGGATGAAACAGCAGACGTTCAATTTCCCACCCCCCCGAGATAAAAATTCTGCAGATGCTGGAAATCGGAAATCAAAATTTTGAAAATGTTGGAAGTATTTACTGGGTCAGGCAGCATGAGTGGAGAGAGAAACAGAATGAAATGGGATTGTGGCAGTGGGGGGGGGGAGGGGGTGGCATTATTTTAATCTCAGGAAATTGGCAGGTTTGAGTTGGATGGGAGGCTAATGTGTTAACTGTGTTAATGGGGGTGGCATGGTTAGCGTTGCTGCCTCACAGCGCCAGGGGCCCGGAGTTCGATTCCTGGCTCAGGTCATTGTCTGTGTGGAATCTGCATGTATGTTCTCCCCGTGACTGCATGCGTTTCCTCGGGTGCTCCGGTTCCCTCCCACTATCTGAAAGATGTGTTGGTTAGGGTGCGTTGGCCACGCTAAATTCTCCCTCAGTGTACCTGAACAAGTGCCGGAGTGTGGCAACTAGGGGATTTTCACAGTAACTTCATTGCAGTGTTAATGTAAGCCTACTTGTGACACTAATAAATAAATAATCTGAATCCCAAACCAACACATCTCCACCCATTTCACTTCTGGTTTTAATGAAGGTGGGACATTAGGTGAGTTGGGCCTTCAAATATTATTGTAAGGGTGCAGGCTGGACAGAGGAGTAGACCTCTTCTTTCTGCAGACACACCAATCTGTTATATTCTGAGCAATGCCCAGTGGCATATGTTCCACTATTGTTGGCAGAATGATTGAGGTACTTAAAGAGTGCAGAAAAGATTTACTAGGATGCTACTGGGACTTGATGGATTGAGTTTTAAGGAGAGGCTGAATAGACTGGGACTTCTTTCGCTGGAGCCCGGTAGGCTGAGGGATGATCTTACAGAGGTCTATAAAATAATGAGGAGCATAGACCAGCTAGATAGTCAACATCTTTTCCCAAAGGTAGCGGAGTCTAAAACTAGAGGACATAGGTTTAAGGTGAGAGGGAAGAGATACAAAAGGGTCTAGAGAGGCAATTTTTTCACACAAAGGGTGGTCAGTGTCTGGAACGAGCTGCCAGAGGTGGTGGTAGAGGTGGGTACAATTTTGTTTTCTAAAAAGCATTTACAGTTACACAAGTGTGATGGGTATAGAGGGATATGGGCCAAATGTGGGCAACTGAGACTAGCTTAGTGATTAATAAAAGGGAGGCATGGACAAGTTGGGCCAAAGGGCCTGTTTCCGTGCAGTAAACCTCTATGACTCTATGATCATGACTATTGTGAATGTTCAAAATGTCCTATTTCTCTCCATCCTGATCCACCTACTCCCAATTGCCCACCTCTGCTAACAATGCACACTGATATGTATATGTACATACAGTATTGTGTAAAGTAGAGAACAAGTATTAATGCATCCACTGGAGTTTTTACATCATGGTCAGTGTGTTGCTTCAACACAGTTTTATGCTACATTTCATCATTCCTTAATGTTGCGTGTAACTAAAAAATTGATTTTGGTAAAGGCAGATTACTCGCATATAAAATGGGTTGGGATTTTTAACAGCTATATTACTATGGAGATTTTTTTAGTTTCAACAACTGTGGGAGGAAGGGATTATTTTTACAGTGTCATTTGAGGCAATGAAACTGATGATCAGTCAAACCTCATTGGTGACCTGGAGGACAGGATAATGAGGATTCTTATTTGCTGAATAGTGCAAAATGGCACTTTATGATTTTGAATTTAGCAACTGTGCTAAAAACAATTAATGCCATGCTCATCAGCTTCATAATAAAATCACATTCTGCCCACAATATAGCAAAAAAGACTGGATTTTCTTTTCTATTAATTTGTGGGACATGGGGGTTGCTGGTTGGTCAGCATTTATTGTCCATCTCTCATTGACTCTAAACTGCCCTTGGGCAATCACCTCACTGTGGCTCTGGAGTCACATGTAGGCCAGACCAGGTAAGGACAGCAGATTTCCCTCCCTAAAGGACACTAGTGAACCAGAGATTTTTCTGACAATCATAGAATCCCTACAGCGCAGAAAGAGGCCATTCAACCCATCGAGTCTGCACTGACCACAATCCCACCCAGGCCCTATCCCTGTAACCCCACATATTTATTCTGCTATTCTCCTTGACATTAAGGGGCAATTTAGCATAGCCAATCCACCTAACCCACACATCTTTGGACTGTGGGAGAAAACCAGAATACCCGGAGGAAACTCACATAGACGGGGAGAACATGCAAACTCCTATTCTTAAAAGGATAGTCACCCTGAGGAGGCACCTACTGACAGACAGTCACCTGAGGACAGAATTGAACCCGGGTCCCTTGCGCTGAGGCAGCAGTGCTGACCACTGTGCCGCCAAAAATTGATTCATGGTCATCAGTAGATTCTTATTCCAGATATTTTCTGAATTCAAATTCCGACATCTGCCGCGATGGATTCAAATCCAGGACCTCAGAACTTTAGCTGAATTTCTGGATTAATACTCCAGCGATAACACCACTAGACCATCACCTCCCTCTCCGAGCTGTTCCAAAATTGGTCATGGGAAGTAATTTAATTCAACGGTTCAATGAATGCGATGCTGAAATATATCACTTCCTGACAGAAGATCCCAACAGCTCAAGATTGATGCCGAAAGACAAATCCAGAAGATAAAGGGCATATGGTGGGAAAAGAAAGACCAAAAAAAATCCAACAGTACGTTGATCATCATGGCATGCGAAGCTTTTTTGAAGCCACCAGGATTGTCTAAAGATCAAGGTCAAATTGTCAAAATCTCCTTCCTTCACAGGATGGTGTTTCTCTTCCTGGGAATTACAACCAATCTGTCAACATTAGAGAGAAGGTTTCCAAGAACTCCTCAATTGTGAGTCTGCAGTGGCAGCTGATACTCTCCAGACTATCTCCCAATAAAAATAAAATTTATTTATTAGTCACAAGTAGGCTTACATTAACACTGCAATGAAGTTACTGTGAAAATCCCCTAGTCGCCACACTCCGGCGCCTGTTCGGGTACACTGAGGGAGAATGTGGCACAGTCAATGCACCCTAACCAGCACATCTTTCAGACTGTGGGAGGAAACCGGAGCACCCAGAGGAAATTCATGCAGACACGGGGTGAACATGCAAACTCTACACAGACTGTGACCCAAGCTAGCAATCTAACCGGGGTACTCCAGTTTCCTTCCACTGTCAAAAGATGTGTGCATTAGATTGATTGGCCAGGCTAAATTGACTCTAATGTTGGTGGATTAGTAGGGTAAATACGTGGGGTTACAGGAATAGGGCCTGGGCGGGATTGTGGTCGGTGCAGACTTGATGGTCCGAGTGGCTTCCTTCTGCACTGTATGGATTCTGACATGATCCTTGAATCAAGGCAGAGCTGACAGTAACAGTTGAAGAATTAATATCAATTACCAAAGATATTTATTTCAATTATATTAATGGTGTTTACTCACTGCTTTCTTTCTTTGTTGCTCTTGTGATAATGGGTGCTACCCTTAGGCTGTTTTGTATTTTTGTGTGTGTATCAGGTGAGGCAACAACAAGTTGCAATTAGAACAGGATGGTGTCTCTCAATTTACCCTGATACGTACTGGTAGTGGACAGATTTGGAGATTGTTATGATTACCAGCTGGCAAATCACTACTGAACACGCTACTCTTATATATCAAGAACTGCTACATACCTTGTCAACCCTGCTTAAAACATGCCCTGTCTTATATTTTTTTGTTGACGAGTGTGTGATTCATGGCATTATTCATCATAACATTAATTACTTCGATGTTTTGTCGAGGTTATGCAGCACCTGCCTCCCCGTGAGAAACATACTATGGCATGTTGCCTGGTTGACATAATCCTGACTGGCTCGTCTCATGAAGTTCATTGGGAATTATAAAGCTGTTATGACCAACCCCAAATGAACTTCTCTGAAAGTTGTTGATTTGAGTGAAACCCCTTGATTCTTTGGATACCCTCCAAATTGTTACAAATCTGGGCGAGGAGGGATGACTGGGTCCGTGTCTTGATTCCCTCTGCTGGTAGCAACAAGGTTTAATCTAATAAGGTTCCCTTTCCTTTGGATACCTTTTCCAAACCCAATAGTTACATTCAAAAAGCAGGCAATTTAACCAGACTTGAATTAAGATAAAGTAAGTTTATTGAGTACTGAAAAGGTATAGAGAGATGGTAAAACAGATGCATCTACGTACAAGCAAATTAGAAGTAAGAATTGAATCCAACAAATATAAAATGATACCGAACAGTCCTTGACATGCAAGAAGTTGATGATATGTGCGACTCTTATGGATGTTTCCACTAGTAGGGAAAAACTAGAACCAGAGGGCACAACCTCCAGGCTAAAGGGATGATCCCTTACAACGGAGATGAGAAGGAATTTCTTCAGCCAGAGTGGTGAATCTGTGGGACTCTTTGCTGCAGAAGGCTGTGGAGGTCAGGTCATTGAGAGTCTATAGGAAGAGATAGGTTCTTGATTAATAAGGGGATCAGTGGTTATGGGGAAAAGGCAGGAGAATGCAGATGAGAAAAATGTTAGCCATGGTTGAATGGCAGAGCAGACTCAATGGGCCGAGTGGCCTAATTCTACTCCTATGTCTTATGGTCTCATGGAATTGATTCCAGTACAGTTGCCTTCTGCACACAAATAGCTGGTTCTTCCATTCAAGTGTTCTGTGGCTTGCTGGAGATATTTCCTTTTGAAAGTATTACTGAATCTGGTTCCATTACCCTTTCAGGCAGCGCAGTCCAGATGATAATGTACAATGAATTGCCATGTAAGCAGCAGTTCTTTCCAAAGGAAATGTTGCAAGGGTCTCATGAGAAATGCCGACAGTTTTATGTCAAAGGATGTAGGTTGTTTCTAATTCTTGTAATTAGACCGAATTTTATCTATTCAATTCAATTTCACTTTATTGTACATGAAGAAATTCATTTCAATACACTGCTCATTCATTTAAAAATGAATGTCTATCCGATGGACCAAGGTCAGAACAGTATTTTCTGCTAACGTATGAACTTGATGTGGAGGTGCCAGTGTTAGACTGGAGTGGGCACAGTAAGAAGTCTCTCAACACCAGGTTAAAGTCCAACAGGTTTACGTGAAATCACAAGCTTTCGGAGCACTGCACATTAAGTGTTTCACTCATTTAATGGAGGAACAGCACTCTGAAAGTTTGTGATTCCAAATAAACCTGCTGGACTTTAACCTGGTGTTGTGAGACTTCCTACGCTAGACAAACTGCAACTGATCGATACGTGGAACAAAAGAATCTAAAAAACGCTTTGACACAATCTGTTTGCAACATCTCGTGACTAATGATGTAACAGCATCAGTGACTATTCAGTACGGCAGGGCCCAACTTCTTAACAATGGGAACACTGATGGCTGACTCCAACTGCAAGGAGCAGTGTGCATGTCAAACAACTTCTGAAAGACCAGAGAAAAAGGAACTGCCAACTGACGCACACATTCCAGTGTGAAAAAGAAATCACACCAGCAACCAGATCAGTTGGCCATTAGCTTTGCAGCTTATGCTTTTCCAGGCTCGTTGCAATGTATTCTAATTGTAAATGTAAGGAAATATGGAGAAGGTTATCAACAGTAAGATGAGGTGGCAAAATTAATTCTGAAAATGTTGATTTTTGGGGAAGTCTGGTCAATATAGTACTATACTGTGTTTCCTTTCATTCTAATCATTCTTGGCAGTTTTACCATATGAAAATAGAAGAATGTTGGACTCACCAAAGGAAAAGGCCAATTGAAATGTTAGTCATTTAGTGAATGGTGCCATTTTGAAACCAGCAACATTTTCACAGAAAGGCTGGCTGGAAAAATGAACAGTCTGTGCTAAGTAGGTCTCCTTATAAATGAGTTAGCCTTTATATAAGGGCTTATTTCTATCTACTACTATGAGGTTTAGAGGAAGAATTAAAAATTCTGAAATGCGTTGTGTGATTAGTGCACTACTTGAGATTTTTTTCAATGTTTATTCAGTTCCAGTAGAGAAAATCAGCCTATATTTATTAATTATGTCACTGTAATACCCAGTTGGAGGATTTTAAGAAAGCTAACAATAATTTGATAATACCCGCTCCGCTAGAATGTAAGTGGGAAAATAAAATCAATAATAGCCTTTTTATGCCAGGGATGAAGACATTACTTCTGAAACAACGCCCATTAGATTATTCACAATAGTTTTAGTACATAAGGGGGCCATTCGGCCTAATGAGCCTATACCAACTTGGTGTAAGAGCAATTCAATTAGTCCCACGCCCACCTCCCTATTCACACAGCTGTGCAGATTTTTTTCCCCTTTTCTGTTCTTATCTATTTCCATTTTGATTGAATCTGTCTCTGCCAGACTGTCAGGCAGTGATCCTAACCACTTGCTATGCAAATAAGCTTTTCCTATTCCTTCTTTGTTTCTCTTACCAATAAGCTTAAATCAGCATCTTCTGGTTCGTGGGATTACATTGAGGGAAGGTTGGACATGTTGGGCCTGTATCCTTTTGACTTCAGAAGAATGAGAGGTGACCTCTCATAAAATCCTAAGAGATCTTGACACGGTGGAACGCTGAAAGGATGTTTCCCCTTGTGGGGGAGACTAGAACTAGGGGACAGTTTAAAAATAAGCAGTCTCCCATTTAAGATGGAGATGAGGATATTTTTGTCTCTGAGAATCTTTGAGACTCTGCTCTCAAAGTGGTGCAGGCAGTGTCATTGAATATTTTTAACACCAGAATAAAGTCCAACAGTTTGTTTGGAATCACAAGCTTTGGAGTGCTGCTCCTTCATCAGGTAAATGGAAAGATAGGTTCACGAACATGACATACATAGGCAAGGACACAGTAACAAGATAATTACAGATTGGAATGTAAAGAATGGTTGGAATGCAAGTCTTTACAGGTACAGACAGTGCAAGTGGAGAGAGAGGGATAATCATAGGTTAAAGAGGTGTTAATTGTCTCAGGCCAGTACAGTTAGTAGGATTTTGCAAACCTAGGCAGTATGGTGGTGGTTACATTAGTGCGACATGAACCCAAGGTCACAGTTCAGGCCATCCTCATGCATGCGGAACTATCTAGCCAAGTTCCACACACATGAGGACGGCCTCAACCAGGATCCTGGGTTCATGTCACACTACATGTAACCCCCACCATTTGGCCTGGGTTTGCAAAATCCTACTAAGTATCCTGGCCTGAGACAATTCACACCTCTTTAACTTGTGATTATCCCTCTCTCTCCACTTGCACTGTCTGTACCTGTAAAGGCTTGCATTCCAACCATTCTTCGCATTCCAATCTGTAATTATCTTGCAATTGTGTCTTTGCCCACATATGCCATGTTTGTGAACCTACCTCTCCACTCACCTGATGAAGGAGCATCCAAAAACTTGTCATTCCAAATAAACCTGTTGGACTTTTACCTGGTGTTGTGAGACTTCTTACTGTGCCCACCAAAGTGCAATGCCGGCATCTCCACATCGTGAATATTTTTAAGGCTGCGGTAGATGGAATGGGAATGTAGGATTGAGGCCATCTGATCAACTATGATTGTGCTGAATTGCAGAACAGGCATGACGGGCTGAATGGTCTACTTCTGCTCCTAAGTCATACGTCCATATTTATGTATGTTTCACCTTGCCACCAATGAGAACGGTTTCTCTATCTATTCTTCTCAAACCCTCCTGATCTTGAATGCTGTTATTAATCCCTCTTGATCATCTCTGAGCATCATACTGGATCAATTTCACTTAATTATGTCAATTATTTCTCATTGTTTTCAAAAATACATATAATGTATTGTCACCAGAACACTAGTGTATGTTTATTGCATATAATTAAACCAATACACATTGGTCTGCCAAAATAGACTTTAACGAGTACAAAGTATAACTAAAATTAAGTAATATCCTGGCAATTGAATCTGTACTGCTAAGGAAACAATGAACTGGATTCTTGTCCCAGTGGCAGATACAAACAGGGCTGGACTTCTGCCCAACCATGTGGCACCATCACTGAACCACTGAACTTTCCTCTCTAGTGCTAATTATAGGGACCAGGGCAGGGTTATCAACTGCATTACTGCTCTTTCTTGGGTTACTCATAGACTAAATAGCCAGATCATATAAAAGATTTTTGCTTCACTTCAAAGTGTGGCGTGTCAGGTTGATTGAACTGATATTTTCCCATTTTTGGCTATCGACTGTCAACATCAAACAGACTGAGCTCAGTATAGTAAACCAGATTTTTAGTAAAACTTCTTGTACTTCACTGCAACCACAATACACTACACTGAGAATACCTAGATGAAAATTGATAGTGAATGACATTTATTCTTCTTGGGGATTCCACTATTTTACTTCAAAGAATGACAGCTGCTTTGATGAAATGCTAAGCAGCAGGGGCTTTCTTTGTTAAGGAACCCTTTTGAAAAGGTTTAGTCTGAGCAGGTGAGAGTTTTTTTTAGAAATACATCTCTGAGATGAACACAGGAGGTTGATATTTTCTTTAGTAAAACACTCAGCAAGATAAATATATATAGACAACATTTTCTTTGTTTGATCAACTGGGTCTGGTACACGCAGAAACCAACAGCATGTTTAATTTCTTCCAGTCAAATTATTGAAATCCAATGTATGGGATATCGAATGTGTTACCATTCTGAGAACTGGGCTGGAGTTGTGGCTCTTCTAAGCTTTCAGATAGGGGCAGGGGGAAGTTGAATACGTAAGGCGTTTCTTTACATTCGTTAGCTGTGCAGAAGGGTTGGACTGCCTAATCACTAAGGATTAATGGAAGATAAAAGCGGCATGTGGCACAGTGGTTAGCACTGCTGCTTCACAGCCCCAGGGGCCTGGGTTCAATTCAGGCCTTGGGTGACTCTGTGGAGTTTGCACATTCTACCCATCTGCATAGGTTTCCTCTGGGTGATTCGGTTTCCTCCTACAGTCCAAAGATGTACAAGTTGGGTGGATTGGCCATGCTAGATTGGCCATGCTAAATTGCCCCTTAGTGTCAGGGGAACTAGTAGGGTAAATGTGAGGTTATGAGGATAGGGCCGAGGTGGTGGTGGTGGTGTCGGTGCAGGCGCAATGGGCTGAATGGCTTCCTTCTGCACTGCAGGGATTCTATGAAGAGCAAGAGGCCAATAGCCACAGGAAGCAGCTCACATTAAGGACTGGTTTAACCAAAATTCCAGGAATGAGATAATCTACTGTTGTCAAGATTGGAACATTGCATTGTCACCTTTGCCACTTGGCACGGTACTTAGACAATGTCTAATCATAGACGTCTGTGTGGGTTTCTTCTGAGTGCTCCAGTTTCCTCCCACAATCCAAAGATGTGTGGGTTAGATGAATTGGCCATGCTAAATTGATCCTAATGACAGGGGGATTAGCAGGATAAATGTGTGGAGTTACGGGAATAGTGTCTGGATGGAATTGTGGTTGGTGCAGTCTTGATGGGCCGAATAGCCTCCTTCCGTACTGTAGGGATTCTGTGACATCACTGAATAGCACAGTCACAAGCTGGACCTTGCAGCCACAAGATACCTGACTGAGTTGATAACCTGTTCTGAATTTTACTTGTTTGGACTGAAAGGAGTAATTCTCTTCTGACACTGTTGGCAGAGGGAATGTTCACAGGGCAGTCATTATAGGGAATCACAGCCACAAGCAAAGGTTTTACATCCATTAACTTTAATGGATATATAATCACAAGGCACACTGGCACAGTGCTTAGCATTGCTGCCTCACGTTGGCCAACATTTGTCTACCTGTGCTGTAGGAAAGGATGTCCTGAGGCATGGTACATTGGGGAGACCATGCAGACGCTACGACAACAGATGAATGAACACCACTCAACAATCACCATGCAGGAGTGTTCTCTTCCTATTGGGGAATACTTCAGCAGTCACAAGCATTCAGCCTCTGTTCTTTGGGTAAGCATTCTCCAAGGTGGCCTTCATGACACATGACAACACAGAAACGCTGAGCAGAAACTGATAGCCAAGCTCCACATACTTAAGGACGGCCTCAGCCGGGATCTTGGGTTCATGTCACACTACCTGTAACCCCCGACTTGCCTCTGCTTGCAAAATCTCATTAACTGTCCTGGCTGGAGACAATACACATCTCTTGAACCTGTGCTTAACCCTCTCTCCACTCACACTGTCTGTACCCTTAAGACTTGATTACCTGTAAAGACTCGCATTCCAACCATTATTTTGTAAATTGAGTTTGTGTCTTTACAGGCCCTGTTTGTGAACTGAAATCCCACTCACCTGATGAAGGAGCAGTGCTCCGAAAGCTTGTGGCTTGTGCTACCAAATAAACCTGTTGGACTTTAACCTGGTTTTTTTTGAGATTTGTTACTGTACTTGCCCCAGTCCAATGCTGGCATCTCCACGTCATGCCTCACAGCGTCAGGGTCCTGAGTTTGATTCCTGGCTTGGGTCATGATCTGTGTGGAGTCTGCACGCTCTCCCCATGTCTGCGTGGATTTCATCCAAGTGTTCCGTTTGCTCCCACACTCCAAAGATGTGTGGGTTAGGTGGATTGGCCATGCTAAATTGCCCCTTAATGTCAGGGAGACTAACAGGGTGAATGCGTGGGGTTACAGGGATAAACCTGGTGGGATTGTGGTTGGTGCAAACTCGATGGGCCAAATGGCACTCCTGCACTGTAGGGATTCTATTCTATGACAAACGCTATGTCTGTGATATCCAGGAATGTGCTCCCTGCAGGTGGTAGGAATCCGCTAGGGCAGCTAGCAAAAAAAAAACAGCTTTTATATTTTGTATAATTTATTCTATAAATTCATTGTAAATACAAACGGAATTGGAAAAGAGGAGCCAGCAATCTGAATTCAGAAATTAGAAAATAGGCTTTTTATGCTGGAATTTCTAGGTGATCGGTGTCAGCAATAACACAAATTTGAATAAGAGAGATGTGGTAAACGCATGAATGAAAATTGGGATTAAATTTGTGGTTAACTGAGAATATTTGTTTTATTTTTATTAACATATGGGGATGTGGATGCATGAATGAACATTGGGATTAAATCTGTGGTTAACTGAGAATATTTACTGATTTATTTACTTTTAATATATGGGGATGGGGATGTGGATGTTGCAAGTTAGGCCAACATTTATTGCCCATCCAACACCACGCAACATGGATATGCTCTCTTCCACCTTCTTCCTTCGGGGGAAAAAAATACAAAAGTCTGAGGTCACTTACTAACTGACTCAAGAACTGCTTCTTCCCTGCTGCTGTCAAACTTTTGAATGGACCTACCTCACATTAAGTTGATCTTTCTCTACACCCTAGCTGTGACTGTAACACTACATTCTGCACTCTCAATTCCTTCCCTATGAATGGTATGTTTTGTCTGTATAGCGCCGCAAGAAACAATACTTATATGTGACAATAATCATTCAAATCAAATCAAATCATTAGATCTTGGTCTTCCAAAGATGAGTCATATTGGACCTGAAATGTTGGTTGGAATCTTCCAGTCCTGCTGAAAGTCAGTGGATTTTTGCTTGACACTCTGCTTCCCTCACAGCGGGTCCTGCTACAGCAGGGCTGGAAAATCCAGCCGTCAGCTCAGTTTCTCTCTCCACTGATGCTGCCAAACCTGCTGAGGTTTTCCAGTGCTTCCTGTTTTCACATCAATAAATATTATGCCATGAAATCTGAAAGTAAAAATTAAGAATGAAAATTGGTGGTCTTTACATAGCCATGGGCAAAGTAAAAGTGAATCACAGCCAAAAATAGTTAGATCTTCATTAAGAAGAATTAACAAAATAATGGACAGGACCACACAACTACTGGTTATGAGCTTAATCCAATTTTATGGATTTATTTCTGTGGTTCACTGTCTACTGTTGTATATCATACACAGATAACAACTGGACAAAATAAAATATTTGCCATGAAAGAACATTGTTGACTGTACACCCACAGTTCTGCTCCAGTGGGATGAGAAATCATAGTTATTTTTTCCGACAAGTGCTAGCATGCTTAAAAAAAAAGCGCTAAATGAAAGTCTTTCATTCTAGTTTGCCATCAACTGTCTCTGATGCACCACATTACATCTGCTGCCAAAGGTTTGGTTGGCAATCACCCTCTTTTGTCTCCCTCTCTCTAGTTTTGATATTTACAGAAATCTAAGTGGAAGTCTGAAGGTCTTACTACAGCATCCAGTGCAGCTAACAAGAGGTATGAAATTCAGTCAAGCCCTATTGTTTACAGACACTCACCTGTCGACATGCCAGTACAGGATCAGCAAGTTAAACACTGAGGCATGTATTTAAAAAGCAAACACGGACAACATACACACTATAAACATTCAGTACGATCTGTTCCTCGACTTAATTAAAAATACATTTTAATCCAGACGACCTTCTGCAAATAAAGTGACTCCTGAATTAAGAGCAAAGATTTTACAACAGCTTTGTAACACAAAGTGGGTTTTTAAAATGTATTTGTTGAGGAACACTTGCTATATTTTAAAATTCTTAGCATTTATCAGTTCATGTTTTACAGCAGAGCTCCCTTCCTCAGTATCATATCAAGCATAAACCTGGTCTGATTTGATTTATTATTGTCACGTATTAGCATACAGTGAAAAGTACTGTTTCTTGTGCGCTATATAAAGCATACGATACATAGAGAACGAAAGGAGAGATTGCACAATGTAGTGTTACGGTCATAGCTAGGATGTAGAGAAAGATCAACTTAGTGCGAGGTAGGTCCGTTCAAAAGTCTGATGGCAGCAGGGAAGAAGCTGTTCTTGGGGCAGTTGGTACGTGACCTGACTTTTGTAACTTTTTCCCAACAGAAGAAGGTGGCAGAGATTATGTCTGGGGTGCGTGGGGTCCTTAGTTATGCTGGCTGCGGAAATGTTGACAGTCAATGGGTAGATTGGGGTACATACACGACCTTTTGTCGTTTCTTGCAGTCTTGGGCAGAGCAGTATTAAGAATTCAGTATTGAAGCATGAGTTTGTTAAACAAGTAGAAATTCCTAAAAACATGCTTGACAGTCAATATTAGCGACAACCTCCCGCTCCTTTCCCAGTGCAGCTATCGCTGTTAGTATTGGAGTGTGATGCATCATGTGGGTTTTCATTGCATAAAATTGCCCCTAAACCTCTCTGCCTTTCTTGTCCTCCTTGAAGATGCTCCTTAAAACCGCCTCTTTGGCCAGGTTTTGCTCACGTATCTCCTTCTCTGGTTTGGTGTCAATTCTGTTGTCTCTGATTGCTCCTGTGAAACAACTTGGCATTGAACGTGCTAGATGTTTGCAGGTAGTTCCGCATTGTATTGCGTGCAGAAGCAAGGAACTTTCCCAGCAAATTTTCTAAAATTCACAAATGCCCTCCTTCTCTCCATTGGCAAATATTTTTTCCTCTGATTTTCTTAACTGGGAAATGCTGACAAGTCCCAGGAGGAGAAAATGAAATTAAAAATGTATACTGAGAGCTATTTGACCCACTTATACTTTTAAATTCAACTGGCAGCATATCAATGATATTCTTTCATACCATATGAAATTATATGACAAATGGATATAAAACTTTTATCAAACGATCTTATATATGGAGTCATTTCCTTAGAATAAATGATCTACGTCATCCAACATTTGGAGTAAACGGTGGTTTATCCTTTACCAATGCTCTGAATGCAGCTGGAATGAAAGATCTCTGTCATTTATTTTTACAATTAACCATACAGAAATTTTGCTCAGCTCTTGTTAATAAAGAATTATGATGTTAGGTCAGCAAGGTAAACAAGGCCATTTTTGTGCTGCAAACATACTAGGATTTTAACCAGGCAGTTAACTGGGTAGGCCTTTATTCAAGGTATTATAAAATAAATACAATCAAACATAAATGTGTAAAATGAATACAGAGGATAAAATATGCAAGTCAAGTGTCTTCAGCAAATTTGAAAGATTTCATGTGATCCATCAAGGTGAATCATTTGTCCTCCCTTCGAATGACAATCTCTTTAATCTTCCTCCACTGATATCTAAGCAGCTAAGACGATTTTGAAAGTAACATAATATCCTTTTGTTAGTTTTATTATTCCAGTATTCAGAGTGACCAAGGGCAGAATTCTTCTATGCTCCTGTCAGCGGATTCAATGGTGGGGTGGGGTAAGGGGGGGAGAATTCGGCAGGATGTCCAAAATTTGGCTTCCCAGAAGTGTGAATTTCCTGTGGGATCTTCCGCTGGTGTCCAACATGGTGCATCAGGAAACCTGTTGGATGCCAGCGTGAATCTGACTTGAATCTCACTAATAAAATGCAGATGAAGGCCTGACCAGAATCTTTCCCCCATGCCCAATTCTCCGTGGCACCAGTAGGAAAACATGCTGGTGTAAAACAAGTATGGAACAGCTAAGTATGTAGATGGAGTGTCTCATCTATGCAATGCCTGGAGCTGCCTTCAGAATTCAGAATGGAGACCACCAGTAACACTGGACTCTGGAACACCTCAGCAGTGGGTGAGGGGTTGCAGATGAAGCTTCCAGATTGATTGTCATTGAGAAAGTCCATCTTTCAGCCTCAGAATGTTCCCGCAGATCCATCTTCATTTTCGTGAGGTCCATCTTCCTTCTTTAATAATGGGACAGTGATTTTGGGCAGCTTTTCTAGGTGCTCCTGGATATGACAGTGGACTAAGTGCCATCAGGCCTGCTCTGCCATGGAAAACTGCGTAAAACACCTGGTTGCATAACTAATTAGGTCAGGGTTCTTTCCAGTCTCCACAGCAGGAAACACTCCACATTCCCACCCCTGTCATGGGACCTAGTCCCTAAATGGGAGAATCCACCCCAAGAGTGGCTTATGTGCTGTAAACAAATAAAGCAGAGAAGGAATACGTGCCACTTTTCTGAAGGTCAACGAGTTGAAAACCCAGCAATAAGAAAAGGGCAGCAAGGAAGAGATTGGAAATCATTTAAATCGCAAGGTGTAACTATCAAAAATATTTTTAGCTGTTGTCAGCCACTGAATGAAACAGTAACAGATTTCTGTCTGTTCTGTACCTCTGCCACTTTTCTTTGTCCGATTATTGGTTGCTGTGCCTTCAGCTGTTTGGAATCAATGGCCTGAATTTTCATAAGGTCGGAGAGGTACACTCTCTGTGCCAGAATGGATAAATTAAGTCCACAATGGACACTTAGAGCTTCAATATGATTCATTTCAGCATGGGTCATTTCAGCTGTCCATACTGGATGGGTTGGTATGGAGTGTGACAGCGGTGGGAGGGGAGGGATGATGGAATGGATTGGCATGAGGTGGCACTATGTTGGCTACAAAGAATCATAGGATGGGTAGGTGAACATAGGGACTATAAAAAGCCATGGAGGTTGAAGAAGGGCAGAGATTAGCATGCAGACTGAGGGGCCATGGCGAGATGGGGGCATAAGGTAGCATGGATTGGCATGGATGGGGCTTGGGAAGTGTGTGGGAGCGTGAGGGCAGTTTTTTGTTTTTCTTATAGCTGCAACAAGTCCTAGGTCACCAAAGCTGGCCTTGCGCACAGCCTGCCTCGACACACGGAACGGAAATTAAACCATTTGGGGCACTTTGGGGATGTGATGCCCTAGTGGTATTATCACTAGACTATTAAATCAGAAACTCAGCTAATGTTTCAGCTACGTGGATATGAATCCTGCCATGGCAGATGGTGGAATTTGAATTCAATAAAAAAAATTTGGAATTAAGAATCTCCTAACAACCATGAAACCATTGTCAATTGCCAGAAAAACCCATCTGGTTCACTAATGTGCTTTAGGGAAGGAAACTCTGCCATCCTTACCTGATCTGGCCTACATGTAGCTCCAGAACCACAGCAATGTGGTTGACTCTCAACTGCCCTCCAAAGGCAACTAGGGATGGGCAATAAATGCTGGCCAGCAAGCAATGTCCATGTCCCAAGAATCAATAAAAAAGACTTTCTCCTGAATTGGGTTTGTGGAGCTGAGAATTTTCCTGACTCAGGAGCAAAGGGTCAGGCCCATGCCCTGGAATTCACTCTGTAAACATCTCCCCCACCCCTTGCCATCTATCTCTCCCTGTCCTCCTTTAAAACCCTCTTTAAAATCCACCTCTCTGACCAAACATTTGGCCACTTCTCCTAATATTTGCCTCATTGGTTTGGGATTCAAGAATTATCTGATTATGCCTTGGAGCATTTTCCCATTTAAAGATGCTACAAATATGCAAGTTGTGCTAGCTTCAGTCTAATCATGCATATTTGGGTTGGATGGGGTGTGAATTGGGGTGGACTTTCTGATATATCTTTAAAGGCTTTCTAATAACAAGATGGGCATGAAGTGTTTAATATCCTTTCCAGACATGTTAACTTCTGCATTTTATTTGATTTGCAGATAAGTCCTAGAATATTGCTTTGCCTGCTCCTTAAACATTAGCATTAAAGATTCAGTGCAGTGATACCGATGACGAATTCAATTTAAACAAAATGTAGAAAGCAGTGATTATTTTCTACAATAACCATATATATGAGTGCCAGTTGTAACCAGCAAAGTTTAGCCAAAGGCCACATATATTCTGAATAATCAGATGGAAGGGGGGATGACAGTTTAGTGTGTGAAACTCAGGTTGGAAGATGGAACTTCTGTTGAAACATTTCATCCAAAAGACAATACCACCAAGAGTGTAGTATTCCCTCAGTACTGCATTTGAATGTTTTGATGCCTTTTGTGCTCAAGCCCTGGGGTGGCAATTGAATCCAGCGTTTTACAATTCAGAGGTGAAACTGCTACCAATTAAGCCATATCTAGCACAAGCAAAAAAAAGTTTTAAAAAACCCGACAACATCTAACACTTGTTTGCATTTTCCTGAGTGTTATGCTGGTAGCAGTATCTTGCAGATTGATCTGTTGACTGTGGGAAACTCCAGGACAATCATGTAATCCTAGAATCCCTACAGTACAGAAGCAGGCCATTCGGTCCATTGAGGCTGTATCGATCACAATCCCATGCAGACCCTATTCCTGTAACCCTACACCTTTATCCTGCTAATCCCCCTGACACTAGGGTCAATTTAGATGGCCAATCCACCTAAAAGACACATCTTTGGACTGTAGGAGGAAACCTACGCAGACATGGGGAGAATTTGCAAACTCCACACAGACAGTGACCCGAGGCCAGAATTGAACCTGGGTCCCTGGTGCTGTGAGGCAGCAATGCTAACCACTGTGCCATCCTGCTGCCCATCATGGTAACTCAATTGTCAGTAGTTGACTGGAGGGAGGAGATGGAAGGGGAGCTAGGAAACTGTTCCTCTAGTTCCACCGCTGTCAATGAGATTTTCTAATGAATCCTTCCCTGCCACATGGAGACCCATGATGAGGTTTCACTGCTGGCGGGATCGGGAGATCCTGCTAGTGGAGACAGCCAAAGAATTCCGGCACTTGAATTCGTTTATAACTGCTGCCTGTATCCTCACTGTTCATGCATCACTCTCTACGCTCAGTGACCTACATTGGCCCCTGTTCTGGCAAAATTAATTTTAAAATTCTCTTTCTTGAATTCAAATCTCCCCATGGGCTTCACCCTTCCTCCAGCTCTGTAGCTCCTCCAACCCTACAATCTTCTGCGATCTCTGCACTATTCTGACTCTGTGCATCGCTAATTTAGTTTCTGCAAGAGGAGGCCATTTGGTCCCTCGAGCCTGTTCCATTATTCATTGAGGTCACAGAGTCTCTCAACTCCATTCAATCATGTTTTGGCTTTACTATCTCTTAAAACAATTTACTTGCTAAAATTTATTGCTCTTAGATTTAAAAATTATAAATTGGCAGTTGTGCCTAGGTTCTGGAATTCCCTCTCCTAAACCTTGTAATTTCTTTCTATCTCTCTCTCACCCCCTTTAGGGTGCTCCTTAGGTGAATGCAAAATTTAAATTAAAACTTCCAGTGCAATGCTGAGGGAGTGTTGCACTGTCAGAGGTGTAATCTAATTGGACAAGACATTAAACTGAGACCCAGTCTGCTCTCTCAGGTGGATGTAAAACATTCCAGAGAATTATTTCAAAGAAGATGGGAGTTATCCCTCGCTAAGCCTCTCAACCCCTCTTTTTCCTTCTTTAAAATGCTCCTTAAAATCCTAGCCCTTTGTTCAAACTTTTGGTCACCTGTCCTAATATCTTAAGTGGCTTGGTGCTGGATGTTGTTTGGTGACCATTCCCGTGAAGCACCTTGTACATGAAAAGTTGTTGTGGCTCATTCAACATGACTCAGGATTACTGCTGCTTAGAAAATAGGCACTGGAGCAAACTATTCGGCCCATTTGGGCCTGCTTGTGACAGACCTTGCTGGGTCCAAATTGGTTGCCTGACTCCCCATGTGACTGATAACAGTGACAACCCTCCAAATAAAGAAATGTTGGCTGGAAAGTTTGTCAGGACCTCCTGAGGTGGAGAAAGGTGCTATATTAATCCAACTCCTTTCTGACCATGAAACCAACTTTTTATAGAATCCCTAATGCAGAGGGAAGCCATTCGGCCCATTGAGTCTGCACTGATTCTCCAACAGAGCGTCCCACCTAGGCCCTACTCCCAATCAAAAAATTGCTCTCTTTGCCCTAATATTTGCCTGGGAAATTTTGATAAATCTCAGGATTGGGGGGAGGGAGCAAGGGAAATTTTTCTTCTTTCCCGTCAGTCTGAGATCACGTGTCAACTGACTCAAGAACAGCTTCTTCCCTGCTGCTATCAGACTTTTGAATGCGCCTACATATACTCCGTTGATCTTTCTGCGCACTCTAGCTATGACTGTAACACTATATTCTGCACTCTCTCCTTTCCTTCTCCCCTATGTACTTAATGAATGATATGCTTTGTCTGTATACATAGTAAGAAGACTCACAACACTAGGTTAAAGTCCAACAGGTTTATTTGGAATCACGAGCTTTCAGAGCACTGTTCCTTCATCGGGTGAATCACCCGATGTTGTGAGACTTCTTACTGTGCCCAATCCAATGCTGGCATCTTCACATCACGCATTACAGTGGGTTTGATTCCCGGCTTGGGCCACTGTCTGGATGGAGTCTGCACATTCTCTCTGTGTCTGCGTGGGTTTCCTCCCACAGTCTGAAGGACATGCAGGTTGGTTGCACTGGGCCATGCTAAATTCCCCCGAACAGGCGCAGGAGTGTGGCAACTTGGGGATTTTCACAGTGTAAGCCTACTTGTGACACAAATAAACAAACTTTAAAACTAATGACTGTAACACTATATTCTGTACTTTCTCCTCCTGCGTACTCTATGAACGGTATGCTTTGTCTGTACAGTACACATGAAACAATACTTTTCACTATATATATGACAATAATAAATCCAATTATCTGGGGCATTTATTTTGGCAGACTTGCCCTTATAAATAAACCACCTGGAAGACGAAACGAAAATAGATAACTTAATTGCCTGTGAAGAACTTTGGGGCGTTCTTGCGCCATCCAAGAGGTGGGCGCCATTGGGAATCGCAGGTGTTGTTGTAGTGGGCGGGGCCTTGATCTAACCAGCAACCGCCAACCTCGGGCGCGCGCGGTGACGGCGGGGCGGGAAGTTCCTGCGCGATGACGTAGCCGCGTCGGCGTCTCCTCCCTTTCGGGGAGGGGTTGTGCGCGATGACGCTAAAGGGGGCACGCTAGGTTACGTACGTTATGCAAATGAGACGTGATGGCCCGGATTTGCGGCCGCTCTGTCTCCCCCCCTCCCCCACCGCTCCCCCCCCCTTCTCTTGCGGATTTACACGGCGGAGCCGGAGGAGCGTTAGTGGGGCAGAGTGTGTGTGTGTGCATTAGGGGGGAGGGTTTCTTCATATAAATATTAATTTGAGAGACTCGCACGAGTGAATAATCATCATCATAGCTGCAAAAAAAAATCAATTTTCCTTCTACAACGTCTGAGAGAGAAAAAATAATTTAGTCGGCGGCGGCGGTGGAGAGAGGGGACGAAAGCGGCGATCTCGGCGCCTCTGGCTGTTTGATCGAAATCTCTGGAAGCTTATCCTTCGGCTGCCAGGATGGTGAGGCGGCCGTGTGTGTGCACGGCTTTTTATTGACACGGATTGTGCTGAGGAGGTGTTTGCAGAGGGCGGCCATCTCAGTGGCTTCGCCGCAGTGTGTGGGCCCGGCCCGATTTCGGCGCAGCCGGCGCCCTCCCTCTCTCTCTCTGTCCCGCCACCATTTATATTCACCCTCCTCTCATTGCATGCTGCTGCAGCTTCTCCCCGCTGCCTTTCCAGCTACTCCGCCTTTTTTAACAAGCTGGGGGTTTTGCAGGGTTTGGGCAGCTGGGCTTTGATTCCCCTTCCCCCCTCTCTCTCTCCCCTCCCCAATTTTTAATTACATGTCAACATTATTTGACGCATTGCCTGTTCTGTTTCCTAATTAGATTGGAAGTGGAGAGAGGGTTTTTTAAAACCCATCTCGTTAACTGTTCAGGGCCGCCCCACTCACTCTCAGACACACACACACACACACACTGCTTCGCCATAACATTCGGGAAATCCCTCTTCACCTCGCCTTACTGTTCAGGAACTCCTCACACCGCCCCCCCCACATAATATTCAGGAATAACGCCCCCCCCCCCATAATCAGGCTTGTCTTCCCTTCCCATAATATTCAGGGTTGTCTCTCCTTCACCCCCCGCCAATAATATTCAGGAATATGTCTCTCCCCCATAATATTCAGGAATATGTCTCTTGCCCCACTCCCCCCCCCCCCCCCCCCAGATTATATTCAGGATGTCTTTCCCCCAATTATATTCAGAATTGTCTTCCCCCCCCACCATCACATTTCAGGATGGTCTCCATCCCCTATAATTTTCAGCAATGTTTCCCCCCACTATAATATTCAGAAATGGTCCCCCCCCCCCCCCCCCCCCCCCCCGATATTCAGGGTTGTCCCTCCTATCTCAATAACATTCTGGAAATCGCTACTCACCCACCTACCGCCATAGCATTCGGGAAGCCATCCCCTGCCTTCTCTTCCCCCAGTATTATTCAGAAAGCTCTTGCCCTTCTCCACATGTTCAGGAAGCCTCCACCCTTGCCATAGCATTCAGACACTGCACCCCCCCCATGCTTTATGCACAACACCTGATTTGTCCCTTTTTTATAATTGTAAGTAAACCTCATCCTGTGTGTGCCAGCAGTGCCAACCGAGTAGAGTGTTTTTAGCTCTTTTGAATAAGTTGAATCTTGGAGTTCTGTTTTTGTATTTTTAGATGTGTAGCAATTTTACTTGTAGGCCTTTCAGCATTGAGTTGAAATTCAGTTTAAAATGGAGAGGGGAAGGTGTTGTCTAGTATTCAGAAAAACTATGTTTCATGGAATCCATACAGTGCAGAAAGAGGCTATTCGGCCCATCCAGTATGCACCAACTACAATCCCACCCAGGCCCTATTTCCACAATCCTACACATTTACTCTGATAATCCCCTGACACCAGGTCAATTTAGCATGGCCAGCCAATCAACCTAATCCGCACATCTTTGGACTGTGGGAGGAAACCGGAGTACCCGGAGGAAACGCACGCAGACATGGGAGAATGTGTAAACTCCACACAGTGACCTGAGGCTGGAATTGAATCACGGTTCCTGGCGCTGTGAGGCAGCAGTGTTAACCTGCCAGGATTTAGTGGTGGCTTAATCTACAGGTCATTGAAGTGTATAAATAATTTCATGTTCAAACTAGATAATTGGTATCTGCAGTAGTTCTGTACTGAAGTAAAAATGATTCACATACTGGAAATGTAAAACAGAAAATGCTGAAAATATTCAGCAGGTTAGGACACATCAATGGAAAGAAGTTTCAGGCAGAACCAGAACTCTCATACAAAAGATCTCCCGAAATTGCAAAGCTAGTCTTTGTAATAAAGCTTCAGATAAGTGAGCGTATATGGTATTACTTGCCTTATATGCACACCATTTTTAGATAAGGCTACAATTTTTTCATACGCATATTGATTTTGCGATTCCTCTGTGTATATGGAAGAAGAAGAAAAGTCCTGTTTCATGTGACTGCTTGCTATCCCATGATTTTAAAAATAATGATTGAATTGTTGTAAAATGCATTTTATTTTGAAATAATCAGATGTTATGATGGTTAGGGTCTTTTTAGAAAGTTGAGCTAAAATGGCCTGAGTAATTTCCTTATCTTTACTTGCTGTAGAAAATCTGCAGTCTGACATTCCTTAGCTGTTTTACACCTGATGTCTTTCCTGATTGTTTGAAAATGTGTTTTGTCATGTCAAATGTTCTGAAATGATTGCTTTTGTTTAGAGTTTCAATGTAACTTGTCACAATTACACCTAGCAAATAGTTGTCTTAATTTGGCAGTACAGAGGGGTTTATTTAACTGAGAAGCAAGCAGCTGCAAAAGTTACAGTAAATATAATTAACTTCCAGAAATTCGGTATTGTGGCTCTAAAGCGGCATGGTGGTGTTGTGGTTAGCACCAGGGATTTGGGTTCACATCTGGCTTGGGTGACTGTGTGGAGTTTGCATATTCTTCCCGTGTCTGTGAGAGTTTCCTCCCACAGACCAAAGATGTTAGGTGGATTAGCCATGGTAAACGCATGGGGTTGTGCGGATAGGGTGGCGTGTGCCTGGATAAGATGCTTTTTTGGAGAATTGGTGCAGATTTGGTGGGTTGAATGGCCTCCTGCACTATAGGGATTCTTTGAAAGTGTGTAGACTGGAAGGGGAAAGGTATTGGCACATGTAAACTGGTTTCTGTTTGGAAAACAAAATAGCTGGTGAGGAAAGTCAAATGGGTGCTACCTTTGGGAAATGTTTCACAGAAGTTGAGTGAATGCTTGGGGAATTGGATCCATATTCACTCTTTAAAACTGTGGGGAATCCCGTGAGATGTGAGATTCTGTCCTGCCTGACTTGTTCTTGCTTAAGTATACCTGATGAATTAATTGGTGAACTGACTGAAAATTAGATGCTAAGTTTCTCTTGTGGATGAACAAATGTGAGCCAACTGACCCATCTTCATCTTTATATCCCTTGTGGTTTATCTGAGGACATAGGTAACCCTCACTCCAGGAGACAGCCAATCAATACTTTGAACTCCCTTCAGTTTTATTTTCCTCCATAGCTTCAGAGTGCTGAGTTAAGTAATTACTAGGCTGATGGTACTTTGACTGAAATTAGGTACTCGAGGGGCACGTAATGGAAATTGGACACGGAACTTTATTGTGACTCAACTGCCCTGAGAAGAAAATTTGCCAGCTGGGCAATTGAAATTGTGATGATTCTAGTAGTTTGGTGGGTGGACCATAGTAAATTGCCCCCTCAGTTTCTCAGTGTGTGTCTTGTAATGGACTGGCATCCTGTCCTTGGTGTATCCTGCCTAACGTCCAGTGTTTCTCATGATAGACTCCAACTCCCCATGACCCTGAATTGGAATAAGCAGTTAAATGAAAATTAATTAACTATTCTTGTAATATGTATTTTAATTTTTGGATATGTACAAGTCCTCATGTTACATTTTTCCACAACTCCTTGTTTGACTCCCATCAGTATTCTGTCTTACCACTGCAATTAAATAGCCCTAACTAAAGTTACACATGACATCTTTTGTAGCTAGTCATGGGGTATTTTTCTTTCTTGCCATGCTCAATCTGCACCCATGGAGATGACATGTGGTGCGGTCTACCACAATATCTCCTTTTCTAGCTCAGGGCGTTTCCCTTGTTTGGTGTCTTCATCAATTCTTTCAGCTCCCATAGCACTGCCATGGGAGTCTTATTCTTCACTTGCCTCTTGTGTACATACAGCTATTGGCAACATCATCCAGAGACGTGGGGTAGGCTTCCCATGTACACTGACAAAACCTACTTCTACCTGCTTTGCTGCTGTGCTGTCAGATTGTTCGTCTGACATCCAGTTGTGACTGACTTGATATTTCCTTCAGCTTAAATATTAAAAAACTGAACCAGTTGTCACCCCACCCTCCACTCTTAAACTAAGTTTGTCACTGATTTCATTTACAACTTGGTTTCAGACTCTGAAAAAAAAACTGTTGGCGATCCATAAACTGTTTTTGTTTCCAAATTTGGTGTGGGCAGACAGTGTGAATATGAATTTCTGAAGAATAGTGTAGACTTGTGCGATATACACGTTGATTTTGGCAGAGTTTTTGGAGAGCACTTGCTGTTGAATTTACAAAATTGACAGATCCATTCCTGGCGAAAGCAATTCTGCATTTCCTCCTTTATGCTTTTAGGTTAATTCAGTTATGATCTTGGGGCCATCCCAAAATGTTTTCAAGGCCACACGAAGTATGGTTGCTGTTGTAATGTGGGGAAACCCTGCACAGGGCAAGGTCCCTTGAGCAGCAATTTGATACACAACCAGATAATCTATCTTAATGGTGGTTGAGCGAAACACGGGAAATGGGAAAATTCTTGTGCCCTTTTTTGAATAGTGCTATGAGATCTTTTTGGGCCACCTAGAGAGTGTGTATGGGATCAGTGTTTTACTACCCTGGCAGTGCAACATTCCCATGGCTGTTTACTGGAGTATCATTCTTGAGTATGTGCTTCTATCGTGCTGTCATATTTTAGATTTCTACCCGTTTCAATTTGTTTTTAGCTTTCTTTAGTACCAGTTGTTACTTCAATCACTTCTCAGCAATAATTTCTGCTGAGTATGCATTGGGCTTTGCAAAAAAAAAACCTACGTCATGAATTTGGCAACTGAGATTTGAAAGTTTTAAAGTGTGGAATTGCATTCAGATAAATTGAAATCTGGATTTCCTTTTCAATGTAGGCAGGAATTGCAGTAGATTTTAATGTGCAACCATTGTTTGGGTGCTTCTAGTTTTCTGTGTTGAACAGGTACTAAGTGCTTGATTGTACATTTGTAGAAGACTGTGTAAACAACTTACTGAGAGACTGGCAACTGTACAAAAATTGAGTCAGGAGTAGCGTGCTATGTAGGATAGCAAGATAGACCATGCTTTTATAGTTTTCTTCACCTGGATGAGAAGATAATCTAAGACCTAAATTATTTGGAAAGGGGCTTTAAGGAAAAGGATGAATCATTGCTGTTTTGGAGATAGGGATAACTTGTATAAAGTTTTGAACATGATTGCTCAATGATTTTCTTGATGATGCTCTAAATGCTTTTTTAAGTGTTGTCACTCCTATAAAATAGGCAAACTTTATGCGTGGAAAGGTCTGTCAAATGGATACATGATCACTTAATCTGTTTATTTGACCCGTGGTAAAGTTTTTGTGGCGTGACATTAAATTAACGTGTCAAGAATGAAACACAGTTCTGCATGTACTAGCTGCCCAATGGTCTACCTTGCCCAAGTGATTGTTTTCAGATATGTGCAGGCTGTTGGATGGCTGGGAGGAGCATAAGTGAAACTGGATATGCTTTTTGTGATTTCTCTGTCCCAAGTACTCATTCACATGGTGGTGATGGGTTACTAAATGCAGAGAATAGACAAGAAGCATATGCAGAGTTTCATTGTCCCTATCTCCTGGAACACAGCTCATTATATTTGATTGTTGACTTTATTTTGTTAGTTCTACTGGTCTATTGACATAATTAAATTGTGATTTGGAAATTGAAGTGATTAAGTCTGCATTATTTTGCATTTACAACTTTCCTTTCATGCCTTTGAGATCTTGTCGGCAGCCTTTACTGCTTTATAGCTGATGAGAATTCTCTTTGCAGCGATGGCAGTGTCCAAGTGACACAATATTGATCTTTATGAAACCTTATGAAAGTCTTGTGCCGTTTGACTGCCGATTCAACGATTCCTTTTCCTCTATTTCTTATGCTGCAAGCCACATTGCTGTGCTGTCTACCACTTTCCTTTCTCTCATTATGCCAAAAACTGGCATGGAATGAAGAATGTAATTAACGTTTGGTCTGAAAGTATATTTGGCAATGTATGTTAGATAACTTTGATTTATTATTGTCACAAGCATTAGTATACAGTGAAAAGTATTGTTTCTTGCATGCTATACAGACAAGGCATGCTGTTCATAAAGAAAGGAGGATTGGAGAATGTAGTGTTCCAGTCATAGCTAGGGTGTGGAATAAGATCAACTTAATGCAAGGTGGGTCCATTCAAAAATCTGATGTCAGTAGCAAAGAAGCTGTTTTTGAGTTGGTTGGTATATGATCTCAGACTTTTGTATCTTTTTCCTGATGGTAGAAGGTGGAAGAGAGCATGTCAGTGCAGAAAGAGGCCGCTTGACCTAATGAGTCTGCACTGACAATAATTCCATCTAGGCCCTTGCCCTGCAACCCCACAGATTTACCCCACTATTCCCTCTAACCTATGCATCTCGGGATACTAAGGGGCAATTTAGCATGGCCAATCAATCTAACCTGCACATCTTTGGACTGTGGGAGGAAACTGGAGTATCCAGAGAAACCCATGCAAGCCCGAACGTAATTTAAGTTTGTTTACTTGGTTTGACCCGAAAGATCATGGGGAGAAAGTGCAGACTCCACACAGATAGTGACCCAAGCTGGGAATCGAGCCCAGGTTCCTGGAGCTGTGAGTCAGCTGTGCTAACCACAGTGTCACCATTCCGCCTGTACGTCTGGGATGCATGGGAGTCTTTGATTATGCTGGCTGCTTTTCCAAGACAGCTGGAAGTATAGCCAGTGTTAATGAGTGGGAGGCTGGTTTGAGTTATGGACTGGGCTTCATTCATGATCCTTTGTAGTTTCTTGCGGTCTTGGACAGAACAGGAATGATCCAATTTGTGAAACACCAGCAAACAGTGCTTTCTATGGTGCACTTGCAGAAGTTGGTGAGAGTTGTAGCAGACATACCAAATTTCCTTAGTCTTCTGAGAAAGTTGAGGTGATGGGGGCTTTCTTAACTATAGTGTCTGCATGGAGCTGATAGGTTGCTGGTGAGCGGGGCACCTAAAAACTTGAAGCTATTGACCATTTCTACTTCGTCCCCATTGATGTAGACAGAGACATGTTCACCGCTATGCTTCCTGAAATTGATGACTATCTCCTTCGTTTTTTTGACATTGCAGGAGAGATTATTGTCGTCACACCAGCTCACTAGGTTCTCTGTCTCTTTCCTGTATTCTGTCTCGTCATTGTTTAAGATCCAACCCACAACAGTGGTGTCATCAGGAAACTTGAAAATTGATTTGGAGGGTAATTTGGCCACACAATCAAAGCTGTATAAGTAGTATAGTATGGGGCTGAGGACACAGCCTTGTGGAGCACCGATATTAAGGATGATCATTGAGGAGGTAGTGTTGCCTGTCCTTACTGACTGCAGTCTGCGAGTTAGAACATAAGAACATAAGAAATAGGAGCAGGAGTAGGCCATCTAGCCCTTCGAGCTTGCCCCGCCATTCAGTAAGATCATGGCTGATCTGTCGTGGCTCAGTTCCACATTCCCATAACCTCTCCCCATAACCCTTAATCCCCTCTCTTATCAAAAACCCATCAACCCGCGTCTTAAAAATATTTAGCGAGGCAGCCTCCACCACTTCAACGGGCAGAGAATTCCAGAGATTCACCAGCCTTTGAGTGAAGAAGTTCTTCCTCAACTCCGTTCTAAATTGCCCCCCCCACTTTATCTTGAGGCTGTGCCCCCTAGTCCTACTGTCCTTTCTGAGCGGGAAGAGTCTCTCCACCTCTATCCTATTCATCCCATTCATCATCTTATAGGTCTCAGTGAGATCTCCCCTCATTCTTCTAAACTCTAACGAGTACAAGCCTAGTTTATTCAGCCTCTCCTCATAGCTCAACCCCCTCAACTCTGGCATCAGCCTAGTAAACCTCCTCTGCACTCCCTCCAAGGCCAAAATATCCTTGCGTAAGTACGGCGCCCAAAACTGCACACTCTCAAACTGCACAAAACTGCAGCTGCGGCCTCACCAGTGCCCTATATAGCTGCAGCAAGACCTCCCTACTTTTATATTCAATCCCCCTTGCTATGAAGGCCAGCATCCCATTCGCCTTCCTGACCACCTGCTGCACCTGCAAGCTGGGTTTTTGCGACTCATGCACAAGGACCCAGTCTAGGATCCAGTTGTAGAGGTCCTTGCTCTGCAGTGTATGCACTGAAACCATTCTCTTCTTTTCTGGCTGACCTGCTTTGTTTCATTGAATTCTTTTTCTCAAGCTATAAGCTTAATCTTCAGAATATTCTTTTCTACCTATCTAGGTCACAATGCTGTTTTCGACACAACCCCAGTTCAGGAGGACAAATTATACTATTGGTGCTTCATGTAGTTCAGAGAGGCAGAACCTGAAAATTTCACTCCCATGTCAGTGCCATTTACTTAAATCCCAGCGGCAGAGCTATTTTGTAGTTAATGGCTATTTGTAGTTGGCATTTGTCCAGTGCAGTGCTTCAGCTAACTGTTAACAGTTTTGCACTGTTGACAAAGAGTACTTATCATTGGTGTTGGGCCCAATCATAAGATAAGGAGGTGTGATTAACATCTTTCTCAAGTTCTTGTTGTTAAACATCTAACAGCTCATAGCGTGGGCTGAAATTGTTCTCCCCCATCACTAGCCCCACCCCCAAAAGAGTTGCTCTCATTGATCCATAGGTCTAAGAAAGGTAGGTGAAGTTTTATCTAGGTGAAAATGAGGGAGACTTGATGAGACCTGCTGGGGTATGGAGAATATTTGAAGACTGGGTGTCACAATCTAAAGCTAATAAAAGAATATGGAGTTTGGGCATTTTTTAATAGAATCATAGAAATGCTACAGTGCAGAAGGGAGCCATTCGGCCCATTCCGTACTGACGACAATCCCACCTGGGCCCTATCCCCGTAATCCCACGTATTTACCCCATTAATCCCTCTAACCTACGCACCTCAGGACATTAAGGGGCAATTTAGCATGGCCAATGCACCTAACCCGCACATCTTTGGACGGTGGGAAGAAAGTGGAGCACCCAGAGGAAACCCATGCAGATTCCACCAAATTGAACCCTGGAGCTGTGAGGTTAGCCGTGCTAACCACTGCATAGTGCTGCCCCTCAGGGGTGATTAAAGTAAGGTGCATGGAGCCAATGGCCTTTGGCTAAAACACTGCAAAATATTAGGGTATTTTATAAATGGTTAGTTTTAAAAACATTCAACTTGTGTGATAGGAAGATGTTGCATTTAGTTTCCTGGTGCATGCCCATATGGCTTGGTCAATCTACTTCTGTAACTGCAGTTTTTAAGAAGTGCAATTTAATTTGGTAAAATACTTTTTTCAGAGTCTATGGATTTGAACAGGACATTTGAACTTTATTTGACTTGGATGGGATTTTTATTTAATTAAAACAAATGGTGAACTGATAAATGAAGGTTTGGTCAAACTTGCTGACAGACCTCTTTGCATACGGTTTTGTAACTCAATTCTTTCTTACTTGTACTTGGCTAATGAGTTTGAAAACTAATGTTTAGGTAGCTTTGCATTGAGTAATTTTAAATCTTAATTGAATTTGGGATTAGGGCGTAATCAGCATTGTGTGTATTCTTTTGTTTTCAGTTTGGAGCAGAATGTTTGTACCTGCATACTGTGATTATTTGGCTGATATCCAATCAAGAGTTAATATACATGGTTTACTTGGAATGTGGGATTACTCTTTAATTTTGGATGTTCTCCAAATTAAAACCTTTCCATTTGTTCCACACTGGTTTGATGGGCTTAGAGATGGCTGATAAGTCCAGTGCCTGATCTGCAGATTCTGTCGGACAGGTGGAGTTTGAAGGGTCAGATAGGAGATTGGAGGTTTGTGTCCTCTCTCTGATGCCTCTATTTTGTGTCTGTGTACTCCTGATACAATCTCCTGATGTGATTGGTGTCTCCCTAATGAGCTTTTTCAATTTTGGTTGTTCGCAAGCCAGGAACTTCCAGGGGGGCTGCAGAGATGTCTGACCTCTTGTTTTCAGGACATCTATAAAGCTTCCTAGTTGTACTGGGTAGAACCGTTGCTTTGGGAGTCTGGGGTCTGGCATATGAATGACATCCCTGTCCACCAGAGATGTTTTTGAAGCACTAACGCCTCGATGCTGGGCAAGTTGACTTGGGAGAAAATGCTGCTGTTGGCCAGCTCTCTCCACTGGATTTGGAGGATCTGCTGTACTTTGAGGAGTTTGCTGCAGGTTGTCCAAGTCTCTGTAGTATGTAGGAGCACAGATAACACTGCTGCCTGGTGAAGCATGACCTTATTCTCAGGTTTGAGATCATGTCGCTAATGACTACTGTGGTTTGGTGATTTAGAAGGAGAGAAGGGTATGTACATCAGAAAAGATAACTCATTCAAGGACCGTAGAAAATTATGGTAACTTGAAGACTGTACTAGCTTGGGAGTGGAGACAGAGGGTGGTCTTTTTAAGGAGGGGATTTAAAGGAGGAAGAAATTGTACCATTCTGGTGGAGTTTTTAAAAAAATGGAGCGAGATAGATGCAGTGTGGATTGAGAGAGTTGGATTTCGTGTAACAGCTAATTTTGGACAATTTGATGTTAAATTAGAGAAGTGAGAGATTGTTGGGTGGAGTTAGGTAGTTCAGTAATGGGGAAGATTTGACTGAGGCAACTACTTTTAATGATCCTGAAATTAAGAACACCCATAAACTCCTGTGTTTTTATGTTCAAGATGTGAATGAATGGTGTCGGGCCAGGTGTCGGAGAAAGCAGGAACCTGAGATTGCCTGCCTTGCAGCTTCACTCATCTGTAGAATTTGATGTGACCCTCAGACTTGAGGTTCTAAATCTGCAGGGGGAGAACTGTGCCAGAGTTGGAGACTTGAGCACCTTCACACTGAAAGGCAACCATATCTGTCATGTTATTGTGACAGATGACAGGTAGTTGGCACTTAATGCATGTATGGATGAAACTGCCATTTGTTTCTTCCAAAGGGCTAATGGTATGGGTAGTTACAACTGAGATCAAAGGAATTGAAGGGAAGTAGACGTTGAAATTGGCAAGGTTTCGTGTCACAGAACCATGTCTGGGAGAGTTGATATGGAAGTGAGACTGAGTGAATGTAGAATGGCAATCAATTTTGTGCCTAGTCGTTTGAAGTGTGCAAAAAAAGCAATCCCAATTGAGTCGCATTATTACACTTTTCAGGCAAATGCTGCAAACTGGAACAGTCGGGCCCTTTCTGGATATTATTTTGTTATAGTGGTGGAATTTAAATATTTGTGACCAATTAAATACAGCTTTTAAACTGTTTAAAATTAATTACATTATATCCTACAGCTGTGTAACTCCTTGCTTTGATCTGCAGGTGCTATCTTCAACTGTCAATGCTAAAACATCTATTTGTATGCTTTTTTAATTAAAGCAGTGGATTAGTCATAATTTACTTTATAATCTGGTTTGAATTGGTTTGGCCTCATTTCATTTTTCTGGACACTTCGATTGTATGAAAAATGTAATTAGTGTAAGATCACTTCTTTAAGTAAATGGAAACACTTATTTCAAATTTTGAAACCTAATCTTGTTTTTTAAATGATGTGGAAAATTTGTACTTTTTTTAATGATTATATCATTGTCTCAACCTTTCCCTAGAACCATAGGAGAGTTATAGCTCAAAAAGAAGTTATTCAGCCCATCGTGTCTGCGCTGGCCAAGAAGAGGGGAGAAAAAAGGCGCTAATTTTGATCCCAATTTCCAGCACTTGACCCATTGCCTTACAAAGTTGCAGATCTTCAGGTGTAGATCTGAGTTATTAATGAGTTGAGTATTTCAACCTCCACCACCAATTTGGGCAGAGCGTTCCAGACTCCCACCACCCTCTAGGTGAAAAGGTTTTTTCTCATTCCCCTCAAATCCTTCTACCAGTCACCCATAATGTATGCTCGCTGGTAATGAAACCTGGAACAGCTCTTTCCTGTCTATACCGCAATTAGATCAGCCCTCAGCCAGCACTGTTCCAAGGCAGCCGACTCTAGCCCATCAAATATTTCCTCATAGTTGCAGTATTCTCGTAACTCCTGCATTTTTTCACTAATTCATGAAATTGGTGCATAAATGTCACTTAAAGGGAATCTGTATGCTTTTTGAAATTTTTTGTGTAAAAAAAAATTGCCAAACTTTTGCAGTCATCAGCAAAATTATCAATTTTTTGCTAATGCTGTATTGAAACTGACAATAACTTTAGGACTCTGCACATGTACAGAATAATGTGGAAACCCAGAAGTTGCTGCACTCCAGATGTAGTTTTGATAAGTGTTTACTTTGTGCTTGTAAGTGTCTTTTAAGTTGAACGCCAAAATGTTTCATTTATCTAACGATAACCTCATATGCATTTATACATTCTGGTTGAAGTTCTCGTTCTTTGCTACGTTGATGTGGTAATTAGCATTCAGTCTTGAGAAAAATCTATGAATTGAACAGTAAGCACATTAAATATCAGTTTCCTATGTTACTGTGGGAACTATTGGTCTTTTAGCTGAATGATTAGAATCCCTACAGTGCAGAAGGAGGCCATTCAGCCCATTAAGTCTGCACTGATCACAATCTCACCCAGGCCTTATTTCCGTAACCCCTCATGTTTACCCTGCTAATTTCCCTGACGCTAGGGTTAGTTTAGCATGGCCAGTCAACCTAGCCTGCACATCTTTGGAACAATTACCTGGAAGGCTCAGTTGCTTGCTGTGTGATCTTAAATATGCTGTGGTACGGGTGCATGATTCAGACTGAAAGCTCATCTCTAAAGTGATTTAGAAATTGTACTATTGCCAATTTTCCCACCAAAAGACCATGTCACCGGGAACAACAGGCAACTTGGGACACGTCAACTTGGTTCAGTAGTGGCATACATCTCAAGGCCAAAATACTGAACATAAGAACATAAGAAATAGGAGCAGGAGTAGGCCATCTAGCCCCTCGAGCCTGCCCCGCCATTCAATAAGATCATGGCTGTTCTGTCGTGGCTCAGTTCCACATTCCCGCCCTCTCCCCATAACCCTTAATCCCCTTGCCTATCAAAAACCTATCAACCCGCGTCTTAAAAATATTGAGCGAGGCAGCCTCCACCACTTCAACGGGCAGAGAATTCCAGAGATTCACCACCCTTTGAGTGAAGAAGTTCCTCCTCAACTCCATTCTAAACCGCCCCCCCCTTTATCCTGAGGCTGTGCCCTCTAGTCCTACTGTCCTTTCTGAGCAGGAAGAGCCTCTCCACCTCTATCCTATCCTATCCATCCCATTCAACATCTTATACGTCTCAATGAGATCTCCCCTCATTCTTCTAAACTCTAACAAGTAAAAGCCTAGTTTATTCAGCCTCTCCTCATAGTTCAACCCCCTCAACTCTGGAATCAGCCGAGTAAACTCCTTTGCACTCCCTCCAAGGCCAAAATATCCTTGTGTAAGTGCGGCGACCAAAACTGCACACAATACTCCAGCTGCGGCCTCACCAGTGCCCTGTACAGCTGCAGCAAGACCTCCCTACTTTTATATTCAATCCCCCTTGCTATGAAGGCCAGCATCCCATTTGCCTTCCTGACCACCTGCTGCACCTGCAGGCTGGGTTTTTGCGACTCATGCACAAGGACCCCGAGGTCCCTCTGCACCTTCGCATGCTGCTGTTTTTCGCCACGTAAGTAATAGCCCTTCCTACCGTTATTCCTACCAAAGTGGACAACCTCACATTTGCCAACATTAAATTCCATTTGCCAGTTCCTGGCCCATTCGCCCAGCCTATCTAGATCCTTCTGCAGACTCTCCACACCCTCCGCACAATTTGCCGTTCCACCAATCTTGGTGTCATCAGCAAATTTCGACACCATACACTTGGTTCCCTCCTCCAGATCATCTATATAAATGGTAAATAGCTGAGGCCCCAGCACTGACCCCTGGGGCACTTCACTAGTCACCAACCGCCAATCCGAATAGCACCCGTTGACCCCCACTCTCTGCCTCCTATTCGACAGCCAATCCTCTATCCACGCTAACACCCTACCCCCAACTCCATGCCCCCTGACCTTCTGCAATAACCTCTTGTGAGGCACCTTGTCAAACGCCTTCTGAAAATCAAAGACCACATCCACCAGCTCTCCTCTATCCACCGCCCTAGACACATCCTCATAGAACGCCAATAAATTCGTCAGACATGACCCTGCTCCAAATCAGCAGTGCAGCACTGAGCGAATACTGCGCTCTTGGAGTTGTAAATATTTGGATGAATGTAAAGTGTTCTACCGTACTATTTGAAGAGGAGCAACACATTCTCCTACAGACCTTTATTTTTCCACACTCCTCCCTTAGCCAGCACCATCAAAACAAATGATCTGGTCGTTCGTTCGTTTGTGTTAGGATTTTGTTGTGTTTGGGTATGTAACTGTGATTGCTTCAAAAGTGATCAAATTAGGATTATAAAGTACTTTGACACATCTTGAGGAATTGAGCCCTATTGTTGGGTTTACTCCCACTTCTCTTTGTGCTGAATTTTTATTTCTGTATTTCTCTTCCTATTTGTGATCCTCCTGTGCCCCTAATTTACATTGTCAACTAAGACTACATTTGATATATTGATTCTGTCGGTTTCACAAATTCTACATAAAATAAATTGTGAGAAAAGATTGTCAGTTTTTCTTTATGACTAAATTAGGCAGTTTAAACATGAGTCACCATTATCATCAGTTAATCAAAATTCCATAGAAATACAACCACTTGAAAGACCTGTGCTTCAGCCAATCATATGGGTCAGAAATAACAAGTTGTTTAAATAACATCACAAGTCTTGTGGTTCTCTTCTAATTTTGAGTATTCATGCATGTAGTTCTGTGGTCTCTCTATCTTTCCAGAAATGTGTCGCTATGGTGAGGGGAGCTTGCGTTTTTGTCACATGCATTTTTGACTAATAGGCTCAATTCTTCATATGCCTCAACTATTCAACTTTCTTTTTAATTTCCTCCTTATCATTGCCATGTTCTGATCTCAGTTGTATATATACTGGAACCTTAATCACTTGTATTATTTTATAATCCTGATAATTGGTTAGCGGTAACCTTTTAATAGACTTTAACGGAATAATAAATAGCTGTGCAATAGGTCATGTCCTATTTTGGCAATAGCAGAGCTATTTTAATGTTTCCGTGCTTTTTTAGACTAACTTTTTACAAACACGCAGAAAAATAGAACCATAGAAAATTTACAGCTCAGAAACAGGCCTTTTGGCCCTTCTTGTCTGTGCTGAACCATTTTTTGCCTAGTCCCACTGACATGCACTTGGACCATATCCCTCCACACCCCTCTCATCCATGTACCTGTCCAAGTTTTTCTTTAAAAGTGACCCAGCACTTACCTCTTTATCCAGCAGCTCATTCCACACTCCCACCACTCTCTACGTGAAGAAGCCCCCCTCTAATATTCCCTTTAAACTTTTTTCCTTTCACCCTTAACCTATGCCCTCTGGTTTTTTTTCTCCCCTAGCCTCAGTGGAAAAAGCCTGCTTGCATTCACTCTATCTATACCCATCAAAATTTTATACACCTCTATCAAATCTCCCCTTGTTCTTCTATGCTCCAGGGAATAAAGTCCTAACCTATTCAATCTCTCTCTGTAACTCAGCTTCTCAAGTCCCAGCAACATGCTCGTGAGCCTTCTCTGCACTCTTTCAATCTTATTTACATCTTTCCTATGAATAGGTGACCAAAACTGTACACAATACTCTAAATTCGACCTCACCAATGCCTTATGTTGTACACCGCGCAAGCATATTTTATTGATCAGTAGAAACTATCTGCATTTATATTGTAAGTATTTATATGTAAAGCATTTGGTTGACATAGGATTGCCATGGCACAAATGGTACATACTGTGCTTTTGATAACAGTTGTGAACGATGCTACATTCAGAATTGTAATTAAATGTTTGCTTTAGTGGGCCTTGGAATTTCCAAGAACAGCATGGTTTATTTTAATGAACTCATACTTCTGTCACTGACTAACAGCTAAGGTTAAATACAGCCTTCCACCTGCAAGTGTGTTGTGCTGGCTGTAGTCTGATTGTTCAGAATAATTTTATTCTCCACATAGAAAATCTTTTCTCCTGGTTCTTTGAAGTGTAGTTGCTTGGTGCTGTTTGCGGGTGAAATTGCTCATTGCTGCAGTTCAGTTTCGTGTGACCTTCTGCTGTGTAAGGTATTCCTCATGTCTTATACATGAGACTGAGATAGCATTATGAAAAGCAAAATGAGATTCTGTAGAGGAGTATTAACTATAGGTTGTTTGTAGATAAGGATATGATTTGTCTAAATATCGTGCATTGTCTGGTTTTGTTCCCTTTGCAGATTGGTTGCAGCACAGGTAAGTAACCTAGATCTCTTACAAAGTCAGGCAGTGAAATTTAAGATAGAACAAGTTTTTAAAATTATTAAAGAATTGAATGCAGTGAATTTGGACTAAGTGGGAATTGCATAGTAATAAGGAATGACTAAGGCTACGTTACTATAGAAATTACATTTCATCATTTAGAGATTATTTTAACTACGACATAGGCAGTACAATGTCAAACTTGTGGACATCAAATTGGGGGTGTAATTAATATTGCATTTGTTTTAAATAAACTTGTAGAATCAATGTGTACAAGGCACATTTATTTTAATATCAATTTTAGTAAGAGGAAAATAAGAACCTAAATGGGGTCGCAATGGCTTGCGTGGAACACAAACACTGACATAGGTCTGTTGAGCTGGATGGCCCGTCTCTTCCTATGCTTCAGCTCATCTGAAACCCTCAGTGGTGCTTTTGTTAGTTCAAGACTTGACTATTCCGAAACTGAACTGGTCAGCGTCCTATCTTCATCTCTCCATTAATCTGAACTCATCCAAGACTTGGCTGCCTGAATCCCAACTCAAACCAAGTTTGTGAAACCTAAGAACTGATAAACATGCTTAGCCAGTGAAATAGATAACTTTGTTTAATAGGCCTTGGAACAGTTCTCAGAATATACTATGTAGCATTACCACTTCTCCTCAAAGTGCTTTTCAAATGCTGCCCTCCCGTATCTTCATGTGCTCACCAACTTGCATTGTCCCTGGTTTGGCTGTGCCTTAATTTTAAATTCTACTTTAACCTTGCCCCTCCCCTTCTTTGTAATCTTCCACAGCCCTCTAAGATCTCCGGGTTCTCCCCAGTTCTGCTGCCTTGTGTATCCCTAATTTGCTCCGAGATTGGGTCTTACCAAACACTGCTGCACACATTAATACCCCAACTCTTCTTTCTTCCTTTGGGATGTTCCATAAAATTACTTCCTTCTGTGCTAATATCTAATTCTTTGATTCAGTTTGTCATTTAAAAAGATGTTTGTGAAACACTTTGAGATTTTTTTTCTGTGTTAATATAAATGCAATTTGCATAATTTTCTGAAATGTACCAAAGTGATGTGAAGAATTGAAGAGATTGGGAAAGATTATATGCTGTAAATTCAGTGGCATAGTTTACTTAAAGGTGATTGTTATCTTGTAATATTAAAGGTATCTGAAGTTGTGTGTTAGGGAAAAGCAAGTGTGGCAGTTAGTGTAAAAAAGAGATATGCTTTAAGTTTTCCATAATGAGCAACGTTTTCTATGAAGTCACTTGAAAGGCAGATAAGCAAATTTATACAAAACCTCAACTTTTTTTTTACAAATGTGCTGTTTGTATGTATTTATTTCTGGTATTAATTATGATCTGTCTTTTGTTTCAGGGAAATGAAGCAAGTTATCCCCTGGAAATGTGCTCACACTGTAAGTTCCTCCTATTTAAAATATAAGTTTTGTGTTTATTTGTAAATGTTTGTTCATAATTTATTTATACATGTATCTTGGTGCATTATGAGCAGTTACCTGAAGCTTGTGAGATTATCCTGGAATGTTGTGAGGAAATTACCCAGAGGTTTTCCTCTTTATTTTGCTCCCAGGTGTGAGTGTAAGCTGACACTTTGGGAGGGTGGTAAATACTCTTGAATGGGTTAGCTGGTTGTCTTTTTTCCTTCCTATATATTCAGTTACAACAAATCTGTTTCTGGCATCCTTTTGCACCCTTGTGCATTTTAATTTTTGTGGATTGCACTGATTTGATAAATGAGAACTTAATTATAACCTTAATGAAATTTCATTAATAAGGGTCTAATTCAGCATTTATTATAACTCAAAACAGTGAAATAGATTACTGCATAGGTAGCACAAATCAGTTCTCAGAATGTGCTATGTAGCATTGCTCATTATTATCCTTTCCACTCTTCCTTCAAAGTTCTTCTCAAATACTATTCCCCTGTATTTCCATGCACCTTACAATTAACATTTCCCCTTCCCTTCCCTCAAATATGCACTGCAGTGGCTCAGCCTTTGCCCAAAATCGCCTAACCCGCTTTTCTGATTTCTCGGCATTTCTGTCCTCACTCTGTTTTATCCATCACTCCGTAGATCCGCCTTGAAGATTGACAGTTTGTTGTCTGTTATTGCGATTCAGTCCTTGTGACTTAAAAATGGGGTGGGGTTGATGCACACTGGGGTGCACCTTGCATTAGACTGGTCTGCAATGCACCAGATTCAGTTCCATTGTCAAAAGCAGTACTTTGCCTCTTTTCTTTATCTGAGTCCTTTCCTTTCATCTAGCTGTTCCAGGATAAATCAGGATGTTCCTCATGAATATGTCACAAGGGGATGGGTGGGTGCGAACCGTGACCAACTTAAGGGTTTCTATGATGGCGATAACAACAGAATGAGGCTGATATTCTTCTGTACAGAATGAAACTTGAAATGTGAGCTTTCTTCCTTAGTCCTTAGTCTCTCATCTCCTTATCTAGCATCCACTTGATATACCGTATGTGTAAATTGCTCTCTGCGGGTGCGATGTTGAAGGTGGGGGTCTGCTAACATTCTACCTTCCATTTAAAAATGGAGCAAGGGTTAGACCAAGTCATTACAAGCCAATCAGTCTAACCTCAGTCGTGGGTAAATTGGCACAGTGACAGGAAACAAAGGGTAATGGTTGATGATTGGTGCTTTGTGAATGGGAGGCTCAGTGCTAGGCCATCTGCTTTTGATGGTATATATCAATGATTTTGACCTAAACGTAGAGGGGCATGGTCAAGAGATTTTTAGTTGACACACAGATTAGCTGTGTGTTTGATGCAGAGAAGGGAATCTGTATAGTTTAAGCAGATATCAATGGACTGGGCACAAAAGTGGCAAATAGAACTCAACCCAGAGAAATGAGAGATGATTCATTTGGAGAGATCAAACAAGGAAAAGAAAGACAATAAATGGGAGGATAATGAGACTTATAGAGGAAGTAAATGGCATTGAAATGAATGACCACAGCCCTGAAGGTAGCAGGACAGGTAGATAAGGTAGTTTAAAAAACCATGTGAAATAATTTCCTTTTATTGGCTGAGGCATAGAATATAAGAGCAGGGTGGTTATGCTGGAGCTATATAAAATATTAGTTAGGCCACACCTTCAGTACTGTATGCAATTCAGGTCACCACATTACAGAAAGAATATAATTGCAGTGGAGAAGAGATCTACAAGGATTTGTCAGGACTGAAAAATTGCTACTGAGGAAAGATTGGATAGGTTGGATTGTTTTCCTTGGGACAGAGGAGGCTGAGGGCAGAGTTGATTGAGGTCTAAAGGTCATGAGGGGTCTGGATGCTTGAGAAGGACCTAATTCTCTTACAGTTATCAAAACCACAGGTTTGGACATTTGTGTTCATCTTTTGAGTTCCTGAACAATCTGGGTCAAGTAATGAATCTCAGAAAAAAGTGATTAGATTGCCCTCTTCAGGGCAAGCCTACAAATGAAAGAAAATAAAATGAAATTCCTAGCTGTTGCTACAGAAATTTAGGGTACAGAAAATCAGCTAATATTTCTTCCAAGTGAAAGAAAGCAGGCAAGGCAAAGGAGAATTAACTTATTTGAAGTTAGATTATGGAATAGATACTGAATGGAGTTTCTTCAGTGTTGTGCGTGACACAAGAAGTGCATTGTTTTCATCAGCATAGTTGAGTCAGCTTGTAAGAAAATTTAAATATCATGTCAACTAAATTTGTCCATTCACAGTTGCTGGGTAAAGTTCTTGTTGCCCAAACTCAATGCAGTGACTTGCCAAATATGCTGAGAGTGCACAAAATTCACCCTTAAAGAATAATATAACTGTGATCTGTATTACTTAGAATCCAAAAATGAGCACAGTAAAACTAACATACCCACTGATGCTTGACATCTTGTGGTTGGATCACATGCAAACACTGATTGATGCTGAGAAGCATAGAAACATAGAAAATAGGAGCAGAAGGAGGCCATTCAGACCTTGGAGCCTGCTCCATCATTCACTATGATCGTGGCTGATCATCCAACTCAGCAGTCTGATCTCATTTCCTCCCCCCCCCCCCCCCCCCCCCCTCCTCCCCCTCCAAAATCCTCTGATGCCCTTCACCTCATGCTATATCTAACTGCTTCTTGAAAACATACAATGTTTTGACCTCAACTCCTAGTGAAATCTACTGGCTAACTACTCTCTAGGTGAAAACACTTCTCCTCATCTCTGTCCTAAACAGTCTACCCTGTATCCTCACTCTGTGACCTCTGGTTCTGGACACTCCCCACCATCAGGAACAAACTTCTTACATCTAGCCTGGATTCCAGAAAATACAATCCTAACCAACTCCATCTCTCCTCATCCTACCACCCCAGGAATCAATCTGGTAAACCACCTCTGTACTCTCTCTACAGCAAGAACATCTTTCCTCCGATAAGGAGACCAAAACTGCGTACGTTGTTCCAGGTGTAGCCTTACAAAAGCCCTGTATAATTGCACCAAGACATCTCCCCTCCAGAACTCGAATCCTCTCATTATACTGGCCAACATACAATTTGCCTTTTTACATCCTGCTGCACCTGCATGCTTACCTTCAGTGACTGGTGCACAAGGACACCCAGGTCTCCTTGCACATTCCCCTGTCCTAATTTATGGCCATCCAGATAGTAATTTGCCTTCCTGTATTTGCTATCAAAGTGAATAATCTCATATTTATCCAAATTATACAGCATCTGCCATTGATTCACCCAGTCAGTCAACTTGTCCAAATCACACTGAAGGATGTCTAATGGACTAGGATGACCAGCATTGGCCCTGATGAAATAATGCTTGTACCCATGATGAAACTCAGAGAATATTTGCGCTGACCTATTAAATCTGTTATATCTGTCCAAACAGATAATAGTCTAGTAGTAATATGGGCTGCATTTGATATGAACCCAACACCTCCAGGATGGAATCACTTGTGCAATTTTGATTATAACTGGCCATGGACGTCCTTCAGATAGTTTTCCTCCAAACTTAAGTCTGATCCCTGCCAGTGTGAGGATAAAGGACTGAGCTGGGAGATGAATTTGTGAAGGATGACAAATGATCTGTTGTATAGGTGGCACAGTGGTTAGTACTGCTGCCTCACAGTGCGAGAGACCCAGATTCAATTCCAGCTTTGGGTTTATCTGCATACTGCAGAGATTCTGTGATCTATGATTGACTCTCACTGGACACCTTGGGGCAGAATTAACCTTGCCACAAGTCACTTACATGAGGACCTGAATTAGACAGTTGGTAATAAGTGAACTTGGGAAATGAGATTAGATTTGAACATCAAGCTGGCTGGCTGGCACAGTGTGATTTGTCCTGTGTAGATCTTTCCAATTTATTGAAAGTGAGTGCCCATTCTACATATGTATAAGGAAACTAATATGCAACTTGGACAGCAGCTGGAAAGTGTTACCTGGAAGTTGAGTACAAGTGCAAAACCTCATGTCCAAGGTTTAGTCCCCACTGTAATTGGGTTACAGAGAGTGAAGGTGTTCTGTATTGAAGCTTTGTGAAACTAGCAATGTAAAGTTTTATCGATGAGCTGCATTTTTGTAGCTGATTTCAATTCCAGCTTGTATCTAAACCTTGGCCATTGCTTAATTTTGGCTAAATTCTCAGATCCTTAAATGGATGCTTCCAAGGGGAAAAGGGGTCAGAATCTGTCCACTGTACAACTGATATTAGACATAACTTTTTGTGAGATTTATCAGCAGTTTAGCTTTTATTAAGGTGATGCATTTCCATAAATTTCAGCTGTACCAGCACCTAATTGATCAAAAGGCAATGGAATACTGGATTATTTTACCGAAGCATTTTGAATTGTCTTTGCTAGGATTTACATGGAATGCTTGTCTCTGCATTACATGAGGAAGCTGCCCAGGATGAAGTGCAGGGGTTTCCAAGCTTTATATCTTCATAGGCCTCTGGGGTGTATACCATGGAACCTGCATTCAAAGTGTGTCAGCATTCCCATTAGCTGTAAGCATTAGTATCTCAAGCTGCTAATGCTAACAGTGTTCCAATTTAGGATTTATTGAATGAGACAAAAGCATTGAGAGCAGCACTTCCTCAACCTTTTGGCCTCTGAAATTCAAATATCTGAAACTAGTGGGCTGTAAGTTCATGAGGCATGTATATTTACTGGATGGGGATGCGTATTGTGCATGGGCAATAATTTAAACATCCTTGCAAGCATGATTATAGATACTGGGAAGTAAGAGAGGTGAGGAATTGCCTAATTTAGGTTGTTCAACTTCAGGTATTCTTAAAAAAAGGATATTGCAGAGGTATACAAGAAGGAGAAATTAGATCCTAAACTATTTTTCAAATGAGGAGAAGATTAAAACAGTTATATTCTAATATGCTTGCCTTACATTCTGCAGTTCCAGAATTGTTTGTTTACAAGTTTTCTTTACAGTAACAGATTTTGTCTATAGCTTTGATTTGAAATGTGCACAAGTCTGAAGAGATGCACTTAGTCATTACCCCACCAGTAGAGGGACAAAAATTAAAACCATGGTTACAAAATGTTATGTAAACAATCCCATGGGTTTTGCTTAACACTTGGCAAATTACATGGGTGGTTTATTTCTGGTCTGTTAATGAATCTCTATCTACTTTAATGGTTAGACAATATCTCACTATACTTTGTCATGAAAGCTGCATTACTAAAAATGAAGTTTTAGATTCAGGTTTGGATTGTGTGGGTGTATGAGTTCTTAGTGGACATTTGGATTGCATACTTTGGAAAATTGGAACTAACTTCATTTGTATTGTAAAGTTGAATTCAACAGGGAGTAAAATTTTGCTGAGTTTCCATTTTCTAGTTTACTGTATGACAATTTTATAAAATCTACAGTCTGGATTATTTTGTAGCAGAATTCCTCAAGAGTAAATTTTAAAACCATCGTTAGGCATTCCCAATGCATCAGATAATCAGCTATTATTGGAATGATGTTGGGCTTTAATGTAAAACCATCACTTTGGTCTACTTTTGTTATTTAATGCACTCAACCCCTTGAACCTGTTCTGCATTCAATTAGATCATAGCTGATCTGTTTTTCAACTCCATTTATCTGCCTTTGTTTAATATTCTTTTCAGATTGTGTCTAATAGTCAGTTTGCTTTTTGATATTTTCAATTGATCTAGCCTCAAAAACTTTTTGGGGCAGAAGGTTCTAGACCTGTTCTTGTGAGCAAATGCTTCCTGACTACACATCTTGTTTTGCTAATATTGCTCAAAGATTTTTATCTTTATTAACTTGTCTTAAATACATATTTTCCTATCTTCCCATTGTTCTCTCCATTTTTTTTACTGTATGTCTGCATTAGATATTATTTACTCTTTCCCTTTTATTCCCGTTTTAGAGGGTCTGGGAGTGGACACAGCCAGTTGAATCACTCGAATGGGTCTATAGCGAGTATCACTACAGATACAAATTTTATTTAGCGTTTAAGCTACACAATAGATTAAAATACAGAATATTTTGATTTTCCACTTGAGCTGTAGCCAACGTAATGCACGATATATTTTACACAAATGAATTATCTGCAGTGCACTGCTGAGAGTGGCGATAGCTGATTCAATAACATTCAAAAGTGAATTGAATAAATACTCGAAAGGGAAAAATTTCTTCAGCTGTGCAGGAAGAATAGGGGAGTGGGACTGAGTGGATAACTATTCAAAGAACTGCACAGAGTACGATGAATTGAATGACTTCCTGTTGTATCACTCCATGATTCCATATAAGAATTAGATTTAAATATTTAAACTACAGATTTTAATTTACATTTTAAATCTAGCCTGTGCTCAGCATATTTCCTTTAGTGGATGTTGTCATGTGTGTGCCAGCAGGTTCAAATCCACCAGTATTTCAAAAGGTATTTCACAGGATGTGAATCCCAGTAACAAGATTAGCAGGTGTAGACAGACCAAAAAAGAAATACACTATCACACAGTAGGAAATAGTTGGGGGAGACGATGGTACCATTCAGGGAAGACAATACATATGCTAATGTCAGAATTAATTGAAGCTTAGGGGACAGACAGCCAGATATACAGAGACTATTTTCAAAGGGAAACAAAGATATAACTGGAAATCATTTTATGGAAGTAGATGGGCAAGATCCATCGAGCAGCTTGAGATGTGGTGCCCAGACAGCAGCCTATAAGCTAGTGCTGGTTAGCAGACCAGATGCATGTGTGCAGAGTACCTTGTTAGAGGGAGTTAAAAAACCATATATTCACAAAACCAAGAAGAGATGTTCTCCAGAATAACCACTGAATCGTGTAGTGTGGTAACTATACTTTACTTATAGATCTATCGGATTGAATGTTGTTTGGGTAGAGGTAAAGCCTGAAAGGGTTCAGATCTTGTAAATGTACTTTGGATTAGAAGGGTAATTCCTTCTTAAACTCTATGTGTTTAGTGGTCTTTTGTTTGCAACTGTCTTAGATCACTATAGTCCTGTTTTTATATATGTGCCTTTTATGTATTGTAATAAGAACATAAACATAAGAAACAGGAGCAGGAGTAGGCCATCTAGCCCCTCGAGCCCGCCCCGCCACTCAACAAGATCAAGTAATAACTTAGTAAGTAATAAGTAGTTTTTAAGTGCTGTACTGCGACTGCGCTGCTTACTGTTCTCATGTGGTATTACGTGGCCCTTTACACCATTTCTGTAGATAAAATTATACACCGCCGTGAACCGGTATTTTCAAGTTGGCATGCCCTTGCAGTTAACATCAACCGGGTTTGTGACCATATGTTTTAAAGTTATATAATTTAAGAATGTAATTTCCAATTAAAAGTATCTCAAATCATTTGTCTAAATTGGAGCACAGATGATAGCCTGTGCATTTTCTGCAGTTACTGTTCTGTATAATAACAATACATTATAATCTGTGGTAGTGAATGTAGTGAGGGGCCGCATCAATAGGTTTCTCTCGGGTAGTTTACACCGGTTGAAGCGTTTAGCTTCTGGTCTGGATACTGCTCAATTTATCTTTGATTCTGTTAGAGGCAAGGCAGGGCAGGTTGAGCTGCATCTCGTAGTTGGATCCTCCATTTCTTTATCTCTTATTCTGTCAGTGCCTTGTCTTAAGGAATGAATGCGATCTAGACTGAGGGTCATGCTTGGAATTTAAAGCATTAGCATCATCTACTTTTTTGCTCAAAACTTTGGCCACTGCATTGGAAGAGGATTGGAATGAACTCAGAATCCCTCTGAGGAAGGGAATAAATGTAAAGTTTGGAAGTTCTGCTGTGGGTGGTTCAACTGGAGTAGCAAAGAATGCTTTAGTTTTGTGTGCATTCAAAGTTGTGGGAAAGAGGGGACTAAAAGTCACAAGGCTGAGGGGTAGAGGGAGAGGTGAATATATGTAGTGCTTTACTGGATAAATCTGGTCAGATTGGAAATAGGAGAGGTAAGTTTGGAAGTTGTGCAACTTTTGAATAAATAGTTTAGTGAGAATTTGCTGTGGTGGTTATAACTCCTAATTCAACACGAGAAGACTTTTTGATGAAAATTGTTTTGTGTTATACAATTGAGAATGATGGTAAAATAACTGAAACAATTGTTTTATTTCTCTCGGCCGTGAATGCCATATCATAAATCAGATATTCCATGATTGACTTGGATTTCATTAGAAAACAAAAAGACGGTATATATCTCACCAATAGAGAAAATTTAGGTATCTCACTAGAAAGTGAAATATTCGTGTTGTTTACAGACTCAATCCAGACTCAGTAATAGTAAAATAATTCGAAGGGCTAGATGGCCTACTCCTGCTCCTATTTCAAAAGAACATAAGAAATAGGAGCAGGAGTAGGCCATCTAGCCCTTCGAGCCTGCCTCGCCATTCAGTAAGATCATGCTGATCTGTCGTGGCTCAGTTCCACATTCCCGCCCTCTCCCCATAACCCTTAATCCCCTCGCTTATCAAAAACCCATCAACCCGCGTCTTAAAAATATTTAGCGAGGCAGCCTCCACCACCTCAACGGGCAGAGAATTCCAGAGATTCACCAGCCTTTGAGTGAAGAAGTTCTTCCTCAACTCCGTTCTTAAACCCCCCCCCCTTATCTTGAGACTGTGCCCCCTAGTCCTACTGTCCTTTCTGAGCAGGAAGAGTCTCTCCACCTCTATCCTATCCATCCCATTCATCATCTTATATGTCTCAATGAGATCTCCCCTCATTCTTCTAAACTCTAACGAGTACAAGCCTAGTTTATTCAGCCTCTCCTCATAGCTCAACCCCCTCAACTCCGGTATCAGCCTAGTAAACCTCCTCTGCACTCCCTCCAAGGCCAAAATATCCTTGCGTAAGTACGGCGACCAAAACTGCACACAGTACTCCAGCTGCGGCCTCACCAATGCCCTATACAGCTGCAGCAAGACCTCCCTACTTTTATATTCAATCCCCCTCTTATGTTCTTATGTAAATAGTCCACTTGTAAAATGGAGAATGCAACAACCTGTGACCATTCTTGTTTGCTCGGGCTTATTAGAGTCAGAAATCATACAACACGAGCTGACCCATATCTGATTTTAAAACATACTCCCGTTTTAAACACATCTTCCTTTTACCCTTCAATATCCTGATAGTTTTTAAAGTAGTTTTTATAAGCTTCAGTACTGACGTCTGGAACATGTGATTTAGGTTCATTTGGCGCAGTTTGTAAAATTAGCAGTAGTTCCACTGGTGATGAACTTGTTCTAATTGCTTTGTGCCAACAATATAAATGAATAGGTTGATGGGACACTGCCGAATTGTCTGTAATTTAGCCTTGAAGAATGTAAATTTTGTAGACCATTTTGGCTTCCATTTAAGATGCCAAATAAATTGTGTAATGAGTTTCACAGTAGCATTATTATCCCTTTTATCCAGAAGTAATGAAACACTTTTAATTCCCATCACACAGGGTGTTTCTTCAAAAGATCTGATTGCAACATTAGACGACAGATTCAAAGCCTTCACGTGACATTTAGTGAATACGTTTTGTTATGAGTAGTTGGTATATTCATGAGCAGCTGGCACTGTGATCCAGTATATCATAATTTAATGTATTTTCTTAAAGGGCTAATTGGTTTCCAGTTAAACATGTGATAGTAACATGGCATTTAGAAACCTGCAAGAACGGTGGTTTCATTTGAAGCTGGTTTCTTTCAATCTGTGTTAGGAACCATCAAAATACAAACATCATGGTCCATTTTCTGTAAAGCCTTAAAGTATTTGTATTCTTGCTTCCTGAAAATTAGGATGTTTTGTGATAGTTTTGGAATAAGTTAGATATTTTAAAGGATAAATCTGCTGTTGAGGGAATCTTCCAGCTTAACGCTGAACAGCATTGCTTGGTGCAACAATAAAAGTCATTTGTTTTTATATAGCACTTGGAATAAAAGGTTCCAAGGTGCTTCATGGGAGTGATTTATCAAACGTAATTTGCCACTGAACCACAAACAGGTTTTGGCTAATCAAATGTGTGGTTAAATATATGGGTTCCAAAAATTTCCTCAGAGGTTTAGGGTGAATTCCAGAGCTTAGGACTCAGGCAGCTGAAGGCACTGATGGTGATGTGATTAAAGTCAAACATACTCTAGAGGCCAGAATGAGAGGAGAGCTGATTTGGAGGTTACAAAAATGGGGAAAGGCAAAGCCGCCGAGAAATTTTAAAATGAGGGTTTTTTTAAAAATTGAGGCATTGCTTAACAGGAGCACCATCTAGATCATGAAGCCGGGAGCTGGTGCGTGAATGGTACTTGGTGTAAGTTGGGATATAGACAGTAGAGTTTTGGATAACCAAGCTTATGGAGGGGTAGAATGTGGGAGGCCAGCTAGGAATTCGTTGGAGTAACCAAGTCGGGAGGTTACAGGCATAGATGAGAGTTTAGATGAGTTTATGCAGAAATAAAGTCACATGATGTTAGAGGTAGAAACAAGTAATCTTAGTTTGGATATATTGGTGACATTATCAATCCATTGCTTCTCTCTTGATCCTTAAATTTCCTTGGTTAATCAGATAGATGGTTGACCCTTCTGCTCATATATGTTCCAAATGCTCCATTAGTTTCAGCATTACATTAGCTTGTACATTCAACAAGTTACAGGGAATTATTTTTGAGCTGAAGAATGCAGGAAAATGTCTTTAAGTGCATGTTGAGATGCCCTGCTGCAGCATAGTTGGGTCATTATGTTTACAGTTTTGGAGTATCATTGTAAATGGATTGTAAATAAGTCAATTTATTAAACATTCAATAACCTGTACTTCTAATTTGCTTGTAAATGATATGCATGAGTTTGTACCCTACAGCAGTATTTTGATGTAGCCGTTGTAAATGTGGCTCAATGTAGTTCAAAATGGAAACCTGATGCTCAATTAAAAATTTCTCCATTGATAGAATAGCTTGTGTGGCAGTTCTTGGTTTCAATGTTTTATTTATACATTTGTATATACAGAATGAAGTACAACATTCAACCTGAAAGCTGGTTTGCATGTGCTTTTGAAGTGTTTCTTTACTCAATGCTTTTGGTTAATTCTTCAGTTTGTGTGTTTGCACAATGTTACTGAATTTGCACCTTCTCCATAATCTACTCTTAATTGCTCAGGCTATGAATGTCTTGTGAATAAAAGGAGGCCTTGTAACATGATGCCTTCTGGATTGATTTTCTCCTTTGTGGCCATTGTCAGATAGGTGGTAGCAGTAGTGCAACTTTTGCAAAGCATTCACAACAAAGAACTGTTCTGAGGTTGTTAATGACCTGGCTTCAATTTCAGGCATGGTTATCAGATGCATTTTAGTTTTTGTTAGTGTGTGCTCTGATGAGCATGCAAACTTTCCTAAAGTGTTTTCTTTAATAATTTCTAATGCGAATTAAACTTCTTATTAAACAAGAATATGGAAATTTAAATGTGACTTGGTGAAACTACACCAGGATGACTTTGAAGAGGAGATTTTATAGATAATCTGCCATCTGACCCTAAAATTGCTAATGAACACCAATATTACTAGTTTTTCCTATCTCTGCAATGCCCGAACTGTGTTGGTGTGGCGACTAGGCGATTTTCACAGTAACTTCATTGTAGTGTTAATGTAAGCCTACTGTGACACTAATAAACAAATAAGCATACATGGAAGTACAGTGGTTAGCATTGCTGCCACACAGCGGCAGGGATCTGGGTTCAATTCCAGCCTTGGGGATTGTGTGGAGTTTGCACATTCTCTTTGTGTCTGCGTGGATTTCCTCCGGGGGCTCTGATCTGAAGTAAAGTTAAGGTTTATTTATTAGTCACAAGTAAGGCTTACATTAAAGTTAGTGAAATTTCTACACTTCCCACCTCCTTACACTCCAGAGATGTGCAGGTTAGGTGGATTGGCTATGCCAAGTTGCCCCTGAGGATCAGCAGGGTTAATACGTGGGTTTATGGGGACAGGGCCTGGATGAGATTGTTGTTATTGTAGGCTTGAAAGGCCGGGTGGCTATCTCCTGCATTGTAAGGATTCTAAGATAAATGAAGTCAAGCTTATTTCCCTACTAACACACAGATTTATAGCGTACTGAATTTGTTTTGCTCATTAGGTATTTATTTGATAACAAACCCGAACTATTTATGCCAAAATATAATCAAGCTTCAACATTGGCAAAATGGTGGGAGGAAAGTTGATCAAAATGAGATTTGCTGAAAATCATTTAGTATGTGAAGCTACAATTTTGAGACTGAAATTCAAATGAAGAGATTGCGTATGATCCTGAATGGGTGAGATTTCTATAGTTAATGGAATGATTTAAACTTAATAATCATCTTTTGATCAAATCTTTGTTAGGGAGGCGAGTGGCTTTAATGGCTTCGTCCTTGGTTCTGCCATTCAATTTTCCTTTCCTCCCCCATTTTGTGTTTTGGTTGTACTGGCATGAATGTTGCCGGTGTGCCATATTCCACTGAACCCGTGCATATTTTTCCATTAGGTTGTGGGTGATTAAAGCCAATTGTATTTCTTCTCTTTCTCCCAATGCTTTGATGTCCTGGGTGGCATTGCACAAATTAAGGATTGAAACAGAGAGCTTTGTGATTCAATGATTGAGAAGTTCCACGTGGATAGCACCTAATTCAGGTTGACCTTCTGCAATGCTGAGGGAGTTCTACATTGCTGTTCTTCAGATGAGATTTTGAATCATAGCCTAATCAAATGTCTGTCTGCTTTTATAATTAAAAATTCAGATGAGGATGGAGTTCTCTTTTTTTTTTAAACCCATCTTCCTAATTTCAAAGTTTCAGACTTCTATCTGAGAGAACAAATGCCCTTTTCTGAAATGCTTCACATAGGTTCTATGGCTAAGAGGTCAGATTTAAAACATGTCCATAATTAAGAATGAAGAATTTGTTTTTGTGTTGCACACAAGTTTAAAGGTTTAAATTTTATTTATTAGTCACCAGTAGGCTTACATTCACGTTGCAATGAAGTTACTGTGAAAAATCTCCCAGTCATCACACTCTGGCGCCTGTTTGGGTACACTGAGGAAGAATTCAGCATGGCCAATGCACCTAACCTTCTGTTATGTTCATGACATTCCAAAGCACTTCGCACCCAATGAAATACTTTAAGTGTAGCCACTGGTGTAAACAAATTAAGCCACCAGTTTGTACATAGTCAGATCCAAAGAGTTGTGAATGTAGCCCATTCCATCAGATAAACCAGTCTCCCATCTATTGACTCATCTACACTCCCTGCTGCCTTGGAAAAACAGCCAGCGTTATCAAGAACCTCACGCACCCTGGGCATACTCTCTTCCATTGAGAATAAGGTACAAAAATCTAAGATCACGTACCGTTGACCCAAGAACAGCTGCTTCCCTGCTACCATCAGACTTTTGAATGGTCCTACCATATATTAAGCTGATCTTTCTCTACAGCCTAGCTGTGATTGTAACACTACGTTCTGCATTCTCTTCTTTCTTTCTCCCCTATGTACTCTATGAACTGTGTGCTTTGTCTGTATAGTGCAAGAAACAATACTTTTCATCCCAATAATGTGACAAATCAAATCAAAAAAATTCCATGAACCAGAGTTGGACGAGTAATCAGTTTTTAGTGCTTTTTATTTGAAAGAAGAATGTTGACTAGCACTCCAGTTTCTCCAAGTTAGATTTTTACATTCATCTGAGCAGCCAGACATGCCCTTCCTTTAAAGTTCTATCTAAAAGACAGCAACTCACTCCCTGTGACCCACTCTTCTCTCACAATGATACCAAAACCACCCTTGACTATTTCCTTCACTCTTTATTTTGCCTTGAGCCCATACCTGAGTGTTTACAGCTGGAGGCGTAATTTCTGAGATTTCATTGATTGTCATGATTGCTAAGTAATTGATGATCCATTGTGAGGTGCTGTTGAGAATTAATGCTGTCACTAAGAAAAGTGGTTTTGTTGCTTTGCTTCAAGTAATCAAAACTGATGGGTAATATGATCATCAAATATGCTTTAATGACAGGAAGCTTTCCCTCCATTGTCTTCCACTGGGGAATTTTCATAGGAGGTGCACAATGAATATGATGGTGGTCACATTAATTTTTGAAAAGGTTTTTCCCTAAATGCTGGAGGAGATTTAAGATTTGTGAATATTGTTGAAAAATATGCCTTCTATCCCAGGACCACAGTTGGTCTTAATTTTTCCATTTACCTTTTGTATATTTGCAGAGGCCAATGGTAGCTGGGAAAAAAAATATTTATTGTTGAGCCAGGTCAAATAACTTGAATTAGAATCTGTAAGAATTAAGGGTAAATGGAAAATACATTTTAAGAAATACAGTGGGAGTGTGAACACTGAATGAATCCAAATGCTCTTATCTTGACTGGTATTTTTAGAGTCTTTGTAGAATCCAGTCATTCTGAAGCTAATATTAAGGGTAGAATACTGAAGTGCATTCCAGTGTACTTCGTTGGTAGAACTAATTCTACCGTAAGCAAAGATTCTGGGACTTGTGTGGTATTGTGCAGAATTTATCTTTTTCCATTGATAAAATTAAATGTAGCTATTGATCATATTTTCCAAATGATGAGGGGCACAGACAATTTATGTGCAAGGGAGGCTACTTTTACAAGTTCCCTCAAGATCAAAAGAAGTAGGAGCCTGAGTTGGCCTTTGAGCCTGCTGTGCCATTCAGTAAGGTCACTGCTGAACTGGTTGTGACCTTAAAGCTCCAAGGGACAGGAAGACAAGCCACAATGTAAGAGCAAGGCATCACAACGGGCTACAAGGGTTGGATTTGAGTCAAAAGAAAAGAGGCAGAGCAAATAGAAAAGGGGATACGTACTTTCTGTCTGACCCCAAAAACCTGACTCCTTTGTAAATCAAAAATCTGTCGAACTCCATTTTGACTATATGAAATGCTTCAAAAATTAACAACTGAGGGGAGAAATTCCTCTTCTCCATCTTGAATGGAGACCCGTTGTTTTTAAATTACACCTTTGTAGTTCTAGATTCCTCATGAGGAGTAACATACTCTCAGCATTGACCCTGCCAGGTTCCCTCAGAATCTTTGTATGTTTCAGTAAAATCACTTTTTTCTTGATCTGACACGTGATCTTAGCCGAAAGGCACATATGTGAGACTCCCAGGGCCTGTCAGGACTCGAGTTCCCACCCCTGTTCCAACAGAAGGTAAGTCCCATACACACTTCTAATTCTGACCTTGTAAGATAAACACAAGTTACCTTTTAACTCTAATTAAGCCAAGCTAGTTTGATTTGCATTCACTTGAGATGCATACCTGTTTCTTAACCAAGTGTTTCCATTTCTCTAATAAAAATCCCGTTCTTAAAACTAAAAAGTATGGATTCTGCATTTAGGTTTTCAACATTGAATCAAACAAATTTAATTGATTTTTGTATTAATACTAGACATACATCTCCCAACGAAGTGTTTGGAAATTGGAGGAGCCTCACTATGTTCATCCTAGATAGGGAGAGGGCAAATAAACTTCAGGCTTTATAGTGGGAATCAGATTATAGCAGGAAACTTGAGCATCTTCAACTGAGCATGCCTGCTGTGAGTGATGGGGGACCGTGTGCAAACTGTGGAAGAAACTAGCTTGATGGGCTTGAATGGCCTTTCCTTTATAATGAGGCTGCCAATTTATTTATACATGTTGAAGGAACTTGATTGCTGGGCCTGCAGCCAAGACTTATCTGATGAAGTAAATGGTTATATTTCAATTAATCTACATTGCTTGGGAAATTAGTACAACTTGAGACAAAATGTTGGTTCTTGCTAGAGTGCGAGAGACGATTACTATTAAAATCTAACCTGACACCAGGGACTGCTCCATCACTTCAATGTCCATACCTTCAGTAATATTTTGTATTTAAAATTCTTCATTTTGTAACACTAATAGTTGCAATTGTCCAATAATAATTTATTGTAGCAGATGTTACTTTGGGAAGTGCAAATCTCCTAACATAAATTACAATGCAATTGCAGTTCATTTTCCAGATGGGTCCGTGTCTCCTTTCTCATTGTAATTGACTTACATCCTGGGAGGACAAGATGCAAATTACTGCATTGCTTATGTTGCAGCAACAACTCTGTTTATAATTTTCACTTGTAATTTGTATGTGTAGTTCCTGGAACTAAAATCAGTGATGTGTTTTATTTCAACATTTTAACTGGGTTGGATTAATTGGATGAGCATGAAATTAAATTTTAATTTTAAATTTGCAAGCGTTCCCCTGATGTTTGTGGGGAAAATAGTACATACTGATCAGGAAGATCCTATCCAAACTTTCCTGCTCCTCCATATTTCAGACTCTGGGGGTTTTGATTTGGCCTCAGCCTTTCTGATTATGGAGGGGTAATTCATGTCAGGAGGATACCCAGTGACTTGCTGAAAGTGTTGCACGTCTCACTTGGGTCAAGTCAACTTCAGATGTGACTAAAACAGTATTTGTGGTGAAGTAGCTGTCAGCATTTGTGTTTGGGCTCACAGGATAGTGAAGTTTTCTTTGCAAATTCTGTTGCAGCTTAATTTAAATGATTCAGTTTTATGATTTGGAAGGCTTATATTACTTTGTCCTCCCAGTAAGAAATTTGAAGAGAAACATTGGCAAGTATATGGAGCATCTTGAAGTGGCTAATCACAGAGTAGCATTGCAAGTATGTTCTCTTTGGTATTGGCAGACTAAAATCATTTGAAACTAGGAAAATAATAATGCAACAGAGTTTAATTAGGAGATGCAATACTAAAACAAAAAAAGGACATTTTGCAGGAACTTGTAATCTATGGGCACCTAGAGAGGTTGATTAGCGAGCAAATTGTTTTCTAAATTTAATTAGCAAATGTCAATGTTCCCTCGATTGCAAATCAAAAAAACACGAGCAGCTCCAATATAGACTTCTGTGGAACATTACTCACCATATTCTAGTCTGTGAAATTTATTCCTACCTTTCTCACTCTGCTCTCTAAACATTTTTTCTGTGCATGACCATACTATTAATTCCCTGTGCCATTACCTTTGTCATTAGTCTCCTAGTAAATGCATCCAACAATCCACGTAAACTATTCCTACAACATTTTCTTTGTTCAAAGGATTCCATAAGATCAGTCGAGTACGAGCTGGCTTTTAGAAATCTGGCTGTAACTCTGGGTTCTCCAAATGCATCGGAATTTCATACCATATTACGTACCGATAATTCAAACAACTGAGAAGACTAACTATGTAAAGTGCTGTTTTATCCTTTTTTTTCATAAAGGGATGTTATATTTGCCATCCATAATGTCTAAAATGTGTCTAATACCGAACAAATACTGAAATTGGCAGTTTAGTGTGAGGCCCTGTTTCTTCCTTCAGGATACTCTGTCGTGGCTAGTTTTTATTTTATAAAGCTTGTGGCAGATTAAATACAGAATTTAGTTTCAAATTGGAGAAGACCTATTCTGCTTTTGTTTTATGTACTGGTAGTTAATAAAGAGTTGCCTACTTTAATCCTGTATACATGAGGAGTTTTTGAGCTCTTGAGAATCTCATACCAGAAGTCATTAACTCTTGCTAACCATCCAGTGCTGTAATATTTTTAATTTTTGAAAGGGCTTTGAGATTCAATCTACTTTGCAGGAAGTTTCTTCTGAACAATGTTAAAAGATATTGGTTCTTTACAAGAATGGTAACTGACTGGTTTTCAAGTTTAGTTAAATTTGCTAACTTTATCAATCACTCCCTTTGTTTTTGTTTGAGAATGGTTTATCATTTGTGAGAATATTTTGGTGTATTATATTCTTTCTAATCTCGTGATTGTAACCCTACTTGATGTAAATGTCACCTCACTGTATGATTTGCACTCCATCTTGATCTGTGGGTGCTCAGACTTGTGTTGGTTGTCTAATAAATTAAGTGATCTCACTCTTTGATTTTAAAATGAAGTCCAGATGGTTTGAAAATGCTTTCCCATCATGTTGCATTCCATCCATTTATATGCTTTTATGATTCAAGTTGATGTTTGTGCTTAAGCAAGGTATGTCATTTATATAAATGTAGCACAAATTTGCCTAATTGCTGAGCCTTGTATCCATTTGAATGATTGGCTCCACTAGATGCTTTGCCATTCCACAATTTTATATTGAACGAGCTTAGAAATTCCGAATATAATCTTCTATGCCGTTTGTTGTGAAGTTTAGAGAGATTAGGATCGAGTCCTGCGAACCCTGCTTCTGCTTCCATTCATTTTAAATAGCTATTTATAGAAATTTTAGTGAAATAATTTTTTGATCTCTCTCAATGAAAAAGTGCAAGAGAATACATTAAAAGATAGGAAAAAGGAGCGTGAGGATTACTGCATAATCTGTTTTGATCTCCCAAGTGCTAAACTAATTTAGTGAGGTATGCATCCTTGTATTGATTGCAATCTCCCTGGTTGCTTACTTCCTCTTCCCTTTCAAACAAGACCATTTCCCTTTTCCATAAAAGGAAAATTTAGGTTAAGGATTTATCCATGACTGGTGCCAAATATCCAAGGGCCTAATGCTATTCCAAAATGTTATATTTGATGGGTCCATTGTCTCATTTTTCACATTTAGCTTTGGATGTTGGTTTATTCACTGTGCAGTTCAAATCCACAGCCCTATGCAATGTGTAATTTTGCAGCAATATTAAACTGTTCTGTGATATTACGTGGAAATAGAAGTGTATATAAATCAAGCTGTACTGGTTAAGTGTTTACTCAGGAATCACCAAGACCATTCAATCATTAAACAAAGAAATGTCCTAATCTCCACCTACACTATTGTGAAGTGAAGTTATGCAGGGTAAAGATTAATAGGCTTTTTGTGTTTGTCTGCTCAAATATACTAAAGCCTGACTCCCTAACTCTTGGATAGGACAGGGATTTGATTAATCTGTGTGGCAGCTGGATCATGTGACAATCCACTGAAGCTTAAGAGTTTGTCACCAATGTGTTGTCTAGGTTTGCTGTCGGTATTACACCAGCAGAGATTTGATCAAGATGGCTAAGGCCAGAACAGGCAAGATCCTTGGTGAGTGAGCACCCTGCTCAAGAGGTGCTGCACTTTTGAATTATTTTTCTCAGGTTGGCATGAGGAGGAACATTGAACACCTGGAGCATGAACCTCTGTCCGTCTTGTAGCTTTGCTAAACTAGTGGAGTTTTTTTCTTTAGCCCAGTGCTTATGGAGGTGATAATGTTGTGTAAACCTAAAACACTGATTCACCAATTTTACTTTTTCAGTTGATGCCGATGAAATTAAACGGCTAGGAAAACGGTTTAAGAAACTGGATTTGGACAATTCTGGTTCACTGAGTGTAGAAGAATTTATGTCCCTGCCTGAGTTGCAACAGAACCCGCTAGTGCAACGAGTTATAGATATATTTGACACCGATGGAAATGGTGAAGTTGACTTTAAAGGTAAGGTGCCTTTTAGCAATTGAGTATGAATGCAAATTTTGATCAAGATTGTTCTACTTTATTAAAGATCAATAGCTTGGAGTAAGCTTTTCTGAGTTTTTAAAAAGAAATTGATTGTTGCAACCGTGCCTACGAAATGGGATGCATGTAAAAACAAAACATTTATTACACTGTTTAATGTTTTTTTCATAGTTTAGTTTTTGCCAGACAATTTTGTCTTTATTGTTTTCTGCATGAAGATTTGTTTATAGATGTTTATAGATAACATTAGATAACATGTATATAAAATATATATTATGATTCATATTTTAGAGATCAAGTTAGGAATGCATAAGATGTGGACCTTCAAAGACTAGAAATTTCAAATTTAAATTTACCAAAAACGATTGAAGAAAGGTGTTCCATTTTGGGGAATCATGAATGAATCATAAGAAATGGTTATTCCCTAAGTTTAATTCTTCGCGATGCAAACAGTGTTACAGCGTTTTGAATCTTGTGTCCATTATTCAAGCTTACCTTTATTGTGTTGTAACTCAAAGTAGTTTAGGTATGTAAATAGTTAATTCAGTTCCTCACAGCTCCATAGAGTTCAATAAGTTCATCAAATGTGTCACTAAATCAAAAGCCATCTTTATGTAGCTTGAATGAAATCATTTTATTATTAAGTGTTACGTAGATCGATACACATGGATTTTTAAATTTATTTCTTGGAGGAATAATAGATTTAGGACAATACTTAAGATGTCATTACCTATTCCATTTGCACCAAGTAGAACATCTGGATGGATGGGTTTTCTGGATTTTCATTATTTAAAATCTGTTGTAGTCAGGAGATGAATTTTAGATGTGTGTATAATATGCCAGTAAATTTTAGCACTGAAATCTTTTAAAAGTGAAGATGCAGTCTGTGCATCTGTTTTGTACTGTTGAACTGCCAAATTTTAAGTGAACTTTACTAATTGTGATGTGAATTTTATTGAATTTTTTTCATTTTGCTACATTTTGTAATCTAGCATCTCGTTATAAATTGAAGCACAAAACTAAATAGACTGTTCAGAAAAGCTTAAATGTAAAAACAAATTTAAACTGCTTCAAATTGTAGATATGTTATATTTAATTTATGTTATATTTTTGAGATGAACAGTTACTGCATTTAAATACCCTAAAAATCAAATTAAATAACTGAAGATTAGAACTATTTCGTAGTGTATGTTAAAAAGAAATGTGCAATTTTTTCAGATTTTTTTTAATTATTAGGGGGTGGAATTTCAGGGTAAATAAATGGTAATGTTTAGTTGGAGAACATGCTCCTCTTCAGATGGGTGAAATGTAAACATTACAATTGTTATTTCAAGTGCAGTTTTCATTAAAAGAAATGAATTTTAAATTGTGTATGTGTAAAAAGGCATGCAGATCTGTTTTCCCTTGTCAGATAAACAATGGCTTTGATTTTTTTTTTGCCTAACCTTTAAAGATTTATTTGAACAGACAAATCTGGGTAAAGTAGATCATATTGGAAGTGAGATGAGTTAGCTTTGAAAGCATTTAAGAAATTAGAAATCTGCATTTCAACCTGCACTTTATACTATGTCTGCTGTTAAGTTTGGAGATCAATCTAACTTACTTAAGAACGGTTTCATTCGTTCAGAAATTGATTCACATTATTGTTGGATAGGACAAACTTGCATGCAGACCTGTACTAATTTTTTTGTCTTACTGTGTGAATAATTTAACGTGCAGTGACCCTAATCTTGTACCTTCCCTATGCTTTCCTAGATTTAAAGGAGGAAAGATGTCTTCTGTTTTTATAAGCTTTAATATATAACTTCAGATTAGGTGTAGGCGCTTCTGTTCAGAAGTCCTTAATTTCACACATTTCCAAGAAAAACAGGCCTCTTTGCTTAAATTGAATTCCATGGGTAATTCATTTTTCCTGGTAATAAATTATGTCAAATTAATGAATTGATTGTATTCTGAGAACTAGTTTCTGTGTAAATTGAGATGAGACCGGAAAGTGCTACCAGGTTGCATTAGCCTTAAGCTGGTTTCATCTCCCATCTGGTCATATGAAGTCTTTTGCTGTAATTCCCTGAGACCTTGAATAGGATTCAGTTGAAGGTAATGTGCAGCTCCACCTCACTGTTATAAAAATAACTCTCAATAATCAGAGCTTGACGCACAACAAGGGATAGCACGCCTTCAGTACGACGTTTTATTTACGTGAAACCATCCATAGTTTAGAATGATTAACTATATAATCCGGCAAATGTTTATTTTGGAATTTTAGATGCAATTGGCATTACATTGGGAGTCCTAATTTTTGATGAATGAAATGTCATTGGAATAAATGCTTTTGAGGGAGTGAAAGGTGAGGGTTTGCCTTTCGTCACCTATGCACTGGCTGTTGGATATAAGTTCTAAGCTTGTGTTCTTGAGTTCCATACTACAGTAGGAATTCAGCAAAATAACATATCCAGCACACAATAAGAGGGAAGGTTAGTTCTCTCCAGGCTGCTTGCACTCCACCCACAGGTTTGGACCTGTTGTGTTGATAGTGCTCTGGGTGAAAATCACCTGGGTACAGTTGGCAGTAATGGCTTGATGGTCTTTTTTGAAACTTGATGGCTTTGTTTGATGAAGCAGCTACTGCAGTTGTGACTCTTGGGACAGTTGGTCTCTTTTAAGGCAAATTCTCTTTAGCTTGAACTTCTTTTTGTTTTCACCTTGTACATAATTTCGCTAAATATAGTCATTTAAAACACCAAAATTAAAGTAATACTGCTAACAATTTTATGCAAGTCAATGTTTAAACATTTTACCTGTACGTGCCCCACCATTCTCCTCTATTGCTTTTTCTTTCATTGCAATTTACGCTTTAACTTTCTCAGTATTACCTGTTTAAATAGTTTAATTTGTCGACTAGTTGGCTGTTACCCATTTTCAGATGATCATTAGCCTCTGCAGACTGGCTGCCATGGATGATTAAGCTTTTGAGGCCTGAAACTGATAAATAGTGTCCTGTTTCAGCCGTATAAAAAAACGGTGGGGAATTTAACTGCTCCTTTGTATTCATGACCCTCAGATGTAAGCACAAGAAAAAAGTGGCTTGGGAGAAAGTAGCTTCTAGACTTGTTTTAAACATGCTCAAGGGAAGAAATATTTTAGTTGTGTGATATGAATTTTAGTCATAAAGAGCATGTACAATATTTGCCCATTATGATCTTGTCAGTTAGTGTAGTTAATCATGTGCTGAGCTTTCGTACATGTTAGCTGTGGGATATTCTGACTCATTCTTTGATAAATGCTGTGTTTCCACCAGACATCAGGATTTATTTGAGGTGGCTAACCTTTATGCAGTTACTTAGAGCAGTATGTGGTCCTTCCCTTAATCTAAAAGGGAACAGTTCACTATAGTAATCGATTATTTTATAGAATCCCTGATCCTAGTTAGTATTTTGTGTGTAATAGCCATGGTGTTTAGGGAACCAGAATGATGTAAAAGACAAGCTTTCTGATCTTTGTATTCACTTAGATATTTTAACAGATAACAGGTAGCATAGGTTTCTACAAGTATGACTTGTATGTACATGAAAGAATTGAATAACACCACAAGCAATGCCAGCACATTGCAAAGGCATATAAATAGTAAAAGGCTGGTAAAAGGAGCAGTAGGACTGATTGGGTCAAAAAGGGGATTTATACATGAGGCAGAGGGCAAAGCTGAGGTATTAAATGAAACTTGCATCTCCATCAAGGAAGAATGGTGGAAGGCCTCTTGGTGAAGGCCTTGGTGAAAGAGAAGGAAATTCGGTCACAAGAAGGGTTTAAAATTGATCAGGAGGAGACATAGACTGGCTGTATTCAAAGTGGACAAGGCACCAGGACTGGATGAGCTGTATCCAAGAATACTGAGGAAAGTGAGTGTGAAAGTCACAAAGGCACTGTTCATTATTTTTCAGTCTTCCTTTGACTCAAAAGATGGTGCTAGAGGACTGGAGAGTTACAAGCACTACGCTCTTGTTCAAAAATTGTTGCAAGGATAAGCCCAATAACTGGAGACCAGTCAGTTTAACTTCAGTGGTGGGAAAATTCTAGAAATTATAATACAAGACAGAATGAATAGTCTCATGGACCAATGCAGGTTCATCATGGAGAGCCAGCATGGATTTCTTAAGGGAACGTCAAGTCTAACCAAGTTACTGGAGTATTTCAGAGAGATAACTGAGAGTTGATGACTACAATTCTGTTGACATGGTATACATAACCTTCCAAAAGGCATTTTTACAGCAGACTTTCCAAAAAAATGGAATAAAAGGGCGGTAGCAAAATGGATACAAAATTGGCTGAGTGATAGGAAACAGTGTAATGGTTAATGGACATTTTTCAGGATGAAAGAAACTTTGTTATGGAGTTCTCCAGGGGCTGATAATGGGACCCTTGCTTTTCATAACTGACTGGGAGCTTGGTGGATGCAGATTTAATCGAAGCATACGAGAGGGAGTAAATTGTTTGAAGAAACAATCTGCAGGAATAAGGCAGGAGATTGGAACTAGATAAAATGCTAATTTGGAGAGCTGGTACAGGCACAATGGACTGAATGGCTCTTCTGTAACAATTCCGTCAATTTCGTTGCATTCGTGTTTTCTGAAATTCCTAGTTGAGATGGTGATGCATTACTTCAGTAATTCAAGCGGAAAGGTAATGCTTTGAATCATTTAAGGATCTTGACTGAGACTTAGATAAAATTGATCCCTAAATTTCAAAGCCTCTTCCGAAAAGAGACCCAGTGGATTTAATTGAAGAAAAATTAAGCATGTAGATATAGTGTTTGGGAATGAGTTGATGTACAAAGTTCAAAGATGTGCAGACTAGGTGAGTTTGCCATGCTGAATTGTCCCTTAATGTATTAGCGTGGTAAATGTGTGGAGTTAGGGGATAGGATGAGGATGGGTCTGGGTGCAGCCACAATGGGCCGAATGGCCTCCTGAACTATAGGGATTCTGTGAACAGTAATACTTGTGTGGTTTGTTCTTTTAAATTGAGACTCCACAGAGCAACACATTCAGTTCTTGTTTATCTGCAAGATTATTCCAGAAGTTGTATCGTGATTTGAGGACAGCACAATATCTACCACAGTACGTAGTAATAAACCAATATGATTAACTTGTGAATTAGACTTTATATTACACTGTAAGCAGCATAGAATGTGCAGGTGTTAGAATTCTAAACATTTCCAATCTTGTGTCTGCACTATTTTGTGAAAAGTGTGATTAAATGACCCTAATAATTTCTGGGTCTCATTTGTCTGCACCAGTCATTGTTTGTTTTTTCTAGTTAAGGGCAAAGGACAGGACAGCAGGAATAAATGGATTTTCCCACTCAAGTAGAAGGCAATCGTCCTCTTGCCAAAGATTTCTTTGTCAGCGGCAAAATTAATTGTTTTATAAAACCTCATATTGTCTAAAGTGAGAGTCACTTTCTCTGCAGCATAGTTTTGATATCTGGGAATGTTCCTGCATGGCTAAGAACAGCTTGGGAACAGCAGGGTGTGCATGTTCAAATCTGTCGAAGGACTGCTACAGAACTGCTTGGCCACAGGAATCACCAGGGGCTGGGAATGCACATTACCCAGCCTATAGTTGTGAAAACAAAGGAAACCTTAAATGGAATTTCTCATATAAGACCTGTGCACTGTGCTTACAGTTTAAATTAACAGCGTTACAGTGAGAAGATAATAGAACTTTAAGAATAGTGTTTGGTTACTCAAACATAGGGAATGGCTATCACTTACTATTTTTAATCCTGAGTAGCACTGAGAATTCTCCAGCTACAGAGCAGTAGGGACTTTAGATAAATATATTAATTGACCGCAATCTTTCTGGGTTTGGGCAAGTTTTTGTACATTAAAATAGGTCAATCTTCAGAATGTATGCTGTTTTAATTGCCAGTGTTCCGGCCAGTTGAGTTAGTTCGGGGAGAGAAACCACCTATCCCCAATTTTAAAAAAATTTGTTTCCGCCTGCAAAATGGTTAATAAGCAATTAAGACAGATAAAGGTAAGTGATAGCTTACACATTTGAAATCGCCAGTACATTAATCAAAGTAAAATTAAAGTCAAAATGAACGTGAGGAAAATCAGATAAATAGTTGAGCAGAAGTGCGTTGCGTGGACTTGTTATGCATGCTCAGTTTGGGGTTAATGCAGCATTTGTTTTTCACTGAGTAGTTTTACTAGATGTTTCTTTTTCAGAACCAGTCTGATATGAGTGGTAAACAAAAGCAGCTCACCAGGAGAGGAGGAGGTCTTTCTTAAACCTGGTGGCATTGTGAAGGGTTAAAACTGATACAATATTATGCTGCTCTGAAGTCTTCCCTCCATTTAGATATTTTTGCATAACCATGAATTTACAAAAAAAAGTTTTTGTTAAAGTTTGTTGAATTATGTATTTTGTTATATTTTATATAAAATAATCTAGTCATTTTAAGTGAGTGGCTATTTCACAGCATCAACCAGCTTTGTTATGTAATAATTTTTTGCAGAGTTTATTGAAGGGGTCTCCCAATTTAGCGTCAAAGGTGACAAAGAACAGAAATTGCGATGTAAGTATAATTTCAGTATATTTGAATTTTCAAGCAGTGATAATACATTTCCTTTCTTGTTCTAGTATTAGAGAATACTGGAATATTTGTGTACTTACCTACTGAAAGTTTGTAAACTGAAGAGGAAAACTGCTGCATTTAGTTTTGTTTTGAACTGTTGGTGTCAAACGATCTTTGTTCAGTGGGGTGTGTCTTTCCACCAAGTCAGGTCATGGGCCCCACTCCAGAGATGTGAAGATACAGTCCAGGTTGGCACTTGTCCAGTACTGAGGGAGTGCTGCATTATTGGAGGTGTCACATTTCAGATGCTCCCTCAAGTGGTCGTAAAGGATCCATGGCACTATTTGAAAGGGAGCAGGGGAGTTCTCCTGGACAACGTTTATCCCTCAACCAATATCACTTTAAGAAACACAGACAATCCACTAATTGTTTTCACTGCTGCTTTTGTTTCTTGAACCATAACAGCGCCTCCATACTTTAGCTTATTGTGGTTAGAGACTTTATCGGGTATGGGAAAGTGAAATATTAATGCAAGTCTTTTCTTTTCTGATTTGTGGCAAAAACTAAAACAATATCTAATTCAAACTTTAATACACATCCTGCATTTTGTTACATTATTAATACTATGCATGTTCCCCTGCCATGTTTATTATTTGAGACTTTAGTAGCATGGGACCTTCATGGCCATCTTTCACCTCCATTTCCTCCACAAATGCAGCTTTCCATGAGATTGGCTGATATGTGCTTTTGTGAAGTAGGGCTGGGATTGTTAGTATAGCTGTGGATCTTGTGGTCTGGGTGAGAGTTGCGCGAGTGAGAATAATTGAGTTTTTAAACAAAGCAAGTTTTTCATTTCTTGTAATCAGTTGACATTATTTTTAAAGTTGGGACCAAGGTCACCTTTAGTTACCTGAGCATCAAGCTTTGGAATTCCTACCCCAGGCCTCTCTGCCTCGCTTTCCTTCATTAAGACACTTCTGAAAAGCCACCCCCGTGACAGAGCTTTTGTTTATCTGATCTCATATCTCCTTGCATGGCTCTCAGAGTTTGTTTGATAATGCTCCAGTGAAGCACCTTGGTTACAGGCACTAGATAAGTTGTTGAATATAAGGTGAATGCTGGGGTGCAGAGGGATTTAGGTGTTCTCGTGCCTGAATCCCAAAGTTAGTATACGGGTGCAGCATGTAATCAGGAAAGCTAATGTATGCTCTCCTTTGTCAAAGAGGAATTGAACAGAACTGAAGCACAACATCCTTACTTTTATCAGGATATTGGTGAGAACTCATCTAAATAAAGTTAAAAGTTTTACTTATTAGTCACAAGTATGTTTACATTAACACCACAATGAAGTTATTGTGAAAATTCCCTAGTCAGCACACTCCAGCGCCTGTTTGAGTACTAAATGAGAATTTAGAATGGCCAGTGCACCTAACCAGCATGTCTTTTGGACTGTGGGAGGAAACCAGAGCACACAGAAGACACGGAGAGGAAGTGCAGACTCTGCACAGACAGTGACTCAAGCCGGGAATTGAATCCAGGTCCCTGGTACTGCGAGGCAGCCATGCTGATTGCCGTGCCACTGTGCTGCCCTAATGTGTGTAGTTTTGGTCTCCTTATTTAAGGAAGGGTGTAAATGCATTGGAGGCGGTTCAAAGAAGTGTTGATGTATTGATAACTGGAATGAACAGGTTATCTTGAGGATAGGTTGGAAAGACTGGGCTTGTTTTTTTACTGGAGCTTTGAGTGAGAGATAATGACTCAATTATATAAGATCCTAAATGGTATTGACAGTGTGAATGTGGAAAGGGTGCTTCCTCTTGTGGGTGAGTCCAGAGCTGGGGTGGGGGGGTGGCACTATTCCAAATTAAAGTTGTCCTCATAGTACAGAGATTAGGAGAATTTTTTTGAGGGTTGTACGACTTTGGAATTCTCTGCCTCCGAAGGCAGTGGAAGGGAGGTCATTGAATATTCTTAAGGCAGAGGTAGGTGGATTCTTGTTGGACAAAGGAATCAAAGGTTATCAGGGTAGAGGGGGAATGTGGAGCTCAACACAAGCAGATCAGCTATGATCTTATTGAATAGCAGAGCAGGCTCCAAGGGGCGAATGACCATCTTCTGCTTCTATTTCCTATGTTTTTATGTTGTCGGTATGTCATGCTTCCAATCAGTGCAAGGTTAATACTGAATATTTTTAAAGGCATCCTGAATTTTTGATTCTTATTAATGGGTCATAAGCTGTACTTTCTCTACCAGTAATTCATTAACATCTGTTAAAACATTATTTTAAGTTAGTTTTACTTGTGCACTGAAAACATCAGGAAGGTATTTGGAGTAGCATGAAACTAGTATAGTATGGTGTCTTACAGGTGTTTTGACTGCAACAGTTGTCTAAACTTCTCCCTTTTTTTTTAATCAGTTGCTTTCCGCATCTATGACATGGATAAGGATGGGTACATCTCTAACGGGGAGCTTTTCCAGGTGTTGAAGATGATGGTGGGGAACAATCTAAAAGACACTCAGCTACAGCAAATTGTAGACAAAACCATAATTAATGCAGATAAAGATGGAGATGGAAGAATATCCTTTGAAGAATTCTGTGCAGTAAGTAAATGCAGTTACATTTTCTTAACTTCTGCCTCTCGCCTTTGTTATGGTTCAGGTCAGAAACTCAAGTGTTTCATGAAGCCTGCCCGAATCATAAGTTTTGCATTTTGAATTTGGCTAGGATAAGCATGAGATGTTTCACTTCAGGTGTGATTCAAAAGACCCAGTAGGGAGCTTTTGTCAAAGAGTTTATTTAAGAATATAATTAACATGTATAGTAAGAAAATTAGCAAGAACTTTATCAATTAAAAATGAGAAACAAAACTACAATAATGTATAACTCTTAATGAATATCTCTAATGTGTTCCAATTAAAATCAAAATCCAATAAACAAAACCCTTTAATCAGGTTTATCACTGCATAGGTTATAGCTCACTTAATACTGAAATCCAGTTCCCTGGGTTAAATGCTGATTTCAAATGATCTTGAAAACCAAGAGCAGCTTATAGTCTTCAGCTCCCCAAAACATAGATTCTTCACTGTAGGATGGCAAGCAAGATGTGCTTTCAGTTAACTGGTAAAACTTTAAGAAGAAAAACAGAGAGACTTTCAGCTATGTTTCTAATAATGCAGCCAAAACAAAAACCAACCCTTGTCACCTGAGCTCCAGTTTTTTTTCTATTTCCTCCCACCAATGACATCACTTAAGGCGCTGAGCTGCAGAGATCATGATTTAAAAAAACAAAATTCTTAAAGGGACACTAATGTCACACCTTGTACTAGGACACAGCATTGCTAAATTTTAAATCTGTATTCCATGCATGTTTAGCAAAAAAAAAGAACCCTGTTAATAAGGAATCAGTATGTTAGTGAGAGGGGATTTTAAATTGAAGGATCAAGATGTAGAATCAGTTTAGATGGAGGTAAGAAATAGCAAGGGGCAGCTAACATTGTTTAAAGCCCACCAACTGTACTTATGACATTGGGCACAGTGTACGTCAGGAAACTAGAGCTGCGTGTAACATGCGAAACACAGTCACAGCAAGTGACTTCAATCTACATGCAAGATGGATAAACCATCCAGGAAAAGACGAAACTGAGCAATTATTTTCTGGCTTCATGGTGGAAGGTACAGAAAGACTAAACAATCGAGGGGCTAATGGAAATAAGAAATTGAAAAAAAAAGTATTAATAAAGAGGTAATACCCAAAAAATTAATGGGAGTGAAAATTGATATATCCCTTGCACCTGATGAGCTATAGGATGATGAAGTGACTACAGAGACAGAGGATGCATTGGTGGTTATCTTTGAAAAATGATATTCATTCTGAAAAGATTCCTGCAGATTGAAATAATAGATCAAAGCAAATTACTGCGGATGCTGGAATCTGAAACGAAAAGAGAGAATGCTGGAAAATCTCGGCAGGTCTGGTAGCATCTGTACGGAGAGAAAAGAGCTGATGTTTTGAGTCCAGACAGCCCTTTGTCAGAGCTGAGCTGAGGTTTGACAAAGGTTCATCTGGACTCAAAACATCAACTTTTTTCTCTCCTTACAGATGCTACCAGACCTGCTGAGATTTTCCAGCATTTTCTCTTTTGGTTTTTGAAGTAATAGATGTAACCCCACTATTTAAGAAGGGAAAGAGAGAACTGAGAACTAAACACCTATTAGTTTGAAATGAAAATTATATAATTTATTATTGAGGGAAAATGAAATTTATAATAAAGTATGTGATAACTGGATATTTGGCAAATAATATGATTGGGTAGAATCAATATTGATTTGAAAATTGAGGAAGTTACTAAGATAAAGTTACGTAGATAAAGTAGAACCAGTGGATAAGTACGTGTAGATTTTCAGAAGGCCTTTGAAAAAATGTCACACGGGAAATTAGTAAAACTAGAGCGCATAGGATTGGGGGTAATATACTTCTTGAGAATTGAGATTGACAGAAAACAGGAAAACTAGTCAGGTCATTCTCAGGATGGCAGACTGATCCTTTTGAGGCACTGCAAAGATCACTACTGGGGCTACAGCTGTTTCAAACCTATCAATGATTTGGATGTGGGGACCAAATGTAATATTTCCAAATTTGCTGTGGTAATATAAGTTATGAGCTGGAAAGAAGGAGGCTTCAAGGATATTTGGACAGGCTAAGCGAATGGGCAGATGGAATAAGTGATTAGGTGTGAAATTATCTACTTTGGGGGAAAAAAACAAAGGTTATTTCTTAAATGGTGAGATGATTGGAACTCACCATTCATGGATGTCCAGAGTCACCCGGGTGTCCTTGTTTGTGAGTCACTAAAAGCTAGCACGCAAGCAATTGGGAAGGCAAATTGTACATTGGCCTCCTTCGCGTGAGGACCTGAGAAAAAAGGAGTTTAAAAAATGTCCTACTGCAATTGTATAGCTTTGGGGAGACCACACAGTTTTGGTCTCTATATCCAAGGAAGGATATATTTGCCATGCAGTTTCACCAGACTAATTCCTGGGATCGGATTGTTATATGAAGAGGGATTGAGGAAAGTGAGTCTGTATTCTGTAGAGGTTAAAAGAGAGGTGACCTTGTTGAAACTTACAACATTTTTACAGGGAGAGACAGGGTAGATGCAGGAAGGATGTTTCCACTGGCTGGTGAATCTGGAGCCGGGGGTACGTGGTCTCCGAATAAGGACGGAGATGGAGGAACTTCTTCACTGAAGGTGGTGGAAAATTAAATATTGAGCATGTCAAACACTGAAAGCAATAGATTTCTGGAGACTAATGACATCAAGGGTATAGAGATAACGGTGTTAGGGTAGATGATCAGCTGTGATCTAATTGAATGACGTAGCAGGCTTGATGGGCCTACTCTTGCTCCTAAGTTACTATAAACTGAGAAGTTTTAACAATGAACATTAAATAGACATGTTTTTATTGATTTTTTTTTGTAATGTGAGAAACAGATATTAGGAAAGAGCTTTATTAATATTGAACTTTCTGAATGAAAGCGTTAAAACTTATTGCCTAATTTAATACTGGGTTGCTTTGGTTATAATTTTGAATTTGTTTGCCTGATCTGTCAAGCCGTATCAAGGTTAAGATTGTTTTTGCTGGAGTTCAGACGATGAGGGGGGATCTCAGAGAATTATAAAATTCTAACAGTACTAGATAGGGTAGATGCAGGGAGGATGTTCCCGTTGGAGGGGGAGTCCAGAACCATGGGTCACAGTCTGAGGATTCGATGGAGATGAGAAGACATTTCTTCACCCAAAGAGTGGTGAGCCTATGGAATTCATTACCACAGGAAGTAGTTGATGCCAAAACATTGAACGTAGTCAAGTGACAACTAGATATAGCACTTGGGCTGAATGGGATCAAAGGTTATGGAGGGAAAAGTAGGATTAGGCTGTTGAGTTGGATCAGCCATGATCGTGATGCATGACAGAGCAGGCTTGAAAGGCCAAGTGGCCTCCTCCTGCTCCTATCTTCCATGTTTCTATGTTTCTTTAGCTATTTGCTGGAGATTTTGCTTATCTCTTGGTAAATTTATTTCCACTTGGCTTAATTCTCCAGCACAGATGTAAAGTGCGACAATGCATTCCCCTTTGGGAGTGTTTATTATTGTTCAGTACTCTGCCTACACTGTTAAAGCATGATATATATACACACAAAATAGAGAGATTCAGCTACATCTCAATGTTGCAGCTGTACAAGACTTTGGTTAGATCGCATTTGGAGTACTGTGTATAATTCTGGTCACCACACTACTCCAGAATTATGTTGATGCATTGGAAAGGGTGCAGAAGAGATTTACCAGGATGTTGCTTGGTTTGGAGGATGTGGACTATGAAGAAAGGTTCAACAAAATTGGATTGTTTTCATTGGAGCTTTGGAGGATGAGAGGGGACCTGATGGAGGTTTACAAGATTATGACAGGCCTGGATGGAGTCTTTTTTCCAGGGTCAAAGGGTCAATTACTCGGCATAGGTTGAAAGTGAGAGGGGGAAAGTTTAAAAGAGATGTAAGGGGCAAGTTTTTCACACAGTGAATGTCTAGAACACACTGCTGGAGGAGGTGGTAGAAGCAGATTCTATAACAACATTCGCGGTATCTGGAAAGATACATGAATAGGCAGGGAACAGAGATATGGACCATGTAGAGGCAAGAAAATATTAGAGAGGCATCTATATCGACACAGATGGTGAGCCAAAGGGCCTGTCCCTATGCTGTCCTGTTCTTTGTATCTTTCTGAAGATTCATTAGTGTCTAGGAACTCCCCATCACCCACTCACTGACTGAAATAGATTTTTTAGAATGATGTGAACTCCAGGGATGACTGCCACTGAGAAACCTTTTCTGTCCTTCAGTTTGTTGGCATGGAGTATGTGCAGCACCAGCGTATTCTCTGCTTCGATTGGCATTGAAGCATGTGTAAATGAGGACTGAGTAGTTGTCATTTGGAGAAGCCTGCTCACATTTATTAAATATTGCTGTCCAAATGTAACTGTAGAATAGGTCTACACCTTTAGCAGCTGTGCTATAGATGTGAAACAGTGGCTTCCCCCAACTAAATTTATTCTCTTTGGTGTGTATTTTTGTGGAATGAAATGAGTGAATTATTTATTGGGTATGGATGCACTCTTGTTTCCTTTTCTATGAACAGTGTGCTATGTCTGTATAGCACGCAAGAAACAATACTTTTCACTACTCTGATACGTGACAATAAATCAAATCAAAACATTTAGAATTAGTAGCCTTTTTAATTCTGCATTGTTGTAAAAAGAAAGTGTAATGGTACACTCTTCATGACACAACAGTAGATCATGTGTGACAGCACTTACTAGCCATATTCTGGTGCAGTTTTAATATGTCAGACATGGTTTCCCCCGTAGCTCATTAGGCTACGCTCCTATGGTGGAAGTGTAGACCAAGAATGAAAGGATACTGACCAGGTTTGCTATCTTTTACTTGTGAAGCTATCAGTTATTTGAAGGACTGCAGCTGAGTCCAATCTCGTCCTCCCCTTCCAAAATATGCACTTTCCAGCAGGTGTCTTTGGAAATAAAAATTGACTGTATTTCCTCTCGACCCAACAGCTCCAACTGCTGCCTTGGCTGTGATTCGCCAGCTCAGCACAGATGGACTGCATCTTTCTATTCTAGCCACCGGGGAGTTCCTGGTGCTTTTAATGGTAACCGCTGTGTTCTGACAGTTGCTTCCACCTGATTTATTGTATTCATAGATTGCTGGTATTTATGCTTGCGTAAAATCTAAATGTTTGTCTTGAATATCAATGCTGGGACTGTAGAGGCTCATTTCGCTTGGAAATCCAAGCAAAGCAGTGGAGTTGAGGAAAAAACAATGGATGGCAATAAAATATATGTTTTTGTTTCAAAATTAAGACTAGAGTTTCAAAACTAAGAACTTTATTCCAGCCTGATGTCAAATAAAATCTGAAAATGCTAGGTCTTTGATTCTATATTGACAATTTCTATTGGAGGTGTGCAGATATGTTTAAGCCAAGTATGTTAATCTGGAAGGGACTTCTTCTGAATCTTCATGCTTGTAGTTTCTGATTCTCAGCTTTTTTATTGAAACTGCTACTTGATGTGTGTAAAATAGATGATTTTAAGAACCTTTCCCCATACTATCCAATATATTACAAGGTTGCAACTGTGTGCATTTCAGTGACGGAGACAAATGCTTAACCACTTGTGCTTTCTGATCCAGGTTGTAGGAGGCCTAGACATCCACAAAAAGATGGTGGTTGATGTGTGACCTCTTTCAAGGCCCTACCCAACACTTCTGCTTTCTTCTCCATTTCTGAAGATCTGCTCAAGATGTCCAGCAATGCTTTCTGTGTATTTAATGGAAGTATTTTCTCTGTGAAGCCACTTTTTCCAACATGAGCCTATATGAAGCCAACTAAGTGTTATTGAACTTCAATTCTCTCAATAACCCAGTGTAGCACTTTAAAATCTGAAGGACAGCTGAAAAGGAGCATCTCAGTGTGGTGGAGAAGGGGAAGGGGCTGGATTCTTATTTATTTCATTCTCATCTTTTATAACAAGGAAGTATATCTATAGCTTTGTAAATGTAAAAGTAGTAGGTTGGGCTTTAATAAACTTGATGCAGAGACTTGATTTAAAAATAAAAAGTAGTCTACAAAGTGCCAAGCATGGATTACGTAAACCATTTTAAAATACTTTTGTCATAAAATTATCAATGTGTTTTTATTTGGTTTCCCATTATATGTATTTCATGTCTGGTAATAAATTAAAAACTGTTGAAAAATAGTTCTTTCATGTGAACAGGGTTTAATGACACTGTTCTTGTTTTGGTATGTTGACAATTTTAATGTAAACATTTTTTGCTTCTGGTCACAATTATTTACATTTTGTGTTAATGAATGTTCCATGTTTTATGAGTTCCTTGTTAGGGACTGTGTCTCTTCAGCTAGTTCCTTTTTCAGTAATACTCCAGCATAATGTAGATGCCAAGAAATTTCCAAGTATAAATGGCAGGATGATTAGGTGGCACATCTTTTTGTATATTATCATGGTAACTTGGTGAGGGATTACCGATTTAAAGGCAATGTTAACCAGAAGTCATTGATTTTTTGCAGTCACATTGGATTAAACTGCATGTGGACTTTGCAGGAAGACCCAGCTTTGTTTGAGAACAGCATAAATCTCCAGTTACTCGGACCATCTTTAAAAAGATGCAGTTCATTTCACTGTTTGGACAGGAAATGGAAAACCACATCTGTTAATGTGGTCTTTTTTTTTTCAGGAGAAAACTTTATATTCAAAGTTAGTTATACCTCCTGGTTATCCTTTTTTGTCACATCCAGAATGTGGAGTTGTAATTTTTTTTAAAGTTTGAAATAATTCTTCCTTATCCAGTTGCAGTTTTGTACATGTGTGAAGCAATTAGTAAGCTGCATTTAGAATTCCTCTCCCTCTTAAAAATATTGTGATCCATTTGCTTTCTAGTGGAGGTAGGGTAGGTTATAAAGGAAATAAAGAAAATTTACACCAAGAATTGTTTCTATAATTAATCCAGTCTCTTCATTTAATAAGATGGGAAAGTGGGCAGGCTAGACTGCTTTTTGTGCTAAGATCAAATTGTTCAAGCACCTCTCTCCCATTGCTGTTCCTTCAGCTAAGTGCTGCACACTGGTGGGCTCTGACTTTGTGTGAGAGATCCAGGTGCTTAGTGTCCTTGCATGATAAACTTTTTGCATGTAGATTGAAATGTTCCTCGTTTACATAAATTGCAATGTTCATATAAAAATTGCCAAATGTTGGTAAATGTTGAAGAAAAAGAACTCCACTAACTGTACACTCTCTTCCTCTGGATCAGTGCATGGCTTGTAACTACAGCCAGTAGTATCTGCTCCAGTGTCAACTGCCATGTGCTATGTTTCAAGGGGAATCTAGTCTTTTTTGTGAATTTATTTGTACATAAGTATTTGTTAGTCATGTAGGGAATGCTCTTTTCCCTTTGCTCGTGCATAATTTGACTGCAGTCCAAGATAGTGCATACATCTTTTCCTTACTACATGGGAATGTTTTTAGTTTGTGTAGGGGGGAAAACAGTTAATGTTGAATGTTGAGTTTTCTTCTCTGCATGTTGCATCATATGCTGTGGGATTATTGGAACCTTCATACTGTAAGTAAATTGAAAATAAAATATTTGAAACTTCTTTGTCTGAATATCTTCCTTTCAGGAAAGTCATTTGGTCTTTCTAGTAGACCTAGGATGAGATTATCTAGCCTCCCAGGCATGCCAGTCACTGGCAGTGGGATTCTCTGGTCTAAAACATCTCGCTCCCTCTTTCATTCACTTACGTCTGTCTCCATCTAGATAATCGGCCTTTTGGTTCCTCCTGAGATTTTCACCCAATTTATCCTGTTGCAGAATCACAATATCATCATCTTAAGGGGAGGCAATGACCTCATGTTGGCACTGGAGTATTCATCCAAAATGTTCTGGGACCCAGGTTCAAATCCTGCCTGCATTCAATAAAATCTGGAATAGCCAAAACCATTGTCGATTGTCAGGAAAAACCCATCTGGTTCACTAATGGCTCGTTGGGAAGGAAATCTGTCATCCTCCAGAGCCATGGCAATTGTGGTTGACTCTCAACTGTCCTCTGACATGGCCTAGTAAGCCACTCAGTTGTATTAATCACTACAAAGTCAGGGACAACTTGGGCTTGGCAATAAGTGCTGGGAAAAAATCTCTCTAAATGGCAAATTTGGAAATCTTATTCTGTCCTTCCTCCCAAGTCATCAATGTAAATAGTGAACAACTACAGTCCAAAAATTGATTCTTGCATACTCCATGAGTTACATCTTTCCATTCAGAAAACAGAATTGGGATAAATGGATCCTTTTTTGATTTGATGGCCAGTTTCAACCTATTTCAACACTTCCTCCAATTCCACAGACTTTATGTACTAGCCTCTTGCACAGTACAGTACATCTGCTCTCCCTGTTATGTCATCAAAGAATGTGCACATTTGTCAAACATAATTTACCTTTTATAAAACTATGTTGGTTAACTGGCCTATAGTTCCCTGCTTTTTTCGAACAAGGAAGTCACATTGAAAAACAGCTAATCTTCTGGTACCCTCTTGGAAGTTAGTTAGCAAGTTATAAACTGGTCCATTATCCCTGCAACCACTTCCAATAAAATCCTAGTGTGTAGTCTATCAGGTCCTGGTGACTTGTCCCCTTGAACAAGAACAATCTCATTTTGTTCCAAAAAAATTATATAAATGAAAATTTGGATATGAAATAGGTAACAAATGTTATAGTCCTAGTAACTGAAAGCAAGCCATACAGGATATATATAGAATGCTTCAATTTATTTTGGTTCAATCCCATATTTCATGAAATATAGATTTTGTTCATTTGTAAATGCCAGTACATTAAGCTAATTGAACTTCTGACATTAAAAACACTAGGCAATTTAATCTGCCATCAAAGACCGATCTATACTCCCAAGCCATACTCATTTGTATTGTGCAAACTAAAAGCAGTGAATTCACTGCAGAATCAGAAACGCTCTGCTACCCTGCTGGCGACCGCTCGGATATTGCCATAAACTTTAGATGGAGGACTCCCTGTAACAGAAATTAGAAAGGTTAGAGAAAATCAGGAAAAAAAACAAATTTCTGCAGATGCTGGAATCTGAAACCAAAAGAAAAAACACTGGGAAATCGCAGGGTTTTGACAATCTGGATTTCTCTCCTTACAGATGCTACCAGACCTGCTGTGATTTTCCAACATTTTCTCTTAGATAAAATCAGTATTTCTATTAATCACTCTGAGCAGTTAGAAAAATCAAACAACCTGGAGATAAACTAGTTTGCAGAAGAGTTTTTACACCGATTTAGGATGGCAACAAAGGAGCTCTAAATGACCTGACTCATTAAAGTGGGTTGGTGCGTGGCAGTGTTTAGATTATGCAAGGAAGTTTCATTGAACTGAACCAAATCCTGACTAAAACCAGGAGTGAAACTGGTTCAACTTCAGTTACGTACATGTTAAAGTAGGACAAAGATTGCTTATGGAGCCACTGATGCCAATAAACCTAGGGTAAGGCATCAATGGTGTGTCCAATTGTGACCCTAAACTACATCCTGAACTACAACTTTCACAAGGCTGGAAGAGGGGAAGAATTAACAGGCACACCAATTACAGAAACCAGGTGAATACCCACCTTATAGCAAAACCACTGGGTATAAACAAGGCTGGGAGGTTCTGGGGAAATCAGGTTAAAATACAGTAAAAACCCTTCACTTTCCCCAGTGACAATCACCCCAAAAGTCAAGCACTACCGTAAAGGTGAAAGACCACAGCTTCGTAAGTTTTGTTCAAACCAAAGTAGTGCAGAATTACCAGCAGTAAAATGACATTCTACCTTAAGCCAAGTAGAGATTTATTGGAATAATACAGGAAAAGCAACAGTGTTGAGGTGGGAGGTCAGATTCACATTTGCAGACAAAATTCACACATTTCCAGCACTTTTCATTGAAAATTTTGGGCACAGTTCTAGTTCAGCTTAGGTTGATGAATTAATAGTGCTGACTTATTTTCCATTTGAGATTGTACTGTTATTCTTTCCAAACTTTATGAAAATTGTATTCGTTGGGGATACTTTTTCCAAACTGTGACTGATGGATTTTTGTTATTCAAAGGCATTGAGGGACATGAGGTAACGGCAGAATTAGGTCACTGATCACAATGGCAGGTTCAAGGGACTAAATGGCCTCCTGTTCTTATGAATATCAAAGGCTCAAGGGACTGAACTCTTGTCCCTATTCTCTGGAGAGCAAAATGGGACATTGCCAAGGACAATTTGCTGATCCTATCAGTGCCAATCAAATAACGATATTCCAAATACCATGGAAGATCATGCTGTTTTTGTCACCTCAATTTCAGCTCATTTGACCTGGCATTTTAATTAGCCTGATGAAAATGTTTATATCTGCTCATTTTTCTATATCCACTAGTTAAAGCTGTTTAAACTACTGAAAAGCAACATCAAACACCATCCACTCACTCCAGGCACCAAGCCAATCCCATGACAACAGAATCGTTTATTCACCTTATTAAATAACCAGCTTGGTTTGGAAAGGTGTCAGAAGCTTCTGAGAAACGGGAGCAGTTTTCCGATATTGCAATTACTCAGTAACAGAGGTCTGTTCTGCTTCAGTAGAGAGCTTCCTCTTAAAAAGTAACATACCCACCCCAATAAAAAGACAATTAAAGAAAAATTTTTAAAAAGGCAGGCCACTTAGAAATAAATCTTGTGCATGGTACAGCACAATAATTAATTGGAAAGTAAGCAATTTTTCCAAATTGTTTTAAAACAGCTGTATTTCAGTCATGCCTTATCTGGATGGTTAAAGGAACTCCTTGCACTCAATATTTGTTGTTAGTTCACACACGCAAGAATCCAACAAACACACAATTGTACCTAGAATGAGGTTGCAGATTGCTGTCCGAGCCATCTTAATGTTCTGAAAAGATCCAAGGATGTGGATTTTCCTATTTAAAATAAAGGATAATTCACTAAATTGTACAAGCACTGAACTCATGCATATGAGATTCCACATCCACATCGTACTTCTCGGAAGCCAGCTAATGTTCAAAACGTGTGTATGCAGCCTTATTTAGCAGTGTACTTATCAAAAGAAAAACTGCATCAAGTTGCGCAAAAGGTCACAATTGCTGTGATATGGTACAAGACAGACATCTTGTGCAAGGAGAAATATATGGAATATTGAAATGTGGAATATTATTGAAGGACTAGATAGAAGCTATTCAAGTATATATCTAAGAAACTGCTGTATTCTGTGAACAACTCAACTCACCTTTCTCAGTAACTGCCTCAAATCAGCTTCACTGGACATCTAAATTTCTTTGTAGCTTTTATATCATAGGATCCCTGCAGTGCTGAAGGCGGCCATTCGGCCCATCAAGTATGCAGTGACCACAAGCCCCACCCAGGCCCTATTCCCGTAACCCCAATATTTACCCTGCCAATCCCCGACACTAGAGTCAATTTAACATGGCCAATCAACCTAACCCACGCATCTTTGGACAGTGGGAGGAAACTGCAGCACCTGGAAGAAACCCACGCAGACACGGGTAGAATGTGCAGACTCCACACAGACAGTGAACTGAGGCCAGAATTGTCCCTGGCACTGAGAGGCAGCAGTGCTAACTACTGTGCCACCCCATTGATGCAACACAGGTTAATACTGTCCCTCATTACGTCCAACTTGGATATTCAATCTCCAATTTTAGAGAAACTTTGAATTTTTGGTAAAACCAAATTTTGTAAAAAAAAAAGTGAAAAACAGCAAAGTAAAAACAGCTTTGGGAAACATTAGCTTTTTGCACATTGAATAAGTGGAGGCTTTAAAAAGGTTACAACCTATACAGGAAAATTTTTATCCATCAAACACAAGTGATACCTTTTGTTGATATTAGCTTTTGAAGAATTCTCACATATTCAGCAAGGTACAAAACGCTATTTAACTTCCATCTTGATGCAATTGCATCGTGGTCTTTCGACCAGTAAGCCATAATGGGCTTCCTAACCTGACTAAAGGACAGGGGAAATGCAAATTACAAAGATTAGATGCTCTCTGACAGGGAGGTGAAAACCCAGAATTACTTGAAACGCATCTTCAACAAGTCAATCACCATCATCTAAAAGGCAGGAGGAACAGGTCCAGCCAAGTCAGTATTCACAACTAAGAACTTGCTCAAGGAAGTAGGTTTGTGAAGGGGCTTAAAGGAAGAGGTGCAGGGTATGAGTGAGAGTGGTCCAATTCCCAGATGGCCAAAGACCCGCTGCCAGTGGGGAGTGAAGGAAAATGTTGAAGGAATGCAGGAAAGGGAGGAGGAGAAGAAAAAGGATGGAAACAGTGCTGGCGCTAGAAGAAGTTAGAGGTAATGGGGCGGGGATGGAATGTATGGCTGTGGAGGATTTGGGATACAAGGATGTGGCACAGTGGTTAGCAATGGTGCCTCTCAGTGCCAGGGGCCCGGATTTCACCAGCAAAGATATTTCAGAGAGGAGTGGGATTATTTGCTACCTTAGATTTTAATGCTGATTCTGCAAGGAGAAAATAAAAGATAAAACAGAACCCACAAACCATCATGTACTTACGAGTCGGCGAGAACTATTCTTGTTCTTGTTACGTTTTCGATTGTAAATTTAGTTCTTCCACCTTTGCCAGCTATTCTTCCTATTGCTCTGGATAGATGATCACCCTTCAACGGTTTCACTAGAAGAAAGAATCGAGTCTGCATTACCATTTTTCATTATGCACTTTCCGATCTAATGTATAACTTGGTTGAAACTGAGCATTTTAAAGAAAGATAAAATGTTATTGAAAATAGTCGATTCCTATTTGATAATGAGCTGGAACTTCCCAATCCTATATCTTAATCTATCACGAAGAATGTCCACTCTAACATCGTAAGAAGTCTCACAACGCCAGGTTAAAGTCCAACAGGTTTATTTGGTAGCACGAGCTTTCGGAGCACTGCTTCTTCATCAGGTAAGTGGGAGTTCTGTTCACAAACAGGGCATATAAAGAGACAAACTCAATTTACAAAATAATGATTGGAATGTGAGTATTTACAGCTAATCAAGTCTTAAAGGTACAGACAATGTGAGTGGAGAGAGCATTAAACACAGGTTAAAGAGATGTGTATTGTCTCCAGACAGGTCAGTTAGTGAGATTTTGCAAGACCAGGCAAGTCATGGGGGTTACAGATAGTGTGACATGAACCCAAGATCCTGTTTGAGGTAATCCTCATTGTGTGGAACTTGGCTATCAGTCTCTGCTCAGCCACTCTGCGCTGTCGTGTGTCATGAAGGCCGCCTTTGAGAACGTTTACCCGAAGATCAGAGGCTGAAAGTAACCCCCACAACTTGCTTGGACTTGCAAAATCTCACTAACTGTTCTGTCTGGAGACAATACACATCTCTTTAACCTGTGCTTAATGCTCTCTCCACTCACACTGTCTGTATCTTTAAGACTTGATTGTGGCAGGAAACCAGAGAAGCTCACGCAGACCCAAGCTAGGAATCGAACCAGGGTCCCTGGCGCTCTGAGGCAGCAGTGCTAACCACAGTGCCACCATATCGCAGTCAAAACAAGCATTTACAATAAACTCACCATCTGTAATTTCAAACGTTTCTAGGAACAGGTCATCCAGCCGAATTAATGCTAAGGCGTCCTATATAATAGATAAAATCAAATCAAAGAGGATTAGAAAGCAGCAAATTATACGCAGCGAACAATAAAGACAGAAAAACCTGCAATGCTTAAGACTGAATCATTTGGATAAGATGCTAAACTGAGATAGCATTTGCTTATTCTACTGACACAAGCTGGTGTAGCACAGTGGTTAGCATTGCTGCCTCACAGCACCAAGGACCTGGTTCCAATTCCGGCCTCAGGTCACTGCCTGCAGAGACTGCACATTCTCCCCATATCTGCATGGGTTTTCTCCTCGCACTCCAGTTTCCTCCCACAGTCTAAAGATGTGCAAGTTAGGTTTGGCCTTACTAAACTGCCCTTTAGTATCAGGGGATTGCAGTCAGTGCAGACTTGATGGGCTGAATGTCTTCCTTCTGTGCTGTAGGGATTCTATGAAGTTACAGTTGAAGATCCTATGGCATGATCCAAAGGTTAGAAGAGATTCAATGTGTCAATCAACATGCTCGCAAAAAACCCCAAAAAATATTGTATTTGAGAGATTTTATGATCTACAAAATGTGGCCACATTTACTTTAAAAGTGATTCAGTCTATAAGGAATGTTTTGGGACTTCAAAATGTAACAAATTTTCATTTAACAACTCATATCTAATGTTAACATTTCTTTATAGCAACAGGTAGCACACACTGGAGCTAGAATAAACATGAACCCATTTTGTATTCTGTATACCATTCCCATTAGAGTTCTACTTTGCAGATAAAGAGGTCACACTGTATTTTTGGCACTCCTTCGTTTGGATACTTAGATCTTCACAAATCTTTGTTCCCTTCTGTTTTACAATACATTTATTAATACTGAACCCAGAGTTGCTATGGTTGGTCTACACAGTATACTAAAGCATATCAATTAGCAGAGCACATCATAATCCATCTTGGCATCCAAGGTCAAATTTTACAAACAGCAATAAGCAGAATATTTCCACTCTCACATCTCAGTAAAAAAGATCCTTCAAGGGGTACAATATGCTATAAGCTCAGAAATTATTCCACCATAGTGGGAAGGTGATGGCCTAGTGGTATTATCGCTAGACTATTAATCCAGAAACTCAGCTAATGTTCTGGTGACCCGAGCTTGAATCCCACCACAGATGGTGGAATTTGAAATCAATACAAAAAAAAAATCCACTGATGACCATGAAACCATTGTTGATTGTTGGAAAACCCCAGCTGGTTCACTAATGTCCTTAGGAAGAAAATCTGCTGTCTTACCTGGTCTGGCCTACTGTGACTCCAGAGCAACAGCAATGTGGTTGACTCTCAACTGCCTCCAAGGGCAACTAGGGATGGGTAATAAATGCTGGCCAACCAGTGACGCCATGTCCCATTAAAAACTAAATTTAAAGCGGTTCATTTACTGAAAATTGCTAGAGCACAATTTGGTTTGATTCTCACTCATGTGAGCTGGTAAAGTAAGTTGAACCATATTGGCAATCTTGAATAAGGTAGATAAAATTATTTTCCTCAAGAAACTCTAGCACTTAGAACGCACATTCTTTCCAAGGCGGGGATAGGATGGAATCCTGTGAACAGTATTTGAGTGACAATACAATTACTTTTGTCCTGCAAACAAGGAACACTGGCAATGATACTAGTTTCGGAAATACTTCCCTCCGGATATCGTCAAAGGCGATAACCATTGAGAAACAATGCTGTGACTGAACAACTTCAGTTGATTTATTGTCACATGTATTGGTATACAGTGAAAAGCATTGTTTCTTGATGTTAAACAAGCATACCATTCATAGAGAAGGAAAGAAGAGGGTGTAGAATGTAATACTACAGTCATAGCTAGGGCGTGCAGAAAGATCAACTTAATGCGAGGCGGATCCATTCAAAAGTCTGATGGCAGCAGGGAAGAAGCTGTTCTTACATCCAATCCCATCCTAACCAATTAACTAATTAACTGTATCACACACTGAAATACCATTCAAGCAATGCAAGTAAACACTTGGCAAATATCCATTCTGAATTACAAGGCATTTACTTACCTCCACTTGGAATCCAAGAACAAAGGCCTTTACAAAGTCTTCAGCCTTTGTAAGTGAGCTTAGATCATGTGTGTCTTTACATGTCTAGCAAAGAATTGCAGAAATATTTTACAAAACAGCAACAGGAGTTAAGCATTCAACTTTCATTAAAATACAAATTTCAACATGAGGCAGCATGGTGGTTAGCATTGCTGCCTCTCAGCACCAGGGGCCTGAGTTCAATTCCCAGCTTGGGTCACTTAGTGTGGAGTTTGCACATCCTCCCCATGTCTGTGTGGGTTTCCTCTGCGTACTCCAGTTTTCTCCCGCAACCCAAAGATGTGCAGGTTAGGAGGATTGTCCATGCTAACTTGCCCATTAGTATCAGAGAGATTAGCAGGGTAAATATATATGGTTACAAGGATATGGTCAGGGTGGGATTGGCGTTGGTGCAAGCTCAATGGGTCTCCTTCTGCCAAAACACCAGTTACACCAGAACCAGAAAATGTTGAAAATACTCAGTAGGTCCGGCAGCGTTTGGCGAGAAAACAAATGAGTTAAAATTTTATTTGTCGGAACTAGCATTGACCCGAAACATCTCCCTTCACAGACAATGCCTGATCTGCTGAATATTTCCAGCTTTGTCTGATTTTAATTTCAGATTCCCAACATCTGCAATATTTTTTTGTAAAAGCTACAAATTTAGTCTCTCACAACATCCACTTAAAAAGTTACTATACTTGGACCTCTGTCCAAAAAAAATCAACGAATCAGACTTGAGCCTGTAACACAAGAGTGAGCTCAAAAACCTGGCTGCATTGTATGACTTATTAAACAACAAGATGATTTGGATTGTGTCTAAGATCAATTAAAAACAAATTTAAGAGTATTTTTGTTCTTAAAAGCTAACCTTAACTGCAATGTGACAGAACTAGTGCAATTATAGAGATAATTTCATATTAACTGAGAAATTGTGAAACAAGATTATAGATTCTGGGTTAGAAAACAAGGCAGTGAGTTATTGGGATCTGGAATGCAATACCTGGAGGTGCAATGGTGGCTTCTACAAGAGAATTGGATAACTACTTGAGGAGAAGAGATTCAGAGGGTACCAGGGGAAAAAGGTGAGGAAGTGGAATGAGGTGAGCAGCTCTTAGAGAACCAGCACTGATGTAATGGGCCAAATTACATCTGTGCTGGCTCTCACTCTCCTTGTCCCACTCCCTGTACTGTAACAATTTGATGATTCTCTTTTGGATAATCTGCCATTTTAAACATAGTGTAACATGTTCCACACAGAAGAAAAGTGACAATTCTCCCTCATACCCTGCGAACAACACCCAAACTAAAACAGCACCCAATATTGCTGGTCAAATCTTTAAATACGTTTTATTTAATTCTGTAACTTCATTGCTGTGTATAATTACCTTAATTTCAACATTCCTGGTTCTTAGGTTAAATCTCACTTGCAGCTGCAAGTTTTCGACAATTGGGGTAAAGATTTTTAACCAGTTTTCTTTCAGTGGTGTATATCTATGTGAGGGTATAGGTACAGTGCGAAATTCAGCTTTCCCATCCTAAGAGGAAAAATGGACACCACACAGGATTAATGTAACATTGAACAACAACCTCGAAAAGGGATGAGGAGAAAAGGGGGAAGAATCACACCGATTTAAAACAATCAACTGCTCCCAGCCTGCCTTTCCATTCAGAAGTTTTCTTGGTCTCTCTCACCTGCTGCTTCCATCACCTCTAAGGCCAGTAAAAATCTGAGCAAAAATAATATTGCAAAGGTCACCAATCTGAAACATCAACCCTGCTCCTCTCTCCACAGCTGCTGCCAGAATGTTTCCAACACCTTGTTTTTGTTTTAAATCATTCATGGGACATGGGCGTCACTGGCTAGACTAGCATTTATTGCCCATCCTTAGTTTAACGTTTATTTATTAGTGTCACAAGTAGACTTACATTAACATTGCAACGAAGTTACTGTGAAAATCCCGTAGTCACCACACTCCGGCACCTGTTCGGGTACACCGAAGGAGAACTTAGCACGGCCAATGCACCTAACCAGTACATCTTCCGGACTGCGGGAAGAAATCAGAGCACTGGAGGAAACCCACGCAGACATGGCGAGAACGCACAGACAGTGACCCAAGCTGGGAACCGAACCCAGGTCCCTGGCACTGTGAGGCTGAAGTGCTAACCACTGTGCTGCCCAAGTTGCCCTTGAGAAGGTGGTGGTGAGCTGCCTTCTTGAATCGCTGCAGTCCTCGTGCTGTGGGTTGACCCACGACGCCGTTAGGGAGGGAATTCCAGGATTTTGACCCAGCGATTGTGAAGTAATATATATTTTAGATTCTTAGTATTGGTAATATTATGCTTCATGCTGACTGTTTTGACTAATCCAGAACACACTGATTGACGATCTGTACCACTCTCTGAATCTTTTCCCAATATCTCAGGAAATAAAAGGAACATGATAATAAAATTGGATGAATAGTAAAAAGCAGAGAGCATTGGTCAATGAATATATTTTGGCCAGACAAAGGTATGTAGTGATGTTCCCCAAGGGTCAGTATTAGAATCTTTTTCCTGATTTTATGGGATGTGGGTGTCATTGGCTAGGCTAGCATTTATTGCCCATCCCTAGTTACCCTTCATAAGGGTGGCCGTGAGCTGCCTTCTTGAACTGTTGCACTCGCTGAGGTGTAGGTACATAGCATGCTGTTAGGGAGTTCCAGGATTTTGACCCAGTGAGAGTGAAGAAACAGCTGATATATTTCCATGAGTGGTTTGGAGGGGAAACTCCGGGTGGTGTTCCCAGGCATCTGTTGGTCTTGTCCTTCTTGATGGTAGCAGTCATGGGTTTAGAAGGTGCAGCCTAAGGAACATTGATGAATTCCTGGACAGCATCTTATAGATGGTACACTCTGCTGTCACTGTTCAGAAGTGGTGGAGGAATTGAATGCTTGTGGACTGTTTTGTCCTGGATGGTGTCAAGCTTCTTCAGTGTTGTTGGAGCTGCACCCATCCAGGCAAGTGGGGAGTATTCCATCACACTCCTGACTTGATTGAACTCCAACCACCACAACCTTCTTCCTTTGTGCCAGGTATGACTCCAATCAGCAGAGTTTTCCCCTTCATTCCCACTGAGTCCACATTTGCAAGGGCTCCTTGATGTCACACTTGGTCTAGCACTGCCTTGATGTCAAGGGCAGTCACTCTCACCTCACCTCTGGATTTCAGCTCTTTTGTCCCTGTAACGAGGTTAGGAGTTAATTGACCCTGGTGGAACCAAAACTGAATATCAGCGAGTAACTGCCACTTGATAGTGCTGTCGATGAGACTTTCCATCACTTTACTGCTGATCGAGAGTAGACTGATTGGGCAGTAATTGGCCAGGCTGGATTTGTCCTGCTTTTTGTGTACAGGACATAACTGGGCAATTTTCCACATTGTTGGATAGATGCCAGTGTTGCAACTGTACTGGAAGAGCTTGGCTAGGGGAGCAGAAATTTCCAGAGCACAAGTGCTCCCAGAGGAAAGATGTGCTGGCATTGGCTGTGCAAATTCTGCCTCAGTGTACCTGAACAGGTACCAGAGTGTGGCAACTAGGGGATTTTCACAGTAACTTCATTGCAGTGTTAATGTAAGCCTACTTGTGACAGTAATAAACTTAAAATTTGTTGAGAGTCAGTGCAGACACAATGGGCTGATCAATCCCTTTCTGTACTGTAACAATTCAGTGATAATTTGCCCACCCTGAGCTTAAGCTAATCAGTCTACAATTAGTTGGCCTATCCCTTCTTAACGTGGAGATGTGAGTGTTGAACTGGGCTAAATACAGCAAGAAGTCTCACAACACCAGGTTAAAGTCCAACAGGTTTATTTGGTAGCAAACGTCACTAGCTTTCGGAGCGCTGCTCCTTTGTCAGGTGACTGGAGAATTCCCACTCACCTGGCGAAGAAGCAGAGCTCTGAAAGCTCGTGATTCCAAATAAACCTGTTGGACTTTAACCTGGTATTGTGGTGGGGGACAAGGGGGGGAGGTGGTGGGGGACAAGGGGGGGAGGGGAAGGTGGTGGGGGACAACGGGGGGGGGGAGAAGGTGGTGGGGGACAACGGGGGGGGGGAGAAGGTGGTGGGGGACAACGGGGGGGGGGGAGAAGGTGGTGGGGGACAACGGGGGGGGGGAGAAGGTGGTGGGGGACAACGGGGGGGGGGAGAAGGTGGTGGGGGACAACGGGGGGGGGGGGAGAAGGTGGTGGGGGACAACGGGGGGGGGGGGGAGAAGGTGGTGGGGGACAATGGGGGGGCCTGGGGGGTGTGGTTGAAGAGGGGAAGGGGGGGATATTGTGGCCATGGGGGGTGGGGGGGTGTTGATGGATAGTGCGGGATCGGAGCGGATCCACGTTTCCCTCACCAGGAGGTGCTGTGACACGGCGGGGAACTGGGGCCTTTTCCGAGGCTGCGGCTGCTCCGTCTCCATGCTCTCCGCTCCGGCCTCCAGCTTCCGCTTGGCCCGCTTCTTGGGCATGATGAAGGCCTCAGGATCCGGCTGAGCCTCCGGGCCCTTCTCCATCTCCTTCCCTGCTTCCGCCGCCATGACAGCCACTCCAAAAAGACCCCCTACAGGCCTGCCCGCGACACTCGCCTGATTCACTCTCTCGCAGGGCTGCCCGCGCCACTCGCCTGATTCCGCCACCCCATTGCCAGAGATAGACCCTATTCACCGCGACGTCAGCGGGCTCGCCAGGACCCTTGCTGACATGCGCACTGCACAACGCCCCTTGCAGCAGCTTCAATTCCTAGTTTCAGCTCTAGACAAAAAGGTAAAGGCTATTTATGAGTCACACATAGGCTTACATTAACATTACAATGAAGTCACTGTGAAAATCCCCTAGTCTCCATACTCTGGCACCTGTTCAGGTACACCGAGGCAGAATTTAGCATGGCCAATTCGCCTAACAAGCACAGCTTTCAGACTGTGGGAGGAAACCGGAGCATCCGGAGGAAACCCACGCAGACATGGGGAGAACATGCAGACTCCACACAGATAGTGATCCGAGCTGGGAATCAAACCCGCGTCCTTGGCACTGTGAGGCAGCAGTGCTGACCACTGTGCCATCATGCTGCTGTATCATATAAAAAATATCTATAATTAAGAACATACTGATGACCATGAAACCATTGCTGATTGTCGGAAAAATTCATCTGGTTCACTAATGTCCTTTAGGGAACGAAAACTGCCATCCTGACCTGGTCTGGTATACAGGTGACTCCGGAGCCACAGCAGTGCAGTTGACTCTCAACTGCCCTCCAAAGGCAACTAGGGGTGGACAATAAATGCTGGCCAGTGATGCCTATGTCCCATGAATTAAAAATAAACATATATACACATATTGTCTTTCAATCCCCATGAATTCCCAATGTCCTTTATAGCCAATGAAGTACTTTTTGAAATAGCTTAGTAGTAAAACTGTGCAGCAGGGACAAGTTAGGTCTAAGGGCCTGTTTCCATGCTGTAAACTGCTATGATTCTATGAAATGCAGCCACGGTTATAATGAAGGAAATGCAACATTAACTTTGGGCATAGCAAGCTCCCACAAGCACCAAGGTAACAACAAACAGGATTAATTTTTAGAGTTCAATATGATTCTTCTGCAGATCTAGTTCCGAAGAAGAGTTATATTGAACTCAAAACATTAACAATGTTTCTCTCTTCACAGATGCTGCCAGACCTTTTTTATGGTCTGGGACATGGGTGTTGCTGGCTGGCCAGCATTTATTGCCCATCCCTAGTTGCCCGTGAAGGGGCAGTTGAAAGTCAACCACTTTGCTGTGATCCTGGAGTCATATGTAGGCCAGACCAGGTAAGGACATTAGTGAACCAGATGGATCTTTCCAATAATGAACAATGGTTTCATCAGTTGGTTTTTAATTCCAGAATTTTTTTATTGAATTCAAATTCCACTACCTACTGTAGCAGGATTTGAACCCAGGCCCCAAGAAAATTAACTGAGTTTCTGGATTAATAATCAAGTGATAATACCATTAGAAAGGCCAATGTACTTAACCAGCATGTATTTTGGACTGTGGGAGGAAACTGGAGTAACTGGCAGGAAACCCACATAGACACGGGGAGAATGTGCAAACTCCACACAGTCAGTGGCCCAAGCCGGGAATTGAATTTGGATCCCTGGCGCTCTAAGGCAGCAGTGTTAACCACTGTGCCACTGTGCTACCATTAGACCATTACCTCCCTGCTGAGGTTTTCCAACATTTCTTGATTATTTCAGATCTCTAGCAGAACTGAAGTCATTGGGAATCAGAAGAAAACTCACTGTTAGTTAGTGTCATACTAGCAGAAAAGAAAGTAGTTGTTTTTGTTGGAAGTTAATCATTTCAGTTCTGGGACATTGCTTCAGAATTTCCTCAGGGTAATGTCCAAGGTTCAACCGTCTTAAGCTGTTTCATCAAAGGCCTTCCTTTCATCACAACTCAAAAGTGGGGTTACTTACTGATGATGTCCAGTGTCATTTGTGATTCCTCAGATACTGAAGCTGTCCATGTCCATAAGCAGCAATGCCTGGACAATATCCAGGCTTGGGCTGGTAAATGGCACATAACATTAGAAACAAAGAGCAGTACAGTTCAGGAACAAGCCCTTTGGCTCACCAAGCCAGCGCTGGCAATGATACCTTTCTAAACTAAAGATCTTTTGCCTCTATGTGGTCTGTATCCCTCTATTCATTGCCTATTCATGTATCTGTCAAGATGCCTCTTAATCATTGCTATCATGTCTGCTTCTACCACTTCCTCTGGCAGTGCATTCCAGACATTTATCACCCCCTGTATAAAAAAACCTGCCTCTCACACCTCCTTTACACTTTCCCCTTTTTACTTTAAACCTATGCCCTCTCATAATTGACATTTCTACTCTGGAAAAAGGACTCTGACTATTTATTCTATCCATGCTTCTCATCATTTTATAAACTTCTGTCAGGTTGTTGCTCAGCTTCTGATGTTCAAATGAAAACAAACCAAGTTTGTCCAATCTCTCTTCCTAACTAATACCTTCCAAACCAGGCATGGGCATCTCCAATGGAATTTACAGGTTAGATGGATTGGCTATGCTAAATTGTCCCTTAATGTCCAAAGATATGTAGGCTAGATGCATTGGCCTTGGCAAATGCACAGGGTTATGGGTATAGGCTGGGGAGGTAGGTTGTTGGGTTTGGGTAAGATGCTGTTTTGGAGATTTGGAGCACACCTGATAGGCTAAATGGTCCCCTTCTGCACTTTAGGGGTGCTATGATATCATGGTTATAATCAGGAACTAACCATCTCCCCTTGATATTCAAGGCATTGTGTCAGGTGAGTGGCGAAGGCCACTTGACTTTCACCTGACGAAGGAACAGTGTTCTGAAAGCTAGTGGCGTTTACTACCAAATAAACTTGTTGGATTTTAACCTGGTGTTGTGAGACTTCTTAATGTGTTTACCCCAGTCCAACGCCAGCATCTCCACATCATGACTACTACTTAAAAGGCATAATTCAGGAATGTGATGGAATACTCTCCACTTGCCTGGATGAGCATTGCTCAAACAACACTCAGCAAAATTGATGGGTGGCACAGTAGTTAGCACTGCTGCCACACAGTGCCAGGGATCCAGGTTCAATTCCGGCCTTGTGTAACTATTTGTGTGGAGTATGCACATTCTCCCCTTGTCTGCGTGGGTTTCCTCAGGGTGATCCAGATTCCTCCCACAATTCAAAGATGTGCTGGTTAGGTGAATTAACTATGCTAAATTGCCCCTTCGCATCCCAAGATGTGTAGCTTAGATGGATTAACGGTGTAAATATGTGGGTGCAATGGGGATAGGGTCTGGGTGGGATGTTCTGTCGGAATCAGTGCAGACTTGAGGGGCCAAATGTCCTGTTTCTGCCCTGTAGAGATTCTATGATATGCTGATGATAGAATCGTGGAACTCCCTTCATAAACAGCACTGTGGGTGTCCACATGAAGTTACCATGCCACCACATGCTCAAGGGTTGGGCGATAAATATTGGTCCAGCCAGCGATACCCACACCCCGTGAATGAATAAGAGTTTGTTTATTTATTAGTGTCACAAGTAGGCTTACATTAACACTGCAATGAAGTTACTGTGAAAATCCTTGAGTCACCACACTCCAGCACCTGTTTGGGTGCACTGAGGGAGAACTTATTAGCATGGCCATTAGTTAGCACTGCTGCCTCACAGCACCAGGGACCTGGGTTCGATTCCTGGCTTGGGTCACTGCATGGAGTTTGCACTCTCTCCTTGTGTCTACATGGGTTTCCTCTGGGGGCTTTGATTTCCTCCCATAGTCCAAAGATGTACAGGTTTGGTGCATTGGCACCTAACCTGTACAGCATACCCCTTAGTGTCCTGGGATGCTTTGGTTTGAGGGATTAATGGGGTAAACATGTGGGATTATAGGGGTGGGGCCTGGGTGCAATTGCTGTTGGTGCAGACTCGATGGGCTGATTGGCTTCCTTCTGCAGTGCAGGGTGTCTATATTTCTATGTCTTTTGGACTGTGGGGGTAAACTGGAGCACCCGGAAGAAACCCCACACAGACACGGGGAGAACATGCAGATTCTGCACAGACAGTGACCCAAGCAGGGAATCGAATGCTGTGAGGCAACAGTGCTAAGGACCGTGCCACCATGCCCTGAATGACAACTGCAGATATGAAAATGCATTCAACGAATAAATTTGGAATACGGGGCCAGACCTATTGTAAAGTGATAATGAAAATGATGGCGATGAAGATGAGGATGGATTGTTGTTAAAAACCCAGCTGCTGGCAGATGGCCGCTGTGGTGACAGTATGGAGCAGCGGGGCTGAATGGCCTTCGCCACGTGGTGTGCCACAGCTGGTTTGGCCGCACATGCGCAAACCTGGCCAGGGCGGGCCGACCGCACATGCGCAGAGCTGGGCCAGGGCCAGGGCCGCGCTGGCCGCACATGCGCAGAGCTGTCAGGGACTCGAAATGCACATGCGCAGAGATGGCCACGGCCGGGCTGGCCGCATATGCGCAGAGCTGGCCAGGGCCAGACTGGCCGCACGTGCGCAGTGCTGGCCAGGGCCGGGCTGGCCGCACATGCGCAGTGCTGTCGGGGTAGTGGGGGAGGGGACACTATGAGCTCGGCGCTGGAGAAGCCGCAGATCATCAGCCACATCCAGAAATCCCTTAACTACACCCTGTTCGACTGCAAATGGATCCCGTGCAGTGCCAAATTCGTCTGCATGGGCAACTTCGCCCGCGGCAGCGGCGTGCTGCAGGTCTACGAGGTGTCGCACGGCGAGCTGACGCTGGTCAAGGAGGTCGGTGATCGGCCAGGAGAGGCCCAGGCCCCGGGGGTTGCCATAGTGACCGGAGCTACCTTGGGGCAAACTTTCTTTCCGGCCGCTTTTCACAACAAATAAGAGCAAATACATTTCACTTTGAGTTATTTTTTAATGTTTACACGTTCACCCAGTTGCTTCTTATCTGACCCTCTCTCTTACCCAAACGTGTTTCTTTAAATCATTTAAAAAAAAAGTGGGCAGCACAAAACACTTAAAGTAGGGAATTAGTGAGTGGTTAGGATCTGCAATGCACAGCCGGAGTGTGTGGCAGGGGCAGCTTCAATTGTGGCTGTCGAAGAGGAATTAGATAATTATCTGAAAATAAATTTGTGTTGTGGGACTAGGCAAGCTGTATTTGCAGGGAGCCAACACGTACATGATGGGCTGACCGGCCTCCTGTGCTCCAACGATTCTAGTTGGATTATTCTCGTTTTAGCAAAAGGAGCTGGTACAGACATGATAGGCAGAATGCCCTGTTGTATTGCATTACAGGAACAAGTATTTTTCATTACATTGCATTCAAAGTACAGAAACAGTCCATTTAGCCCAAATATTTAAATGAAGAGAGATTGCAGCACTTGATGGTACAGAGGGATCTGAGTGTCCTGATACATGAACCAGGAGAAGTCTTTTTGTCATACAGAATTTGATTATTGCTGACATTAAGACATTTTGTTGAAACTTTTCTTAATGTCCTCATGAGGACAATCACAAGAAATACCAACACAAAGTCTAGCAACACCAGGTGAAGGGAGCAGCTTTCCTCAAGCTCGTGATTCCAGATCAGCCTGTTAGACTTGGTGTTCTTATTGTTCCCACCCCAGCCTAAGGCTAGTACCTCCACATCAAGATACCAATCTTGAAAAACAATAACTTTATACTGAGAAGTGGTTTGCTGATTAGTCAGCAAGTGGACTCTGATTGGTGGAGGCATTACCATAGTTAATGGGGACTGACAGTTAACGGCCAAGCATTGTTTGAAAATTTAAACCAGGCATCTGTATTCAATAAGGAATGAATCAATTATTTTGGCTTACTTTGTTTGCACCTGTTTCACACTCTGTGCATTAGTACATGCAGCTTTTAGTATCACAAGGTGAGTCCAATTGACAATCTTAAACAGCCCTCCCATCGTATGTTGTTTCACCCATCAATATCCTTCCATTTACTTTCTCCCTCAGTTCGTGGAGTTGGCTGCACATTCCCCTCTGAATCACAAGGCGCTGGGGCTTAATACCCACTCTAGCAATAAAATCAAAGCTGATTATGCAGTACTGAGGGAGTGCTGCACTATTGAATGTGTAGTCTTTCTGATGCAACATTAAATCAGTGCTGCTTGGGTGGGTGTAAAAACTTCCATGGTAGTATTTTGAGGATGAGCAGGGGTTTGTTGACTATAAATTGGCTGCTCTGTTTCCTACGTTACAATAGTGACTACAATTCAGAACAGCGCATTAATAACTTTAAAGCACTTTGTGACTTTTGGTGGTCACTAAAATGGTAATATAAATGCACTTCTTTTCCTTTTGCTCCTTGAATGCAACTATGCTATTCACTTCAGCTACTCCCTGGAGGAATGAGTTCCACATTCCCATCACTCTGGATAACAAGGTTTCTCCTGAATTCCCCAATTGGATTGACTGATGATCATATATTTATGGCCCTCTTGTTTTAGACTCCCTCATAAGTGGAACTGATTAATATCACTTTAATATGTATTTCAAATCATAATACGGATGTCAGTGATTCTATTCTCAGACCAGAAATTGAGTCTGTGATGGAACAGTATAATTTGAGCATCTTACATTGTGATTGGATACAGCACAGCTCTGTGTAAATAGGAGAAATATGTTAAAGCATCAGTATAATTTGTCAGAAGGTGGTAGGATGCCAGCTGATGTCTGTTAGTCAGTGTCATGGTTTGGTCAATCACAGAGGTTCCAATGAGAGGTAAGCAGAAAGTGAAAGACAAATCCTTCTGCTTCTGATGATGCCCAAAACCTCCCCTTCTGTGTGTGGGAGTGGCAATGCAGGAACATGGAACAGAATTGGCAAAGTACTACTGTGATGAAGGTTGCCAAAACAAGAAAGTTACCACCTATACTGCTGCAGGACATCTGGTGTGTAGCCAGCTAACTGCTTGAACATTGTTGGTATTATACCAAGAGGTGTCCTTGGCTGAGTTGGGCAAAGCTTTCCTTGTAAGAGTTTGTTTCTTTGCTCACAGTGATAAGGTGACAGCAAATTTACCTTGCTGTCGGCATTACTCTTTGATAATGTGCTGGGAGACTAAATATAATCAGAGTCTCTCCAACAGCTTTATTCTGCTCTCACAATAGCCTTGGTGAAACTGCCTTAGAATTCAGAATTGAATGTACTGCTTGCCGAGCCACTTAATCCTCATTTTCCAAACTTGAAAAATAAATCTTTTCAGATTGAAAAATCGAAACCTTTTAAATGCGGCACCTTTGGAGCCACTTCTTTGCAACAGCGATATCTATCAACTGGTGACTTCGATGGAAACCTGCACATTTGGTATGTATTCAAAACCTCGCGAAGCCACAGTTGTACATTTGGAGCTGTGACAAGAATGAAAGATTGTTAAGTAAATAACACCTTGAGAAGGATGGTCATTTTGAAACCTGCTAGGGCAGTCTCTCAGGTCACTGGCAGCATTTATGGGGCATCTAAATTTTCTGATTAAAGGTGTTTGACTGCTGAATGTATTGCCAAAGGGTGGAATTATCTCAGCTTTTGTAGTCAATTGAGGAAGAAAATCCTTTCCTTGTAATCATTCCAGGCGTAAATAGGCAAATTGTAAGTCTTGGAAGTCCCCCTAATGGCTCTGAGTGTACTTTCACCACGTGGGCTGCAGTGGTTCAAGAAGGCGGCTCACCACCACCTTCTCAAGGGCAATTAGGAATGGGCAATAAATGCTGGCCTAGCCAATGACTTCAACACACTGAAATAAAACAAAACTTTGTAAGTTTTGGTTTTCTGCAACTGTCTCAGTTCTTCGTGAATTAAGCTGACAATTCCTGTTTAATAAATTATGGATGGCCTAGTATACATTTTATTATCACATGCCATAATAATTTCTAATACCTCATGCAATGTTACTTTGGTGGGGAGGGGTGTGCTCTGTGGAATTTTGTAATAATAGCACAAAATTCCACACACGGGTGTTCGTTTTTATCTGGCAACTGATTTTAGTTACATATGGGCTGATCGGAAGCACAATGGCAAGCCTTGGCAGTACTTTAAAATAAAAGCAAACTACTGTGGATACTGGAGATCTGAGATAGAAGCAGAAAGTACTAGAATAACCAGCAGGTCTGGGCAGTATCTGTGGACAGAGAAACTGAGTTAACATTTTGAGTCCTGCCTTTGAAGCTGGCTCTGAAAAGTCATATTGGACTCGAAACGCTAACTCTGTTTCTCTCTCCACAGATGCTGCCGAACCTGCTGAGTTTTTCCAGAACTTTCCATTATTATTACTTCAGTATTTTGGCAGACATTATTGTGGATATCCATGGTCACACGCACCCTTATAGGGCATGGAACATAAAGGTGTTGGTTAGACTGATCAATATTTAGCATTAATCTGTGATGATCCTCAGGGGCCTTTACAATTTGAAAATATTTGTCTGAACAATACTAAGATTAGTGGGTTAAACAATCAGGGCAGGTTATATAAAACTATCTTGTATTTCCCCTGAAATTAGAAGATTCGGGGTAATTGATCATGGTATTTAAGGATTAGATGGGATAGAGAAATGACAAGCTCTTTGAGACATTTTGCTGTATTAAAGATATTATGTAAATGCAATTGTTCTCACATTTTAACACCGTGAAACCACTCTGTGCTTCACATGAGCACTTTTGGACAAAAATTGACACTAGTCCAAAAATTAAATATTTGGAGTGGTAATTGAAGGTCTGGCCAAAGATAAAGTTTGTTTTCACAGTGTTTCTAAGGAGGAGAGGGCGAGGTTTGCCAAGGCCAAACCCTAAGGTGCACCAGCTGAAGGAATGGCCTTTTGGCTAAGATCAAGTGTACTATGTGTTCTTATGGCCAAGGTCAAGCGTCAGATCAAGCCCAAGATGGGGTGCAATGCCTTATCTTGTCAGCTTAGATCTTGTTTCTCCCTCTTGTGGGAATCTTGAATTGGATTCCATTTGAAATTGGTTTTTGGAGCAAGCAAGGAGATGGATTTGGATTTGCCCGGTCCACTGTGACCATTGGCTTTGTAACTTTAAGAATGGAGTAAAAATTAAAAAGAAGGATATGTGAGATGAGCAAGAGACCAGAGTTGGAAAAACACAATTGTCAAAGAGTCATGAGGCTGCAGGAAATTATACAGATAGGATGTATTTTAGAGAGCCTGTAACAGCAGGAAATGTGGCGGGCATGAGATAATAATTTTCACTTGTCTTCCTCCTTTTCGTTTTCTGCATGCCACAGCAGATTAAACAGTGGAGGCTATAGACCTGTAGGGGGAGGCATGGCCTGGTGGTACTATCTGGTGGCTAGACCATTAATCCAGAAACCCAGCTAATGTTCTGGGGACCTGGGTTCAAATCCCACCACGACAGATGGTGGAATTTGAGTTCAATAAAAAATATCCTGAATTAAGAATCTACTGATGACTGTGAAACCATTCTCGATTGTTGGATCTGGTGCACTAATGTGCTTTAGGGAAGGAAATCTGTTGCCCTTACCTCGTCTGCCTAGGGCAGCACATGGTTAGCATTGTTGCCTCATAACATCAGGGACCTGGATTCAATTCCTGGCATGAGTTACTGTGTGGAGTCTGCATGTTTTCCCCATGTCTGTGTGGGTTTCCTCCCACAGTCCAAAAGATGTGCAGATTAGGTTGATTGGCCGTGCTAAATTGCATCTTAGTGTCAGCGGGACTAGCAGGGTAAATGTGTGGGATTGTGGGGATGGCTGTTTGGTGGGCTGCTGTTAGTGTAGACCCGATGGGCCGAATGGCCCCCTTCTGCACCGTAGAGATTCTATGGTTCTACATGTGACACAGTAAGAAGTCTCACAACAGGTTAAAGTCCAACCAGTTTATTTAATAGTAAACCCATAAGCTTTCGGAAACGCTGTTCCTTCGTCAGGTGTGTGGTGTTGTGAGACTTCTTACTGTGTTTACCCCAGTCCAACGCCGGCATCTCCACATTATGTCTATGTGTGACTCCAGAGCAGCAACAATGTGATTGACTCTCACCTGTTTTCTGAAGAAGGGTAACTAGGAATGGGCAATAAATGCTGGCCAGGCAGTGATGCCCATGTCCCACAAATGAATAAAGTAAAACCTGCTCAGAGTCAGCTGCAAAGAAGTGGGCATATCAGCAATTTTCCACCATCATGTACTAGGACTGTGATGAAAAATTGTCTTTTCAGTCTGAACCAATGTCCTACCTTCCTATGCCAGCCTATCTGAAATTGCACCTGACAGTACATTTTAAAAAGAAACTCCAGCAAATTTTTGTGAAATGGCCTCTGCTATTTTTGTGATGTTATAAGTGGTTTCAAAGTCACTTGAATTCTCTGCCAGGTTTATTCTGGGGTTTTTCTGAGTTTTCCTCACCTTTCTCATTTCCTTTACCCAGGAATCTGGAGGCTCCAGAGGTGCCAGTGTATTCAGTGAAAGCACACAAGGAGATCATAAACAGCATTGATGGTGTTGGAGGCCTGGGCATTGGGGAAGGAGCCCCAGAAGTGGTTACTGGCAGCAGAGATGGTAAATTTCATTCAAATTATTCCTCTCTTGTGACCCTTAACCTGTTTTCTAGAGTCTGTTTAAATACTGCAGTGATGAAATGGATTGATATGTATGTGTTCACTGCTAAACCCTGGAGCTTTCCTCCAGTAGTGTCTGAACATATAGAAATTTCTTAATTATTATCCTGAAATCACAGAATGGTACATTACAGAAGGAGGTTATTCCGCCTATTGCGTCTGTGCCAGCTCTTTAAAGGAGCTATTCACCTCAGTGTCACTTATAGAATTCCTACAGTGCAGAAGGAGGCCATTCAACCCATCAAGCCTGCACTGACCACAATCCCACCCAGGCCCTACACTGGTTACCCCACATACTTACACTGTTAGTTCCCCTGCCCCTAAGGGGCAATTTAGCATGACCAATCAACCTAACCCGCACATCTTTGGACTGTGGGAGGAAACCAGAGCATCTGGAGGAAACCCATACAGACATGGGGAGAATATTCAAACTCCACACGTACAGATGATCCGAATTCCTCATAGCACTGCATATTTTTCCCCTTAAAGTATCATTAGGATCTCAGTAAATCATGATTTACTTGAGCTTTCTAGATACGTATTGTTTGTGGAGATAGTATTTTCACTTGTAGAGCAGATTTTCACAGTGACTTCATCGCAGTGTTAATGTAAGGCTACTTGTGACACTAATAAAGTAGATTTTAAAGTAAAAGAAAGGAAAAGGTGCCAATGGTTACAGAACTGTCTGGAGAGAGCTGGCGGCAGAGTCACTGTTACTGGACTAGTAATCTGGAAACATGGGCTCACAGCATCTGGTAGAATTTAAAACTCAGTTATTAAAATCTGGAGCTGCAACCTAGTCCATGAAATTATCACACAAACCCACTCTGGCTCACGAATCCCCTTTCAGCAAGGAAATCTGTCCTTACCTAGTCATAGAGGTTTACTGCATGGAAACAGGCCTCTCGGCCCAACTTGTCCATGCTGCCCCTTTTTTTAATCACTAAATTAGTCCCAATTGCCTGCATTTGGCCCATATTCCTCTGTACCCATGTTACCCATGTAACTGTCTTAAGCGTTTTTAAAAGACAAAATCGTACCTGCCTCTGTTACTACCTCTGGCAGCTTGTTCCAAACACTCACCACCCTCTGTGTGAAAAAATTGCCCCTCTGGACACTTTTGTATCTCTCCCCTCTCATCTTAAACCTATGCCGTCTTGTTTTAGACTCCCCTACCTTTTGGAAATGATATTGACTATCTAGCTGATCTACACCCCTCATTATTTTATAGACCTCTATAACTTCACCCCTCAGTTTCTTGTGTTCCAGGGGAAAAAGTCCCGGGCTATCCAGACTCTCCTTATAACTCAAACCATCAAGTACTGTAGCATCTGGAGCCTTTAGCGTTAAGATTCTCTGTGCTGCTTTTTAGTTGCATGAATGGACCATGTAAGAAGTCTGGCGTGATATACACCTTAAAGGTAGACTCCTTAGCAATGTGCTAACACAGTAGATCTATTCTTAAAGAACCCACTTGAAGCAAAATAATAGATTATGCTTTTTCTGGACAATTTGCTGATGTCATTACATTTTGTAGAACAAAATCAGATGCAGATGTCAGTGAGGGGTAGATTAAACTTGATTGCTTGGATTTGGCTTGTTGAAAGTTGCTGACAATGTCAAGGTTTGCTTTATGTGCCATTTACTCACTGTAAATGAAACTGGGCAGGATTTTCTGGCCACGCTTGCCGGAAAATTCCGCCTGAGGCCAATAGACGTTTGCATGGCCCGGCCCCACTGCCCGCTGCAATTCCTGTGGCATGCAGGAGGGGAAAAAAATCCCTCCTTTGTGAGTGAGCATTACCTCGTGCAAATTAGTGAATATAGATTGTATTTTGTGCTTTTGAAAGGAATGGTAAAAGTCTGGGACCCAAGGCAAAAAGACACTCCAGTGGCAAACATGCAGCCCGCAGATGGAGATACAAGGCGGGATTGTTGGTCTGTAGCATTCGGTAGGTGTTAAATATAATTTATATATTTTATATATACGTATACGCACTCTGATTTTTCTTGATCCTATGTTTGTATTGAAATCGTCCGTGATGATTAGTACCTTCGCAGGAGAACTTGGGGAGGAGTTGAGTGTGCATTGATGTTTTACAACATTATTCTTTACTTTAAAATAGACAGTGCCCTGCGAATGGGTCAAATTTGACCGTAATGGACATAATAAGCATGAGATTATTTGAACTGAAGATGGTTTGATATATCAAATGGCCTTCAGTTTCAGAATTTGACTATCGATTTTTTTCCTGACTTTTAATAATAGATGTTGTTTGTAGGTGATGTATGGGCACATGGAACAAGAGAGTTTTTCTCCATACATTATCTACAGCTTGACTAATTGTGTGTTTAACTTGACTCAATATGCAACAAAGCTCTAGAACATCAATATTATTTCAGATTTCTCTTGTTCTGAACTCCTGGCTTCAGTTGACTTTGTTCTTTTTCCTGAACTCTCTCCTTTGGTGATGCCTTCATGGACAGGTCATGCGTACAGCTGTCAGGAGCGCTGTGTGTGCGCTGGATATGATAATGGTGATATCAAGCTATTTGATCTAAGAACTATGTCGCTTCGCTGGGAAAAAAACATCAGGAATGGGGTAAGGAATAAAGCAGATTTTAACCTGGGTGCAAAACCCAGAAGCTCCCCTTCTGGTTGTGACATGGTGATTACATGGCAGAATGTAAAAACCATGACACAATAGCGAACATCTTGCATCACATGATTTGCAGTTCGCTATTTTGTAGTAACTGCTTTTTAAAATAAACTTTTTTCCCTCTTTGTGTTTTCTGTTCCTTCAGTCTCTCTGCCTTGCAATTCTTTCTCTTGTCTTGCAATTGATGTGTAAGTTTCTATTAGGGCCATTGCTCACAACCACAAGGAAGTGCCTCCACTTTCTCCTTGGATGTAAATAGTACTCTGGGAGATACAGAAAGTTAACTTTTCTTCCTGAGTTCCTTTCCTTACTTGTAAACAAGTTGAAGGGTGGAAAAATTGGAGAAACTATATTTATTGCTGGAGGGCTGTTTCTGCTGTGAATATTCAGAAAATGGTTTTAGGAGAAAGTGTCACAATAACCCCTAACTTCATGACCTGCTGCAAACTGGGTAGAATCGTTCTGGTCCCATGGAGATTTGGAGAAGGTGTGAGGGCCTGAACCAAAGTGTGTTGGGGCTGTTCCCTGATGTCTGGAGGTTTTCGAGAAGGTGAACTCCCTGAGGGCAGCAGCTGCCTGCCTGTCCGTGGCAGGGAGACAATCATGGCATTTAACAGGGCAATTAGCTCTTAATTGTGCTCAGTGAAAATCCTGCTGAAAGGTTGTGTCAGGAGCCTAGAATCGCAGTGATGATGGCCTCATGGTGGGATGTCAGAGGGCGATTGGGAAAATTCAGCAGATCTGACAATGTCTGCGGAGAGAGAAGGTGTTAACTTTGAGTCCAAAATGACCCTTTTTCAGGACACAGGCTTTTGTACATTATTGGGCAGAGTTTTCTCCCCTTCACACTGACAGCCCTTACTGCTTCAGGTCTTCATTTTTATTCAACCCTCCAAAGATTTTTGACAGTGCCTCCAATGTGAAGCCATCTCCATCTTCCTCACCTCTCCCTATGGGGCTGCTGACCATTCAGCCTTGTGAGTCCCACCTGTCCTTACCCCTGGCCCCTTTAACTCCCCCTCCCTCCCCTGCCAGCCCCTTTAACTCTTCCCCTTCCCAGGCCCTCACTCGAGTCTCCTAACAAGCACCCCCGCCGCCCCCCCCCCCCCCCCTTCCCCTTCCCCTTCCCCTTCCCCTCCTGAGACTTACCTGGGGATGCTTGTAGTCCCAGTTTTGACCACAACTCTCTTCAGGTGCTGATGGGACTCTAGAGTTGCCAGGGCGGGCTCTGCTGTTCTGAAGGGCAGGAGTCCCAAACTGCAGTAATTAAGACTGCTCATAGAGTATTATTGCTCAGGGCAGCAAGATTTCACCTTGATGTGGTGCCAACCAACTTCCTTGTAAAATCCACCTCATGCACCCTTCCTCTGATCTCTCTACAGAGACAGGGGTGGGACTTTCCAACTCCCCGTGCTGTGTTTTATGGCGATGGGAGGAAGCCCACCATTGGCTGATCATCCGGTCACACTGCTGTCTCCGACCTTTCCCATTGTACCCCATCTTCGGATGGGGGGGAAATCACAACGGGGAAGATTTTCCCTGCGGGAACAGCTAGAAAGTTCCGGCCAGTGTGTACTGATTTGAAAATCATGGAACACCTGGCTTTTGTTCAGATTTGTCCAGAATGACACTTGGTTTAAGCCACTCTTGAATGAAGACCGGAAGATGGGCAATGAGTGTGGATGGCTGTCAACTTTGAAGGGGTTGTGCCTTTGGTTTAAAACAACAATGCCAGCTTGTCCTGCCATTATTTTATATTCTTACAATTACTTGGTATTAAATAACAAAAAACCGTTTGATCAAGAAAAAAAGTAACTTTTTTCATGAATTCTACATTTGCATTTTCCACACATCCAATGTAATAAACCAAAATATTTATTGGGTTTCTTTTTATAATAACATTTCCTTTCTTTTAAAAATGAAACTTTCTGGACATTGACAGCCAAACATGTTCTTGTTTTTACAGGTTTGTTGTGTTGAGTTTGACAGAAAGGATATCAACATGAATAAACTGGTGGCCACTTCCCTGGAGGGAAAGTTTCACGTGTTTGACCTGAGGACCCAGCACCCGACAAAGGGTTTTGCTTCAGTCAGTGAAAAGGTATTTAATTCTGAGGAGGCAGAGTTCCCGTGGTCTGTAAGGATTGATACAGAATGATGCCATACAGGAAGTTTACGGTGCAGAATGAGGCCATGTGGCCTATCGTGTTCATGCTGATGGCAAAATGAGCCAACCAGCCCAATCCCATCTCAATGTTTTGTCCATAGCCCTCCACGCTGCAGCAGTTATGGCGTCCCACCTGTATTGAGGCTGCACTCTTACCTTTTCTATATATATCATATATATAAAGTTTATTTATTAGTCACAAGTAAGCTTACATTAACACTGCAGTGAAGTTACTGTGAAAATCACCTAGTCGTCACACTCCTGCACCTGTTCGGGTACACTGAGGAAGAATTTAGCATAACTAATGCACCTAACTGTACGCCGTTCGGACTGTGGAAGGAAACCGGAGCAGCCAGAGGAAACCCAAGCAGACATGGGGAGAACGGGCAGACTCCACCCAGACACTCAGCCAAGCTGGGAATCGAGCACGGGTCTCTGATGCCGTGAGGCAGCAGTGCTAACTAGTGTGCCACCATGCCGGGTTTGATCTAACTGTTTGTTTCATAAGCAAATGCCACAGATTGCCACATAACACACTAATCAAATATAGAATTATACAATGGTTCCATCATAGAAGGAGGCCATTCAGTCAGTCATGTTAATGCTGGCCTTCGAGCATAGAAACTAGACGTAAGGGTAAACCTTTCTGCCTGCTCCATCATTCATTTTGATCATGGCTGATCATCAAATTCAATATCCTGGTTTTGCCCCACCGCCCCCCACAATGTCCCTTGATCCCATTAGCTCCAAAAGATTGTTCCACTCTCCTGCCTTTTTCCCTCTGGCCTGGCAATTTCTTTTCTCTTCAGGTAATTATCTAATAAGTTTTTGAAAGCCATGATTGAACCTACTTCCACCACTCTGTCAGGCAGTGCATTCAGACTCCAGCCTCATCACAAGTAGCACTTATTGAAGGAACTAACCTGAAATCTACTCCTTATCACAAGTATCATTGTGTAAAATTGCCCCTTCAGCGCAGCCATTTAAACTGTCCAAATAGTATATCAGATGTCCACTTACCGTTACTGACTAACAGAAAATATTATAACATTCCAGTTGATTCACAGCAGTCGAACAGTGAGCATTATCTCAAATACTCAGTGCCAGACAAAGCTGAGTTAATGGATGGATGTAATCTTTCCTAAATGGTCCTCAACATCAATACTCTGGGGAAATTCTGGACTGAGTGCAACTAAATCATAGCATAGCTTCGCTAATCAAAAAATTAAAATAATGTTTCAGACAGCAATCATTCCGAGAGCAGCACTCTTGCTCCTGTCCTGTCAACCAATGATTTGTGCACAGTGTGAAATCATTATTGCTTTTTTTCTTCACGGAGAGGATTTGGAATCTGTAGGGCTCTCAAGCTTTTAAAGCAAAGTGAAATGGCACAGAGTTGGAAAGGTTGCAGGAATGAGCAATGTAAGCTGAAAGCAGATAATTCAGTTCTGGAGAATTTACAATGCACAGTCTTATGCGGTGAGCATCTGCCACCTCGCTCCCAGCCGAATAACCAGATATTTGACTTGATTTTGATTTATTTAATGACGTATATTAGTATACAGTGAAAAGTATTGTTTCTTGTGCCCTGTATAGTTCATAGAGAAGGAAAGGAGGGGGTGCAGAATGTAGTGTTACATTCATAGATAGGGTGAAGTGTAGATCAACCTAATATGAGGTAGGTCCATTCAAAAATCTGATGGCAGGAGGGAAGAAGCTGTTCTTGAGTCGGTTGGTATGTGACCTCAGACCTTTATATCTTTTTCCTGATGGTAGAAGATAGAAGAGAGAATGACTGAGGTGTGTGGGTCCTTGATTGTGCTGATTGCTTTTCTGAGGCAGCGAGAAGCGTAGGCAGAGTCAGTGGATGGGAGGCTGGTTTGTGTGATGGACAGGGCTTCATTCATGACCCTTTGTAGTTTCTTGCAGTCATGAGTAGAGCAGAAGCCATATCAAACTGTGATACAACCAGAAAGAATGCTTTCTATGGTGCAACTGTAAAAGTTGATGAGAGTTGTAGTGACTTGCCAAACTTCCTTAGCCTCCTGAGAAAGGAGAGGACTTTCTTAATTATAGTGTTGGCATGGGAGGACGAGGACCAGGACCCATTGTTGGTGATCTGGACACCTAGAAACCTGAAGTTCTCGACCATTTTCACTTCATCCTCAGTTGATGTAGACAGGGACATGTCTTCCACTATGCTTCTGAGGCTGACAACTATCTCATTTGTTTTGTTGACATTGAGGGTGAGATTATTGTCGTTACACCAGTTCACCAGATTCTCTGTCTCGTTTCTGTACTCTGTCTCATCATTGTTTGAGATCTGACCCATTACGGTGATGTCATCAGTAAACTTGAAAATCGGGTTAAAGGGGAATTTGGCCACAAGGTCACAGGTGTATAAGGGATATAGTAGGGGGCTGAGAACACAGCCTTGTGGGACACCGGTGATTGTGGAGGAGATGTTGTTGCCTATCCTTACTGATTGTGGTCTGTGAGTTAGGAAGTTCAGGGTCCAGTTGCAGAGGGAGGAGCTGAGCCCCAGATATATTTGGGATCTCAAGCAGTTGTTCCTTTGACTGCAGAGGCCTAAATGCTCATGAGGGACAGTTCTTTTTGTGTGGCTTTAATCGATAAGATGCTAATGGGTGAATAGAGTGAGGGAGGACTCGAGGTTTGGATAAGTTGAAATTTTCAGAGGGTAGGCAAGGTAGAAGGCTGGTCAGGAGAATGTTGGAGTAGTTGAATCTGGGGGGTTATCAGAGGCATGGCGGAGGTTTTCACCAGCAACTGTCTGTGTATGTGCTGAGAGTTAGAAGAAATCAGTTGCCAGGAAACTGGGGAGCTCTTCACTGGAGAGAATATGACTGGGGTTTATGATATGAAAGATGTTATCAGTGGTATTCCCTGTGCAGCTCTTGTTACCATGTGGAAACAAGATGCGGTTACAGGCAGAGGTGTGTTTGTTTAGGCAGACCGGTGTCCAGTTGTGACTAATGGAGAAGGATATGAGCATGTTCAGGGTTCTGGCAATGATGAGAAGAGCCTTTAGCTGTTATTGTGAAAGGAAGGACTGCGCTCAGTCTGACTGCTCTACTCAAGTCATGGAAGCATCTTGTGCTTCCCTTGATCCCAGTCCTTTAGCTGATGCCCCTGGAACTGACTCCTTCCCACTCCTTTCTCCAGAGGTTTGAAATTGAGCCCTCTGACCCTCACTGTTTCCACTAGAGGAGATGACTGCGAAGCTGTGAGCAGCTTGTGGCTCAGTTCCTCTTTGTAGCAGGGTCGGTTTGGCCAGATTGTAAGATTCAGGAGCCAAACTTACCTAAAGATAGGCAATCGAGCACTTGTAAGTAATTTTAAGGTACCTTATTACAAAGCAGAAGTTTAGGCATGATGCATTTGTTAGATATACAGGAAAAGTGTACAACTTGTAACACTGGGAGCAGAATACAGATCCCGGAGGATGAACAGATGGCCGAGTGCGTGTTGGTCTCAGTCTGTGGTGGCAGCATTTCTGGCCTCTAGTTAAAGTGTTCATGAACTCTTCCCTCGATCTTCCCCCATCTTCCCCCTTCTTCACTCATCCACCTCCAGCCTGAAGAACCTGACTTTATTTCTAAGGGCTGGTAGTTTACTCTGTGTCAATCACCTATCCAAAGACTTCTGACCAGGACAGGTACACGAGATGTCAGGGTGGTCACTTTCTCCCACTCTCTGTCACTCAGACTTGATGCCACAATTTTATTTATTGCGTGTTGGGGAAATATTAGATGAGTTTGTTCTTCACCCCGTTGCTGCAATCTGAAATGCACCGTTTGAGAGGATGGCAGAAGCAGTTTTCATACTAACTTTCAAAAGGGAATTGGATAAATAACTTGGAAAGGAGAATATTTACATCAGAGCAGAGAGGGGGGGGGCAAATCTAACCCTTTCAGAAAACTTGTACAAAAACAGTCGGCTGGATTGGCTTTTTCTGTGCTGCAGAAGCTGATCAGTGATTGCAGCTCCTCGCCTCCCCTTCAAGAGCTTCTAAAGTCCCTCGAGAATCCCTGCTCCAAAATCAGTCAGTGTGCCAACCTGATGCACATGAGGCCTGTGAGTTAACATTGAGTGGGGCTCATAATGATGGCCTCGGGCAACTTTCACTCTTGCTCATCCACCTGTCAATCACCCACTCCCAGTTAAAATAGTCCTGTGAATTTGCCACAGCGGCTCAGCCTGTGGCCAGTATGTGATGCTGGTGTCAGCTGTCCACTGCTGTGGTGAAATGCAAGGCTTGTGTACTGTTGCAGAGATAGCATTTACAGAGCTGCTAATTACTTTCAGTAAAGTGTGTGAGTCAGATCTCTGGTTATTCTTGTTGATAGGCAGGGCAGGTGGTGTTGCTCTGTCTCTCTCTCTCCTGTGTGTTTTTTATATATAAACACAATGCATATGTGTGTCTGCTGCTTTTCCCAGGTGTATAAGTCAACCATCTGGCAGGTTCGTCACTTACCACAAAACAGAGACATCTTCATGACAGCGGGAGGATCTGGCAATCTGCACCTTTGGAAATAGTGAGTTACCTTCTACACACAGTAGGGTGCTTAAATGCGTGTGAATTGTAGGTAAGTTTGAGCTCAAACCTGAGGCACTTTGTTTCTGGCTTCTGTTAAGGCAAGAGGCCGGGGAACTGGATAATAATGTATATTACGGAGCCTTCAGGTGAATGGAAGAGAATAAAAACAAGTTGCCAAGAAGAATTTTATTATTTTGTATTTTTCAATGTTTGTCAGACCGCGATGCTGATTTCCACATCTTCCCCCCCCCCCCCCCCCCCCCACCAGCAAACCCCTCCGTGTCAGTACAGGCGAGGGTCCCATGTCTTTGAAACCCCTTAGTGTTCAACATATCTGAACCCGGCTGAATTTCTGGATTCAAATAACTTAAATAGGCTAGTGGGCCAGCTTTGGCTTGGATGGGATAAGGGGATAGGGTGCGGGAAAGGAAAGGGCCTTGGTAAATGTTCCGTCAGAGATTGATGCAGACTTCTGCAATGTAGGGATTCTGTGATTCTTTGAACCTGTAATATGTTCGATGGTCATTTTATGTTTAATGGGTGCAACGATAGCCTAAGTGGCAAGAGCAAAGCTGAGCTCTGATACATATTGATACCTTAGAACAATTTCTAGTTCATTTTTTGTATAATTGGATTTCCAGAAGTTTCTATGAGGAAAGAGGTTGAGTACAATTTATGGGATGGGTTGATGTTGGTTTTTGCTTTTATATTTAAGCTAAATTTGCGTTGGAATTTCCTAGCAGATACCTTGGTAATTATTATTTATATGAGCGATGCAGAGAATTTAACCTTATTTATTATTGTCTCTGTCTTGCCCATCGAGTTCTGTTTGGAAGTTTTTTTAACTTTTTGAACAGTTGCTCACAAGAATTGTTAGTAAAAAGAACCTGTCTAACTCATAAATGAGAATCAGTGCGAGATAAATGTGCAAGATAAAAGTTTTACAAAGCACCATTTACTGATATGAACAAAGAACAGTACAGTACAGGAAACAGGCCCTTCGGCCCTCCAAGCCTGTGCCGCTCATTGGTCCAACATTTTGAAAGAATATTGAGCTGAAAGGCAGTGGAGTTGGATAATTGGAAAGTTCCTTTAAAGAGCTGGCACCCGTGCAATGGGTTGAATGGCCTTCTATGCTGCATCATCCCATGATCCCTTTTTTTGTTAGATAGAAGCTGAATGATGTGGTTGAAACTGAATGTCTGCTGAATTGACACGTTGCTCTCCTTGTGTTTTTCCCAGCGAATATCCTGCCCAGCGCTCGAAGAAGGACTCTGAGAACATAGACATGGGAGTCGCAGGCACAGTCACACTGCTCCAAAACGTGACCATCTCCACCCAGCCTATAGGCAGCCTTGACTGGAGTCCGGATAAGCAGGGTCTGTGTGTCTGCACTGCATTTGACCAAACAGTCCGAGTTCTGATTGCCACCAAACTTAACCGAGTTTAGCAAATGAGTCAAGGTATTACACAAACTGCTATCTCCATACAACAGCTTAGAGTGCGATATAAAATATCTCAGGATGAATGTAGTAGGAATTTCTAGGGGATTCTAAACTTATATTGCTGAAAAAGGAAACATGCTACTGAAGCTTTTGTCTTGCACTCATCAGACAGGTGGATTCACTTCCCTCAAAGATCCAGAACCTGTAATAAATATCAATAACATGAAATTACTTCGGATATAATTTCCACTTCATTGGTAGAACCTTTATGAACCCACTAAACAATGGTATACAAAACCAGTTGCTCAGTAAGACTCATGTGGAAGTTTGTTCCCAGGTAGTCAGTCCGCTGAACAAATTCTCCTGTGCAACTTTGAGTGACTGACACAGCCACCCTTCCTAGCTGCAGCAGTGATACCTTAGAGGGCTGTGGCTTTATTACCCCTTTTCTCTCTGTATAAGGTAATATCTTAAATCGAGTCATCTGTTTGGGTTATTGATCCTATCCTGCTCATGCAAAGACAACCTGTATCTGGTTATTTCTTGTTCTCAGTAGGAGGTTTCTCCAGCTACCCGCCAGCAGTAGATATGATTATTGTATCTTGGTAAAGGCTGGAAGGAAGCCATTCAGATTTCCCTGAGAGGCCATTGTCTAGTCATTTTCTATAGACAGGGTTCTGGTGGAGAGCCACCGCCTCAGTGAGGTGTCCTGACACATCTGTGTCTTTGTGTGTGTTTCTTTCCTCAGTCTCTTTTTTTCAGTTTCATATAAGCTTTGGCTGTCGATGTCTTTGGTCAGAATTCTTCTCCCTTTGTCCCAATATCCTCTGCACTCCATGTTCCTATCAACTGGTGTGAAGTGCTGCAAGTTGGTTCACACCATAACTGGACCCATTTCAAGAGTGGCTAAATGGGTTTTAGTGGCTGTCTGTTGTTGCAACCTGCTATTCAATAAATTTGTCATTTCATCCACACATACAAGGCAGAATTTAAAAAAAGCCTTATAGAAATACACAAGATGTTTGATTGGACAAACACAAGACTGCCAAATCTCAAATGAGTTTAAAGTACAGGAGAAAAGGATGCTGATTGGTTGGCAAGTTAACTCTGATTGACTGAGGCATTGCCAAGGGGAAACGGGGAACAGTTAGTTTCCCAAATGCCTGCGTACTTCAAGAAAAGGTGCAAGCACTGAACACGTGCCTTTTGTTTTCAGAGCAGTCCTGTCTATGAATGAACATCACTTCTAGCGAGCGGCACACTGATTAGCACTGCTGCTTCACGGCACCAGGGACCTCGGTTTGATTCCGGCATCAGGTCTCTGTCTGTATGGAGTTTGCACATTCTCTCCGTGTCTGCATGGGTTTCCTTCGGGTGCTCCAGTTTTTTCACATGGTCCAAAGATACACGGGTTAGGTTGATTGGCCATGCTAAATTGACCCGAGTGTTAGGAGGATTAGCAGGGTAAATATGTATGGTTATGGGAGTGGGGATTGTGGTCGGTGCAGACTCGATGGGCTGAATGACCTCCTTCTGCACTGTTGGGATTCTGTTCTGTGAAGCGTAAATGAGATACACTATGAGCTTGACTGATTATATTGATAACACCTTGACTAATCAAAGCTGATTTGCCAACCATTCGGCATCCTTTTCTCCTGTACTATAAAGTGTAATTGTTTGAAATTTGGCGTTCTTGCATTTGTCCTGATAGAAAGCTTCAGCAACCTGTCTCTTTTTAGCAATATTCAAGCTCTGCCCTGCCAACCAAAACTTCCGTTTATCTATATTTCTTTTTGAAAAATAAGTTCCAAGATGGGCTGTTTCATTTATTTGCTTTGTCCTCTTTCTATGTAGGACATTCTGTACCGAATATCTTACCTTTCAGCGAGGGTGGTGGCACTGTGCTGGCTGAACTGTGTCATCAGGTTACAGAAGATTTTGGGGAATGGATTCATGTCCCATTTCTCATCTGGAGGACGTTTCTCTTCTGATGATGCTCCATCTAGTGGCTTGAGTGAGGATTGCTCGAATGAAGTGTAAACCTGGCTGGCTGTTTTATGTTCTGGCGCGTAACTCGATACTCGAGCGAAGTGATCTCTGCAAACTGTGTTTCAACTGTTCAAAATATTTATTTTATTATAAAGGACAGTTAGCCGTTTTATAATTTGAATTTAAACTGGAAGCATGGCACGAGTGTGCGTATTCTGTACTCTCGCTCAGTTAAAAGGTTTTCAATTAAAATAGATTTTGAAGGATTTGCAATTTTCCTTGTCATACTGCTGAAAAGTGTTCACATAATAGGGGCATCCAACCTTGGCAGCCGGAGCTGGATGTTTACAGAATCAGTGACTGGGCTCATTTAGTAAGAAGTCTCATAACACCAGGTTAAAGTCCAACAGGTTTATTTGGTAGCACAAGCTTTCGGAGTGCCACTCCTTCATCAGGTGAGTCTGATGAAGGAGCAGCGCTCACCTGATGAACGGGCAGTGCTCTGAAAGCTTGTGCTACCAAATAAACCTGTTGGACTTTAATCCGGCGCGGTGAAACTTCTTACTGTGCCTACCCCAGTTCAATGCTGGTATCTACACATGGGCTAATTTATGCAGGAGTACGCACCTCTGTGTATAAAGGGGAGAATTCCATATGAGTACCCTAGTATGAGACACCGCTTTCCCATCATGTTTTCAGCCTCTACTTTTCCTGAAGTTTGCAAACCTGCAAGTTTCAGAACTCTAAAGAAAGTTGGTCTGGAGAACCGCTTAAAGGCTTATTTGTGATTGGTGCAAACCGCTTGCTTCCTGATTGGTGCATATCCAATGTAGTGAGATGGGTACTTTTTGCCGCATGTTAATTAACCTGTATCCAAACTGTTTCCTCCAGTGTTAGGGGTGAGGGGGCAGGACACATCTAAACTCTGTTGCTATCTTCAGTAAGGGGGAAGAAAAGCTCTCGCTGGGTTATTCTGGTTTCTCATTGGGAGTACAGTTCAGACATTTTATTTTGCCTAAATGAAGTAAATCTGAAAACCCTTTCTGACAGTTTTTTGCTGATTTTGTTTCATAGTTGAGTTTGGTATTTGCCTGAGATTATCAGACATTTTGAATATTATTATGTACACTCGCATTAGGAAAGTGTCCTCAAAAATTTGTCACCTCTCAAATAAACTGTACAAAATGTAAAGATGTATTCAAATGTTTGTTGGATCTTCATTTCCAGAGTTCCACTTTGTTCTCTGCCACCATTTCCTGGCCAGCTGAGTGCTTTGTCATGCATGTTGAACCCATCACTAAGTTTTTTTGTTTGAAAGTGACTGAATTGGTGTAGTGCCTTTCTTCAGACTGTCCCAAAGTGCTACACAGAAAATGGACTACTTTCAAAGTGTAGTCATTATTGACTTGTGTCCCACAAACAGTAAATGAAAAATGACTGGTTCTGTGATGATATTTGAGGTGTAGGCATTTGTCAAAACTCTTTCTGTTTTGAATAGTGCTGTGGGATGTGTAGGATTTCTGTTTGTCAAAAAGAATGTAAACTTTCTCCCACTAGGGCTCACTAAGGACAAAAGAGCTCAAACACAGGCTGACTGTTCTAATTTGTGTATTCCCAAATGTGTGTTTAATCAGTGAAATCACGCTGGTTTAGAATCATAGAATCCTGAAGTGCACAGGGAGGCCATTTGGCTCATTGAATCTGCACTGACCACAATCCCACCCAGGCCCTATTCCTATGCATTTATCCTAGCTAGTCCCACTAACACTAAGGGGCAATTGACCATGGCCAATACATCTAACCTATACATGTTTGGACTGTGTAAGGAAACCAGAGCACCCAGAGGAAACCCATGCAGACACAGGGAGAATGTGCAAATTCCACACAGACAGTGACCCGAAACCAGAATTGAACCTGGGTTCCTGGTGCTGTGAGGCAACAGTGCAAATTTAATTAGCATTGAGTCTGCATCCAAAACCATTTTAGCCAGCGTACGTGAAGTCAAATGGGAAATATCCCAGCCCTTACTAACTGTACTAGCCTTTCTCGTTTAACTGGGGAGTTGGACTGGCTGGTCAGTCATCAGTGCTGTACTGTGGAACTGCAGACTTGGCTGTATTATCTGGTCAACTGTTCTGTTTTCAGCTTCTAAATCTGGGCACAACATCTTGGAATCAATCACAACCTCAAAATCTATTTCACTACCTCAGTCATTGAGGACAGTTACTTATAATTTAATAGCTCCCTCATTTTGAGATTTCACATGGATTCCCACTAGACATGAACAGGATTACTCACTGACCATAGGGTAAGTAAGGATATAGTTTGCTTGTTTGAATCCTGCTGCCTTTGTCCAGATAATAGTTTTTTGTGGAATTCTCCACAGATGAGATGTTTATCTGCTTTGTTCATACATTAAACGTTTAAACTAACACCTGAAAATCCAGGTTTGTTCTGACAAGCCCTTGATATAAAAGATCATTGGAGTAACACTTAGTTAGAATTGGAATCCCTTTCTATTGAGGTAAAGGAGCAGGGGACTGGAGGTGGAACGCCCAGAACCCAAAGTTACCAGTCCTTGGGTACCAAATTAGTTAAGCTGCGTTGTAGGGTGTTGATTTTTGTAGTGGGTGTGGAGTGCAGGTTCACCCAGACAATAAGGGGTCAAAATTGTTATTTTTATAAACTCACAGCTCCCACATATGAGGCACTAATCATTTCTCCAGTGGCCAGAATGGGAGGGGGTGCATAAATGTCCATTGGAGTTTGAAGTGCTCCAGATGTACCCTTAACCTACGATGTTCCTTCCTGAGTCCACAGCCATCAACAGAATTTACAACAGAAACTGTCACTGAGGGTTGTGTCCTAACTGTCAGGTGCATTCCTGTGCAGATTTACTTGTAGGCAACACCTTGATTTTTTTTTAAGTATTGCATTAGAGTGAAATTTCAGGGAGACTATTCATTCTTTGAAGCCATGACAATCAATAACCATCAATGGGATTTGAACCTAGAATCGTGCATTTATTAGACACGTGCTTTGACCAATGGCACCACTGCTCATCAACTGTTCCTCTCGCCATGGATTTGTTGAGCGTGTTTAGTTTTTACACTTTAATTTTAAGGATGGTGCAGATTATTACAGCATTAATATTTAACCCCATAGTGCAGGGATGATGCGTTTTCCTTTCTTCTTCCTCTACTGGGTTGCCAACTCTCCAGAATGTAGATGAATCTCAAGGGCATCAGTTAACTAAAGCATTCAAAGAAAATGCACAGTTTATGAAAATTGGCAAAACTTCACAGAGAGAGAGAGAGAGATCAGATTGCAGAATTACAATTAAATATCTCTAGCTGACTAGCTGGGGCTAGGTTATCAAACAGTGATGGTATGGAGGATACCCGGATGGGGAAGAAAAGGGCCACACAGATGTTCACATTTGTTTATAAATTTGTTTGAAATTAACTGTAGACTGTACTTTAAACAAATGTTCTATTATTTCAGTCATTTTATTCAAATCATTAGCAGGTAACAATACTGTGAATTATTCATTTATAGTATTAAGGTACAAATGGCTCATTCAAAATTAATTTTCAAAGCACTGTACAGCATGGTGAAAAAGCATATGGATGTTTCGGAGTAGCTTGAGGATTCTTCAGTGCAACGTACTGCAAGATTACCAGCATCTGAAACACGTAGTCAGCCCAAACTAATGGTGTTGCAGTTGCATGGCAGGCCACGGTAGAATAGATTCTTACGAAGCGTTCATAGTACAAGACATAGTTAGCTGTATTCAACTTTTCTCTGTATGAAAACTAGTTTCTAGGAAATTAATGGAATTAACCAACAAATTATAATACTGAAAGTTGTTTTCTATAAACAGTCTTATAATTAGTGTCTAGTACTTAAACATTTATTTCAGAAATGCTAATGACATAAACTATAACTGTTGAAAATATAGAATGTTTAGTGAAATAAACTGAAGGAAAACACTTCAAGTTGCTACTTACATAAAATCTAACACAATTCTTGAAAACTTTTGACAACATATGATTCTGTTCAAAAGGTTGACTTACAACCCTGAAATCTTTCAGTGCAACCTGCAGATGTACGATGCTTTATTGCCAACAGCAAGTCAGCTTATATCCAATGTCTGAAAGTGAAAAATGCTTGAAGTTCTGTGTCCTCAATAGGTTTGTCATGGATTCCTGCATAGACTTTCATCAAAAGCTCAGTCTTCATTTTCTGGTCAAGAATGTTGATGTAATTATCTATAGCAGCTGCAAAGCAAAGCAAATGTTACAGGGAGGACACAGACACAGCAACAAGTTGCTCTTAGAACAAACTTAATCTAAATGGAACTATTTAAATTAGAAATTCTAAATCGGGAGCAATGAGCAAAGTGGAATTCAAAGTCAGTGTTTCTTTAGATTTAATTTAGAGAAAATGCAATGTGGATAAAGGTTACATTTTAATTATTTCCATCTGCTGAGTAGGCATACAGTGAAAAAATCATATTTCCACATCTTAATCAACCCGTGATAACTTTAATTCCTTAACATGGTCTCACGAATAAACATATTCTGCTGTACAGTTGCATTATATAAGTAAGTTGGTAGCAGCCACTTTATGCTTTCCTTTATGTTTTAAGTAAGTCTCACTATGTAACACACAACTCTCATTTGCCAAATCACTCAATCCTGCATGAAATGTCTGGTCCTCAGCTACCTGTGACAATACCTGATAAAGAGACATGGACACTAATGATTATATTCCTTTATAGTAGAGAATACACTGCTTTTAACCAACCCATCCTTTCTGTGTTTTCATAACCAGATGAATGAAATCGATTTAAACTACTGGATGAGTTATCTTACCCGTGCAGATCTTTCTCTAAGCACAATGGCTTTAGTGCATTATGAGCAACGTTGACATTAATAAACATGCTGAAAAGTTAACTAATTTAGCAGTATCCCATGTATTGGGCCGTTCTGAAACCCAGTCCTGGAGCAAATAGAACATTTTAATAGGAAAATTAAGACATGCCCATACTGCTACATGTTGATTTGTCAGTAATTTCTATTTGACAAAAAGTATATACACACCTAATCCCAATACTCTCCCGTATGCAATCAGGTTTGGGCCCAGACGCTTGTCATCATACTTTTCATATTTCATTAAAAGACGAACTATCTCTCCAGTAATGAAGGCATCATCAAATGTTTGTGTGTTAAGGGGTTTCACGGGAAATTTGCTGTAAACATCCACAGCTTGCAGGGGATTAGTCTTGAGGAGAAGATTTGCCAACTCTATGTAAGCATCATGCACCTGAAAAATGACAAGTCATTTCACTTTTCTTAGCTTCCAACGTTTAGTACACAATCTCTGTAAAGCTTAATCTCATACACAAATGAAATCTTGCTGTGTGGTAAGACATTACCTAGTGTACTGTGTATGTTTTGCTGCTGTGGGACTTTGGTAGGAGTGGGCGGTAATGCAAGAAAGATTCGTTAGATAGATTGCTGGGATGAGAAGTCTGTCCTATGGGAAAGAGATTGTGTATAATAGACCAATCTTCTGAGGAGTAGAACAATGAGAGGTTAAAGACTGTTTCCTGACCAGACAAATAGGCAGTTGGTCATTTAGGACTGATATAAAGATAAATCTCTTCACTCAGAAGGTTGTGAATCTTTGTAATTCTCTACCACAGGGAGCTGTGGACATTAAGTTATTGAGTATATTCAAGGCTGAGGTTGAAAGTTTCTTGGAATCTCATAGAATCAAAGGACATGGGGATTGAGTGGGAAAATTGAAGGCAGAAGTTCAGCAATGATCTTACTGAACAGTGGGGAAGACTAGAGGAGATGGTGTAGTCTATGCCTGCTCCTATTCCTTATATTCTTGTGTTAGTGGGCAGGAACCTCAAACCTGTTGCCTGACTCACACCCAAAATCTCTGGTTCAAAGGAAAGTTCAGAAAGCTAATTTTAAACTTCCAAAACGGAATCTCACCAAGTCCAGACAGAAAGGTAAATTGATTCCACACACGCAACAAACCAAAAGGGAATTAAGGGTCAGCATTGTCACTCTATTCTGCCCACCACAAATGGCACAGTGGTTAGCACTGCTACCTCACGTTCCAGAGACCTGGGTTCGATTCCCGGCTTGGGTCACTGTGTGTGGAGTTTGTACATTCTCTTTGTGTCTGCGTGGGTTTCCTCCAGTTTCCTTCCACACTCCAAAGGTGTGCAGGTTACTTTGACTGGACATTCCAGATTGCCCATGGTGTCCCGGGGTGTGTAGGTTAGAGGAATTAGCGGGACAGATCTGTGAGGTTGTGGGGATAGGGTTTCGGGTGGGATTGCTGTCGGGGCCAAATAGCCTCCTTCTGCACTGTAGGGTTACAATGATGATAACTATGGTATCTCAGTATCACTGTGGGTGGGAGTGGTGGAGGTATCTTGGGAGGAGGTCTGAATAATTCATGAGGAAGACTTGTGCTGTCCCAGTTGGTTACTGAACCTCTGGAGATTGAAAACACACAGAATTAATTTGCAGTACCGATGGTGCCATTTTAATGACTTCATTGTAGTAATTCTGAGCCTCCACCGATGACTCATCTATGCGTGACAAAGCGCGCGCCAATCCTAAGCGATATGCGAAAGAAACATTGTTTAAGATGGGTGCAGCTTTACCCACACTGATGCCACCGGCTGGGAAAAGAAAACGAAAAACAGGGTGTTAGTTTTTTTTAACATCAACTTCACGCAACCCAAACAACATGATTGTCAATGAACAATTAACTGATAATGAAGCAATTTAATCTTTAACATTGCAAGAATTAAAAGCCCGTTTACTTTAATCAGCCAGGTACAATTTATTTAATCTGTAAAAAATTAGACTCTTCAAAAAAAATGTCATTTGGCATGGAGATGGTGAGACTGCATACAGCAAAAACTGACTGGAGACTTCCAGTGGCCTGATAGCAATGGGAACCAGCTGAGGGGCGACTGCTGTCATAATGCTAATGGCATCATTGGCCCTGCATGAACAGATATAGGAGGTCGAAGCTCTTGTTTATTTTGCAATTCTGTTTCAGAAGTGAAAATGTAATTCACAAAATGTCAGTGTGGCTTTTGTGGTTAAAAAGACAACACATGTGACCAGACATCAGTGGAACAATGGTTAGCACCAGAGACATGGGTTCAATTCTAGCCTTGGATGACAGTGCAGAGTCTGCAAGTTCCCTCTGTGTCTGTGTGGGTTTCCTCCCACAGTCCAAAGACATGCAGATTAGGTGGATTGGTCATGCTAAATTGCCCCTTAGTGTCCCAAGATCTGCAAGTTAGGTGATTGGCCATGCTAAATTGCCCCTTTGTGTCCAAGATGTGTAGGTTTAAGTTTTCTTTTAAAGTTTTTATTTTTAATGTTTTAAAGTTTTTTTTGAGAAGTTTATTTATTAGTCATAAGTAAGGCTTACATTAACACAATAATGAAGTTACTGTGAAATTCCCCTAGTCACCACAGGTGTGCTTGGAAACAAGACTTAAATGGTGTGGAGAGACAGGAGAAGCTGGGAAAATTAAGCGAGATTCGAAAGAGGTGCTCAAAATCATAAAGGGTTTCAATAGAATAAATGAGGAGAAAAAGTTTCTTGTGGCAAAAGGGTCAATTAACCAGGGGCAGAGGTTTAATATGATTGGCAAAGAACTAGTGATGTTTTAATTTTAAGCAGTGAGTTATTACAATTGGAATGCACTACCTGAAACAGATTCAATAGCAACTTTCAAAAAGAAATTAAAGTTAAAAATTAAGAAGTTTATTTATTAGTCACAAGTAGGTTTACATTAACACTGCAATGAGGTTACTGTGAAAATCCCCTAGTCGCCACACCCCAGCGCCTGTTTGGGTACACTGAGGGAGAATTTAGCACGGCCAATGCACCTAACCAGCAGGTCTTTGGAATCTGGGAAGAAACCAGGGCATCCAGAGAAAGCCCAGACACGGGGTAAAACGTGCAGGCTCTACACAGACAGTGACCCAAGCCGGGAATCGAACCCGGGTCCCAGGCACTGTGCCACTGTGCCACCTAGTGGTTAAATATTTGAAGAAGAAAAACTTCCAGAGTTATAGGGGAAAAAATGGGAGTGGAAATAATTAGATAACTCAAAGAACGGGTTCCTTTATCTGTGCGGTTTCATTTTAAGATTGGATTTTGATACTCATAACTTTAGAGTCTCCAATTCCAACCCAAATTTGACCAAAACCCAAGGCTCTGGGACCTGAAAATAAATGCACCTGCCATTCTTGATTACATGTGCAAAGCACTAGCGCACACATCAAATCAAATTATCCCTTCATGCTAAACTCTGCCAGATAATGATGAAACACACATATTCAGTACATCATTCTAATGACTACAAGTATGAGATATTTTTTAAAAAATGCTTCTTACAGGTGCCAGGTGTTGTATCTTTTCCAGGTGCTTTATCCGGTGCCTTGGCAGCGGTGGGGGGTTTGGCAGCCCCACGTCCCCTGCTGGAAAATTCAAAACGTACTTGTCACAGCCAAACCTACATGAGACTTTCTTCCCAGGTATAGTCAAAAAAAAACAAGCTTTTCAAATAATTTCAAGTCACCCTTATACACACTGTGGAGTAAAGCATATTCCCATCAACAACCCACCTATGTAGGGAATTCATTTGATTAAATGAGGGGGTGGGGGAGTGGAGGGAGAGGAGGAAACAATGGAGAAATGGACCTGCACACGCAGAAGACTAATTTGCAGGGTTATGTGGAGAAAGACTGGATTGTGGAAGTAAATGGATAGCTTTTGCAAACAGTAAATACAGTTTTGATGGGCTGAATGGTTTCTATCAATGGTATATGGTCCAATGATTCTATGACCTATCTTGGAGAGTGTGACAGAAACAAACTCTTTGACTTGATTTATTATTGTCACATGTATTAGTATAGCCAGAGTACGTACGTATGTGCATATATACAATATATATATGTGAAGGAGCTTGAAAGTTGGTGTTGCTAAATAAACCCTGGTGTTGTGAGACTTCTTACTGTGCCCACCCCAGTCCAACATCGGCACCTCCACATCATTGAAATTTATGTGCAGGGCATGTTAACAGGGGGCGGGGGGGCGGTGTAGAAACTAAAGGATAAAACTGACACAGTGAGACTTATATCGGCATTAACCTGATGTGATGAATGAACTTCATAGAATCATAGAATGCCCACAGTACATAAGGAGGCATTTGGCCCATTGAACACACCCAGGCCCTGTTCCCGCAATCCCAAGCATTTACCCTGCTAATCCCCTGACATTAGGGTCAATTTAGCATGGCCATTCAGCCTAACTTGCACATCTTTGGACTGTGGGAGGAAACCCATGCAGACATGGGGACAATGTGTGCACTCCGCACAGATAGTGACCCCCCGAGGTTGGAATTGAACCTGGGACCTCAGTGCTGTGAGGCAGCAGTGCTAACCACTGTGCCACCATGCCCACCTGGAGGAAACCCATGCAGACATGAGGAGAATGTGCAAACTCTAAACTCCAACTTAAAAGAAGTGGCACCATTAGTCACTCTTCTTATTGCCAGCATAGAATGAAAATGCCAAATTCCTGTGGTCATTTACGTTTCAAATAATGGCAGGAACGTAACTGGGTGACTGAGGGTATAGGTTCCTAGATAGATGAGATTAATGGCTGGAAAAGCTCTGTTAATTCGCAAATCCTGTTCATAATGCATGTGTGTGTGTTTTGGCTGGAAGTAACGTATGTTCCTTTTAAATAATATTTTAAAATGAGATCGAGAGGTAGCATGTTTTTGTTTTAATATAAAGTTTGGTTACCTGGCACCTCTACCTGGTGAAGCCGCACCACGACCTGCAGTCGCAGGTTTTGCAGCAGCTCTCCCAGCAGCGGCTCTGCCTCTGGCTGCTCCACTCTTTGGAGGAGGAGGAGCTGCCGGTGCTACACCTTTCTGTCCTACTTGTTGCTCTTGCTGCTGCTGTTGTTGCTTCTGATGCTGAGTTTTCAGATTCTCGTCCATTTTCCAATCCCGCCACCATTTCTGCTCTAAGAAAACAAAGTTTAGAGCTCAGATATGAAAAAGACCAGCCATACACGATACAATCTGTCACTCCCCAGGCTTCCCATTCCTTAAAACAAAGGAATTATAGAATACACAGAGATAGATCCCTTTGTTTAATCAATTTATAAACTCAACATTTTCATGGACAGCATGGTGATACAGTGGTTAGCATGTTGCCTCACAGCACCAGGGACCTGGGTTTGATTTCGGTCTTGGGTCTCTGGAATTTGCAAATTCTCCCTGTGTCTGTATTGGTTTCTTCCGGGAGCTCCGGTTTCCTCCCACAGTCCAAAGATGTGCGGGTTAGGTGGATTGACCATGCGAAATTGCCCCTTAGTGTTGGGGGAATTGGCAAGGTAAATATGCGGGGTTACAGGGATAGGGCCTGGATGGATTGTTGTCAGTGCAGGCTCGATGGGCCAACTGGCCTCCCTTTGCACTGTTGGGATTCTATGATTCTAAATTATATTACATGTGATTTACTGGTTTTGTTGAAAATGTAACTCAGTTGAAGAAAAACGGCATTAATGATTCAGCAATCAAATGATACTGCTTATTGTTCAGAAAACCTACAGGTCATATATTGATTGCAGAATTCATCTAATTAACCAAGATATTTATGTTTATTGAATTGAACTGCCTGCTGTTAACATTGATTTTTGTCTCTCAGGCTCCAGCAGTAAATCTAAGAATCTAGCAAATAATCATTTATGGGATACGAGGGAATGATGCTGAGTGCACCTTTTGTTTATTTTTAGACAGAATTACAGAGCTAGCATTTATTGGCATGGCTTTAAGAACCAAGAAAACTGCAAAGAGGCCTTTTTCTAATCAACCCTTCAGCCCCCGCCCCCTCACCACCCCCCCCACCCCCCCACCCCAATATCTTAGCAAGAATTACTTCAGAATAAAACTCCAATAGGAAATTCAGGAGGCAGCTTTTTACCCAGAGAGTGAATCTCTACCACAGCGAGCAGCTGAAGTGAATACAATATGGATGCATTCAAGGCAAAGCTTGATAGATGAATGAGGATGAAAGGGACAAAAAGATTTGCTGATAGAGTTAGACAAAGAAGGCTGGCCGGAAGCTTAGGATACCAGGTGAAAACCTGAAACTTTTGCTGTGGATGCTGGGTGAATTGAAACTTTCTTGACCGAGATTAGTAAATTTTTTCCAAAAGTGAAACAGTCAAGGTGCTGGCTGGGGAAGGGTATAGCTGCAGTCAGGCCAGTCAACCAGGGAAGGGGTCAGAGGCAGCCACAGGAGCTGCTGGCTATTTAAAAAGACCACCTTTGTGCTGTGGGACTTCATCCAATTTAAACAAAAACTGAAAGATCCTCCAGCCCTCACTCCTCATGATCCATCCATACCGTCTCATGCCCCCTATCCATCCCATATGGCCCTTCAGTCCCCTATTGCAAGGTATGGTCCTCACTGACTGACTTTGGCCCTTCACACCTCCGTGCCAAGCCATGGCACTTCTGTGCCCAAACACCCACTGTACACCGTGTGGAATCAATGGACCGTATATAAAAAAAGTAAATTCATTGGTTACTTCCCACTTTCTTAAAAAATACTCAAAAAGGAGTATTTTTTTTTAAGAAAATGGGAAGTTACCAATGAATTTACTTATAAGCCACTAAAAGTGTCAATCATTCATACTGTTTAAAGTATTGGTAGCAGAAACTGCAAGCACTTGAAACTTCTTTACCTTGTGTAAATAAACATTGAGAATTGATGGCATAAATCAGAAAGCTAACATAGCCCATTCTCATGGTTTACGTGGTGGGCAACTCTATTGAGACTAAACCTTACAAATTCAAGCTCCTGTACTTGATTTTGTGTAGAAACTCAAAGCTGCCACTTCAGTGCAGGACCAAGAGTTGCTGCACGCATTGTTGGAGGGCTGCATCTTGAATGAGAAGTTAAACCAAAGCTGTATCTGCCTGCTCAGATTTGCTGAGAAAGACCATGTGGTACAATTTGAAGGGAAGTTCTCTTGGTATTCTGACCAATATTTATCCTTCAGCCAGTCCAGGATTAATTACTAAGTTATTTCATTGCTGCCTAAGGACCTTGCCTAATAACAATAATTTCACTTTATAAGTAGTGGTGCACGTTCTGTAAATGAAAGTTCCTACTTCCTTATTTCTCTGGGCAATGTTGTGTTGTTTTTTGTTTTTTGTTTAAATTACATAGGAATGGTTGGATGGGTAGAACCTGTTCACTTACTGGTCAGTTCTGGTGGTGGGGTCCCTACTAATGGTTTATTCTCCAGGCTGATGCTGGCTCGGAAACAAAGGCAGGCATCTTCAATGAGATGTTGGTTTTGGGCTGTTTTAGTCTCATTGTCATATTCAAACATCAGCGCTAATCCAAGCATGTACAGAGCATTACTGTCGCAGGGGGTTGTTTCGACTCTCAATTGGCACACCTACAAAGAGAGATTCTCTTGTTATTGAAGAGAACTGCCAGCAATTTGACAACTTAAAAACAGCTAAATGGTAGGGCTGACATTACTTTTCACAGATCAACACCTAGATCTCAAAGGTGGATAATGCAAAGAGCTCTCTTCAGTCTTTACTGGCACCCAATTCATTCATATACCAGATTGTTCAGATTAACAAGATTATAAAGTTAGCTGAGAATGGGAAAATACCAGTGAAGTGCTCACAACAACTGATTTCTGCAAAAAAAGTGCAATAACATCACACCACATGGAAAGTATAGATGGGTAATGGTTTTAGAAAGCAACATTCTGATTCAAAGCCCCAAACTAATTACAAATGCTGAGTCAATCAATAATAAAATATAAATGTACACTTGTCAGTCCTTGATCTTGGCTGTGTTGCCACAGGAAGGATGCTCAGTGAAAATTAAATTCTCTGCAGATGGAGAAATTTGGTACAAAAAAAGTCAATGCAATAGACGACATCTTGTTATTTCACCATTATTGAATCGTATTGGCAGAGGTTCCAGTACAGATCACATTCAGCTCAATATGGTGTTTACCCCAAAGACTCAACAGGAAAGTGTAGAAAACAGAAACAACAGATTTTTAAAGAAAACATTTTAAAAATCCATAATAGATACATAAAAGAGTTCAGAGCGTTTTTCCTCATGTAGGTTATCTTTCCAAATCAAAGAGGAGTGAATTTCACTGTTATAATGAGAACGACAACATGGGAATAGATTAAAGTTAACAGACTGAATTATTAATGGAAGCAAGTAGGCGTAGTAATAGTAAAATAACAATGTTTATTATTACTTTAACATTACTAAATCATAAAAATGATTGAATTGCCATAGTCAACTAGTTATTGAGAGGAAAATTGATCAATGAACCTGAGCGCCATTTAACTGGCATTTCATTGTCAACATCCACAAAATGAATCACAGTAATTCTTGGTGCAGTATCATACCGTTCGCTGCATTTCTAGCATTTCTGCATTGATTTGAAGATTGGTGTTTTTTAACAGTGCAGACAGAGACTGGCATCTTTTAGTAACCAAATTTTCATTCACCAACTGCTGATGGGCAAGCAACTCTAAAAGGGTAAAATGAGCCTCAATCAGCATCCATTCCAAATCCTGGCTTACAGTTCCACGGTATGGATATTTGCACAGACTCCGGGAAGCCAAATCTACAGCACTGACATCAACACAGAAAGTTAATTGCAGGTAAAATATTCAGTGAAGATTTAAAACTAAACATTAATCATATCTACTGAGTTACTCGTGGTGAGGAGAGGAGGGGGAAATTGACATTGGGCCATAAAAAAGACTTGCATTTCTAGAGCAACTTTCATCACCTTACAATATCCCAAAGCTGTCAATATTTGTTATAATTATGCTACTGGAAGTGCAGCTGTCAATTTGTGCACAACATTATTCCAGAAACAGCAATGCAATAAATTGCTAAATAATTTGCTCTGAAAATGTTAACTGAGGGATAAATATTGATCAAGGTACTGGAGAGAATTCCCTGCTATTTTCCAAAGTAATGCCGTGGGGTTTTTCCACATGCATACCAAATGGGACCTTGACTTAACCAAAGGAGGGCAACTCCAACAGGGGAAAGCTTGTGTACAACCCCTGTGCTAGGCCACCCTGTTCGAATGTTACCGGTGACAACTTTGTATTGGATGTAATGTGACCAATAGTAACAAGCTGTAAGAGTCAGCTGACCCAGTAAACCATGGAACCAGTTACAGAATGATGTGACGGTCAGCTGATCAGCTGACTCACTATAAATAAGCACCTGTTCGGAATTGTGTGAAACTTGGAGTGGCCCAGGGCGAGGCCCAAAGTTTGGAATAATGAAATTTCTTTACTAAACTCTTTCTTTAATTTATAAGTTGGAGTAAGAACATAAGAACGTAAGAACTAGGAGCAGGAATAGGCCATCTGGCCCCTCAAGCCTGCTCTGCCACTCAATAAGATCATGGTTGATTTTTTTCGCGGACTCAGCTCCACCAACTCACTATAATCCTTAATTTCTGTACTGTTCAAAAAATTATCTATCTTTGCCTTAAAAACATTCAATGAGGTAGCCTCAACTGCTTCACTGGGCAGGGAATTCCACAGAAACACAACCCTTTGTGTGAAAAAATTCCCCCTCAACTCAAGCCTAAATCTGCTCCCCCTTATCTTGGGGCCATGCTCCCTAGTTCTAGATTCACCTGCCAGTAGAAACAACTTCCCTGCTTCTATCTTATTTATTCCCTTCACAATCTTATATGTTTCTATAAGATCTCCCCTCATTCTTCTGAATTCCAATGAATATAGCCCCAGTCTACTCAGTCTCTCCTCATAAGCTTCTCAACTCTGGAATCAACCTTGTGAATCTCCTTTGTACCCCCTCCAGTGCCAGTATATCCTTTCTCAAGTAAGGAGACCAAAACTGTACACAGTATTCCAGGTGTGGCCTCACCAGCACCTTATACAGCTGCAACATAACCTCGCAGTTTTTAAACTCCATCCCTCTAGCAATGAAAGACAAAATTCCATTTGTCTTCTTAATGCTGCATCTGCAAATCAACTCTTGTGATTCCTGCACAAGGATACTCAGGTCCCTCTGCACAGCAGCATGGTGCAATATTTTACCATTTAATAATAGTCCATTTTGCTGTTATTCCTACCAAAATGGATGACCTCACATTTACCAACATTGTACCATCCGCTAGACCCTCGTCCACTCACTTAGACCATCTATAGCCCTTTGCAGGCTTTCAGCATCCTCCGCACACTTTAATAAGTTTTGTTATTTTTTTTCTGCATTTGAGGAGTTCTTTATGAAGAAACACCCCCAACCTCTAGACAAGCAGCAATAAGAATGCATGCTGTGGTTCCTGCTCCTGATCCGTGACACCGTGTTGGAAATGCATTTTGAAACTGGCCCAGGAGGGTGTTGTGTTCAATATTCACATTCTTCATTGTTAACAAATCAACAACATTCACAGCCAAAGAAAGAATTGTAGATGGGGTAATGAAGAACTTCTGCAGTTCATTAAACTGCATCCTAGCATTAGTAATTTAGCAAGGATTATTGCTTTCAGATGAAGGTAGAGTGAGGCCAAGGACATACTTTACAATTTCTTTTGTGGATTGCTGAATTATATTGTATGTCAAACATGCTTTTGTGGTCAATCATTTAAACTATTCACCAAAATCAGATAATAATGTAAGTTATGTGTTATGGTGATGTTCATTCATTTTCTGAGTCTTTTGTTTACCATTCTTACAATAAATTATTTTGTAGTTTGTATCTTAGGTCTCATGGGAAAGTGTCAAATCATAATAATTTTGAGACTGTTTATCAAACCTTTTAAGGTCTAAATTATCCTCAACACCGTGTCCCACAAGGCTACATCCTCAGCCCCTTATTATATTTCTTTTACTCCATGAATGTGAGGCCAAATCCCCCTCCAACTTAATTTTCAGGTTTGCTGATGATACCACTGTAGTGGGTCGGATCTGAAACAATGACCAGAAGGAGCACAGGAACGAGACAGAGAATCGGGTGAACTGATGCGGCAACAATAATCTCTCCCTCAACGTCAGTAAAATGAAGGAGATTGTAACTGACTTCAGGAAGCATAGTGGAGACATGCCCCTGTCTACGTCAACGGGGATGAAGTGGAGACGGTCGAGAGCTTCAAGTTTTTAAGGTGTCCAGATCACCAACAACCTGTCCTGGTTCCTCCACCCTGATGCTATAATTATGAAAGCTCTTCAAAGCTTCTACTTTCTCAGGAGGTTGAGGAAATTTGGCCTATCCACTACAATTCTCACCAACTTGTTTAGATGCACCGTGGAAAGCATTCTTCTTGGTTGTATTAGCTTGGTATAGCTCTTGCTCTGTCCAAGACCACAAGAAACTACAAAGTGATGAAGCCCAGTCCATCACAAGAACCAACCTCCCGTTCATTGACTCTGTCTACACATCACGCTGCCTTGGAAAAGCAACCAGAATAATTAAGGACCCCACCACCCCGGACATTCTTTCTTGCATCTTCTTCCATTGGGAAGAAGATAAAAATCTGAGGTCGTGTATCTACTGACTTGAGCACAGCTTTTTCCTGTTGTCATCAGACTTTTGAATGGACCTACCTCACATCTCTACACCCTAGCTATGACTGTAATGCCACATTTTGCACCCTCTCCTTTCCTTCTTTATATACACTATGCCTTGTCTGTATAGCATGCAAGAAACAATACTTCTCATTGTATACTAATACATATGACAAAAATAAATCAAATCAAATCAAGTAAGTCTTCAGGAACACTCAAGATAACAATCAAATGAATTCCAGCCTCTCGGACTACCTGGATCCGCTACAATTTGCCTACTGCCACAACAGGTCCAACGCAGACACCATTTCCCTGGCCCTGCACTCAACCCTGGAACACCTAGATAACAACGACACCTATGTCAGACTCCTATTTATTGACAACAGCTCATACTTCAACACCACTATTTCCATGAAATTCATTCCCAATTTCCGTGGCCTGGGCCTCGGCTCCTCCCTCTGTGACTAGATCCTAATTTCCTAACTCACAGATCACAATCAGTAAGAATACGCAACAATACTTCCTCCACGCTCATCCTCAACACCAGTGCTCCACAAGGCTGTGTTCTCAGCCTCCTATTATACTCCTTATACATGTGTGACAATGCAGCCAAATTCCCCTCCAATTCAATTTTCAAGTTTGCTGATGATACCATCGTAGTGGGTCGGATCTCAAACAATGACGAAAAGATGCAAAGGAATGAGATAGAGAATTGGGTGAACTGGTGCGGCGACAATAATCTCTCCCTCAATGTCAATAAAATGAAGGAGATTGTAATCGACTTCAGGAAGCGTAGTGGAGACGTGCCCCTGTCTACGTCAACAGGGGTGAAGTGGAGATGGTCAAGAGCTTCAAGCTTTTAGGTGTCCAGATCACTAACAACCTGTCCTGGACCCCCATGCTGATGCTATAGTTAAGAGAGCCCACCAACACCTCTACTTTCTCAGAAGACTCAGGAAATTTGGCATGTCAGCGACGGCGCTCACCAACTTTTACAGATGCACCATAGAAAGCACTTTTTCTGGTTGTATCACAGCTCGGTATGACTCCTCTGCCGAAGACCGCAAGGAACTACGAAAGGTCGTGAATGTAGCCCAGTCCATCACGCAAACCAGCCTCCCATCCTTCAGCTCTGTCTACACTTCCCACTGCCTCGGCAAACCAGCCAGCATAATTAAGGACCTCACGCAGCCTGGACATTCTCTCTTCCATCTTCTTCCGTCGGGAAGAAGATACAAAAGTCTGAGGTCACGTACCAACCAACTCAAGAACAGCTTCTTCCTTGCTGCTATCAGACTTTTGAATGGACATACCTTGCATTAAGTTGATCTTTCTGTACACCCTAGCTAAAACTGTAACATTACATTCTGCACTTTCCCCTTTCCTTCTCTATGAACGGTATGCTTTTTCTGTGTCGCACGCAAGAAACAATACTCTTCACTATGACAATAATAAATCAAATCAATAAACTGTCTGCTAATTATTTTCATAATTTATCCTATGCCTCCATGAGATCACTTAGGTCTTCAGCAACGATAATGGATCACACTGGAACTTATGTTAAATTTTAAATATTATTAAGTTAATATATTAAACTAACAACTAACAAGCAGATGGTCCAAGTGTTATAACACTATTACATATCTGCAGTGCAAAGTATAATACTGAACTACTTGAGTGAAAAGATTCATAATATAATGCTTTGCTTTTTTTTAAAATAGATTTTTTGCACTGAATTATATAGAAAGTACTGCACAGAAACTGATCATTCATTTCAGTTGGTCCACGCTAGTGTTTATAATTCGTAAGCTGCCTCCTCCCAACCCTCTTCTTGTAAGCCTGTTAGCACAACCTTTCATTTCTTCCTTCCTCATATGTTCTAGTTTTTTCATAAATACATCCTGTATTGTCCTATACTGATGTTGAAAACCCAACTACTCAAGATTATCTTTTTCTTAGAATCATAGGATGCCTACAGTGCAGAAGGAAGCCATTCAGTCCATCCAGCGTGTACTGACTCTGCAACAGAGTACCTTACCCAGGCCCTATCCTCGTAACCCCACATATTTACCTCCACAATCCCCCCCAACCTACACATCTTGGGGCACTAAGGGGCAATTTAGCATGGCCAATCCACCTAACCTGCACATCTTTGGACTGTGGGAGGAAACCGGAGCACCCGGAGGAAACCCATGCAGACACAGGGAGAATGTGCAAACTCCACCCAGACAGTCAACCAAGGCCACAATTAATACTGGGTCCCTGGCTGTGAGGCAGCAATGCCAACTACTGTGCCACCCACATCTTTCTGTGAAGATTGCAATCAGACTGGCCATTTCCATGAATTTAACTATATCAACAGATGTAGTCATTTGTACAAATTTTTTCTTATTTGCTGTAGATTGTTTCGATTTTCATTATATTCACCTAGGGCTTATTTTAAATCTGAGCGCTCTTGTGTAGTACCTATGGACGTTCTATTGCATTAAAGACACTATATAAATCAATTTATCATTTTTGTTTAATACAAATAATAAAGGAAGATTATTAAAATAAAATGTAACACTTACAAATGAAGGACCTGTTCGGGAGACATTGTTTTTTCAGGCAGTCCTGCTGGAGGGTTGAAGAGAAATGTTCCTAGCCTGAATATCCCTTTGAGCAACTGAATGTTCAGAAGGGAAAATGTGTTTAAAGGCCGAAGAAATGAGATTTCATCACTAGATGGAAAGAAGGAATAAAGATTTACACTCAAAATGTTCAAAAACAGATCTCTAAAGTTTATCTGCTAATGCCCTAAAAGAGACAACATATAGTAGAGATAGTGGATAATAAACTCAAAGAGTTTCTATAGGAATAACTTGAAGAAGAGTGATTATGTGACAATGGTTCAGCAGGGTAACAGTGTGGTCATAGACTGGGATTTAACAGGACAGTGAATGCTTGAGGGTTGGTGGGAAGAGAGGGGACCTGTTTCTGGAAGCCTCAACCAGTTAGCTGCCTGGTGTTAGGGTGCCCAACTCTTCAAGGAACAGGCTCTGCCTCCACAAGCTACTGCCAGGAGTGATGGTCACTGTTGGGATTGCACCCAACCCAAAGCAGCATTATGGACTCCACTCTGGAACCAAAGTATATTGGGGACAGTCAGGCAGGCCTCTGGTGAGGGGGTTGGAATGGTTGGTGAGGGCTGTGTGGGAGGGTGGGGGATGTTGTTGAGAGTGTGCCCATTGTCACCAGCATGAGTCACAGGATGCCCAATCAGAAGGCCTGCAACCTGAGCCCACAAGAATGTTGGCAGGGTACACATAGCAGATAGGACACCCACTACTGGTATGATACCATTGACAGTGGAAAGTAGCTCTTAGCTGGCCAGTTAAAGACCACAGTTGGCCTGTGGGTAGGCAGACTGCTGAGACTTTTCACCAAGCTGGTAAAAGCCAGCAGTGGTAGGAAGGCAATGGGCACACCATTCCCTCACAATTTATCACCCACCATGCCTCCCAGTTCATCTTGAGGTTCCATAAAATGCTGGCCAGAGTCATAACGGCACAAATGAAAGGCATTTGGCCCATTGAACCCATGCCAACTCTCTGTACAGCAATCCAGTTAGTCGCATTCCATGCCCCCACCTTTCTATTACCGTAGCTCTGCTAATTTATTTCTCTCAACTGGGTGTCCAATTTCCCTTTGAAATCACTGATTGTCTCTGCTTCCACCACTTTGAAAGGCAGCAAGATAGTATACTGTTAGCCTTGAAAAGTTTTTCCTCAGCTTTCCACCTGAATTTCTTTCCTCATGACCTAAATCTGTGCTCTCAAGTCCTTGTACCAACAGCTTTTCTTTCTCTATCTAAACTCGTCATAAATTTGCAAACTTCTATCAAATTTCAACCTCCATCTCTTTTTCTCCAAGAGCACTACCCGAATTTTTCCCTTATCCTTGGAATCATTCTGGTAAATCTCCTCTGCATCCTCTCAAGGACCCCTGCATCCTTCCAGACTTTACACAACATTTTAATGTGGCCGAAGCAGAGCTTTAGAAAGTACTGAAGCCCAGGATGCCACATGCTTTGCTATGTATTCTCTCAGTATGTCCTATCGTCTTCAATGATCTATGCCCATGAACTCCCAGGTCCCTCTGTCCTAACACATTCTTTACAATTGTGCCACTAAATCTATATATCTCTCTCCCTGTCAAAGAATATCACATCACACTTCTCTGCATTAAATTCCATTTGCCACTTGCCTGCCATTGTGCTAACCTATCCTTTTTCCCTATTCATTTGTGGGACATGGGCATCTCTGGCCAGCATTTTTTAGCCATCCCTAATTTCCCTTGAAGGGCAGTTGACAGCCAACCACATTGCCGCAGAAGACAGTGGAGGCCGGGTCATTGAGTGTCTTTAAGACAGAGGTAGATAGGTTCTTGATAAGGGGATCAGGGCTTGTGGGAAAAAGGCAGGAGAATGGGGATGAAAAAAAATCAGCCTTGATTGAATGGTGGAGCAGACTCAATGGGCCGAGTGGCCTAATTCTGCTCCTATGTCTTATGGTCTTACATTGCTGTGGCTCTGGAATCACATGTAGGCCAGACTGTTAGGCAAAAGTATTCAGGTTACTGAAGCAGGGCACAGACTGGTGGAATAGAGGGAGCTTCACACCGAATCCGTGTCATGAATGTTTGCTTCTAAAACTTGTGTTGAATTTCCTATATGGAACATCGGAACGGGAGTAGGCCATTTATACTCGTGAGGCTGTTCTGCCATTCAATCAATTCATAGCAGACCTGCAGTTTAAATCCATCCAGTGTCCTTGCTTCAGTCGCCTGAATATTTTTGCCTAACAGAGGTTTATTTAATCTCAGTTTTGAACTTTTGAAACCTAATTCCTACATTTGTTACATACCTAAACATTTATCTAGTTCATTACTCCAGACAGTAAAACTCACTTTGGCAGGTCCTCATCTGAGGTTTGAAGGTTAGTCAGTAATTGCTCTAAACCTTGTTGGAGGTATTGAATGGCGTAGCGTGTTTGAGGACCCAGCCCATCATCGCGATCCAGCACAAGCAGACCTGCGTAAAACCTGATAACAAATCAGGGACAAGTAAATTTACACACTTTGCTTAACTAACAGCTCAGGATACAGCTCATATCACACGTCCATTGCAGATCTAAAGTTGCACTAGCCCTCAAATCTTAGTTAATATTTGTAGGCTAATTTGCTCCTGAAATTATTTCCAAGAAGTATAATATTCTTCAAGTATTCAACTTAATTTTAAAGAGTGGAGAAAATTGATGTACTTATGAAATTTGGGAATGTATTTGTTGCTCTTTTATAAAACCAATATTTGATGTCAGAAGTGGAGTTCAGTAACTGAGGTTTAATGGTTGATCCCAAAACGTTTCAGAATGGAGAATGCAAAATACATTTGTGGGTCTAAGTTTCAGGCACAAGACTTTTCATCTCCCTGGTCACACGTAAAAGCTTCAGGGTCCCTTCTTGCCCTACCCTGTCCTCGCAGAGCAGGCATGCCAGGAAATGGAAAGGAGAGAGCTTCGATAAAGTCTTACAGGAGTGAAGGAGGTTTTGAAGAGGGACGAAGATAGTCTTCTCAAAAGGTGGAGCAAGTTTGATGGGCCAAATGGCTTACTCCACTGCTTTTTCTTATAATCTTATCACCACTTTAACTGTTCACCTGCTTAATTTCTGCTGAGTGGAGGAAGAGGTAAAATCTCCCCCTTATAACCAACATCAACCCATTTAAGAGAACGAGAAAGTATAAAATGAGAAATCAAGACTGCTTCCCCAGACAATTAATCATAATGTTGGTTTATCCATTTTCTCAGCCTTTTGGCTAAGGTCAAGTGTAGTATCGACATACTGCACTTGGTTGAAGTCATTAGGTTACATTTTAGCTTCATTTGAAGCAATTTTTAAAAGTGGCATCTCGGCCTTTTGGGTAAGATGCATATGAGATCAAGCCTTGGAGGAGGTGCTATGCCTAACTCCAATCGGCTTGGATCATGTCGATCAAATCCAAGACAGGAGGTGAGAGCCCTGTCTTGTCAGCTTGGATTGGGAATGTCTCAACTTGTTGAGACTCTGAATTGGACTTGATTTGATTGGATTGGAATATAACAAAAAAGAAACAACACAAGAAAATGCCCTGGACACATATTTCAAGTCATCAATTCAGGATATTCATACATTATTACATTACATTACAAAATATTCCATAGTAGTCACAATACTGCCCAACTGGTCCATATCAATATTTATGCTCTCTGTGAACCTCCACCAACTCTTCCGCAACTAACCCCATCAACAAATGCTTCTATTCTTTTCTTTCTCACATATTACATTATCCCTAATGGATCTAATGCTAGTCACCTCAGTGCCTTGAGCCTCTCACACACCACAGGTAACATTTTCCCCTCCCTTACCCAATCAGGAGAGGAACTGTCAGATCCTACGAAATTACGTGCCCATGTACAACCATGCCACGACAGCATCCTAACCAACATTTTTATCCAGTTTTTTTTTGAAGTTGGTTATCTCAGTCTCAATTTGTTTTTGCCAGAACTTTGAGAAAACAATTTCTTCTAACCTGTTGCTCAACTCTTGTTGACTTTAAAGCTTTATCCTTGTAACTGCTGTGCACAAGACTCTCTTGTCATGTTGTGGCATTCTAGCATTCTCAAGAGATTTCAGACGGGGAACAATAGGTATTTATTGATAAGAGGAACTTAGGTACAGGAAGGTTGCACTTCTTGGCTGCGTTGGAGCAGAGCCAAGGTGAATCCATCAACATTTAGTAACAATCTCTTTCTACTTACGCTTTGCATATTTTCAGACAACTGCCACATTCCTCTTTTGTAGTTGCATTGAGCTCTAATTCTACGTTTAACATTCTTTCCTTCTTCTTGTCTTTGTTACTAATAGAGAATTCTCCTGAATTGCTAATTTGTTCCAACAGTTATGTTCTCTCTTTGGGTTTGTCCATTGCCAAGTCCTCCTCAGCACCTTCAAATACTGGGCAGTTTCTGCCTCTCTGCAGAACGTAAATTTCTCCAGCTCATTAGTGTACTCCACACAAGTGGTAGTTTGGTCACGCAAGGATATTTTGGCCTTGGAGGGAGTGCAGAGGAGGTTTACTAGGCTGATGCCGGAGTTGAGGGGCTTGAGCTATGAGGAGAGGCTGAATAAATTAGGCTTGTACTCGTTAGAGTTTAGAAGAATGAGGGGAGATCTCATTGAGACGTATAAGATGATGAATGGGATGGATAGGATAGAGATGGAGAGACTTCCTGCTCAGAAAGGATAGTAGGACTAGGGGGCACAGCCTCAAGATAAAGGGGGGGCAGTTTAGAACGGAGTTGAGGAGGAACTTCTTCACTCAAAGGGTGGTGAATCTCTGGAATTCTCTGCCCGTTGAAGTGGTGGAGGCTACCTCGCTAAATATTTTTAAGACGCGGGTTGATGGGTTTTTGATAAGCGAGGGGATTAAGGGTTATGGGGAGAGGGCGGGAATGTGGAGCTGAGCCAAGACAGATCAGCCATGATCTTATTGAATGGCAGGGCAGGCTCGAAGGGCTAGTTGGCTTACTCCTGCTCCTATTTCTTATGTTCTTATGTTCTTACTTGATTGGATCTCTGAAGAATTCCCAATAGTGGCTCTGGTCAATGACCATTCTGTGTCACCTGCAGTTGATGATACAAGATGTTGTACTTGAGCACCATGGATCAAACCCTGGAGGTGCTCCACTCTTGAGAAAAGCGATTCTCTCACTGATCATGAAACTGATAGTTTCCATCCTTGCCCTTCTCGAGGTCCATGCTATGACCTCTGTTGCCGAGTTCTTCTTGTGCTATTTCTCTCAATTCTTTTTACCTTTAATTCAAATCTCATGCTCCACTCCAGTTCCTTCACTGCTTGCTGGTAAGTGTTGTACTGTTTCTTACTGGCTCTAATAGATTTCCCAGCTACTTCCACCTTTTTATATTCTTCTTTTCCTTAGCTTTGATATACTGGGCCATTTCTCCTTTAGATTTCTATTTGCTGTAGTTCTTAGTGACGTTTATCCAACTTGTTTTTTTTTCCTCTTCATGCTTACTTCTTTTTTCTTTTGCTTTAACTTGTCTTACTTTTTGACTGATTCCCACTTTATTGTTTGCTTGCAGTTTATTACTAAAACTTTGAAGAGACTTCTCATTACAATACAAAAGGATGGGATGCAACTCAGTTTTGCTTGCTTTCAGCTGAGACAGACAACACATAGGCAACATCTTTCTACACTGCTTCAGTGGATTCTTATTTTGATGAAAGGAAAATGATATACCATTAGAAATCGATAATAGATTGATATGACATGTCAATTTTCCATCCCAATAACCATTAACATCCAGCAAAGTGGTCCAAATTGAAGTATGGTTAGTTTTGCATAATAGACTCACATTCCTAATGAACAGAAATCCCTTAAAATGCTGTACAGCATTTTGGTTCTCTTTTAACTCAACTGATGATATACATTTCCATGGCAGTATCTACACCAAAGTGTAATATCTTGCAGCGTATCAGTGCACCACTATTTTGCGCATCAGAGAGATGCAATATTGATTGAGTTACACAATTTCCCACCAAGACTGAAGGAAAATTTAGATGATGCATTCACTTGAAGTATATTTCCTATTGGATAATTAAAAAAAACACTCAGGAATAAGTTGCTTTCCTCAGCTTGCACTTTAGAATTGTGTTGTGGAATTGCACACAGAATAGCAGCAAGCAGCCAATGTGAAAATTGCATTGCTAGCAACAAAAAACAAGGCATCTATGTACTTCAGAGATAATTCAATGTACTAATACACAGGCCACTGGATCCAACTTTATTTTTTTCTATTGTTGGATACAGTCATCAACATATTGCCCATCCCTAGTTGCCCTTGCTCAGGGGGGCAGTTTAGAGTCAACCACATTGCTGTGGCTCTAGAGTTACATGTTAGCCAGACCAGGTAAGGACAGCAGGTCCTAATCGACATTAGTGAACCAGATGGGTTTTTCTGACAATTGATAATGGTTTCATGGTCATCAGTAGATTCTTAATTCCAGATATTTTTTATTGAATTCAAATTTGCCATGGTGTGATTTGAACTCAGATTCCCAGAAGATCAGCTGGGTTTCTGGATTAATAGTCTAGTGATAATACCACTAGGCCACTGCCTCCCCTGGTCCATATTGGTGATTTATGATCCGCACAAGCTTCACCTCAACTCTCTTCATCTAACACTATCAGTAATTCCTTTTATTGCTTTCTCCCTCATGGGTTTAATCGCTTTTACCTAAAAGGGTCCATGCTATTTACCGCAGCTATTCACTGTGGTACTGAATTTCACATTGTAATTGCTCTTTGGATAAACAGATTCCTACTAAATTCCTTACTGGATTTCTGAATGGCCATCTTATATTTACGACCCTCGTTTAAGTAGGATTATTGATTAATAATTATATTGAATTGATGTAGACAGTGCAGAACACAGTGGAAGATTATAAAGTCAATAAATGGTTAAAAAATACTTTATGTTAGAATATTGCAGTAATTAAAAAGAAAACCATGAATCCTTACCTAGGTGACATGAGCAAAGTGTGTAGTTTTAGCTGCTCACCTAATGGAAGGATCTGTTGGTTTCTGTGCTAGTGCCATCTGCAAATGTCTCAATGCAGCTGCGTTGTTTTTTTGGAACTGCAGCAAGCGGCCAACATGGAAATTGTATTGCCAGCTTTGAGGTTGAAGAGACAGGGCATCCATATACTTCAGCAGAGACCAATCAATGTACTTCTGCTCATCGGAGACAACTGGTTTCAATTTGCCATCCTAAATTACACAGCCAGTATTAGTAATAATAGAGCATCAGTTTACACGACCTAAAGCTCATGCCTTTGCATTACATGTACAAAGCTTCATGGAAAAGTGAGTCACTGAAAATAAACCAGTTACTGGAGCATTGCAGCCTCCTAGGCCAACATTGAGTTCAACTTTAGACTGCAAATCTCTCCTCCATCTTCAATTTAAAATCAAATGTCCCAACACATCCTCTACCCCTGACTCACAGGGTTATCTGTCATTTGGTCTTCTGTTTCATTTTCACTGAGCACTGACCTTTGTTCTCCTATTAACACATTCTGCTAGCTTACCCTTATGCCTTTATCAGCACCATCTACAGTCCTTAACACTGCCGCTAACACTTCCTCTGTCTTGTGCCCTAAACCTCATGGTGTGAATTCTCCCAGCTCCCACATATCCCTGAACTTCTATTTTGCTTCACACCGTCTTAAGCATCATAAAATTCATCACATTCCTCCCTCTCTTTAGCTCTGTTTCAAGTTTTTAAGTTTAAGCTTTTTTAAAGTTTATTTATTAGTGTTACAAGTAGGCTTACATTAACACTACAATGAAGTTACAGCAAAAATCCCCCAATTGTCAAACTCTGGCACCTGTTCAGGTACACTGAGGGAAAATTTAGCATGGCCAATGCATCTAATCATAAATCATACAGACTTGAGACATTAACTCAATTTATCTTCTCAGATACTGTCAGGCCTGCTGAATTTTTCCAGCATTTTCTTTTTATTTCAGTTTTTCAGCATTTGCAGTATCTTGCTTTTATAACCATTGCTGGACTTGTGTTTCTGATGTTTCATGCAATGTAATTTTCTGTACTCTATTGCTCCTAAGTTTAAATGCATAAAGGCCAATTTTCATTTGTGTATGCCAATGATTTGTCACAGGCTGGAATTGTGTGATATCATCAATGTTACTTCCAGGATTAAACGCAAACCATGCTCCCCTCCCACCTCATTAAGTTCAATGTAAAAGATCAGACTCTCTTCTGGGGCAGAAAATGAGATCTCAAAGGTCACCATTTCAAAATCACTACAGGAAATGGCAGCAGAATTAATCTTCCAAAATATTGCCGTAACTTTTTGAGGCCTGTCTGGATCTGAGTCGCTGCATGTAAAAGGGCTCCGGTTAATTCCTGTAAGATGTCTCACAATATCAGATTAAAGTCCAACAGATTTATTTGGTAGCACAAACTTTCGGAATGTCGCTCCTTCTTCAGGTAAGTGAGGGAGAAGGAGCGACACTCCGAAAGCTTGTGCTACCAAATAAACTATTGGACTTTATTCTGATGTTGTGAGACTTCTTACCCAGGATGTTGCCATAACTCTTTCATCCATCATTCCTTATAATTCAGAGCTGTCTATCAAAATGGTGGATTGGAGCTTTTTGACCTAATCTCTACCAAGAGGATCTCCAATGGATGTGGAATCTTTTGGGTCATTCCAGGTGATGACGCAACTCAGGGTTTTATATTGAAGTTTGTAACTGTCTCTCAGAAGCACTTGCCACCATGCATGCCATCCCACTGCCCCCCAAACCGTGGGGGCTTCAAAACTTTTATAAAACTTTCGAAATTAAATGGGAAGATCTTTTCTGTAGTTAAGAAAATCAGTAGCCAGCTGAATAGAGTTTACTACAGTGAAAGTCTCAAAATTTTAAATCTTGTTGTGTGATCCTTCCAGTTAGTCACTTGGAATTCAAATACATCTTGTTAACACTGATATTTACCAAGACTCATTTCCACAGCCATATTTCCTTCCTGAGCGACTGTCTTACATCTTCACCTGTCACAGTTTACCCTCTGTTTTCAGCTTCTCTTCCGTTCGGCCATTTACATCCTCTATTCTCTGTACGAACTGTTGTTAGCACCTCTTAGCCTTTCCCCCTTTTTTGTGGCTATGACTCATCTTTCATTCCCTCACCCTACAGTATAAATATCTCAAGCTTTCTATGCCTTTCAGCTTTGACAAAGGGTCATCTGGACTCGAAACGTCAACTCTTTTCTCTCCTTACAGATGCTGCCATACCTGCTGAGGTTTTACAGCATTTTCTCTTTTGATATCTTTTTGACAGTTGTCAGTCTCTATGGCATCATAACACCATTATACCAGTTTTCTGTCTTTAACCATGTAAAAGGTCTCAATGTGCTTCCTGAAGCACTGTCAATCAAATTTTGATACTGAGTCACATAGGAAGACTTTTAGGCAAATGACCAAAAGCTTGATCAAAAAGTTAGAATTTAAGAAGTATCTGTAGGAAGGAAGGAGCAGGAGAGAGGTGCAGTGGTTTAGGGAATAAATTTAAGATCCGAGCAGCTCAAAGCATTCATTGTCAGCAGTGAAATGATTAAAATTGAGAATGCACATGTTGCGAGAATGGAGGAGTCATAGAGGTTTACAGCATGGAAACAGGCCCTTCGGCAACTTGTCCATGCCACTCCTCTTTTTAAACCACTAAGCTAGTCCCAGTTGCCGTGTTAGGCCCGCATCCCTCTTTAGCCATCTTATCTATGTAACTGTCTAAATGTTTTTTAAGACAAAATTGTATTCGTCTCTATTATTACCTCTGGCAGCTCATTCCAGACACTCACCACACTGTGTGTGAAAAAACTGCCCCTCTGGACACTTTTGCATCTCTCCCCCTCATCTTAAATCTACGCCCTCCAGTTTTAGACTCCCTTTGGGAAAAAATGTTGACTACCTAGCTAATCTGTGGCCCTCATTATTTTATAGACATCTATAAAATCACCCTGAAGCCTCCTACACTCCAGAGAAAAAAGTCCCTGTCTATCTAACCTCTCCTTATAACACAAACCATGTAGGAGTGCAGATATCTCAAAGGGTCACAGGACTGGGATAGATTAGAGACAGGAAGGCCATGTGGAGATTTGAAAAGCATGAGAATTTTAATATCCGGGCATTGCTTAACTGGGAACTAATGTAGGCCAGCGAGCAAAGCTATAGTGTGGGTGAATTAAACTTGGTGTAAGTTAGGACACAGGCCGCAAAGTTTTGGATGAGCTTGAGTTTATAACAAATGGAAAATGGGGAGCCTAGAGGTATGGATGAAGGTTCAGCAACCATCGAGCTGAGGTACGGGGCAGAGGTGGAGTTGAATGATGTTACAGAGATGGAAACAGGAAACCTTCATGGATACACAGTTGGAAGCTGATCTTGGGCCAAATATAAAATTGAAGTTTGCGAATAGTATTGCTCAGCCTCAGATAGTTAGCATGTATGAGGAATATGGGATGGGGGCGGGGTGCTGGGGGTCGGGGTGAGGTGGTGGCATAGATAGATCCTTGGACTCCAGGAGTAATTATGTGAAAGCAGGGACAGAAATCATTGCAAATGATTCTTTGGCTGCGATTGAATTGATAAGAACAGAAGTAGGCACATGCAGTCTGGTCAACAGTGGAGAGCCATTGGGAAGAGGATGGTGTAGTTAACTATGTCAAAGACTGCAGGCAGGGGAGCTAGTTTACCATGGTTACAATCCTCCTGAGACATCATGCCTGTTAAATGAAATTCAAGTTTGTATAAACCTGCTTTTGTATTCTTTGAAATACACATTAATTCATACCTTCCCAGCTTGCTGGGCTTTCCAGTTGTAGAGTGTCTGTACGTAGTCAGCTTTGCTCGACTGCCCGTGTTCCTTTAATTGCTGGTATTCCATGTCCAATGCCTTTAGTTGTTGGGTTAGGGTAGCATCCGCTTTAAAGCCATGAAGTCTACAAATTCCCGAAATTTCATCGTTTCTACCAGAGATCTCAGCTGCACTGAGCGTTTCTGCACCCTCCTGGTCAATCTGAGGGCATATTGAGATCATTCTGATGTTGAAAAATAATAGATGCATTCTCTATTGTAGCATTAATAGCAACAATCTTGAACAAATAGGAAAATGTTTACAATAATTACCATCAGAACATGTTTTATTAACACAGATGAGATTTGATCTTTATAATGCCGGCAGATGTTTTGGAAATTACACAGAATTTACCTATATATGAAAGCTAAAAGGATGAAGTGATGTTACAATGACTAGTGAGCTAGACTGTATTACTTAAGTGGTGTGGATCATTGCAGCAAAGATCAAGTTATGATACACTTCAGATAAGAAATCTACAAGGTAATTGTTACTTATCCAGTACATTCAAAACCTGTAGCAGGTGAAAATTACAGAAAAATTTGGAATGCAAACTTCGGTAAACTGATGAATTAGGCCCTGCTATGTAAACGGAATGGGCACTTGATCACTTATACAATAACACAGCATAGTTGTGGAAGACCAACAAAGTCACAAAGATGTCACTAAGATAAGTGCTGCATAGGAATTTGCAGAAAGTGCAACTCATAGAACAGCAACAAGAACAGCAACACAGCGAAATGCTGATGATTTGGTGATGTCTATCTGTAAGAACAATCTAAAACCTAATTTGACTTGTTTTCAGGATGCTTGAACCAGTTGAATGCCTGTAGCCTATCTATATGATCTCATCGTGCTTCTAGCACTTAAAGGAAGACATCTAACCAATTTCTGGGGAAGAACCGACAGGAACAAATTTAACCTAGTGGCTCTTCTGTGTCTGCAGGGCTGAATTGGCTAAAACTTAAAGGGGAGAAAGTGACTGAATTGTTCAGTGCCTGGGAAGGTTCCTGCAGGCCAAGTTAACTGTGGCATTTCTAGCGCAGTTATCAGCGCTCGCTTAGTGGCCTGGGAGATTAGGCTGCTTTGTGTCCAATAGCAATGATGGCACCCTCCACCAATATGTAACTGAAAGGTGTGTTGGGGGAGGAACTAAAAATTGTGTTTGGGGGGGAGCCTACACTGACACAGGATAATAAATCAGATTTTTAAAAAGGTTTCCTGTCTTTTTCATTGTGAATTCGGGCCAAACTATTTTGAAATCCATTGAAAATCAAGTCATGCATGAGTTGGGCATTCAGTGTGCAGTAGGTTTTCCTGAGAACTAAACTGACTGCCTATGATCCTTGTATCTCAGTTAAACAGAACTGAAAATAGATGAAAATCACATCTAGTGTGCCCACTCCATTACAGAGGGAGCGCTATAGACAATATCCCTTTCAAATGAAAATCCACTGTTTTTCAGCCAGTGAGAAACTTTTTGATCAGAATAATTTAATAGCTATCTTTTCCTTCTAAGAGAGAGAGAGAGTACCAACACTTTGGGGAATAGTAAAACCTTACAGAAATGGAAAAGTTGAATATCTGATGTTTTGATAATAGGATTTTTTTATACTCTGATGAGTTTGCTTCCTTTTCAAACTTGCAACAATTGGATTTAACATGTTACAGTTGCCTTACCTTTTTCACAATGCCATATACCACAGCCGCATGGTAATGTTCTTCTAACACAACACCTAGGCGGAAATGCAGTTCAGGGTCCTTTGGTTTCAACTTTATAGCCAAAGCGTAGTTCACCGCCATTTTGTGTAAGACATCCAGAGGTGAATTTCCATCTTCATAGTAAGGCACTGGTCCCACATTAGATAATGTCAAAAAATATATAAATGGAAGCAGAAAAATACTTCTAACTTTATCCAATGAAAAAATATGCAGATAGGACATCGTTAAATCAAACCAGTGAGACCATCTGTGACACATGAGCTGCAGTATTATGCAGAACACCTCTCACCTTGTCTATGTAGTGAAATAATCCAATAATCTTCTCACTGATTTCTTATACAATACAGCATAGTAGGCTATTCAGTCTATTATTCCTGTGTTGACTTTTTGGTAGGCTAGCTCACTGTTAGTCCTCCTCTCCTGCTCTTTCCCCATAGCCCAATGATAGTAATGCCATTGCACGTCAAGAAAAAAATGGTTAAATTTTCTCATGTTAGGGATGGTCATAGAACATAGAACATTTCAGTGCAGTACAGGCCCTTTGGTCCTCGATGTTGCGCCGACCAGTGGAACCAATCTAATGACCCTCTAACCTAAACTATTCCAATATTATCCATATGCCTATCCAATGAATTGCCTGCCACTTGTGCCACATGTTTTTCATTTGCCATTTATCAACGCAGACTTAAAAGAAAATTGTTGCTCATCCAAGACTGTGCAAGCCAGCAGGGGTCCGGGATAGTGCTGTGGAGCTGGGAGCTGTACCCCAGCAATCCCAGCACCACATCAAGTTTAAAAAACAAATTTACCTTTTTGGTGGTGTTTCCAACAATCTGCTAAAAGACTAATGACCAAGTGGTATTTAGAAATGAATGACTGAGTGGAGCAGGCCCCAGGCCTATTCTGCTCAGTACTTCCCTCAGGCTGGTCTTTAGAAACGTATTAGACCTCTCGTTAACATACCTGAAGAATCCAATACCTGTTTCAGGTGATCGCAAGGGATGCTTGGCAAGTTACCTTTACCAACAGCTGCAGAAGGTGTGTAGACAAAATGGTTCCTTTTAGTGCACCCATTTGCCGCCCAGAAAACAGGTGCAACCAGGACCAATTTCTCATCCTGAAAGCTAATGGGATCAAGCTTGGCTTGACCTTAAAATGGTTGAAAGCCTGGAAAGGGAAATGGGGAGATATGTAAAATTACTTGGTATCGCCTGTTTTACACAACTGCACAAAGATCTACCCCTACATAACTACAAATCCTGCCTTCTCGTGTTGTAAAGCTAAATTCAATGAATCTGGTAATTTTGGGTCGGCATTTGGAAAACAAAAATTAAAACCACTGACCCGTTGTAAGAGCCCAACACATCCAATAAAAATGTCCTTCAGGGAAGTCTTTAAGTGTCTTTTTATCCTTACCTACTTTCAATCATTGTATCTGTATTCTAGATAGTTATTATCACTCTTACTGTTACCATCCTGGTTGGTGCTTTAACTAAACCGGAAGAGGCCATTCTGCACTGAACACAATCCCACCCAAGCCCTATTCCCGCAACCCCCCATAATTACCCTGTTAGTCTCCCTGACACTAGGGTTAATTTAGCACGGCCAATCAACCTAACCCGCATATCTTTGGAGTGTGGGAGGAAATTGGAGCACCTGGAGAAACCCATGCGGACACGGGAGAATGTGCAGACTCCCGTGTGAACACCGTCAGGTCACACAGACAGTGACCCGAGGCCGGAATTGAACCCTGGTCCCTGGTGCTGTGAGGCAGCGGTGCAAACCACTGTGCCACCATGCTGCCCCCAGTGAATTGAAGCTGTCATTCCTACCAGATTTGACTTGTAGATAACACCAGCCCCACACTGTGGGCAGAATTCTCCCACCCTGCCTGCGGCGGGGCAGGTTTTGTGGCGCACCTAGCAAAAATCTGCCCCTGTGAAAACAGTTTGCAGTTCTCCCAATAGAGCGTTAGTATGGGTCACTGGTCAACCCGCTGCCTTGTGGTGTGAATGATTTTTGCATTCATTTAAATCTCACAAATGCTTGTTAAAGCAGCTGCTTGCTGGAATCTCCTCATGCTTGTCATCTTGGATCACGCCTGTGGGAAATTACGTCAGCGTCAATCCTGTTTGAAAATGTGTAGCATGCACAAGTCAGGCCTCAGTTTGCTTTAGGTCTTGAGGTGAGTGCAACATATGCACCATATCTACCATTGTGTTGCAGCGCTCTTGGTGCATTGAACACTTCACTGCTGGGGCTGTAGGGTTGGTCAGTTCCTGCTCTTTGCCAACATTCTCTGTAAAGACACCACTGTGCTGTGGGATTCACGCAGGCCTCCACTTTCACAGATGAGAAATTTGAGAAGTGGCAGAGCACTGTGAATTCCGAACCCTGAACAATATGTTATGAGATAGAATAATCGGTGGGATTAACAATGCGACAATTCAATAGAAATTATTGACAGGATCTAAAGAAGGCTATTGAGATAGTTATATCATTGGAGAATGCAGAAAAAAGAGCTCAGGACCACCTCGGACATCAGAGAGAAGTCTTCTCTGATTGCGGGGAGAGGCCTCATGAAACATCCATCCCTCAACTGAGAGTGTTGGTATCAGTAAAATAGCACAGAATTCCTTACGTCAGTGGAACCCAAGTCACATCACCAGGCAGTCAAAGAAAGACAGTGACAGGCATCAGACTCCTAGGGAGCATATTCTAGGAGATTCTAGATGCTAGACTATAGCAAATGCTACAGAAGACACTACAACTACACTATCTCGCAACATATCATTCAAGGATGGCCTGAACTCAGAGTGCTCTGCCTCTTTTCCAAATTCTCATCTGTAAAAGTGGAGGCCTGCATGAGTCCTCAGCATAGTGGTAAAGATAAAGGATCAGTCAAAAACACACGCTACTTTGAAAAAAGGCCATGGCTAACACCGGACCGTACCTTGCAGATATGCCCACAATCAGGAACAGGGACAATGCAACTAAATCGCATCTCCACAACAAAGTTGCCCCCATAATGGTGGAGTTGTTAGTAAATGGTCACCTATTAAAAATTAAAGTGGATACGGGGGCTTGCAGTTTCTGTTATTGGGTAACAGACTTTTACTTGCCTCTGGGCTAGTATTCAGCTCCTGAATTTATAAAACACAAAGGCCAGGCTGACCACTTACATGGGGGAACCGTTGCAGATGAAGGGCACCATTGCAACCCTAGTGACTTACAGGCACCAGTCAGCTTGACTTCTACTCATTATTGTACAGCAACAAGGACCTAGCCTCAAGGGGAGAGATTGGCTCCAACACATCAGACAGAACACATCTCACATCAGGTGAGAGGGCATGGGATCCAAGGGCCTTTGGCCTTGTGGATCCAGAACTGGCTTGCCTGCAGAAGGCAGAGAGTGGTTGTGGATGGGTCTTTTTCTGAATGGAGGTCAGTCACCAGTGGAGTGCCCCAGGGATCTGTTCTAGGACCCTTGCTGTTTGTCATTTTCATAAATGACCTGGATGAGGAAGTGGAGGGATGGGAAGTAAGTTCGCTGATGACACGAAGGTCGGTGGTGTTGTGGATGGTCTGGAAGGATGTCAAAAGTTGCAGCAGGACATAAATAGGATGCAGGACTGGGCGGAGAAGTGGCAGATGGACTTCAACGCGGATAAATGCGTAGTCGTCCATTTTGGCAGAACCAACGGGATGAACGAGTACACTATCAAGGGCAGGAGTCTTAGTAGTGTGGAAGAGCAGAAGGATCTTGGGGTCCGGGTCCACAGGACTCTTAAATCGGCCTCGCAGGTGGAAGAGGTGGTCAAGAAGGTGTATGGTGTACTGGCCTTCATTAATCGAGGGATTGAGTTTAGGAGTCGGGAGGTAATGCTGCAACTTTATAAGACCCTTGTCAGGCCTCATTTGGAGTACTGTGCGCAGTTCTGGTCGCCTCACTATAGGAAAGACGTAGAAGCTATTGAAAGGGTACAGAGGAGATTTACAAGGATGTTGCCTGGACTGGGAGGCATGCCTTATGAAGTTAGGTTGAGGGAGCTGGGTCTCTTTTCCCTGGAGAGACGAAGGTTGAGAGGCGACCTGATAGAGGTTTATAAAATGTTGAGAGGAATGGATAGGGTAGATTCTCAGAGGCTATTTCCCCGGGTTGAAATGGTCGCTACGAGAGGACACAGATTTAAGGTGCGGGGAGGAAAGTACAGAAGTGATGTTAGGGGTAAGTTTTTCACTCAGAGGGTGGTGAGTGAGTGGAATCGGCTGCCGTCAGTGGTGGTGGAGGCGAACTCGCTGGGGTCTTTTAAAAGACTTCTGGATGAGTATATGGGGTTTTATGGGATTGGGGGTTATAGATAGGTGTTGATGTGATCGGCGCAACTCGTGGGCCGAAGGGCCTGTTTGTGCTGTAGTGTTCTATGTTCTATGTTCTAGAACTCGCTGGAGATCTTCAGGCTGGGCATGGGATGACTGTATAAAGTCATCAATAAGTACCCCAAAGTTTTCCAGGAAGGACTTGGAAAAATAAGGGAAGCCAGAGCTAAGATCTGCTAAGATATTACTTTGACGAATTGTTAGTCATTATTACAAGGAAAATAAAACCCACAGTCCCAAAACATGCCTGAATTGGAAACTAATTCTTTGTATTGTTTAATTTCATTTTTGGCATTGTTCAAGTGTTTCTCAACGCTGCCTTCATCTGCAAGTTCACGAAGTTTCTTTTCCCAGGCACGAACCTATCAAATAGCACAGGAAGAACAACACAGAAATTATGGTGGTTTTGTAAACACAGCACAATTACACAAATTCCCACTCATCCTTCATTCAGTTCTTTGGAGACGACAAATGTTCATACCTGGAGCCTAAGCTGTAAAATCCCTGGCCACACTTAGAGCTTGGATTATTCCAACTTCTAGCGACTGGCATCTCACAGTTTCAAATCGTTTGCTATGCAACTGAATGCTTATGAATTATCCCCCCAGATCTGGGGGGATAACCTTTTGGTTGTTGAAAGCACAAGTTTTTTTTTCTGCAGCTCTCCACCATGTCCCTTATTGCTACAGAGTGGAATTCAGCTTTGCTCTTGAAACAGCATGCAGCAGATTCCCAAATAGCTTCTTTATCAACAACAGTTCCCTGGGCAAATTCAGAGAACATTGAGGTGATCTATGTTGGTTCTAGTTAAACAACAATGGCCTTTGGCAGTGTTTATATTTAAGAAATTGTGTAAATACTTATGGAAAAATTGATGGGATTGATGAATCTCTCCAGACGCACAGTCGAGTTTTCAAACCATGAGGCCATGGTTTGTAGGAAGGGGTGAGGCCTGATATGGTGATCAGGGTGCTATTTTAAAGGGAGACTGGATCGCTGCTGTAATTAAATTTCTGTGCCCCACCCACCCACACCCATGGACACAACAGCCCCCTCCCACAAGCATCAGGGACTGTGCTTTCACTGCCTTTTGAGGAAGTGTTCCAGAAACTCATGACCCTCTCGGAGAGAAAACAAATTCTCCTCTTCGCTGTCTTAAATAAGCAACCATTATTTTTAAATGGTGACTCCTAGTTCTAGATTCTCCGGCAAGCGGAAACATCCTCTCGACATCCACTCTGTCAATACCCTTCAGGATCCAAAAGGTTCTGATCAAATTGTCTCTTACTCTTCTAAACTCTAATAGATACAAACCTAACCTCTCCCACCTTTCCTCAGAAAACAATCTGCTCATTCCTGATATTACTCTAGTAAACCTTCTCTGAACCGTTTCTAATGCATTTATATCTTTCCATAAATAAGGAGACCAATACTATACGCAAAGCTCCAGATCTGGTCTCACCAAAGCCCTGTGCAACTGAAGCATAACCTCCGTACTTTTGTCATCAATTCTCTCACAATAAATGATATCATTCTATTAGCTTTCCTAATTACTTCTTGTATCTGTATACTAGAACACAATATGTAACACTGTCTCACTTGTGTCATGATGTAGAGATGCCAGAGTTGGACGGGGTAAACACAGTAAGAAGTCTCACAACACCAGTTTAAAGTCCAACAGGTTTATCTGGTAGCAAAAGCCACTTGCTTTCAGAGCTCTGCTCCTTCATCAGGTGAGTGGGAGTTCTATTCACAAACAGGGCATATAAAGACACAAACTCAATTTACAAAATAATGGTTGGAATGCGAGTCTTTACAAGTAATCAAGTCTTAAAGGTACAGATAATGGGAGTGGAGAGAGCATTAAGCACAGGTTAAAGAGATGTGTATTGTCTCCAGACAGGACAGTTAATAAGATTTTGCAAGCCCAGATAAGTCATGGGGGTTACAGATAGTGTGGTATGAATCCAAAGTCTTGGTTGAGGCCGTCCTCATGTGTGCGGAACTTGGCTACTCAGCAAATCTGTGTTGTTGTGTGTTGTGAAGGCCTCCTTGGAGAACGCTTACCCGAAGATCAGAAGTCGAATGCCCGTGACTGCTGAAGTGTTCCCCAACAGGAGGAGAACAAGAAGAGAATGTTCTCTTCCTGTTGGAGAACACTTCAGAGGTCACAGGCATTCGGCCTCTGATCTTCGGGTAAGCCTTCTCCAAGTCGACCTCCACAACACACAACAACGCAGAGTCGCTGAGCAGAGGCTGATAGCCAAGTTCCACACACATGAGGACAGCCTCAATCAGGATCTTGGGTTCATGTCATGCTATCTGTAACCCCCATGATTTGCCTGGCTTGCAAAATCTCACTAATTGTCCTGTCTGGAGACAGTACACATCTCTTTAACCTGTGCTTAATGCTCTCTCCACTCACATTGTCTGTATCTTTGAGACTTGTTTACCTGTAAAGACTTGCATTCCAACCATTATTTTGTAAATTGAGTTTGTGTCTTTATATGCCTTGTGAACAGAACTCCCACTTACCTGAAGAAGGAACAGTCTTCCGAAAGCTAGTGGCTTTTGCTACCAATTAAACCTGTTGGACTTTAACCTAGTGTTGTGAGACTTCTTACTGTGTTCACTTGTGCCAGGCAGCTTATATGAGCTGTACACAATGAGATGCTTTTGATGTAGAACTTCAGCCATGTAGCTGACTAAAAAACAGATTACGGAAGCTTACCATTTATAGGTTATTGTTAGATGGGTATGCACAACAGTGATGGACATTATGATACCCTGCCAGCTGCAGCTTTTGAACTGTGGTTGGCAGCATGTTAGGACATTACAATCACCAAAGTTTTCACTTGCTGCATTATTAAAATAATCTATTATCTTTTCATAAAATACTACAAAGAAAGTGCAGGTCCAATCGTTTCCTACCTCTGTGTTGTGTTTGAATTGAGTTCTTGGTTTGCTTGTGAGGCCAAATTCTGTTTGATACCATGAAGTCCCTGTGACATCCTAAAACAAATCAAAGATGAAAGTTATAAAACATTATCCTAGAGTTTGGAAATGTAGAGGGAATCGATCACTGGGAGGAATTTCTAAGTTGAAATTTTAATGTGAACTAAATTGCACAACATAAACAATTCTTTTATGTCTGATTCTGTGTTTACAGAACAGAAAATGTCCATACATCATTCACAGACATGTCTTCAAAGTGCAAAAAGATCAGGTATTCTATATACATTTGGTACAAATGGTTATTTTATTGGACTAATGATGCAGAAGTACAAGTCTCATGACAAAATTAAGGAATTCAAGTTCAATCAATTAAATAAATCTGGAATCAAAAAACTAGCGTCAGTAATAGTGATCATGAAACTACTGGATTGTTATAAAAAGCCACCTGTTTCATTAGCATCCTTTGGAGAAATAAACTTTCCAATAGTCTGGCCTGTATGTGAACCAAGACCCACAGCAATGTGTTCAACTCTAACCTCCCTTTAAAATAGCCAAGCAAGCTCACCATCAACACTTTCTTAAGAGCAATTAGGGATGTGTAACAAATGCTGAACTTATTAATAGCACCTACATCCCAAGAATTAAAAGAATATTATACTTAGCTTGAGAAGACTCTAATTTGTCTGACATGTATTGAAAAAAATAACAAAAATCTTATGGTATCGCACTGTACAAAGTGCAACTCATTATATGGATAGCTTCTTCCAGTTGATTTCCAATTTACAGTACACTCATAAAACTGTGGCTGTTCAAAGTAATCAGCATACCTTGTACTTATCAGTAGGCTAGATTTGAATCATCTCTTTTGAGTGATAGCACAGGAGACAGCAATTTGGCCCATGAGTCTGTAGTAGTTATTTGCTCTGCTCTGTCTCAGAGTTCTGAATCTGGCTGTGTTTTAAGTAGTTCCCAACTATATAGTTTCCCATGGTGGCACAGTGGTTAGCACTGTTGCCTCAAAGCGCCAGGGATCCAGGTTGAATTCCGGCCTCGGGTCACTGTCTGTGTGGAGTTTCTACATTCTTCCAGTATTTACGTGAGTTTCCTCCCACAATCCAAAGAAGTGTGGGTTAGGTTGATTGGCCATGCTAAATTGAACCTTGTGTCAGGCGGATTAGCAGGGTAAATATGTGGGGTTGTGGGAATAGGGCGTGGGTGAGATTGTGGTTGGGTGCAGACTCAATGGGCTGAATAGCCTCCTTCTGCACTGTAGTGTTTCTATGATGCTCTAACTTCAAATGGTGCAAAGGCCTTTGCTTCACCTACTTGGAGTAACAAAACATATGCTTGGGAATGAGAGGGCGATAGACAAAAAAGGGAAGGAAAGGCTGCTCCTTTGATCAGGAATTGAGTGCCTTTGAATAAGGGACATCTCCTGGAATCTCTCCCGTATTCCTGACAGGTTTTCTTTTGTGCTCTGGACATGGCGACCCCTGACCACAGCTGGGCTAATACCAGCAACGGTAGGATGAGGCCCTTAAGTGAACATTAATTGACGGTGGAGCGGGAAGGTCGTCCACGGACCTTCCCACTACAGAATAATGAGTGCAGAGGCATGTAGGTGATAATGTCTCATCCTGCCTGATTCAATACCTCCCAGCTGTCAAATCTGCCAGGGGTAAGGCAGCAAATTCCACCCTGTCCTTCCTGATTCATTCCACCAAAACTCTTCAGAATTTAAAATTCTTGATTAAATTTCGCCTACCCTCCTCCAGTTAAAAAAAAATCCCAGTATCTCAACTCTCTCCTTAAAACAAGACCTTCTCATCCCTGTTATTGTTCTGCATGTTTTAAATGATTTTAATGTCCTTTCTATAGCGGTGGCTCAAGACTTCACATAATCATCTCTATGTCTATTTCGTATAAAATTATCTTTTCCTCTTTTCCCCCTCTTCATAGCGAGGGGGATTGAATATAAAAGTAGGGAGGTCTTGCTGCAGCTGTATAGGGCATTGGTGAGGCCGCAGCTGGAGTACTGTGTGCAGTTTTGGGCGCCGCACCTGCGCAAGGATATTTTGGCCTTGGAGGGAGTGCAGAGGAGGTTTATTAGGCTGATACCGGAGTTGAGGGGGTTGAGCTATGAGGAGAGGCTGAATAAACTAGGCTTGTACTCGTTAGAGTTTAGAAGAATGAGGGGAGATCTCATTGAGACGTATAAGATGATGAATGGGATGGATAGGATAGAGGTGGAGAGACTCTTCCCGCTCAAAAAAGACAGTAGGACTAGGGGGCACAGCCTCAAGATAAAGGGGAGGCAGTTTAGAACAGAGTTGAGGAGGAACTTCTTCACTCAAAGGGTGGTGAATCTCTGGAATTCTCTGCCCGTTGAAGTGGTGGAGGCTGCCTCGCTAAATATTTTTAAGAAGCGGGTTGATGGGTTCTTGATAAGAGAGGGGATTAAGGGTTATGGGGAGAGGGCGGGAAAGTGGAACTGAGCCACGACAGATCAGCCATGATCTTACTGAATGGCGGGGCAGGCTCGAAGGGCTAGATGGCCTACTCCTGCTCCTATTTCTTATGTTCTTATGTTGTTTCATTATGCCACATTTAGGAAACACGAGATAACAGGTAGTTGTGGGAGAATTAGGCCCAGATATGGCAACATGTTTAGGTCCCAGGGGAGAAAAAGGAATGCGTAACTGCAACAGCAATTAACAAGGACAAAGTGGGCCAAAAGGTGCTTTCTCTGAGTAGGATTGATGATGGCAATTTTAAAAGGGAAGGAGACAGTGCAAGGCAAGGACAAACATGTGGGATGTTTAGACATGCCCCACTGAGTCATTAATGATACAAGAGCTGAAATTATTTAGCATAAGGAATTTGGTTAGGATCCAAAAATAATACAGGGATCAACTCTGCAACTCATACTTATCCAATGATTGCAGTCTTAGCCACTAGACATCTAACTGAAATGATAGCAAATCACCACTTGACTGCTGGGGATTTAGGACTGAAATTAGTATTAACCATCTAGGAGCCAGTAGTTGGGTGATAAAGAGGAGGGAGTAGTCAACTTAGAATCATAGTATCTACAGTGCAGAAGGAGGCCATTTGGCCCATCGAGTCTGCACCAACAACAATCCCATCCAGGTCCTGTCCTATTCCCGTAAACCCACCTATTTACTCTCCTAATGCCCCTGACATTAAGAGGCAATTTATTGTGACCAGTCAACCTAACTCACACACAACTTGATAAAGAACTTTATCCCTGATAAACAGTGGCTTTGTAATCTTTTTTAATGTCCCATTTATAACTTTTAACATATCAATGATTTGACTTGACTTCTTTGCTATTATCTATATGTTATGCACTGGGAACAGTAGCATAGTGCCATTGTGACAGGAGTAATAGTCCAGAGGTTTGAACCAATAATCTAGAAACATGAGTTTAAATCCCACTTTGGCAGATGAGGAACATAAATTCAGTTAATAAATACATCAGGAATTAAAAAAGATTAGTTTTAATAATGACGACCACAGGTGCAGCTGGTGGTCGAGCCCACTTCATTTCCAGGAGCTTAAGACCCAACAGGCAGCCCACTGGCTGCCATTGCAGTTACCGACTCTGGGAGGGGCAATTTTGCACTGCACTTTCTATTGCAATAAAGATCTCACTAGGCCAATATTTCTGTAGCAACAGCAGTGCAACAGGAAGCGATGGCCACTCCTGATATTTAATGCAGGAGGCCTGAGGCTGAAGCTTATTGCTGGAAATCCTGGACCAATGTGAATGTGGTGGGAATCACTGGGACCAGTCAGGAAGGCCTTGGTGAGAGGATGGACAGATATCGATTGCTTTGAGGGTAGGAGGTGGCTTCCCTCCATTTCTAACAGTGGTTCACTCTGTTGGCCGCCACTGTCTATGGGGGCAGTACGGTGACAGTGGTTAGCACTGCTGCCTCACAGCACTAGGGGCCCAAGTTCAAATCTGGCCTCGGGTCATTGTCTGTGTGGAATCTGCATGTTCGCCCTGTGTCTGCCTGGTTTCCTCTGGGTGCTCCGGTTTCCTCCCACAGTCCTAAAGACGAGCTGGTTAGGTTGATTAGCCATGCTATATTGACCCTAGTTTCAGGGAATTAACAGGGCAAATATGTGGGGTTATGGGAATAGAGCCTAGGTGGGATCGTGGAAGGCGCAGACTCCTTCTGCACTGTAGGGATTTTATGATTCTATACCAGAGAAGGAATGACTCCCCCAAACAAGCAGCAAGCATATCAGTCAGGGTTTATCTGGTGGTTTGCCCACATGGCATAGCCCCTGCCTGCCACTGGTTGAAAACTTAAAAGCTCCAATTGACTTCCAGACAGGAAGGCAGTCCTCAATCCTTTCTGCCCCTGATTTAATTGGGGGAGGTCATTGAGAAGGCAACTAAGTTTCCAACCTGCACTATCCTGTCCTACCAAATGGCCCTCTCCTCACTAAACTAAATTCCACTCAACATAACTACAGGGTTGTTACTAAAGGAAAGCAATCGGCTGTCTTTAGGTGGTCTGGGGCTAAATGCGACTTCAGAACTTCAGCAGGGTTTGACTTCTAGCAGCTCTGAAATGGTACATAAGTTTCTCCATTTGCTTGGTTGAGTGCAATTCCAACAACACTCAAGAAGTTTGACATCATCCAGGACATAGTAGCCCACTTGATTGGCATCCAACCCACACTTTCAATATCTACTCCCCCCACCATAATGGCAGCCGTGTGTACCATCTACAAGATACACTGCAGCAACTCACCAATGTTCCTTCAAAAGCACCTGCCAAATCTGCAACCTTTACCATCTAGAAGGACAAGGGCAGCGGATGCCTGGGGACACCACCATTGCAAGTTCCCCTCCAAGCCACTCACCATCCTGACTTGGGACAACATCATTCTTCCTTCACTGCTGCTGCGTTTAAATCCTAGGTACTCCCTCCTTAACAGCACTGTTGGTGTGCCTACATTTCATGGACTGCAGCAGTTTGAGAAGGCAGTTCACTGCCCTGTTCTCCAGGAAAATTAAGGATGCGCAATATATGCTAGCCTAGCAAGCAAACTTCATAACCCATGAAAGTGTTTTTAAAAATCCACTCATAAGAACATAAGAAATAGGAGCAGGAGTAGGCCATCTAGCCCCTCGAGCCTGCCCCGCCATTCAATAAGATCATGGCTGATCTGTCGTGGCTCAGTTCCACATTCCCGCCCTCTCCCCATAACCCTTAATCTCCTTGCCTATCCAAAACCTATCAACCCGCGTCTTAAAAATATTTAGTGAGGTAGCCTCCACCACTTCAACGGGCAGAGCATTCCAGAGATTCACCACCCTTTGAGTGAAGAAGTTCCTCCTCAACTCCGTTCTAAACCGCCCCTCCTTTATCTTGAGGCTGTGCCCTCTAGTCCTACTGTCCTTTCTGAGCGGGAAGAGCCTCTCCATCTCTATCCTATCCATCCCATTCATCATCTTATATGTCTCAATGAGATCTCCCCTCATTCTTCTAAACTCTAACAAGTACAAGCCTAGTTTATTCAGCCTCTCCTCATAGTTCAACCCCCTCAACTCCGGTATCAGCCTAGTAAACCTCCTCTGCACTCCCTCCAAGGCCAAAATATCCTTGCGTAAGTGCGGTGACCAAAACTGCACACAGTACTCCAGCTGCGGCCTCACCAGTGCCCTATACAGCTGCAGCAAGACCTCCCTACTTTTATATTCACAAGATGTCCACATCTTGTGAATGTATATAAAATAAATTGTATAGCTAACATAATTTATTAAGCTTCTCTGTTGCCTGTCAAACTAATACATTTCAGCATTATCTCTTGTCAACGAAAGTGCTAAGAAATTTAGAGCTTTGTTTAATCTCCTTAAACAACTGACCTTTGAATCCAGTTCGGCTGGTGGTTTATGCGGACACGCCAATGAATGTTTTCCAAGTTCTGACAGCTCAACTGTACTTGTACAACCTTAACAAGCAGAAATAAAACAGTGAATGCAGGAGCTGACTGGGGGCCTACAGAGGCTCTGAGCATTGAAGATTAATGGCAATGATTATGGGTACAAAGGAACCTACATTTTACAACAAGTTTCAACTAACATCCAGGAATACAAATCTTGTCCCTCGAGTTCCAATGCTCTGTGTCATTGGCTGGAGGAATGCAAGCTCACAACCAATGATTCCAAATACGTTGAACGTTCCAACTTTGCTTTGCTTTGGGGAGAAGGATAGATTAAACAAAAGATACGTCCCTTCTAGAAAGGAGGAGGAAATTCAATCACACTGTGTCACTCTGGTACCTCATTCCAGAGTGGATTTAACAGAAGGTCCTTCTGCCTCACGTTACACAGTATGGTGCATGGCAATGACAAAACAAGAAAACTGACTTGGAGATAAAGTAAACCAACAAAAGTGTGAAAAATCTGAAGGATAACTTCTGTCTAAAGGTGAATACCTTCTCATGTATTACGTTTTGACGGAGGTCTAAGCTAGCATTCAAATCAGATTCTACATTACATTGTCCTTCTCTCCCACAATGACGTGATTGTTTTTGTCCAAGCTCAGATTTGAAGAGAAGTGGCACTGAAGAGCCAATACAGATAAAACTAATTTGACATTGTATTGCATTTACGGCAAGCTGCATGAAAGAAACTGGAAGGAATCTTGCTGGAATCAGAAACTCTAAGTTAATTACTTTAAAACTAGTTTATTTGAAATGTGACTTTCTTTGTTTCTACCCAGTTAGAATAAATATCCAGATGTTCTCACCAATTATATAGAGTCCTCTTCAGAACCTGAACTTAATTTGCTAACATAATGACTATGATTGCACTGATAAAATGATTAATTTATGAATATATCAAAGACATTTAAATTGTGTCTTGGTGACCTTATTGAAGTTAAAACCGTTTATTGACACGAATTTAAGATTCAAGTCATGTTTCGCTTGGTGAGTTAATATTCTGTGCAAAAGGTTTCAATTATCAACTGAATACATATGAATATCCCTGTATTTTACATAATTACATAGGCTTTTGGCATAAATTAAGAATTAAGGAAGGTCTATAATCAATCCTAAAGGCTTAGTTATTCATCAGAAGATACATGAGCTTCTACTAGTCACACACAAAGAAATTTGTTGGATCTTTGGAGGTCAGATTCAATTCTATGTAATTAGTCAAACCAAAGCCCATTAGTTCACAAGCTTAATTGTCGTGATCTTCATCATAATAAAATAATTAATTGGGAAAAGATAAAATATTGCTGAAAAGATTTGTATGTTTCAGTATATCATAGGAATTATTGAAATGGAGCGGTGATTATGTCTCATTTATTACTGAGTTTTTTTTACAAAGCAGCAAAATGAGTTAGCTTCCATTTATCTGTTAGTGATACCAACATATTTAAGGCTAGAAAAAGGATGTGGATGGTACTAGTTTCATGGAGTTAACTCGGTTAAGCCTATGGACAGATACTGATGGTTTTGCTGGTTACTCAGTCGAAAGTTCAGCACTCCCAAATAAAAAGGAAAAAGCACTTTGTTTTGATAGATCTGGCCATACTATTTAAAGGATCTACTGTGGTAAGTGAATATGTAGTACAGACCTAAATAGTTATAGAATACAGTGAAGTAAGTTAGCCAGCCCTGATTATAACCTGAAACTAATACAAAATAATGTGGGTGCTGGAGAGCTGAAAACAAAATAGAAAGTGCTGGGTAAACTCAGCAGATCTGGCAGTATCTAGGAGAGAGAAAGGGAGCTAACATTTCAAAATGACTTTTATTTTGAACTGATTTTAACCTCACTGATTTAAAGAGAATGGAAATGGGTATGAGTTGTGGTTCAGTTCATGACACTTGTCCCTCCAAATCTGCCAGAGGGCAGTTGTAGAGAGTTGTTTTTCAAACTGGAGGCCTGTGACCAGCAGTGTGCCTCAGGGATCAGTGCTGGACCCACTGTTATTTGTCATTTATATTAATGATTTGGATGAGAATATAGGGGCATGGTTAGTAAGTTTGCAGATGACACCAAGATCGATGGCATAGTGAACAGTGAAATAAGTTATCTCCAATGCAGCGGGATCTTGATCTACTGGGTCAGTGGGCTGATGAATGGCAGATGGAGTTTAATTTAGACAAATGCGAGGTTATGCATTTTGGTAGATTGAACCAGGGCAGGACTTACTCAGTTAATGGTAGAGCATTGGGGAGAGTCACAGAACAAAGTGATCTAGGGGTACATGTTCATAGCTCCTTGAAAGTGGAATCACAGGTGGACAGAGTGGTGAAGAAGTGGTGAAACCAACCGGCATGCTTGGTTTCATCGGTCAGAACATTGAATACAGGAGTTGGGACCACTTGTTGAACTTGTACAAGACATTGGTAAGGCCACAGTTGGAATACTGTGTGCAATTCTGGTCATCCTATTATAGAAAGGATATTATTAAACCAGAAAGAGTGCAGAAAAGATTCAATAGGATGCTACCGGGACTTGATGGATTAAGTTATAAGGAGAGGCTGGATAGACTGGGACTTTTTCCTCTGGAGCGTAGGAGGCTGAGGGGTGACCTTATAGAGGTCTATAAAATAATGAGGGGCATAGACAAAGTAGATAGTCAATATCTTTTCCCAAGGGGGTGTCTAAAACTAGAGGGCATCGGTTTAAGGTGAGAGGAGAGAGATACAAAAGTGTCCAGAGGGGCAATTTTTTCACACAGAGGATAGTGACTGTCTGGAACAAGCTGCCAGAGGTAGTAGTAGAGGCTGGTACAATTTTATCTTTTAAAAAGCATTTAGATAGTTACATGGGTACGATGGGTATAAAGGGATATGGGCCAAATGCGGGCAATTGGGATTAGTTTAGGGGTTTATAGAAAAAGGGTGGCATGGACAAGTTGGGCTGAAAGGCCTGTTTCCAGGCTGTAAACTCTATAACTATGAGAAGGTGGTAGGTTCATGTTCCACCCCAGAGACATGAACTTGAACATCTAATCTGAAATTCCCTTGCATTGCTGAGGGACAGCTGCACTGTGGGAAGTGCTGTCTTCTGGAAGAGAGAAAAACAAGGCCCCACCTGCTCTTAAAGGTGACTCTAAAAGAACCTGTGTAGAGTAAAACAGTGTTAATATTTCACATCAGTAACTTCCATCAGAATCACCCTACATTGATTTCAGTGGAGAGTGAAATCAGAAAGGATGTAAAAAGGGCTTTAGAGTGAAATATGCCTGACTACCACCAGGTTAGTTCGGTGAAAATCAGGGCTGGATAACCTTTTGTTCCAGAGGTAAAGTGTGCTTATATTTTATTTCCTTTAAACAAGTGATGTTTTTGGGCAGTAAATGCTGCACCCCTGCCTCATTCTGACTCCATCAAAAAGGATAATACATGGGGCAATGGCATAATTCTACCCAAATGGAGCTCCTTAAATTCAGAATGGACATCAGCTTAACTGTAAAGGAGGGCTTATTTTCAACTCCATTTTCTGGACACTCCTTAGCAGAGTTGAGTCCCCAGCAATTTCCATGCCATTGATTGCATTGGGATTAAAATCGGATGTGTTCTACACGGGGTGAGTAAACTGCTCCAACACATCAGTGCCTGGGCAGCGCAGCTGATAATTATCTATGCACTTTAACCCCAGCCAAGGTTAGTGATTCCCTTTCTTTGTCAATATTGGAAGGGTAGGGGTGCCACCATTTTAAGGTTGCCCTGTTTCTACCCTGATTCTTTCTGTATTCTATCTCAACAGAGCAAACAGAATCCGCTGATATCAAATCTGGAAGGATGGGCGATCCTCGCAGGTTGAAGTCACACTACACCACTGAGTGACAATTTACTCCTATGAATTGCTGGCTCCTTTCACTCAGGATTAATCAACATAGGTAAAAAGGATCACAAATAGATGTCAGAAACACTATTATTTCAACAATCCTTTACATGGGTGATTTGCAGCCTGTTGTGGCCATCGGAATAAAAATTACCTTCGAGGAGACAAAGAGATTGAAGTTTGTAATGTAATGGACAGGTGAATTTAACGTATGGGTGTTCCAAAGAACTTTATCAGCCAATAATGCTGAATAGGAGGAAAAAGCTGTGTGGGGCACATAGGCAAGAAAAGGAAAAGGGTTTGGAGAAGACTTCCAGTAGCAGGGAGCTGGCACCTCACAGAGAGCCCCAGAGAGTGACATCATGCTACTACAATCAACTTTCTCTTCAGATAACATTTTTACATAAATACTTACAATGCCATCAGGAAGACTAACTAAGAATAAGTGTTGTCATCAACTAAAAGCACATACAGTAACAATTGAAAGTTAAAAAATATCCCGACTGAAGTTAATGACCAAAGATACAATTGCCTTTTCTGGCTGGAACATATGGTACCTATAAATGGCAAGGAAAAACACTGCGGGTGATGCATGCAGCAGTGTGGGCCACTACATACACAGCTCATATGGCATTTTTCATTGATATCATAGAATCCCTATAGTGCAGCAGGAGGCCATTTGGTCCATCGAATCTGCACCAACAACATTCCCAGCCAGCTCCTATCCCAGTAACCCTACTTACCCTGCTAGTCCCCCTGACATTAAGGGGTAATTTAGCATGGCCAATCCACCTAACCTGCACATTTTTGGACTGAGGGAAGAAACCGGAGCACCCAGAGGAAACCCACGCAGACACAGGGAGAATGTGCAGACTCTACACATACAGTGACCCGACCCAGGAATTCAACCCGCATCCCTGGTGCTGTGAAGCAGCAGTGCTAACCACGACACCACCATGCCACCCATATTAATGGAGAATGTCATACAGACCATATAGTTAGCAGCTGTGGTCTGGCAGTACAAGTGGAGAAGGTTGTGAAGAAAGCCTATGGTATGTTAGCATTTATAGGAAGGGATATAGAATATAAGAGCTGGAGTCTAATGTTGCAGTTGTATAGAACGTTGGTTAGGCCGCATTTAGAGTACTGCGTCCAGTTCTGGTCGCCTTACTACCGGAAGGACGTGGAGACTCTGGAGAGAGTACAGAGGAGGTTTACCAGGATGTTGCCTGGTATGGAAGGACTGGGTTATGAGGAAAGATTGAACAAATTGGGGCTGTTTTCCCTTGAAAGACGGCGACTGAGGGGGGATCTAATAGAGGTATATAAGATTATGAAGGGTATAGATAGAGTAAACAGAGGTAAGCTACTTCCTATGTTAGAGACACACAGGACGAGGGGCCATGGGCTTAAGGTGAGGGGGGAGAGGTATAACACAGATATTAGAGGGAGATTTTTCACACAGAGGGTAGTGGGGGTATGGAATGCTCTGCCAAGTAAGGTGGCGGAGGCAAGCACGCTAGAGTTGTTTAAGAGTAACTTAGACAGGCACATGAGTGGGTTGGAGATGGGTGGATATAGGAGATTGTTTTAAATAAGGTTCATTAGCATTGGGGCGTCCCTGGTAAGGTAAATGGATATGGTATGATAATAATGTTTTTTTCTCCTTTCATTCACAGGTTTTAAGTCGGTCCACCTTGTTGTCCAACGAGGGGCATACACGCGATGGGTCATACTTGGGCTGCTCTTGATTGTTTGAGATTGGCCTAGTGCTTCATGTCGTTAGTGTGCGCTTAAACTGGACCAGATGCTGGGCAAGACGATAGCTCAGTGACTATCACTGTTTGCTGTGCAGACACATGGATTTGGGCCAGTGTCTGTGGGAGTTTGCACATTCTCCCCGTGCTTGCGTGGGTTTTCTCCGGATGCTCCGGTTTCCTTCCACACCCCAAAGATGTGCTCTTAGGCTGATTGGCAGTAATAAATTGTCCCTAAAATAGTTTCCCTCAATGTGGATGGCCATAAAACAATAGGTAAGGGTCATGGGTGGAGGGGGGGGACTGGTAGTGTTAAAATGGCGGCGTGGGCTCGTTGGGCCGAAGGGCCTGTTTCCTGGGCTGTTTTTGTTCTTTGTTCTAAATTGAGGGAAATCAATGCAAGTCTGAATATGTGAATGAATTTACCCTCCATAGAATTCTTAGGGTCTGGATAAAGTAGATGCTGGGAAGGTGCTTCTGCAGGTTGGGGAGTCTAGAATTAAGGACAAAATTTTCCAGCTACCTGCCGCAGATTTTCCCTTGATGCGCGTGGCTTGATGTAGGGATCTTCTGGTCCCGCCAAAGTCAGTGGCGATTTGCACTCCTCATCTGGAAGATCCTGCTAGTGCGAAGGGCTGAAGAATTCTGCCCTAAGATTCAGAATTAGGGATTGTCATTTAGTATGGAGAAGAAGAGGAATTCCTTAAGGGCCTTGCGTCTTTGGAAATCCCTTTGCTAGAGACCAATGGATGCTTAGACCAACAGAGAGCCATTGTTTTCTGTACTAAGGGAATCAAAAGGATAAGGTGGGAAACTGGAGTTGAAGTAGAGGGTCATCCATGATTTTACTAGGGCAGAGCAGACTCAAAGCATTGAATGGCCTATCCTGCTCCAATTTTGGACTGAGTCTAATAGCAGAGTTTTTTGAAATGTGTTTTATATTGTGCAGATAAATTAAAATGGACTAACACTAGGTGTTAGAAAATTAAAGGTACAATCTTTTCAGGTTGAGTATCCTTTATCCAAAACCCCCAGGGCCAATGGCATTTGGATTTCAGATCATTTGGTTTTCAGATATTGCATATAAACTTACAAGAGCCTAAGCTTAGGCTAGCTATAGTTGAAAGTAAATTAAGTGGTTAGAAAAGTAAGATGTGTCAGCGAGTAATAAATGTAAGGTATCCGAAAAAAAATTATGTTTTCCTCAAAACTTGCAAGATTAAAAGTGCAGACAAATGACCAGACTTCCAATAAGGTTAGAAAAAAAGCGCAGCTTTTGGATGTGTTTCATTTTCAAGGTTTATGGATAAAGGATGCTTCACCCGTACAGTGAAACTATAACAAGAATAAAATTTCTTCCAAGAAATTCAACACGATGAGTTTATTTGAATGGTCAAAAAATGATGGAACATTTTCCAGAAGGATGATTGTACCTCTGTATTTGAAGCAACAGTAAACGATAGCAGCTGACATTCTTTTGTCCACCTCATATTCTGGGACATACCAATCATTATCAAAGGGAGCATCATCAAAAGGATCACATTTTGTCTTTCGAGTGAGGAACTTGAGGCACGATGATGAGAATATGTGTTTGGGATCACTTTGTAAGAAGGAACATTAACATTAATTAGAAGGCTTACAATCATGCTCTATTGTGTACAGAATAGATTGGTATTGTGAAAGCACCATTATATAAAATATGTCGAATTATAATCTGGTTCTAAGCTTGGGATTTCTTGTTCCAGGAGACATTTTGACCACAAAAGTAATGCTCAATTAAGTAGAGACCTTCCTCAAGACTGCAACAGTAACAAACAATGTTTCAGAAGAATCAGTAGCATGGTCAGAAAGTAGGCTAGCCAATCATCGCAAAGTTATGTCCTAGACTCAATTTTTAATGAGTTCTGTTTTGGTCCCTTATACTTGTGGATGCTGATCCCAGCAGTTATGCTGCGAAAGCGCCAGCTGGTGCCCTCTAGCACTGATCCTGGAGTCTGTGTTATCAGAGGAAAGTGATCTAATTTGCATAGGGAATGGGATCACCCTTCATCAATACAGATAAATCCACAGCCTACCTAACTGGAAGGTCTAGTGCTTGCCCACCATTGGCAATAGATTTCAGAAAACACCCTTTCCCCTCGCCCCTCCATAAAAGAATCCATTCATGTCCCTACAGCTCTCTGTGTTAAGGAATTTTTAAAGAAGACTCCCATGCTTCAGATATGCTGAAATCCACAAGTGCCCAGCTGGATAAAGGCAGGCCTGGTCTCACATGCCGATCAGTCTCCAATGTCCTCAGTGACCCGAGGAAGTTTAGGCTTCCACTCCAATGACATGTACTGAGATTCTACCCATGAAAATATTCTTAAATTGACAAGAGACTGGATGCCATTGGTTTCCCAGCCACATTCCAGTGGGTTCTGTTAGTCTCTCACTGGAGTTATAGCTGAAGCCTAGATTCAGTATGATTCATGGGCACTGGGTAGCCTAGGTATCGCACTTTAATCATTGTATGAATGCAAAATTAAAGAATAGCATTAAACTGAATTTATATAGCACCTTCAGCATCTCAAGATATTTAACATGATTGATACCTTTAAAATGTTGACATCAAACCAAGGGTGAGATGTTAAGACAGAGGATCAGAAGCCTGGACAGAAAGACACGTTTTAAAGAGAGGGTGGGGAAATTTATGGATGAAAATTCAGAGTTTAGGGCCAAGGCAGTTGATTCAAAATTCAATCATATCTAAACAACTTGGACAATACTGGATTGACTGCTAGTTACAAACACTTGTTTGCCTGATTTTCTTTTGAAGATTTATGGCAGTTGTATGAGGGAGGGCATTCCAGACTCCATTATTAAATTAAACAATGTTAGTCTACCTGATCTCGTCTTCCCAACTGAAAGACAACTTGACGTAAAACATCCCACAGGAGAGTTCATAGGAAGGATTTAATTGTCAATGTATTTTGGACAATTTTCAATAGTAATAGTTTCATAAAAGAGTCACAGAAACATAGGAACCAGGAGGAGGCCATTCGGCTCTATGAGCCTGCTCCGCCATTCATTTTGATTATGACTGATAATCGAACTCAATATCTTGATCCCCCCTTCCCCCTCATATCCCTTGACTTCTTTAGCCCTAAGAGCTATATCTAATTTCTTCACCCCTTTTTTTCTGGATGCCAATGGTTTAAGAGAAAATAACTGCTAAACAATGGAGTTAAAAATAGCTTACAAGTTGATGGTGGGATTCCACTGGAAAGTTCTATTGCCATAATAACACATTGGCTTTGTTAGACATTTATTGTCGTGTTTCACTTGTCAACAGATATATCCAGTTTAGGAAGAGAGGTAATAATACTAACCCTTGGTTAGTATTATGTCCCTCACTAGAGCTATTCTTATCATTTCCCTCCTCTATTCCTGCATGCTTTAATATATTTCCCTTTTAGATGGTCATCCATCTCCCCCTTAAGTGCTGTGATTTTTCAATTTTATAAGATTTGAGTGAAGGATTCCATAACTTTAGAACCTTTTATGGAAAAAAATCATAATGTCCTCTTTATACTCACAGTACTAATATTTAGTATACTCACTAATATTTAGAATACTATCATTCACCAATTAATGGACATAATCACGCACACTATTTACTCTTTCAACCTTTCCAACATGAGAGAATATTTCTATTAAGTCCTCTTCAAGCATCTCTTAATGCAGTAGTTCCTCAGTTGTATTTTGCTTAAAAATAGATCAGATACATTTTCACAGTCCTGGTTATCAGCTTTTACTTTTTGCTTAGTGTTTGGAAGCTCAACATCTCAAACTGAAAATACATCATGAGATTGAACTGTCTTACCCAAGAAACAGTGGTTTAAATCCAAAGCTGCCAGAAAAGCTGAAAACATCTCTCTTAAAAGGATACATTTACCTCTTGTGGACTTATTATAGTTCTTTTATACATGCATTTTACAACTGTTGCTTATTTTGGATTCTTTGAATCGTTTTGAATTGTGAATATATTTGAGCTGTTTATCCAACACAAAATGTCCAGGAGTTGACAGAGGTCGTGGGAAATATCCTACATACACCCAGTAAGCAACTTACTGTGATTGTAATTAATTTAGGGTTGATTGTACTAACGCAGCATGATGTGTCTACTTGCATAAATTATCAGCAATTACATAAGGAAGCTAGAATAGCCAATTCTACCCAAACAGGATACTTTTTCATAACTCTTGTCAGCTCTTCGCTACTACCATTGAACATTGGAATTTCGAGCTCCAAGTAAATTGATGGTGCCCATCTGTCCTTCCTCAATATAGAACAGGCGACCTAATAATTTACTCTGTGGCATAAATTTAAGTTAATAAAGTCTGGAAAACATTCTTACCTTCCTTTGACGGAGGCAGGCTGGTAGAAGGCCTTTAGGGATATGGGGCATTCATACTCTAAAGCCTCAGCTTGACTGGAGAAATCGACAGACCACGGAAACTGTACCCGGGAGATAATAAGCTGATATCTCTGTTCAGGAAAGTTTGAGAATGATTATGTTAACAGGTTATGTGCCGGGTTGGTTGTAGAAACTGATTCTAACAAGCAGTCCTTAAGAACAAAAAAAAAGCAACAATAGGCTATGTTATTCCTTGAACCTGCCCTGCCATTAAATACAACAAAGGGTGGGCTTTTGCCTCAACTCCATTTTCCCACCTGCATCCCATGTCCCTTAGTTTCTGGAAAGAACAAAAAAAACCGTCCCATCTCAGTTTTGAATATATTCAACAATAAAATATCTACAATTCTCTGGGGTAGATAATTCCAAAATTCCCTCTGTGTGAAGAAAGGCCAATCTATGGTTGCATTGTAGTGTGTACCTTTTGCCAATCTGATCCCAGACTACTGCTAATTGTTGGTAGTGACCTGCTGACGCCAAGGTCCTTACTGCTTATCTGTACAGTGGGCTACTTACTGGCTAAGTTCCTAAAGTGTCAGACTTGCTCCCACACCAGAACAACCTGCTTACACCTTGTCATCATTGGCACTTTTCAAATTCCATTCCAGGAGGTTGTCACTTGCTTCCAATGGCAAATGCTTTTGGTCATTTCCACTGCAGTCACCATTGCAGAAAACTTGTACAGCAACAATTTTCACGTACAGAGTGCCCTTAGCACAGACAAAAGCCCTAAGGTGCTTCATAGAGGTATTAATGAAACACTATGTAACATTAATGATTCAGGTTTTTATAAGATTATGTTAAATGCCTTTCAATTGATAGAAAATAACAAATGATTGGAAGCTTTAGGCAAGCAAATTGATTGCATTGTACCTGTGAGTTAGTGCCATCTGCTGATGTAACATTCACATCCACTTCGGTATGTCCCATATTTAGGTATGTTTCACTACCAACACTCGACCCATTAACAGTCACATCCATGTTATGGTCTGGGATAATTGGTTGGACATGTACACTGATCATATTTAGTGGTGCTATACCTAATATGTTAAGAGAATAATTTTTAATACATGAAAATAACTGGCACCGCGTCCAATAACAGAGTGATCGTTCCATATTGCTTTAACCGTGTAGCGTACACATATATTGTAATATGCATACACAAATATAATTAGAATACATCTAGATGGATTGCAAAACCTCTTCGATCTGACAGCTTAAATGCAGTCCATTTGACAATTGAGACACCCTACCTGCCCGCACACACGTACATAGCTCTTAGCTAGTCTAATAAGGATCAGCATCCTATGCAGATTAAAAAACTGTAATGTAAAATGGAATTTATTAGAAAATACAGATGCTGGTCAAAATATCCTAAAAACATCTATGTTCTTGATGTACTTTATCAAAAGAATATATTGGTATCTGGTCCATAGGAGCCAAGGTTAAATAAGCACTTGCATCTGCAAATGAATTTAGTCCCTGCCCCCCCCCACCATCCACTGAGGACTTTTTGCTTATTGTTGTACTGACTTTTCAAAGCTCCCAGTTACAAATCATCAAAACGTTGCATCTGGTAGAATGACAATTATGTCGTATTTCACTATCTTTGCAAACAGGCAGTCCTCGGACTTATGCAAAGTTGTTTCCTGAAAACCACGTCTTGGGTCGAAAAATCCCAAGTCGGAACCGATTTTTTGATAAGAATGATGTTATGAATGTTAAGAAGCGGAACTAATGGTAATTAAGACTTTTAATGTTAACGCTGTTTCTCTCCACAGACACAGCCAAATCTGCTGAGTTTATTCAAAATTTTGTTTTTATTTCTCAATGAGTGTTTTGAAATCTCAAAATTTCCACATTAACAAGCTATGATTTACATAACTAGACAACCAGTTGAATTCCTCACCTTTGTGTGTACAAATTAGATATTGTACTAATCTGGAATTTACAGAAGTTGTGGAAATTATAATTTCAGTATAGGGCCCATTATTGAATATAAACAATTAAGCCAGTCTTCATTAGAGTTTGAAGCGCTGTTTTCGTAATGTATTTAAATAATTTTAGAAGTGATTATGTTACTGTTAAATGCCAAAACAGTATTGCTCTTTTGATCTGTAATCATTTTGTGTTTAAAAGCTGACTAACTCTTAGGTTGTTGAGAAGAACAATCTGAATCCTATTAAGAGACAAGTTTTCAAGAAACCAGATCAACATAGGTTAATGTTTTGCAAGTGATAAAAGGCCGTTTTGCTGCAGAAAGACTATCAAAGGAGGTTCACACCTTAAGGCTATTTCTAAACTGTGCATACACAAATGTTAGTATATGCTTAACATCTGTTGTTGCTTCACTGCATTGTTTAAATTTACGTGAATAATCATAGAATCCCTACAGTGCAGAAGGGGGCCATTTGGCCCATTGAGCCTGCACCAACCACAATCCCACCTAGGACCTATTCCCTTAACCCCATGCATTTACTGGCTAATTCCCCTGACATTAAGGGGCAGTTCACCATGACCAATCAATCTAACCCGCACATCTTTGGAGCATGAGAGGAAACCAGAGCACCGGAGGAAACCCACAGGGAGAACGTGCAAGCTCCACATAGACAGTGGCCCGAGGCTGGAATTAAACCCGGGTCTTTGGTGCTGTGAGGCAGCAGTGCTAACCAATGTGCCACCGTCGAATGCAGTCAAATTTAGTATGTACAACTCTGGGCTTGCATTTGACAATGCTATCATCCACAAAAGACTGCATATATCACAGATGTTATGCAAAATTCAGTTTAACATAGTTAACAGTCATTATTAATCCTGGGCTATGTGACCTCTGAAGGCGGTACCCATAATAAAGTGTCCTTCCCATTTGTAGGGCCAACATTCACTAACCGACAGCACTGTACGATAATTGTAAAATTGTACCTAAAAGATCACACTATTAAGAATGTAGAAAATGCCAAGATTCTCTGGCAGGGCAGATAACAGGGGACTTGAGATTAATATCTTAATTTTATTTTTAATGAGGTTGTTTATTTGTACACTTATGCTAAACATTCCCCTTTTTATCTACAATTCTGCTATGTAAGGACAATCACTGAACTACACTGGAGGTAGCTTAATATATTTTTAGCATTCAAAGAAACTTGCCACATACATGTATATTTAAATTCATCGATAGAAAATACAGGATCAAGCGTTAAGTTTTCAGCTACTTTCAGTCCACTCAGTAATGGAGTGCTTGGACTGAGCTTGGTTGCCTCTATTTTATACCGCTTCAAAGTTCCATCTTCTGCAGCGACTTCAATCTCAATTTTATTTAAACCAACTTGGAGGGCGACTGTTTTAGCACCACCGGCACCCTGGAGGAAAAGAATAGCAATAATTTTGCTAAATTGCAAAATATTATATGGACAATTATTAATGTCATAGCCATTTGGATATACCCGATAGACTTTGGCCACTAAGCCATGCCCTATAGTACAGTTCCAATAAATAGTCTCCACAAGAAACGAAGGTGAAAATTATTCCTTAGGATACTCAAGGAAGATATTGTTTTATATAGACACATGAGGGACAGCTGTACAAACAATTTCTGGTCACAGAATGTTCCAAAAATGTCAATTTTGATCAGTTGTGTAAATCTCTCGAAACTCTAAGATCTGAGCAGGGAATCTAGACTGATACTCAAAAGCAGCACTGTGGGAGGTGCTGCCTTTTCGATGAGCCTTTAAACCTATATCAAACTGTTGGAAGTTAGAGGTCCATGACATTGCTTGAGAGTGATTCAGTAATATCACTGCAATAATCTCGCCAAGGCCAATCTTCCATCAGTATTATTCTATATTTACCAAGGGGAGAAGGGCTGCGTCCATGGCTTACAGCACGCAAGTCCAAACCTGGAGACCTACAGTATACTGGCTTGAGGAAGCAGGTTGAAAGCCCCTACTGCTTGTTTCCCATTGGGCGATCCCCTGCTTGCTCAATAGGGGATTCCCAAAGGCCACAGGGAGATCTATAAATGTCCTTTGTGACCACAATAACATCCCACCCCCATTAAGTTTGTTTCTCGCCCTGTGGTCCCACTGCGAAAAAACCTTTTCCACCGCTTGGTGATAGGTCTGAGGTTAGTTGAAGCCAGGACCTGATCTGGTGGTGTGAACTGGATTAGGGACCTTCATTTCTGGAAGAAACATCACAAAACAAAAGTCCAAAGATGTGCGGGTTAGGTTGATTGGCTATGCTAAGAAATTGCCCCTTAGTGTCTAGGGATGCATAGGTTAGAGGGATTAATGGGTATAATATGTAGGGGGATATGGGGGGTAGGGCCTGGGTGGGGATTGTGTTCGGTGCAGACTCCATGGGCCAAAGGGTCTCTTTCTGCACTGTAGGGTTCTATGATTCTATGAAAACCACTGTTGTGAATTCCTGCTCAGATTCTGTTTCAGTCAGAGCGCCAGCTTCCTCTATTCTCATTTCAGAGTCCATGTCCTTGTTATCTGGAGGGCCAGGCACTGGTTCAGCTTCAAGTTATTGCCTGGCAGAAGTGACCTCCATGGCTGGTAACGAGGCCTGCTCTGGGGTGGACTCCCTACCTCTGAGGTGATCCAGGTTTCTCCTCAGGACTTTGCCCTGGACTTTTACTTTGAGAGACATTAGTCCCATTTTCTCCATTAGGATCCCAACGATCCAGCTGGTACCATCTCTGAAGTTCTTCACGTGAACCAGGTTGCCTGTTTCAAATGTCGTTTCTGTCCTTACAGAATTATAATTCTTTTTTCTGGTTTTCTTGTTGGGCCTCCACCCTCCCTGCCTGGTTTGGGAACAGTAGGCTTAATCATGTCTGGAGTCACTGTCCCATTAACAGTTCTGTTAGGGCAACTCCTGTTGAATGAGTAGTCAAACAGAAATCATGGCAATTTGGTCTCTATGGATGCCGCAGGTTATTTCTTCATGCAGTTTTGGAACTCGCTACTGTTGAAGGAAACCAAAATGTCTGGTCTTCCGTGAGTGCAGAAACTCTTGCAATTTCATTATTGTAGCATGGGAGGTATTGGAGTTCATGCGATCTATCTCCAACTATTTAGAGTATGCAGCTACCAGGATAAAAAATATGGAGACCATAACAAGCCTGACAAAGTCATGTGTACAGCACCCATGGGCTACCAGGCTACTTCCATGGGTATAGGGAGTGAGTTTTTGATTCTCCTGGCACAAATCACACTATCTCACCAAGTCCGTGATGTCGGAGTTGAGGCCGGGCCACCAGATGTAGTTCCTGGCCAGCATTTTCATTTTTGAAACTCCAGGGTAGCCATGTCATTCCATAAGTATCGGTTACTGCCCTGGGCAAGGGATCCCCAGAGAAAGATACTGTCCGCAACACTGAGCTTGTCTGAGTGTCCACTTGTGGGCCTCCCACCACCATCTTTAGTACTTCATAGTGGGGTATACAGGGGGATCAGTGGGGAGGCCAAATTCAGGATAAATTTTTGTAATAATTTACTGATACTAGAAAGGATTTTAAATCTGTGGTGTTTCTTGGAGTTGGTGTTTCCTTGATGGCCTTTACCTTGTCCTTTATCAGGTGTAAACCTTTGCAATCCACCCGATAGCCTAAGTAGGCTGCTTCATTTGCCTGAAAAAATGTGTTTTTCCCTCTTCAGGCATACCCCAGCTCTCAAAAGTCTCCACAAGACCTCTTTGAAGTTTGCCAGGTGTTCTTGTTCTCAAGTTCCCATAACCACGATGCTATCCAAGTACACCACCACTTTGGGTAACCCTTGGATTATGTTCTCCATGACGCTTTAGAATATAGTAAGAAGTCCAGCCCAGTTTATTTGGAATCCTGAGCTTTCAGAGCGCTGTTCCTTGCTCAGGTGAGTGGCCACTCAGTTCAATGCCATATGTTTGGAATATGGCGCATGTTGGAAAGACCCCACAGGGCAGGTGAGTATACTCGTATAGGCCCTTTTGCGTGTGATTGTAAGATACTTTTAGGAAGGCTCATCTAATTCAAGTTGAAGGTAGGCATGGCTCACATCCAATTTAGAGAATGTCTGGCCATCTGGAGACTTGGCGTATAGGTCTTCGATTTGGGGCAATGGGATATCTATCAAGTTTAGAAACCTGATTGACAGAGCTTATAGTCTCCATAAAGCCAGACTGACTTGTCTGGCTTATAGTAAGGAACAACTGGCATGACCCACTTCATGAATTTCATAAGTCTCATTATGCCTCGATTTTTCAAGGAAGCCAAGTTCAGTCTCTACCTTTTCCAACAGGGAGTATGGAGCCAGCCTTACTCTTAAGGTGCAGCACCAACGTCAACATAGATCTTGGTTTGGCTCCTGTTATTCTTCTGAAGCCCTTCCTGGAAAAATTCAGGATATATGCTAATGACTTCATACAGCCCACCATGCCCAGCTTGGAGATCTCCAACCAGTTCAGTCTGATCCACTGGAGCGAATCACTCCCCATGAAGCTGGTCATTGTCCCCGTACAACGATGACTGGGAGTCAGGCTGATTGCTACCGTAAGTCACCGGGATCATTGTGGTGTTCCTTATTTAACGGTTCCCTTGTGTAGGCAGCTAGTCTGGCCTTTGTGGCTTCTAAGCTCAGGATCTGAATACTAGTTCAGAGGTGATCACATGTCTACTCCCCAATAACAGAGACTGCAGCCCCCATGTCCAGCTCCATTTTCAAAGGATGACCAGTTACCAGCAGCTCCACCATTATATTGACAACCTTTGTCATGATGGTGATTTAGTTGCATTGTCCCTGCTTCTGGTAGTCATGATGTGGCGATGGCGGCATTGGACTGGGGTGGACACAGTAAGAAGTCTCCAAATACAAGGTTAAACCAACAGGTTTATTTGGGAGCATGAGCTTTCAGAGTGCTGCATCAGGTGACTGACGAGTTGGGTTCATAAACAAGGCATATATAAGCACAGACTCAATTACAAGATAATGGTTGGAAGGCGAGTCTTAAAAGGTAATTAAGTCTTTACAGGTGCAGATAATGCCAGTGGAGAGAGGGTTAAGCACAGGTTAAAGAAGTGTGATTTGTCTCAAACCAGGACAGTTAGTAAGATTTTGTAAGCCCAGGCAAGTTGTGGGGGTTACACGTAGTGTGACATGAACCCAATATCCTGGTCGAGGCTGTCCTCATGTATGTAGAACTTGGCTATCAGTTTCTGCTCAGTTGTTGTGTGTCTTGAAGGCCGCCCTGGAGAAAGCTAACCTGATGATCAGAGGCTGAATGCCCTTGACTACTGAAGTATTCCTGACAGGAAGGGAACACTCCTGCCTGGTGATTGTCGAGCAGTGCTCGTTCATCCGTTGTCGTAGTGTCTGCATGGTCTTGCTGATGTATATTCTTTCCTTCTGGTAGTTGTATATGTGCATAGTCGGGCCTGGTACTGGCCTTGGCTTCCTCCCTGAATTGCACACATTTTGCCTGTTCCTATAACTTTGCTTTGGGCTGTGCCTTTTGGCAATACTTGCAATAATCCATCATCTGGTATTTACAATCTTCTGGGATATGTTCCCTAGTATTCTTGAGGCTGTCACTGACTTTCTTTTACTGCTTGGTGACATAACTTGACTTCTAGTGTTGTAATGGCTCTCTGACATCTTACTGATGAACGATCACTGCTATGCAAGTCACCCCTCCCCGCCTTAACCGGAGAACATTGCTGTCTTACGCCCCCTGTAGCTCTTGAGCCTATTTTCTGCATTTTCCACCAATACAGCTGTTTCAATGGCTTTTTTAAAATCCAGATTGAATTCTGCCAGTAACTTGGCTGTCAAATTGTTAATTCCACATTCCAATCTTTCTCACAACATTTTGTTCAGGGGTGGCCCGAATTCACAATGTTGTGCCAACTTTCATAACCTGGTCATAAATTCACTAACAAGTTCCCCAGGGACTTTCCCTGTTATGTTAAAGTGATATCTCTGGAGTATAATAGAGGGCTTTGGGTCAGAGTGGTTTATTTTTAAACTAAGTCAACTAGCTCATTAAAAGTTTTTCCGTCCGGAGAATCTGTATTGGTCAGACTTTTAATCAAGGCTGGCATAATGCCCCCCACCCTTGCCTTTGATCTGACTGGAAGTTTATACATCAACTTTAATGTCACTGAAAAGCAGCTTCTTGCTTCTGAGATCTCGGCACTCCTCTTATTCTAGCCTCTTGAACGTACACAATTCTAACGACTGAACCATTGGTGGCTGTGCCTTCAGATGCCTGGTTCCTTCTTCTGGAATTTCATCCTAAATATCTCTGCCTCTCTTTCATCCTTTAAAATGCTCCTTAAAACCTATCTCCATGACCAACCTGTTAGTCATCTGCCCAGTAAAAAGTCTCACAACACCAGGTTAAAGTCCAACCAGTTTATCTGATAGTAAACCCACAAGCTTTTGGAAATACTGTTCCTTCATCAGGTGTGTGGAACCTTCCTGGAATTCCATCTGAAATTAAGAACCTACTGATGACCATGACCACTGACAATTGTTGGAAAAACCCATCTGGTTCTCTAGTGTCCTTTAGGAAAGGAAACCTGCTGTCCTTACCTGGTCTGGTCTACATGTGATTCCAGAGCCACAGCAATATGATTGACTCTCGACTGCCATCTGGCAACTGGGGATGGGCAATAAATACTGACCAGCCAGTGACGTCCATATCCCACAAATGAATAAAATTCAGCCACGCACCAGTTTGTATCAGCAACACCTTTTATTGTGAACCTGCAGCTTACAGTCAAGTAGTCTCCACCTTGGGACCTACAACTCTGGTTAGGGTGAAGTTACAAAACCTCTGCTTGACAGTTTTTCAAATTGCACTGGCCTTATTGTACACAAGCATTCCAGGTGTCCTAGTTGAGTTCCACCTTCTCTAGTGTGGAATAAGGGACTGGCCTGATTCTGAAGTACCTAGGTGTAGTGTTGGGGTCAGCTGACCCCAATACTACACCTAGGTACTTCAGAGCTAGATCTTGGCCTTAGCTCCTTCTATTTTCCCTAGACCTTCCTGAAAAACTTCAGGGTATCTACTGATAATCTCATACAGTCCCCACCTCCCACACCTAGTGTGGAGGTGTCCGCTGAGCTGAATCTGCTGATGCCACTCTCTCCAAATAAAGCTTGGTCCATGCCTCTATGCAACGAGCGGGAGCCAGGCTGATTGTTATCTATAAGTTACTGGGGCCACTGAAGTGCATTTTATTTGTAAAAGTTCCCCTGTGTAGGTGGCTAACCTGGTCTTTGTCTCTTCCAATCTCAGGAGTTGGATATCTGACTGGAGGTGCTTATAGATCTGTTCTCCAATAACTACTCCATCTGTCCACGTCAATCTTCAAGGAATAGTCATTTATTAGTAATTCCACCATTAAAGGGGCAACTTTCGTTGATATAGTATGATTCAGTTTAGTGTCCCTGACACTGGAAGGGGTAATACCTTCATGGTATGTCCATGTACCAGCTTCGGCTTTCTTCCTAGACAGGACACATTTTGTCTGTTCCTCAAACATTGACATGGATATGTCCTTTGACAGTGGTCGCAGTAATCCATCCACTGGCAACTACACCTTTCTAGAGTATGTTCTTTAATATTCTTAGAATTAAGAACAAGGTACTGTTGTTCCTTGACAGTTTCATGGTGACATTAGGATACTCACATTGAACAGGGCCATTTAATACCTGACTGACACGTGCGCTCTCCGCTGAGGACTGGTTGCATGAGGTCGCTCACTCCAATTGGAAGATATTACTGCCTGACACCCCTTGTAGCTCCTGAGCCCCTTTCTCTACATTCTCAAGTGACAAGGTTATCTCAACAGCTTTTTTAAAGTCCAAACTGGGTTCTTTTGGAATGGTTAGGTCACTTATGCTATATACCAATCTGTCCTATAACATTTCATTACGAGATGGTCCAAATTCATAGTGTTCAGTTAATTTCCGAAACCTGGTGAAGGACTCAGTGACATGTTCCTCAGGTGTTCTGCCAGCCATGTTGAAGCAATATTGCTGGAGACCAGGGGTTTCGGGTTGTGGTGGTTTGCTACGAGTTCATTCAAAGTTTTTGATTCGGGGCATCCAATAGATCAGTCTTTTTCTGACAAGGAAAGTTGATGCCTCGCATGCTGTTTGCAGTATCACTTTTATGCTTGTTGTCTCCTTCAAATTTGTTAGCATGGAAGAAGTAACGCATAATCTCAGTGTATTGGGCCCAGTCTTCTCCACTGGTGTCATAGGCCTCGGGTTTCCCAAAAATAGGCATAACTGCTTTTTCTTATTGGACAAATTTGAGACTCAGAGGTTGTCCAGAGGGAAAGATGGAGGAAAATAAGAATTTTTCTCTTTGTTGTCAATGTTAGTTAATTCAACCACATGCCAGTTTCTGTCACCAACATCATTTATTGTGCATTGCAGGAAAAGGCTGATCCTGCAGCCTACAGTCAGGCAGTCTTCACAGACCGAAAACTCCAGGCCGGGTAAAGCTACAGACTTAAAAACCTTGCCAGCTGCTCCTCATTGGGCGAACCTTCATTTGTTCAATAATTCATGTTCCAGGGATAGATCTATTAATGATACCCTGTGGCCTTTCTGGCCATCATAACATGTGAATACAAGTTGATTCTATTGCTTTACCAACCTTTTTTATATATTTCTTATTGTCTTTGGTTAACAAAAAAAATCTATTGATCACAGATTTAAAATTAACAATTGATTCAGCACCAATTGTTGTTTGCAGAAGATTGTTAAAAATGTCTATCACTCTTTGTATATAGAAGCGTTTCCTGGCTTGAATTTCTAAGACAATTCCCCTAGTCATTGGCCAGCAGAAATAGTTTCCCTCCATTTACCCTGGATAGAGCCTCAGTTCAGTGTCACTATTTATCTTATCAGTTCTCTTTAAAAGCTATGATTAAATACCACCTTAACTGTCTAAATTTCAGGGAACACAATCCTAGTCTGTGTAATCTCTCAACTTAATTTAGGAGATCATGTTTTATTCGGTAAATCCGTGCTGCATTCCCTCCAAGGTCAATACACACTTCCTAAAGCATGGTGCTCAATAATGCTCACAGTATTCCAGGTGCCATCTAATAAGTGTGTTGTGTAGCTGAAGCATGGCTTAAACAGTATCCTGTAGATATAAAGACCAGCACTCCATTAACCTGATTATATTCTCTATTTGTTCGTGACATTTTAATAATCTGTATACTTGGGCCCTGAAGTCTCTCTGGACTTCCACAGTTTGTCATTTTCACCATATAAATGATCTATCCATTTTAGGTCCAAAGTAGAAGTTTTGAAAATCAATTTATCAATTTATTTAACCTATCAAGGACAAGCTCTCCGAAACAATTATTCAGGGTAGAATTAGTTATCATATAGAAAAATATGGGTTGATTAGGAAGAGCCAAAATGGATTACTAAGGGGGAAATCATGTTTACCTAACTTGCTGGAGTTTTTTGGGGAGGTAACAGTCAATGTTACCAGGACAATGAGGGTACTGTTGTGGAGTACATAGACTTTCAGAAGGCATTTGATACACCACAATACAACAGACTTGTGAGAAAAGTTATAGCACAGGGAAATAAAGGGACAGCAGCAACGTGGATACAAAATTGGCTGAATAATAGGAAGCAGAAAGTAATGGTCAATAGGTAATTTTTTTGTCAGTGTAGCCATGATGTGGAGATGCTGGCGTTGGACTGGAATGGTCACAGTAAGTAGTTTCACAACACCAGGTTAAAGTCCAATGGATTTATTTGGTATACCAAATAAACCTGTTGGACTTTAACCTGGTGTTGTGAGACTTCTTACAGTATTTTTTTGGGCTGGAAGAAGGTTTGTAATGGTGTTCCCCAGGAATTAGTCCCCTTGCTTTTCCTGATGCAATTAATAATCCAGAGCTTGGTGTGCAGGGCACAGTTTCAAAGTTTGCAGTTTCAAAATTTGGAAACACTGTAAACTGTGATGAGGACAGTATTGAACTTCAAAAGGACATACGCAGGTTGATGGAGTGGACAAAGAGATGGCACATTAAGTCCAACATAGAGAAATGTTTGGTGATGCATTTCTATAGGAAAAACATGGAATGACAATATATAAGAAAAGGAAAACTTTTAAAGGCGGGGAGGGAGGTGTGGAAACATAGGAACCTGGGTGTATGTGTGCACATATTGTTGAAGGTGGCAGGACATGTGGAGAGAACATTTAATAAAGCATACAGTATTCTGGGATTTGTTAATATTGTGTACAGTCCTAAACACCAGATAAGCAGGAGGATGTGAATGCATTGGAGAGAGTGCAGAAGAGGTTTACAAGGATGGTTCCAGGAATCCATCATGAGGAGAGAAAAAAGAAATTGGAACTGTTCAGCTTGGGGAGAAGATGGCAAAGAGCAGATTTTATAGAGATATTCAAAATCATGGCGGGGGGGAGCCACAACAGAGCAGACAGGGAGAAACTGTTCCTATCTGTATAGGGATGAAGAATGAGAGGACTCAGATTTATAACAATTTACAAAAAAAAACAAAAGTGATGTGAGAAAAAACTTGTGTAGTGGTAGTAGATTTAGTCAAGGCACTCAAGAGGGCATTAGATGATTACTTGAATACAAACGTATAGGGGTACAGGAAAAAGGTATATGGCGGTAAGCTATCATGGTCACAGACACAAGAGGCTAAATGGCATCCTTCTGCACTGTAACTATTATATGATATCAATATATCTTTGCAATGTCACGTTTCCATCTACTCTGCTTACAACACCACCTATCTTTGTGTCAGTGGCAAAGTGGGATAGGATCTTCGTATCTGATCCACGAAGTTATTAATAAGTAAGTTAAGATCTGTCAGCTGTGATTCAGTTGGGAGTACACTTTCTCCACTAGTTCTGGGTTCAGATACCAGAGGACAAAACTGTATAGACATCAATACTCTAGTGCAGTACCCAGGCAGTCCTGAGCTGGCTTTTGGATGAGACTTTAAACTGAGGCTCTGTTCAGTGGACATAAACGATCTCAGGATGCTACTTTGAAGAATAGCGAGGGAGGTATTCCTGGTGTCATGATCAACGTCTATCCTTCAGTCAAAATCACTAAAAACATCTTTCTCCTCATTCAGTATCATAACCTAAGAGGGCACTGGCAACCATGGACCTCCACTGGAGTGGCCCATAACTATGCCTGGCAAAGCACCATGGTGGGTTGCTATTGCTTTCTGCAGTATGGCTGACCAGGAAACTTTCCCGCTCTTACCACCTGCTATCAGGTGTATTGGAAGTATTTTCAGGCTGATAATCAACCTCAAGTTGTACGGGCTCAAAACGTTAACTGTGCTTCCCCTCCACAGATGCTGCCAGACCTGCATCCACAACATCAATTGCTTCTATGATAATCCACCTGTTTGGCCATGTCTGTCAACGGCTATCAAGTCCTGGGGTGGGATGTTATGGCCTTGCTTGAGCGAGAGCATAAATTGCCGGCAGAGCTCAATGGACATTTCTGTTGTCCGTACTAATTCTGTGGCGGGTGGGGCAATTGAATTCTGGCGATGGAGTGCACCTACAACTGGTGTTTTTTGGTCCAGAAGTGGGAAAGGTACCCAATTGCGCCACACAAGACCCCTAAAAACAGATTATATGGATGGGTCATTGTCACTTTGCTGTTTGTGGAGGACCTTGCTGCATGCAAAATGGCTGCCTTGTTTCCTGGTGGACTTCTGTTTTGGGATGCCCTTGGGGCTGGGGGTGGGGTTCATAGAATTTCAGCAGTGCAGAAGGAGGCCATTTGGTCTACTGAGCCTACTCCGACAATGCAACCACCTAAGCCCTATCCTCGTAATCCCATGTATTTACCTGATACTAAGGAGCAATTTAGCATGGCTAATCCACCTAACCTATACATCTTTAGATGTTGGAGGAAACCGGAGCACCTGAAGAAAACCCATGGGGGAAAATGTGCAAACTCCATACTGACAGTCACCCAAGGCTGAAATTGAGCGCAGGTTCCTAGCTCAGTTGGCTGGAAATCTGGTTACCGATGCAGAGCAATGGCAACGACATGGGATCAATTCATGTACGGGCTGAGGTTATTCACAAAGGTTCTGCCTTCTCAACCTTGCCCCTCATCCGAGATGCGATGGCCTTCAGGTTAAATCACCATCAGTCAGTTCTCCCACAAAAGAGAGCAATCTACAGTCATCTGAGACTGTGACAACTTATACCTTTGAGATAAATGCCTGCTGTTTGTGTGTGCATACAGCTGCAGTGGATATCTCTTTCTATCTCACACACATAATGGCACTCACAATAATTTGGTAAGAGGCATGGCTGTCGTTGGTCACTGGTTCGATGGTCAGATTGGACGTGTCATTGCCCAATGTCACTTTGTAAGTGAGGATGGTGGGGCTGAAGGCAGGCTCCAGGTTTCCTTGAGAGATCTTCAGCTTCTTGAGGGTGCAGTCATCCATGGCCTTGGCTGTGTTTGGGGGTGGCTGGCTGTGTGTATGGGTATGTGGTGGCAGAGAGAAGGGGGTCTGTGTGCGAGGCTGGGGGTGGGTGTCTGGCTATGTAAGGATAGCTGGACAGGATGGGTATGTGTGTGGGGGTGGCTGGATATATATGTGTGTGGTTGGATGCGTTTTGAGGGAGCGTATGGGGGGGGCGGTGGAGATTGTGGATAGGTGCGAGTGTGTCGATTTGTGTGGGGCTGGAGGGTAGCTGGGGGCAGTGGGTGTGTGGCTCGGGGGACTGTGTGAAGGTGACTGCGCAGGGTGAATATGTGGGACTGAATGGGGGGGGGCGGAAATTGTGGCTAGGTGCGAGTGTGTCGATGTGTGCGTGGCTGGGTGTGTGTATGGGGCTGTGGGGTGGGGGGTAGCTGGGGTTGTATTGTGTCTGAGTATGTGGCTAGGGGGTTGTGTGTGTTTCGGGGGAGTGTGCGGGGGGGATTGTGGCTAGGTGTGTGTGTCTGTGTGTAGCTGGGGGTAGTGGGCGGGTGTGGCTGGGGTTGTGTGTCTGTGTAGCCGGGGACGGTGGAGATGGATCACTACTGTCCGCTCTCCTCACTCAGCCGCCCAGCTTCAACATGTCGCCGCTCCCATGACAACGGACGCCTTTCACAAAAACACCGAGCCAGGGCAGCGAGGAGCCCGGGTGGTTCTCACCAAAGGCCCCCTTTAACAACCAGCCGCTCACTCAAACCCGCTCATTTGAAGGGGCGGCGGGTTTTAGTGCTTTTTTTCCCTCCCCCTTCTCTCTCTCACGCCGGCGGCAGAACTCTTCCTCCTCCTCCTGCTAGGCCAGACTACAACTCCCAGCAGACCACGCGCGACCCGCACATGCGCACTACCCAGGCGCCGCCTGCTTTGTCCCACGTGATATTACTACAAATAACAGCGTGTCTTGTCCGGCGCATGCGCATTTACTGGAATTATCTCCACATTACAAAAATAGATTCTTTACAATGGTACGTAAATATATTGATCACCCACGCATTGTTCAAAGACAAAATGTATTTTTTTCTTTTGCTTTATAATTTGGATAGCCGCCCAACGTCACTTAAAATGACTACAACCTCCAGCATGCCCTGGGTGCCGCGCACGCGCAATCTGTGAATAACCGGAAGTGATCTAATTCCCCTTCTTCCGCCAGGCGCTCGGTGCAGTAATGGCGGCCCCCGACTGTCTGAATGAAGATTATCCGACAGAAATCCACGATTTGTTGGTGGGGTTCGAGGAGTCGCTGAAGTCTGCCGATGGGACGTTGAGAGCCCTGATGTCGGTGCCCAGGAGTGAGCTGCTCCAGAAGGTAACCAGACCCTCTTGTGGTCCTCTCCCTGTGGCTCGGCATTTACCACTGCGGGTTGCCAACCCTCCCGGATTGGCCTGGAGTCTCCCGGATTTGAAGATCAGTCGAGGCAAAATACTGTGGATACTGGAATCTGAAACAAACACAGGGCGTTCTCCTTATCAGTAACTGCAGCACTATATTCTGCACCCTATCCTTTCCTTCTTTACGAATGGTACATTTTTGTCTGTTGCGCGCAAGAAACAATACTTTTTACTATATCCACTGTAGTATTTTGTTTCTAATTGGGCAGCACAGTGGTTAGCACTGCTGCCTCACGTTGCCAGGGAGCCAGGTTCAATTCCGGCCTCGGATCACTGTTTGTATGGAGTTTGCACATTTTGCTTTGTGTGGGTTTCCTCCCACAGCAAGAAGTCTCACAACACCAGGTTAAAGTTCAACAGGTTTATTTGGTAGCACAAGCTTTCAGAGCGCTGCCCTTTCGTCAGCTGTGAGGGAGTTGTGTTCACAAACAGGGCATATATAGAACACAAACTCAATTTACAAACTAATGGTTGGAATGTGAGTCTTTACAGGTAATCAAGTCTTAAAGGTACAGACAAATGTGAGTGGAGAGAGGGTTAAGCACAGATTGAAGAGATGTATATTGTATCCAACCAGGACAGTTAGTGTGATTTTGCAAGGCCAGGCAGGACGTGGGGATTATAGATAACGTAACATGAAACCAAGATCCTGGATGAAGCTGTCCTCATGTACAGAATTCTCACCACTTACATTGACTGTACCTAATGCAAGGTAGGTCGATTTTAAAAGTCTGATGACAGCAGGGAAGAAGCTGTTCTCAAGTCGGTTGGTGACCTGAGACTTTTATAAGATGGAGGAAGGTGGAAGAGAGAATGTTCAGGGTACGTGGGGTCCTTAATTATGCTGGCTGCTTTGTTGAGGCAGTGAGAAGTGTAGATAGAGTCAATGGATGGGAGGCTGGTTTGCTTGATGGATTGGGCTATATTCACAATCTGTTGTAGTTCCTTGTGCTCTTGGGGAGAGCAGGAGTCATACCAAGCTGTGATACAACCAGAAAGATTACTTTCTATGGTGTAAAGATTGGTGAGGGTCATTGCTGACATGCGAAACCTCCTTAGTCTTCTGAGAAAGTAGAGTTTCTTAACTATAGTGGCAGCATGAGGCAACCAGGATAGGTGGTTGGTGATTTGGAGACCTGAAAACTTGAAGCACTCGACCCTTTCTACTTTGTCCCTGTTGATGTAGACAGGGACATGTTCTCCTTTATGTTCCTGAAGTCGATGACAATCTCCTTTATTTTGTTGACATTGAGGGAGAGATTATTGTTGCTGCACCAAATTTTCTATCTCATTCCTATACTCTGTCTCATCATTGTTTGAGATCTGACCCATTATGATGGTGTCATCAGTAAATTTGAAAATCGAATTGGAGGGGAATTTGACCACGCTCATAGGTGTATAAGGAGTTTAGTATGGGGCTGAGCATATAACCTTGTGGGGCACTGGTGTTGAGGATGATTGTGGAGGAGGTGTTGTTGCCTATCCTTACTGATTGTGATCTGTGTGTTAGGAAGTTCAGGATCCAGTCGCAGAAGGAGTCCAGATGGAGTGAATTGGAAAAATCTGCTTCCATTAGCAGAAAGATTAATAACCAGGGTTTTAGCTGCGTCAGTGAAGTTATTGTTAATGTTAATTGTTTTTCACTCTCCACAAATACTACTGCCTTTTCAGCATTTTCTGTTTTTATTTCCAATTTCCAGTGTTTTGTATTTGCAATAAGCAGCAGGTAGGGAGGTTATGTTGCAACTGTGTAAGGTGCTGGTGAGGCCACACCTGGAGTACTGTGTACAGTTTTGGTTTCCTTACTTGAGAAAGGATATACTGACACTGGAGGGGGCGCAGAAGAGATTCACTAGGTTGATTCTGGAGTTGAGAGGGCTGACTTATGAGGGGAGACTGAGTAGACTGGGGCTATGCTCATTGGAATTCAGAAGAATGAGGGGAGATCTCATAGAAACATACAAGATTATGAACGGAATAGATACAGTAACAACAGGGAAGTTGTTTCCACTGGCAGGTGAAATTAGAACAAAATCAGGAGGATCAGATTTAGGACTGAATTAAGGAGGAACTTCTTCACCCAAAGGGTTGTGAATCTGGAATTCCCTGTCCAGTGAAGCAGTTGAGGCTACCTCATTGAATGTTTTTAAGGCGAGGATAGATAAATTTTTGAATAGTAAAGGAATTAAGGGTTGTGGTGAGCAGGCAGGTAAGTGGAGCTGAGTCCATGAAAAGATCAGCCATGATCTTATTGAATGGCGAAGTAGGCTGGAGGGGCCTGGTGGCCTACCCCTACTTCTAGTTCTTGTGTTTGAGGAGGTTACAGGAACGAGTGAGGCCATTAGGAGATTTGAAAACTAGGATAAGAATGTTGAGATCGATATATTGCTTGATGGGGAGTCAGTGAGACCAATGAGCATGGGTGATTGGGCAAAAGGAGCTTATTGCGAGTTAAGGCATGAGCAGCAGATTTTTGGCTGACATCAGGTTTGCATGGGTAAAATGTGGGAGACCAGCTAGGATTGCACTGAGAGCCTAGAGGTGTGGATGAGGGTTTCAGCAACAGGTGCAATAAGATGGGGACAAAGTCAGGTGATGTTGCACTGGTAGAAGTGAGCAATCTTAGCGATGGCGGAAAACTCATTTTTGGATCAAATGTGATACCACGATTGCAAACAGACTTGCTTAATCTCAGACTGTTGCTGGGTACATAGATGGACTTACTAACTACGGAATGGGGTTTGGCTTGGGGAGCAAAGTCAATGGCTTCCGTCTTTCCAAAATTAAATAGAGATGATATTTCACTCATTTGGTGCTGGATGTTGGATGAATGGTCTGATAACTCAGCAAACAATAGAGGAGTTGGGGGAAGAGGTGGTGAGGTTGAGTTTGATGGTGTCGGCAGACACGCGAAAGGTACCTTTGGATGATATTGGTGAGGGGTAGCATGCCGATGAGAAATAGAAGAGAGCCAAGAAATAGATTCTTTGGGAGGGTGGGGGAGGAGGAGACCCGAGGTTGCGGTGTGGGAGCAGAAACTGAAACCATCTCTGGTATTCTCTGGTTGTCATTTAAAATAGGTAATGGAACTTACAGCTGGAAATGGGCCCTTCGGCCCAACATGTCCATGCCGGCCCTTGTTTTAACCACTAAGCTAGTCCCAATTACAGTCATAGAGGCTTACAGCATGGAAACTTGTCCATGTTGCCCTTTTTTAACCACTAAGCTAATCCCAATTGCCTGCATTTGGCCTATATCCCTGTATATCCATCTTACCCATGTAACTGTCTAAATGATTCTTAAAAGACAAAATTGTACCTATCTCTACTACTACTTCTGGCAGCTTGTTCCAGACATTCACTACCCTCTATATGAAAAAATTGCCCCTCTGGACCCTTTTGTATCTCTCCCTTCACTTTAAACCTATGCCCTTTAGTTTTCGACTCCCCTACCTTTGGGAAAAGATGTTGGCTATCTAGCTGATCGATGCCCTTCATTATTTTATAGACTGCTATAAGATCACCCCTCAGTCTCCTACGCTGCAGAGAAAAATGTCCCAGTCTATCTGGCCTCTTTATAATTCACCATCAAGTCCCGGTAGCATCCTAGTAAATCTTTTCTGCACTCATTCTAGTTTAATAATATCCTTTCTATAATAGGGTGACCAGACCGTGCACAATATTCCAAGTGTGGCCTTACCAATGTCTTGTACAACTTCAACAAGGCGTCCCAACTCCCATATTCATCGTTCTGACCAATGAAACCAAACATCCGGAATGCCTTCTTCACCATTCTGTCCACCTATGGTTCCATTTTCAAGGAGCTATGAACCTGTACCCTTAGGATTCTTTGTTCTATAACTCTCCCCAACACCCTACCATTAACTGAGTAAGTCCTGCCCTGGTTCGATCTTCCAAAATGCATTACCTCGCATTTATCTGAATTAAACTCCATCTGCCATTCATCAGTCCACTGGCGTAATTGGTCAAGATCCTACTGCAATTCTCGATAACCTTTGCTCTCCACTATGCCATCAATCTTGGTGTCACCTGCAAACTTACTAACCGTGCCTCCTAAATTCTCATCCAAATCATTAATATAAATAACAAATAACAGTGGACCCAGCACTTATCCCAGATGCACACTGCTGGTCACAGGCCTTCAGTTTGCAAAACAACCCTCTACAATCATCTTCTGTCATCCAACCAATTTTGTATCCGTTTGGCTACCTCACCCTGGATCCTGTGAGATTTAACCTTGTGCAGCAACCTGCCATGTGGTACCTTGATGTGGATATGCCGGCATTGAACTGGGGTAAACAGAGTAAAAAGTCTGACAACACCAGGTTTCAGTCCAACCGATTTATTTCATCAAATAAATCGGTTGGACTGAAACCTGGTGGTGTCAGACTTTTTAATGTGGTACCTTGTCAAAGGCCTTGTAGACAACATTAACTGCACTGCCCTCAATCACATTTTGAGACATGATTTTCCACTCGTAAAGACATGCTGTCTGTGCCTAATCAGTCTTTGCCTCTCTCAATGCCTGTAATCTTGTCTCTCAGAATACCTTTTAACACCATATCCCTCTATACTCATCTTACCCATGCAACTGTCTAAATGCTTTTGAAAAGACAAAATTGTACCCACCTTGACTGCTACCTCTGGCACCCTTTGGGTGAGAAAACTGCCCCTCTGGTCCTTTTGTGTACCTGCCCTCTCACAATAAACCTATGCCCTCTAGTTTTAGACTCCCTTACCCTTGGGAAAAGATGTTGACTATCTAGCTGATCTACCCTTGTCTACCCATTACTCCTACCTAGCTGGATGACAGTGGGGAGGTGTTGGAAGAGGGCGGTGTGGTCAGCACGTCAAAGGCTGCAGATGGATCAAGGAGAGGGAGAGAAGCCTTTGTCACAGTCACGTAGGATGTCACTTGTGACATTGATAAAAGTCTCAGCATGTACCCAGAATATGCGTGCTTAAAATAAAAACTAAATAAATTTTGTGGTAATGGGAATCGTGCAGTCTTTTATGCAACCTTTGAGAGATGATACAGCTGAAGCATGGGTTTAAAGACCTCATAAAATGGCACTCAATAACACTTAATGAAAAAATTACATTATTGCTGGCTTTGTAATTCAAGTTTAGCTCTTATCCCAATACATCAGAAATTGGTTGTCTCTCCCATGGCTTTTAATATTTTTTGCTGGACATTGCGCCTCAATTTTTCGCAATGACTTAGAATTTATTTTGTTGCTTTTTAAGTGCAGTCAGTGTAGTTATTGGAACATGGCAATTTTTTTTTATTTGGGTCAAACTTGCTGATGCACAAGTGGAATTGCAGCCAAATTGTCAGTTGATCCAAAAATATTAACTTTCTTACTTTGATACATGTGTCACTTGTTTTAGTAATGTTCTGTGGTGAGTTTGCTGCGGAATCGCGAACAGTTTATCACTTGATACAGGTTCCATAAACATCTCCATTGTGCAAGTTAAGCTCTAGTGTCTAACTCTGAGCTTTCGCTGGAGGCCCAGGTATTATTGTGTTTTTCATTGAGCACACTGGAGTTTTATTTTCTGAAGAGATCATCTTTCACTGGCCAAGTTCCTGTGAAGTTGGCAGCTGTCATTTAAGGCATTACTCTGGTCACATGTTGCCCACGGTGGCAATTTGGAACGAATCTGCCTTTGTTTTCCCTTTAATGAAACCTTTCTCCTTTATTTCTATTGAAATGAGGATCACACTCCTGATTAACCAAGGGCAGCACGGTTAGCACTGCTGCTTTACAGTGCCAGGGACGCAGGTTCAATTCTTGGCTTGGGCCACTGTCTATGTGGAGTTCTCCCCGTGTCTGCGTGAGTTTCCTCCGGGTGCCCCGGTTTCCTCCTACGTTCTGAAAGACGTGCTGGTTAAGCGCATTGACCTGAACAGGGGGCCGGAGTGTGGCGACAAGGGGAATTTCACAGTAACTTCATTGCAACGATAATGTAAGCTTTATTTGTGACTAATAAATAAACTTTTAAGATAGACGCAGAATACATTCAGTAATTCTGAATGGGGACGTACCTTAACTTTTGTTTCCATGCGTCATGAGCATTTATGCCCGAAATGTTGAAGTAATGTTAAAGTGATACAGTGTTTAGCACTGCTGCCTCTCAGCGCCAGGCACCCAGTTCGATTCCAAGCTTGGGTAACTGTGCGAAGTCTGCACTTTCTCCCTGTGTCTGTGTGGGTTCCCTCTGGGTGCTCTTGTTTCCTTCCGTAGTCTGAAAGATGTGCAAGTTGGGCTGATTGGCCATACTAAATTGATCCTAGTATCGGGGGAGTAGCAGAGTAAATACGTGGGAATAGGGCTTTGTTGGGATTGTGGTTGGTGCAGATTCAATGGGCCGAATGGCCTCCTTCTGCACTGTAGGGATTCTGTGAAAGATGTACTGGTTAGGGTGCATTGGCCATCCTAAATTCTCCCTCAGTGTACCCGAACAGGCACTGGAGTGTGGCCACTAGGGGATTTTCATAGTAACTTCATTACAGTGTTAATGTAAGCCTACTTATTATAAAGAAGTGAATAAAGTAGCCAATGCAAACTAAAATATTCCGCACAGTGAAGTATGGTTTGATGTTTAGGAGGCCAAATCTTTCTGTAGCAGGTATACAAGAAGTTTCACAACACCAGGTTAAAGTCCAACAGGCTTATTTGGTAGCACGAACTTTCAGAGCACTACCCTTGAAGGCAGTGCTCCAAAAGCTCATGTGAGCCTTCTTACTACGCCCACCCCAGTCCGATGCACGCATCTCCACATCAGTAATAAATCCTAGGGCTTTAAAAACAAATTCAAGCATATTGACAACCCTTTCCCAACGCTCCAAAGTGCTACAGCAGAAGTCTCATGGTGGACGTTGGGGCATATGGAGCCATAGCAGAATGCATGAAAGATGACTTGAAATCTTAACATGAGAAAGACTGTTCTACCACTCTTGCCTGCTCCGATGCTTAATAAGATTATGGTTGCACTGAATGACTCGTGTTTCCCTTCCTTATCACCTCATAACCCTTGGCACCCTTGTCAAACAGAAATCTGTCTAATTCCACCTTGATGACCCAGCTGCCACCGGTCTCTATGGAAGAGAGCTCCAAAGGCTAATGACCCTCTGAGAAACCCTAAATCACAGGTTATGGCACTAGAATACACCATAGAAAGCATTCTTTCCGGTTGTATCGCAGCTTGGTATGGCTTCTGCAAAACCACAAGAAACTACAAAAGGTCATGAATGTAGCCCAATCCATCATGCAAACCAGCCTCCCATCCATTGACTCTGTCTACACTTCCTGCTGCCTCGGCAAAACAGCCAGCATAATTAAGGACTCCACACATCCCAGACATTCTCTCTTCCACCTTCCTTCAGGAAAAAAATACATGTTGGTACGTGACTTCAGACTTTTGTATCAAGAACAGCTTCTTTCCAGCTGCCGTCAGTCTTTTGAGTGGACTTACCTTGCATTAAGTTGATCTTTCTCTACACCCTAGCTATGACTGTAACACTACATTCTCGTTTCCTTCTCCGTGAATGGTATGCTTTGTCCGCACAAGAAACAATACTTTTCAGTGTATATTACTGTATGTGGCAATAATCAATCAAATCAAAATCAATGTTCTTGGATTGGCAGAAGATGCAAAATGGTGTTCTGCAGTTGTAACTTGTCTGGCACCTTGAATGTAATGAATCAGCCCAAAGCAATCACAGCAGTGTTATGAAACAAAATACAACACTTGTTCACTTGAGATATTAGGACAAGTAGTCCAAAGCTTGATCAAAAGGTAGGTTGTAAAGGCGGGAAACAGGGTAGAGAAATGGAGAGGATTAGGGAGAAAATTTCAATGCTTCGGGCCAAGGAGTGGTTAAGGGGATGAGTAGGACACCAGAATTAGAGGACTCTGATATCACTGGAGGGTTGTGGGGCTGGAGAAGAATACGGAGATCATGCTGGGACCACAGCCTTTTCTAACCATACAAATGATCACTTAGACTCAATTTGGAGGTACGGTGGGTTAAAGATAAATTAAGGAGTCTAGCAAGCGATGTCAGCACCATAATGCAGAAGGGCGTGGCTAGGCCTGCAATGTGGGTGAATGGCGTTCATTATAGCCAGGTGTGAGGTAGTTCATTTTGGTGGAAGGTACAACGAGGATGTTTCTTTCTTGTAAGGTATTAACTAAATGGGATGGAGGTCTGGAATTACAGATGCATTAAGTACAGTCACTGAATACTGTCATCCAAGTTGGCAAGACCATAAAGTGTGCAGACAACTTCTGGAGGAATAGAATTCAAAAGCAAGTTGCATAGAACTTGGGTTAGATCTCACTCATTAGACAACTGTACATAGTTCTCATTTCTATACCATTCAAAAGATATTGAAGTATAGCAGAAGGTGCAGTAAAGATCGACAAGGATATTACCAGAATTGGCCCAACTCCCAAGGAAGACTGAGCATCCAGGAGTAGCTTCCCTGGAAGTTTTAGGATTGAGGAGACCGGATGAAGTCTTTTTACACATGGAAAAGCTATTCTCACTTCTCATGTTTGATTTGATTTATTATTGTCAATTTAGAGGGAGGTAATGGCCTAGTGGTATTATCACTACACTATTAGTCCAGAAACTCAGTTAATGTTCTGGGGACCCCGGTTCAAATCCTGCCATGGCAGATGGTGGAATTTGAATTCAATAAAAAAAATCTGGAATTAAGAATCTCCTGATAACCATGAAACCATTGTTGATTGTCGGAAAACTCATCTGGTTTATTAATGTCCTTTAGGGAAGGAAATCTGCTGTCCTTACGCGGTCTGGCCTCTGTGTATCTCCAGAACCACAGCAATGTGGTTGATTCTCAACTGCCCTCTGAAATGGTTGAGTTCAAGGCAGCTAGGGTTGGGCAATAAATGCTGGCCAGCAAGTAACGCCCATGTCCCACAAATGAAATTACAAAAAAAAGTATCGTTATGTAAACATGCTATACAGACAAGGCATACCATTCATAGAAAAGGAAAGGAGAGGGTGCAGAATGTAGTGTTACAGTCTTAGCTAGGGTGTAGAGATAGATCAAGTGCATGGCCAATCCATTCAACAGTTCGATGGCAGCAGGGAAGAATTTGGTGGCAGAAGTTTTTGTAACCCTGCAACAGACATTTCCAGTAAGAAGTCTGACAACACCAGGTTAAAGTCCTACCAATTTATTTCATAATCAACTCACAAGCTTTTGGGGAACTCTCCACTCACCTGACGAAGGGGTAAACCCCGAAAGCTTGTGAGTTTACGATCAAATAAATTGGTTGGACTTTAACCTGGTGTTGTGAGACTTCTTACTGTGTTTACCCCAGTCCAACACCGGCATCTCCACATCACAGACATTTCCATCAGTCCCAATTAGATTAAACCCAATCTGACACTTAGCTACCTTACTGGATAAACAGAAATTTTTTCCAATTAAATGTTGGAAACGAGCCATTGTTTTTGGTCCCTGCTCCAAATACTATTGACTCCGTTCAGAACCTGACTGCAGTTTGAAATTGAGCCTTGTTTGTAACCTTAGTGTGACATTTGACTGCAATTCATGCCATCACCAAGACTGTCTCTTTCACCTCAGCAACGTTGCCCCATTTTAACTCATCTGCTGTTGAAACACTCATTCCTGCCTCGGTTACTTTTAGACATGACTATTCAAACCTACTCCTGGCTGGTCTCCCACATTCTGCTGGCTTGAAATAAGGTAGCTTGTGACAGGAGGGTATAAATTAGGGTAATTAATTAAACATTTGCAATTGACAGGCAGGCTTAAGAGAAACATTTTAAGGTGGAGTAACTCTGAACTAATTAGCATGTTTTATGGATCTTGTCATACACTGATCATAAATAGTTTGAGTAATTGTCACTTGCATTTTAATATTACATTTTTCACAAATTACCACTTGTTGAATAATTTCATGCCCTAGGCATTGGGTGCCTCATCATTCAATGTATTTCATTATATTTTGAACAAATTGGGGAGTCTGTAGTGTGTTCATTTTCTTGATATTTTTCTTTATTTGTTCAGGGAATGTGGGTGTTTCTGGCGAGGCTAGTGTCTGTTGCCCAACCCCAGTTGCCCTTGAGAAGATGGTGATGATGAGGCGTGTTCCTGAGCCGCTACAGTGTGTGTGGAGCTTGTGCATCCTGTGAGGGAGTTGAAGTATTTTGACTGAGTGCTAACTTTAACTTGACAGGGGAACTTGTGGCTAGTGATGTCCCTATGAATCAGCTGCCCTTGTTCTTCTAGGAGGTAGAGTTTAGGGTTTGGAAGGTTCTACTTTGCTTGTCATAGGATCTCTACAGTGCAGAAGGAGGCCTTTTGGCCCATCAACTCTGCACTGACTGCAATCCCACCCATGTCCTACACCCATAACCCCATATATTTACCCTGCTAATCTCCCTAATGCAAGGGTCAGTTTAGCATAGCCTATCAACCTAACCCACACATCTTTGGACCGTGGGAGGAAGCTGGAGCACCCAGGGGAAACCCTTAGAGACACGGGGAGAATGTGCAAACTCCACACAAACAGTCACCCGAGGCCGGAATTGAACCTGGGTCTCTGGTGCTGTGAGGCAGCAGTGCTAACCACTGTGCCACTCGTGTGGACATTCTGTTGATAATTTAACCAGAACCTTTGCTTACTGCTAAAGAATGGCTTGTTAAAGGGAATGTAGAAGCTATTGTACTGTAAAATAGAACATATTTTTGAAAGTCAGAACTGTCTTGAATCTAGCCCAAAAAAATTTTTCTGGATTTCAGTTCTGTTTAAATGAATCCTGTTCCATAAAAAGATTGTTTTATTAGCCTGAAGCTTATTTCTGAAATAATTACAGTGTAATGATTTTTTTTTTCAGTTGGACCCGCTTGAACAAGCCAAGCTGGATTTAGCTTCTGCATATGCACTAAATTCAATGTTTTGGAGTAAGTATTGCTGATCTTTCGTGTAACTGGTGGATGCCATAACATCCATTTTCCAGTCTTTTTTCTAGAGGCGCATTGTAATGACCTGTTTCTTCTTTGCCCCTCAGTATACCTTATCACACAAGGAATCAACCCCAAAGAACATGGCATCAAACAGGAATTGGTAAGATACCACTTGTAGCTGTGCGTGGTCATAGTTTTAATCATAGGTGCAGAAGCAAGCCATTTGGACCATCAAGTCTGCACCAACTCTCTCCGATAGAGCATCTGACCCAGACCTTATCCCCTGCACATATTTACCTGACTAATCTCCTTAATCTACGTATCTTGGGGCATTAATCGACAATTTAGCATGGCCAATCCACCAAACCCTCATCTTTGGACTGTGGGAGGAAACCGGAGCACCTGGAGGAAACCCATGCAGACATGGGGAGAATGTGCAAACTCCACACAGACAGTGGCCCGAGGCTGGAATTGAACCTGCTGTGAGGTAGCAGTGCTATCCACTGTACTGTCCATCATGGGTCCGGAGTCGCATGTAAGCCAGACCAGGTGCAGCCGACAGACTTCTTTCCCTAAAAGGCATTAGTGAACCAGATTGCTTTTTAACAATGGTTTCATGGTCATTAGACTTCGAATTCCAGATTTTTATTTAATTCACTTGGGTGGTCATTTGTTTTTCAAAAATATCAGTACAAAATAGCTTTTATAACGTGCCTTTGACCTTGAGGTTACCTGCTCCCACCATTTCAAATTTCAGAACTATGAAATGCGGGCTCCTCAAAGTCAGGAGGCGCCCAGGCGAAATGGATAGAGAAAAGTTGTTCTAATGGTGCTGCCAGTCCCAAAGGACACAGACATAGTGATCGGCAAAGGTGGCATGAGGAAAGCTATTGTTATGCAGAAAGACGTTAGAATCTGGAGCCTGGGATGGCATAATTGTACTGTGACTGGACTGATAATAATTCTGATTATTACTGTGATCAGCCACCCGTCTCAAGAACAGCTTCTTCCCTGCTGCTGTCAGACTTTTGAATGGACCTACCTCGCATGAAGTTGATCTTTCTCTACACCCTAGCTATGACTGTAACACTACATTCTGCACCTTCTCCTTTCCTTCCCTGTGAACGGTATGCTTTGTGCAGCACGCAAGAAATAATACTTCTCACTGTGTGCTAATACATGTGGCAATAATAAAGCAAACAAAATCAAAGACTTCTGTTTTTAAATAAGCTACAGTTAGGGCTACAAAGGAGGACTCTGCAAATAATCTTCTTGATATAAAAGTATTGTGTGTGGGTTGAATCTCCTATGTTCAGGTGTTTGTGATCTTTAGATTTTTGTGTAAGTTCAATCTTCAGAATTCAGGTGCATTTAGGGTACATGGAAGGGGATAATGGACTGAGATGAGTGTGATAAAGCATGCTGTCTTTCAGGACAGAGTAGTCACTATGTGCCTGTAGCTTCAGTGACTATTTCATGAGTCAGTTCTGGGGGTGATCTATTCACTTGAGACATTATACTCTCTGACTGCAGCGTGCCAGGTAAATAATCTGCTGGCTGTGAGCTTTCATCTATGGCTTTTTGGGTTTTAGAAATACTGGATTAATTGGATGTTACAACGTTGGCATCATAACGCAGTATCAACTAGATTTATTTCCAAGTTACATCTCATTAATCTGCTACAAATTGTGATTTAAGGCAGGAGTAATTGACTCCATCACTAATTCAGCAGAGTGCGTGTTTTTAATATTCACCAAGAGCACAGTGACCAGTCTGTGCCATGATACCTGTTGTTAGGGATGAGGGGATGATTTGATCTCTGGCTATGGTTAGTGTCTATCTCCTTTTCCTTTTCCAGATGAATGTCCCTGTCTCACTTTCCCCTTACCGAAACAGATTTTCAAACATTCAGCTGGATATGGTTCACCAGCGTCAGCTTCATATTTTGCTTTAAAAACCAGTTTTGAACAGCTTGAGCTTGGTGTTTTATGAAGCCTTCTGAATCTGCCACACAGTGATTCCTAGTTAGTGCTCCACTTGAACAGAACCAATTTTGTATTGGGTGGGGGTTGGTGTTCTGTTGAGTCTGCCTATCACAAAGACATCTTGCCTGGAGTACTTCAAATCAGTTACAAAAGTTTGTATATTTATGTTAAAGGGTAGCACAGTGGCAAAGTTACTTTTCAGCTCCAGGGACCCGGGTTTGATTTCTGGCTTGGGTCACTGTGTGGAGTTTGCAAGTTTTCCCTGTGTCTGCATGGGTTCCCTCCTACAGTCCAAAGACGTGCAGGTTAAGTAGACTGGCCATGCTAAATTGTCCCTTAGTGTTCCAAGATGTGCAGGTTAGGGGGATTAGCCAATGGAAATGTGTGGGGTTAATGGGGTTAGGGCAGGGCCTGGGTAAGTTACTATGTCAGAGTCAGTGCAGACGTGATGGGCCAGACGGTCTCTTCTGCACTGTAGGGGTTCTATGATTTGATGTTTATTTATCCCCCATTAGTGGAGTTTGGATACAAGGCTACGAAACGGACCTACCTTCTTTAAGATTAATGCTCTTTAAAGACAAATTAAAATAATTGTAAGTACATAGAATCAAAATCTGCACCATCGCCGTTCCAACCATCATGTCAGACTTAAAAAGTCAGTATTGGGATTTCACCTTTCTTTATAATCGCTCTGCATTTGTGACATTCAAGTTTTTGTTATTGGAGAACTTAAAAATGTACGACTTTAAATCAAAACATTTTTACATTTGATTCACGTGCTCTGCACTCCCTTCTCAGCCTCTGCAAGGTGATTGATTAATGAAAGATCAGCCATGATCTTATTGAATGGCGGAGCAGGCTCGAGGAGCCAGATGGCCAACCCCTGCTCCTAGCTCTTGTCGTCTTCTGAAATAAGAATTTCTTTCCCCGCTCACTTGGGTCCTGCTTTCCTCGGTGCAATGTTATCAGCTTGCTGTTTAAGAAATTTGCCATGCAAAAATATTTAAAAATCTCAGTGCTCACAAGTATGTCTCGCTGAAGTCAGACATTTAGATGCCCCGCTACAATGAATGGTACAGAGGAATGCTTCAGGAAGAATACGTACTAGAGCCAGGATGCCTGTAGCCGATGACCATATCACAATATTATAAAAATAATCACACTGCGCTCTGATCTGCAAAAATTAAATGCTAAATAAAGTTGCCCAGAATCTATTTAGTGGTCTTTAATTGCTGCTTCAATGTAGTATTTCGGAAATGTGTAACTGATAATCAGGAAATAATTGACGTGAGTGATCAACACGCAGAATGGATAAAAAATATCTGCGGTTTGATTTAAGAACTCTTCAGTGGAAGGGAAGGATTAAAAAAAAATTGGGCCTGTTTTATGGACCGTTTGACATCATAAATTAGAAACTTGGCTTGCATTCTTTTTAATTTTGATAATGACCGCAATTTAAGCCTGCCAGGTGTTTCGAAATTCCAGCCAAGGTTGACATGCAGTGTTTTTTTTGTGTGTTCAGTGCTACTCCCTGAGGCTGAGGTAGATAAGATAATTAGAACGAGGAAGATTTACAAAATGCACAAACTGCCAGAGCTCTAACTGTACTGAGTTATTCTCATTTTTAAGTGAAACTTTGGAACAGTTTGCTCATCTCGAGTTTTTAATTCTACTCCTTCCTCTGTGCCCTTCATGAGATGAAAACCATGCTGTGAATGATTTACTAGTACAACATAAGCCATAATTACTACTTATTCCAGATGCGACTTTCTCACTGCCTCGTATATTTATTTCTTCACTGTAAAGTATCTAGTTCGGCACTTAGGCTGAAAGCTTTTTTGGCATTCCCTCTGCCTGCCCTGACCTGTCCAAATGACATTTTCATCTGGTTTTCATCACTTTAAGACAACATGTCTCTCGATGAATATTTCAAAACCGACTTTCTTTTCTGTTTTTTTTCCGAGAGTGAAAACTCTATCCAATCTGCCTGGATTTTAACAATTCCTTTTGCTGTTTGTGAAACTAAATTTGCCGTGGAGAAACGGAAGCTAGGAACAGGAGGAGGCCATTCGACCCTTCGAACCTGTTTCGCCATTCATCACATCTCTGCAATGAGACCAAGTCACTCCATGTATGCCGAATACATTTTGGAGAGAGTTCCTCGCATCTGATCTACGAATAAATAATTGTTTTGTTGCGGCTAATCTCTGGAGCGTGTCATAGTTTGGCTGTTAACAGTTCGGCTACTTGTTTGTAACGTATGCAGTCAGCAATTTGAAAAGAAACAAATAGCCTTGTGGAGGAGACCTTCCTGGGTTCTAGGTGTGTTTAAATTGTTCTCCATTGGACCTGATGTATTTGCTGAAATAATGGAATCTGTAATTGTGCATGTATCCAAGTCACTGCTAAATTTTTTCCCCTTTTTGATTTCATAGACTCGTAGCCTCCCTACAGTGCAGAAAGAGGCCATTCAGCCCATCGAGTCTACACCGACCACAATCCCACCCAGGCCCTATTCCCATAACCCACATATTTACCCTGCTAATCCCCTAACAATAGGGTTAATTTACCATGGCCAATTAACCTAACCCGCATGTCTTTGGAGTGTGGGAGGAAACCGGAGCACCTGGAGGAAACCCACACAGACATGGGGGAGAACATGCAAACTCCACACAGGCAGTCACCCAAGCTGGGAATTGAACCTGGGTCCCTGGTGCTGTGAGGCAGCAGTGCTAACCGGTGTGCCACCCTAAAACATTTGCTCAGCAGCGATTCTCTTTAATTTTGTTGAGTGTGAGTACCCTTTTCTGAATTAGAGATTTAGTGAGCCTGGGGTGGGTGGTGAGGGTGGAGATGAGTAAGGGTTTGGAATAAAAGCAAATTCATCTGGAATTTGTGCATACTTTTTAAAATTGAACACTCAAGTGGGAGGTGATTCAAAGTGTTTTTGTCCAAATCTCACTTTTGTTTGGTAATCATGGAGTGTGATGTCTTTTTCGCCATTCTCAAATATCAATCTTTCTGGAGATAGAAGAGGGAATTCTGTGCATTTTATTGTTTCACCTAAAATTTGCCCCAGTTTTTAACCAAACCAGAACTATTCTTGTACCCTTTTTTTCCCCCGGTGATGGATTTTCTAAAAATGGGACAGGTGCGTAGTTTTGTACTGTTCTTAATTTGGAGGTTTTACAATAAGCTTTGCAGTTGCTGAAAGTGATTAGATGTTGAAGTATCAATTTTCTGTGACTCCTTTTCATGTAGATGACTTGGGGTATTTACTGCAAGGAGAATAATGAGCAAAAGGAAGCGATTACAATGAAATACAGATTGTAACACATTCTGCGCTTTCTCCTTTTCTTTATATACTGTATATTTTATATTGAGCACAAGAAACTATACTTTTCACTGTATACCAATACATATGACAATAAAGCAAATCTAAATGAAGGATTAAGATGACTGAAAAGTGAGTAAGGCTCAAGTAGTTTTATTGTTTGAAACTTAAAAATATTGTTTTTTATATATGTATCTAATGTTCCTTTTAAATCTTAATTTTGACCCATTTGTGCATATGAGAGTTAAACAAGGAAACTTGCTCAGTGTCAGTGTACTGTGGTTTCTGCACTTCCCATCCACCATTCAACTTCATGTTGAAAATACCTGTAAAATTGTAAGAGGTTCAATATAATTGGGTGTTTATTGAAATCGTGCAAAAGAGTGAATTCTTTTAGAAATGTGTGTAATTGAAAGTGCGATAATGTTCTATTTTTATTGCGAGAGTTGTAAGCAACATCAGTTTATTTACTTAAATGTTAATGCGTCGTCATGCAGATGAATGGCAGAGCAGGCTCAAAGGGCTGAATGGCCTACTCCTTCTAATTTCTATGTTTCTAGAAGGCTGACCAGATCAAATTGAGTGTAATCCCTCCGTCACTGTCTTCCTTGAACCACAGAGGAGTGTCTCCAGTCCACTAAAGCGTTGCGTTGTTTAAGTAAATGGTGTATTTTCTGTTGTAGGAACGGATAAGGACATACATGAACAAAGTGAAAGAGCTAACGGATCAGCAGAAAGCATCGCGACTAGACAAGGGAGTGGTGTCACGCATTGTCCGAAGTGCACTGTGGGAAGCAAAGCCAGAAGGAAAGTCAAAAACACCATCCCAATCATCACATCACTGAGGGGGGAAAAAAAAATCAGTATTGTAAGAATAAACGAGGAGTAACTTTGACAAGAACTTTCTTTGTCACGTCGAGTGTCAGTAATGTTTAACAATGTAATCCTTTTTTATTTTTTTAAAAGTTGCACATGAATTTTTAGATTTTGTTCACTAATAAATTCACAAGAAAGCCAATCACCCGAGTAGTAGACAGTGTTTGTCTTTAAATGTGATGTTTAAGTGCTTGAAGTGTCTTTAAGCACCTGGACCCATTTGTTCCCATTTCTTGAGGTATGCGTTTTAATTTTGAAAGGTGGTTTTCAGTGGAATTCGAATACCACAGTACATTCGAGCTTAATAGGCGGGGTGGGAAATTTGGGTTTCCTCCCTTTTGTTTGGGAGCAGTGAAGCATTTCTGCTTTTAATTAATGTTTTTACAGATGCTCATATGATATTGAGTTGCTTACTTGAACTGCTATTTCTTCGTGGAGTTTAAGGTCTCAAAACCCTTTATTTTCAATCCCAAAGTGATCACACGCCTCTTTTTAGATGTCTGAGGTTTTCTTGATAACAGGAAAGGAATAGACACTCCGGTGGGATTTTCTGACCACGCCTGCCCCAAAACCAGAAAATCCCATCCAAGGTCAACGGACCTTTGCATGGTTCATCCCCTCGCCTGCTATGATTCCCATGGTGGGCAGGATGGAGAAACTCCCCACCCTCCAGGAATGTGGCCACTCAATATTCTGAGCTTTTTTTCCTAATATCAGAGTCCCAGGATGTTACCGTGTCCTTTTGCGATACAGCAGCTTCCCTTTATGGCATGATGATTGTGAGGAAGAGATTTTCTAAATGTGCAGTCATGCCACATTGGGCTACCGCACGACTGACTCTTCTAATCATCTGAGCTCTGCTTTTGTGTCCTCACAAGTATCCCAGTGGCTTATTTGAGCAGTCCTGAGGTAACAGATTTCTCTTGCATCTGGTTCTGTGCCACATATTCTGGAGCACTTGTGTTAATCTTTGGTGGTGTTCCACCTCAGTGTGGGTTTAATTATAGCAGTGACTGCTGGTGTCACATGGCTGGCAGCTTTGGCCATTGCTGCTGTGACTATTTGCAGAGAGAGTGTGAGCAAATATGCAGCAGTATCGTTGCCCTAATCAGCAGTGCTGTTCTATTGTTAGGAACCGGAGGAGACCACTAATCCCCTCATACATGCCCTGCTGTTCAATGAGTTTGTCGCTGATCGGTACCCTGATGCCTTTAACTAGCAAAAAAGATTAACAATCTCAGATTTAAAACCATTAATTGAACTGACGTGCTTCTTTTTGTGGGGGACTTCTACACCTTTGTGTGAAGAAGTGCTTGCTAACTTTCCTGAATGACCTGGCTAAAATTTCTCTCTTCTCATGCCTCCTTTCAAAATTCCATAAATCTCAATTAAATCGCCCCTTGACATTACAGTGACTACAGCCTAGTTGATGAACTCTCTCATTATTTAACTCTTGGAGACTTGGTAATTTTCTGGTGAACTTGCACGTGTTTCAGTGCTATTTTGCCATTTGTAAGATGCACAGAGCAATACTCAACCCTTCAGAAATAGGCTTAACCAAGAGAAAAGTCCTCTCTTTTACATTCCAGTTTTCTAGTGATTGAGGTTCCTTTTGATGCCTTTGATTATTATTTGTACTGAAATTCCTACGGTGCAGAGAAGGCCATTTGGCCCATCGAGTCTGCACCAACTACAATCCCACCAGGCTCTATCCCCGTTACTCCATATTTACCCTAGCCAATCCCCCAACACTAAGGGACAATTTAGCATATTAACCCGCACATTTTTGGAGTGTGTGAGGAAACCGGAGCACTGGGAGGAAACCCACGCAGACATGGGGAGAATGTGCAAGCTTCACACAGACAGTGACCCAAGCCAGGAATCAAACCAGGGCCCGTGACACTGTGAGACAGCAGTGTTAACCACTGCCACCCTACTGCCCTTGACTATACTTCAGCAATCTACATGCATGGATCCCAAAGCCTCCAGTCTTCCTAGCCTCAACATACTTGGTTTATTCTATTTGGTGACTGGGTCATGTTCCATCTACTGTGATACTTCTGTGCTAAAATGTCAATGGGCTCGATGGGGTAGATACTAAGAGGCTGTTCCCATTGACCGGAGAGTGTAGAGCAAGAGGTCAGTGTGTCGAGAAATGGTTTAGCTGCTTAAGCCTGAGAGAAATTCCTTCACTCAAAAGGATTGCGCATTTTGGAATTCATCGTGGAGGGCTGTAGATGCTCAAGATGAGTGTCTTCAAGACGGAGACTAATAGATTTTTGGACACTTAAGGGAATTATGGGCTTGGATGGGAAAATTAAATTGAGGCCGGAGATCAGCTGTGATCTTCTTGAATAGAGGAGCAGACCGTGAGGGGGCTGACTGTCCTATTCCTGCCATTTCCTAATGTTCTTGTGTAATCCAGCAGTTTTTAAGAGCAGATTCCCTTTATTGGACCAGAATTAAATCTGTTTTGGGAAGCTTTGCGATAACCTCTATGAAATGCCAGACCCAAAAACTAGCTCTGACACAGAGTCATCCGGACTCCAAGCATTGGCTCTTCTCGCTCTCTCTCTCTCTCTCCACAGATACTGTCAGTCCTGCTGAGATTTCCCGGCATTTTCTGTTTTTGTTTCAGATTCTGGCACCCGCAGTATTTCACTCTTAGCAAAAATTCAGGTCCACCACATTCAGCTCTGTATGGTAGTGTCGTAGAGATACAGCAACACAGCATTTTGTATAATCCCGAATAGCGTTTCGTACATAGTAGCTAAAAATATTGCTATCCGTTTATTTGTTTTCAGTACACCCTGGTGTGATTGGTAATGGGTCGAAGGGTTATGCGGGTAAGGCAGGAAAATGGAGATGAGGAGCATATCAGCCATGATCGAATGGCAGAGCAATCTCGATGGGCGGAATGGCTCCTATATCTTGTGAACACTATTCTGTTATAAAGTAGTTGGGAACCATGCGCAAAAGTTTGTATCTTTTTGGAACCGTCTATCTAGTTTTCTATCGGGTGAGTCAATGCCTTTGAAGCACCTGACGGCTGCCAGCATCTTGGTAAAGTAGAACGTCGTGAGAAAATGGTGCGAAAGGACACCCCCAGCATCCAGAGAGCAGTCACTGGCTCCGCAAGAAGGGGCCGAGGGCATGTTCAGTAATTGGACAGGCATCGTGTTCAGCAGGACACTTACCATTGCTTGTGTGAAAGGATGAAACCAATTAACACGGTTGAATATAATAGAAATCGTTCTTGCCAAAATATCAAAAAAACTTGGAAAAGCAGCCAGCATAAGCAAGGACCACACACATTCTCATCCACCTTCTTCCATCAAGAAAACGATACAAAATTCGCAAAATAGAATCCTGACAGTGCGGAAGGGGGCCATTCAGCCCATCGAGTCTGCACTGACCACAGTCTCCTGACACGAAGGGGCACTTTAACAAGGCCAATCAACCTAACCCGCACATCTTTGGAGTTTGGGAGGAAAGTGGAGCAACCAGAGGAAATCCACACAGACATGGGGAGAACATGCAGACTGCACACACAAAGTGACCCAAGTCGGGAATTGAACCCGGGTCCCTGTCACTGTGAAGCAGCAGTGCTAACCACCGTGCCCCCCCGTCTGAGATCACGCACCAACTGACTCGAGAACAGCTTCTTTGTTGCTGCCATCAGATGTTTGAACAGTCCCATCATATTATCCTCTTCACCCTGTCTGTAACTGCAACACTATATTCTGCATCCTGCTTTCCTTCTCCCCTATGTACTCAGATATGTTTTGCCTATATAGTGTGCAAGAAACAATACTTTTCACTGTACCCCAATACATGTTATAATAAAATCAATCAGGAAAGACCAAACCTTTGCTCCATCTCAGGGAATGTAGAAGAAATCTCTTATGGTGTGTTTTCATGTTTATGTTAATGGTTTGGGGCTGAAAATTTGGGTTGGGAACACTTTTCCCAATAATCCATTTAATCATAGAATCCCCACAGTACAGAAGGAGGCCATTCAGATCATTGAATCTGTACTGACCACTATCCCCATAACTGCACATAATCCCCTGACACTAAGGGGCAATTTAGCATGACCAATCCACCTAACCCACATATCTTTGGAGTGTGGGAGAAAACCAGAGCACTTGGAGGAAACTCACACAGACACGAGGAGAACATGCAAACTCCACACTGACATAGACCTGAGGCCGGAATCGAACCCAGGTTACTGGCACTGTGAGGCAGCAGCGCTAAGCACTGTGCCATCGAGCCACCCATGATGGGAAAACTTATCTTGATTAAGTCATAGTTTCCAGGAAAGTATCAATGTCTTTGTGTGGGATTCCGGTATTTGAATTGATTGCAATCTATTCCGAATGATTGATGCAATTCAGCTCATGCTGCCAGTGTATTTTCCTTTTTCATTTACAATGATATGAAGTTGGTGCTGGCCAATTTAACCACCCTGATGTCACTTTTTTTTGCTACTTTGTTTTTTCACTGGCAACTTGTAAAGTTGACTTTATTGTGTTTGGTTAAGATGAAGTCCACATTGACTGCTACTCATTGATGTGATAAGAATTGGGTCTGAAAGAAATAACGTTACTTTTATAGTCTCTCAAAATGCCAAATTGAAAATCTTTGACTCTTTAAACAGGATACTAAATCTTAATGATACCAAATTTTTGATTTGATTTATTATTGTTACATGTATTAACATAGTGAAAAGTATTGTTTCTTGCGCGCTATATAGACAAAGCATATCGTTCATAGAGAAGGAGAGAGTACAGAATGTAGTGTTACAGTCATAGCTAGGGTGTAGAGAAAGATCAACTTAATGCGAGGTAGGTCCATTCAAAAGTCTGATGGCAGCAGAGAAGAAACTGTTCTTGAGTTGGCTGGTACGTGATCTCAGACTTTTGTACCTTTTTCCAATGGGAAAAAGTGGAAGAGAGAATGTCCGGGGTCCATGGGATCCTTAATTATGCTGGCTGCTTTGCTGAGGCAGCGGGAGCCAACAGATGGGGGGCTGGTTTGCATGATGGATAGGACCACATCTACGACCTTTTGTAGTTCCTTGTGGATGTTATTGTAAATGAATAATCAGTGTGAATCAAATTGGTAATGTCACATCTGCAATGTTGTACCTTTGCTGACAAATATTTTGAACTATTTGTAGTTACGTTTTGTTATACTTAAGTTAATTTTAATTTTAAATCCACATTTAACTTCTGTAGTGTTGTGGGCTTAGAAGTTTGTTTTAATATTTGTTTTCACTCTACACGTAATGTTTGTGTTGGCCTTCTTACTCTCATTGATTCAATCTTTGCTAGAGAAAGGCTTACTTAATGTTTGAAACTGATGCAATGTCATAAGCTGAAAATCAGTATATGTTTACATGAATTTATTGATGTTTGTACATAATGCTTCCTGTCGTAACACTTTCCCACTGCAAATTAAAACAAATTTAGCTTCCTGGAATGCTTTTTAGTAAAAATCTTTTTTTATCTCTTTGAAACTAATGGATATTGCTCCATATTTTCTGGCTATTGTTAATCACAAAAAGTTTCTTAGTGCTGTGCAACTGTTCTGCAGCACCTTCCACTCACAGCATCATTCAACGTACATTTTAGTGCCTCCCAGCGCCAGGGACCCGGGTTCGATTCCCAGCTTGGGTCACTGTCTATGTGGAGCTTGCATGTTCTCCCCGTGTGTGCATGGGTTTCCTCCCACCATCTAAAAGACGTTCCAGTTAGATGCATTGGCCATGCTACATTTTCCCTCGGTGTGCCCGAACAGGTACCAGAGTGTGGTGACTAGGGGATTTTCACAGTAACTTCATTGCAGTGTTAATGTAAGCTTGCTTGTGACACTTTCAACTTTATTTTGTCCAGTACAGGGGCCGAACAATGTATCAACATTTCCTTAGTGAGTGGAGCTTAAGATAGAAATCTACAAAATTATTAGAGGCGTAGATAGGATAGTCAGAGGCTTTTTTCCAGGGTGGAAGGGTCAACTATAAGATCATTTTTCATCCACGGTAATTCTCATTTCCAGCAGCATTCAAATTTACCTGCCATTTGTTTTCCTTGACCATTTTGAGGTTCCTTTTGGTCTGAAGCCCAAGCTCTGAGTTAAGGTTCAGCTTGCCTCCTGAAAGCATTTCTGGAAACATGTGTTGAAAATGATATGCAATGCATCAGAGTTCTGCGAATGTGTATCGGGGTGAAATGTCACATTGAATCTTGCATCACAAAGCAAAGACATTTTGGCGGAAAGAAACTACAACACTAAAGTTGAACAAATATGTTTATTGAACCCAATTTGTGCTTTGCTACATGTATTTGTGCAGAAGAATGCATCAGCACTGCAAAGTTTTGGCCTGCGGGTAACTGAGGAATTGCAGAGTTACGTCAGGTGTTTTGGGTAACGTTATTTTTGTACATGTGGGCAGGATGGTTTCTTCCAATGCTTAACTAAATATATCTTTTCCAAAAGAAGGCCTTGTATTTAAATTGTGCTCTTCATAACCCTCAGGATGTCTCAAGGCATTTTACAGTCAATGAAATACTTTAGATGTGTTGTCACTGTTGTAGGGAGGATGGCAGCCAATTTATTCGGAGAATTCTCATAAACTGCAATGTAATGACAAGATGGACAAAAACAGCAATTGAGTTTAAAGGACATACTTTACTGCTGTCAAAATTGTGCCTTGGAATCTTTCACATCCTCCCAAGAGTATGCGCACAACCTTGGCTTCATGTCTCATTTGTAAAATGGCAGGCACGGTGACACAGTGGTTATCATCGCTGCCTCACAGCGCCAGGGAACCGAGTTTGATTCCTGGCTTGGGTCACTGTCTGAGTGGAGTCTGCACGTTCTCCTGTGTCTGCGTGGGGTTTCCTCCAGGTGCTCTGGTTTCCTCCCAGAGTGTTGGTTAGGTGTATTGGCCACGCTAAATTCTCCCTCAGTGTACCTGAACAGGTGCGGAGTGTGGTGACTAGGGCATTTTCACAGTAACTTAATTGCAGTGTGAATGTAAGCCTACTTGTGACTAATAAATAAACTTTAATCTTCAACAGAGTAAATAATCTCACAACAATAGGTTCAAGTCCAACAGATTTATTTGGTAGCACGAGCTTTCGGAGCCCTGCCCCTTCAGTGATGAAGTGCTTCAAAGGCTCGTGCTACCAAATAAACCTGTTGGACTTTAACCTGGTGTTGTGAGACTATTTACTGTGCCTGCCCCTGCCTAACGCTGGCATCCCCACATCATCACTTCAACAGAGTGGCATTCCTTCGGTGCTGTATTGATGCACCAGCCTAGAATCTTGTGCTTAAGTTTCTGGAGTGGGACTTGTACCCACAACTGTATGAGTCAAAGGTCAGAGTGTTGTCACCGAGTGTCTGACTCACTATGCTTCCCGGACGCATCGATAGTGCAAGAACCATCTCATACTTTAATGATGTTTCCAGACCGTTCTCCTCCAGCTCATGCTTTGAGGTGTCGATGATACTGGAGAGTGAAATCAAGATGGTGAGTGTCTTGTTAAAGTTACTATGTAAATGCAAGTTACCTTTGTTTCCCCTGCTGTCTGCGGTTCTTTTTCAACACTCTGCCCTACTGCCCTGTTAGGATGCATTTTAGACTCCACTGAAGTGAGTGTAACTTTTGGGATGTATTTTGAATGTAAAATATTTGTACGTACTGTGTGTTTAAAACTTTGCACATTCACCCAGTAGTGAAAAGGAGCTCCTGGAGTTAAGCCCAACTGCTCCGAACTTTATAAATTATGGCTGTGTTTGTCATGAGCTGTCAGAAGATGGGCCAGGTTTCTCCTGATGTGAGAAAGATGTCACTCCTGCTTGGAAATGTGGACCCCCCCCCCCCACACTTTTTTGTTCATAAACAATATTTTGGGAAGATATTTGGGCAACCTTGAACCTAAAAATGTGACTCTTGTTTTCTCAAAGTTAAAAGTAAAGTTTCTTTATTAGTCATAAGCTGGCTTACGTTAACATTGCAACACTCTGGCGCCTGTTGGGTCAATGCACGTCTTTCAAACTGTGGGAGGAAACCGGCGTACCTGGAGGAAACCCATGCAGACGTGGGGGAGAATGTGCAACCTCCGCACAGGCAGTGACCCAAGCCCAGACTCAAATCTGGGTCCCTGGCGCTGTGAGGCAGCAACACTAACCACTGCCATCGTGCTGCCCCACAAAGAACAAAGAAAATTACAGAGCAAGGTCAAGGCCCTCCAAGCCTGCACTGACCATGTTACCCAACTTAACTAAAACCCCCAACCCTTTCGGGGACCATATCCCTCCAATCCCATCCTATCCTATCCCATCCTATTTGTCAAGACGCCCCTTAAAAGTCACTGTCATATCTGCTTCCACTACCTCCCCCGGCAATGAGTTCCAGGCACCCAGCACCCTCTGTGTAAAAAAAATCTGCCTCGTACATCTCCTTTAAACCTTGCCCTTTGCACCTTAAACCTGCATCCCCTAGTAATTGGCTCTTCCACCCTGAGAAAAAGCTTCTGACTATCCACTCTGTCCATGCCTCTCATAATCGTGTAGACTTCTATCAGGTCACCCCTCAACCCCCATCATTCCAGTGAGAACAAACCAAGTTTCTCCAACCTCTCCACATAGCTAATGTCCTCCATACTGAGCCAGTTTTGTATCCATGTAAACAGCTCACCTCTGATCCCATGCGACTTCACCTTCTGCACCAATCTGCCATGAGGGACCCTGCCAAAGGCCTTACTGAAGTCCATGTAGACAGCATCCGTTGCCCTACCCTCACCTTCGTCACTTCCTCGAAAAACTCAATCACGTTCATGAGACACGACCTCCCCTTCACAAAACCATGTTGCCTCTCTCACTAATGCATCCACCTATTTCCAAGTAAGAGTAAATCCTGTCTCGAAGAATCCGCTCTAATAATTTCCCATGGTGACATTGTGGTTAGCCCTGCTGCCTCACAGCTCCAGGGACCTGGGTTCAATTTTGGCCTTGGGTCGCTCTCTGTGTGGAGTTTGCACATTCTCCCCGTGCCTGTGTGGGTTTCCTCGGGTGCTCCGGTTTCCTCCCACACTCCAAAGATGTGCTGGTTAGGTGGATTGGCCGTGCTAAATGTGCAGTGTTATGGAGGGGAGGGCCTTGTTGGAATACTCTTTCAGAGAGTTGCTGCAGATTTGATGGGCCAAATGGTTTCTTTCTGTACTGTATCGATACTACAGATCTAACAGTTGCTGGGAATATTTCTGCTTTCCCGATTTGCTCCATGTTTGGCTCAACTTTTGTTTCTCTACATTTTCATCGCTATCTACTTTTGCCTTGTACCATCATCCCTTTTGTCATTTAATCTCTTGTCTCCTACCCATCACCGACCTTCCTTTTTATTCTGCAGTGACACAGTGATTAACACTGCTGTCTCAGCGCCAGGGACATGGGTTCAATTCCAGCCTCGGGTCATTGTCTGCGTGGAGTCTGCACATTCTCCCTGTGTCTGCGCGGGTTTCCTTTGGGTGCTCCGGTTTTCTCCCACAGTCCAAAGACACGCTGGTTTGGGTGCATTGGCCGTGCTAAATTCTCCCTCGGTGTGCTTGAACAGGCGCTGGAATGTGGCGACTAGGGGAACTTCACAGTAACTTCATTGCAGTGTTAATGTAAGACTACTTTTTATTTATTTATTAGTCGTGAGTAAGGCTTACATTAACACTGCAATGAAGTTACTGTGAAATTCCTCTAGTCACCACACTCTGGCGCCTGTTTGGGTCAGAGCACCTCACCAACACATCTTTCAGACTGTGAGAGGAGACCGGAACACCCGGAGGAAACCCATGCAGACACGGGGAGAATGTGCAAACACAGCACAGACAGTGACCCAAGCTGGGAATTGAACTTGGGTCCCTGGCGCTGTGAGGCAGCAGTGCTAATCACTGTGTGCCACTGCGCTGCCCCACTTGTGACACTGATAAATAAACAATGTAAGGAGTTAATGGACAATGTGGATATGATTAGGATTACATATTCACTGAAGCCTTTCGCTGTGTGAATGTACTCATCCCTTTCCCTGCAATCTCTTCCACCCTCACAGCCCTACAAACTCCTCATTCCAGCCTCTTCAGCATCCCCAATTTTAATCATTCTACCATTGGCAGCCGTGCCAATAAATGAACTTTAAACATTCCCCTCTACCTCACCCAACCCCAGTTGTATTTGTATAAAGAAAGTGAAGAAGGGTTGTTCACTGCTCTGTGTGAGTGTGTACTGTTTTATGAGGAACGCGTTGAGAGTGGGGCAGTGGGTCATGCACATGTTACACACGCACAGACAACCTCCAGGGGCGGGCAAAGAAAAATGGCAGAAGGGGGACGGCTGGCGGAGGGAAAAATCCACATAAATCATCGGGCGCGTTTGCTGGGAATGTTAATGATATCTTGTCATACACCACTTCCTTTCAGCAGGCAAGGTGAATGCTTTGGAAATGCTCGGAGCAATCAGTGACCCTTTCAAACCCTCCTCGTGATCGATGGGTGTGCGTTCAATGGCATTGATGGGACTGCTCTGCGGATAAGGTCAACTGGGTGGGAAAACATGAATGACAACAATGCTTAAAAATGCGAGGGACAGTAAAACAGAGGAAAAACCTTGCAACCCACGCCAACCGCTGCATAGTCCAAAAATGTAACCCTTTTATTCCAAAATAAATCACTGATTTTCATTCTTTTACTTCCCAAGCCCAATCTTGAAATTGGGCTGAAAATCTTAGGCTTTGTATTATCCAAACATGAATAATGCAACATTTAAAGGGCAACTGTATATTGATTGGCTAAGCTGGAGATAAACTGGAATGACTTAACAACGTCAATTTTAACTTACATTTACTGACAAAATAATACACTTGGACTCAATGTTTAATTGTCCTTAAAGCTTTTACATTTCATTATTTGAAGCGTCTTTTTATTTAACTGGCTATTTGGGTGGTGCAGTGGTTAGCACTGCTGTCTCACAGCGTCAGGGGTCCAGGTTCAATTTCCGACCTGGGAACGCTGTTTGTGTGGAGTTTGCACGTTCTCCCCATGTCTATGTGGGTTTCCTCCAGGTGCTCCATTTTCCTCCCACACTCCAAAGATGTGCAAGTTAGGTGGATTGGCCATGCTAAATTGACCCCTTGTGTCGGGGGACTGGCTAGGATAAATGCATGGGGTTATGTGGATGGGCCTGGGTGGGATTGTGCTTGGGGTAGACTCGATGGGCTGAATGGCCTCCTTCTGTCGGGATTCTATGATTCCATGAACTTTTAATACCCCAACAGTTTACATAGACCTCTCCACCTGTTAATGACCTGGGAATAAAATGTTCTGGTTATTATTGATTCAAATTTTGTAGCAGAATAGAAAGGAAGTGGGACTCAGCAGAGGCCTAAACAAACTCAAATCTCAAGATCTATTTTCAGTCAGTAAATAGACAGAAATGAAATTCACACATGCCAGGAAAGTAGAGGTAGTTTTAAGGGATTTATATTTGTATTGTTAAACAGTAGGAATATAGTATAGATTTAAGTGGTAGATCTGTGTAAGAACATTGAAAGTTGAAGGTCGATTCTTATTAGACAGAGGAGTTACATGTGTGGGAGTTTTGATCAATTTACACTATGCCTCTGTTGTGCCTAGGGAGAGTTACATTGTGAACAATTAACAAGCTTGGAGAAGTAAAAATAATTGCGTAGTAACCGGGGCACCTTTAGGGTAGGAAAGCATTTTATGATTGTGTTTTTTAACCTCATAGCCATTGGTTATAGGAAGCTAGAGAGGGAAACATCTCTCTCAGCTTTGCTTGAAGAAAAGCCATACAATAGAGTAATGGTTAAGAAAACCAGCACCAGGACTATAGAGAACAGCTAGTTAATGAAACTAGCAAGATTCAGAGAAGTTTCCAGAAGTTTGAAGTAAAGGAGCAGAGGAAACTGGAACAAGAGCGGGGTCAGTAAAGCCACAGATAAAGCTGAAAATGACATTGGTTTGTGAGAGACAAGAATGATAGATGGGTGGAACAGGTTTAAGGGGCTGATTGGCCTACCAGAAACTGGACATGGGGAAAATGCTCAGCAGGTCCGACAGCATCTGTGGGGAAAGAAACAGGGTTGCTGACATATATTGAAGACTTTTTTCAGAACTGGGAAAAGCTTGAGGTTTAACAGCTTTTCAGCAAGTATGATGCTCTGTTGGAGAGTCAGTACAAACTCGATGGGCTAAATGGCCTCTATCTACACGACTCGGATTCTATCAATAAATCTCATCATGAATTTAATTTCAATTAGTAAATCTAGAATATAAAGCTAGTCTCAGTAATAGTGAACATGATAATGATAGTTGAATGTTGCAAAAACACATCTGGTTCACTATCCTTACTTGGCCTAGTGTACATGTGACTCCAGACCCACAGCAATGTGGCTGACTCTTAATGACCCTCTGAAATGGCCTGGTGAGCCACACAGTTTAAAGTTTGTTTATCAGTGTCACAAGTAGGCTTACATTAACACTGCAGTGAAGCTACTGTGAAAATCCCCTAGTCGCCACCCTCCAGGAGCAGTTCAAAGGCAATTAGGGATGGACCTTGCCAGTAACAAGCAGGTCCCATCAAAGATTTTTTTAAAAATTGCAACACACATTCTGTCATGTCTGTATTATAATATCCATGTGACTTATCTGATATTGTGGTCAAAGATAAGGAATTTCAGAAATGTTAAGCTTTTAAACATAAACAGTAACTGGCTTTCAGAAGGTTGTCTGCAAACCTGATGTCTAACTTGTGTCTAATGGGATGAGCTGTCAGATTAATATCTTTCAGTTTGTGAAGTTATTTTCCCTTCATTTATCTCACAAGTGGATTTTTAATCAAATTTGAGAAAGAAATTGAGTTGATAGTTGGCAGAGTTGTCCTGTAAGCGCCAGTTGGAATGGGCTTAAAGAAACTATGGAAAAGTTCAAACCCTTATTTTCGTTATTATTGGCTATTTTTCTATCCAAAAGTTAGGTGTCAGCATGTCTCAATGGGGAGCATACTCAGCCCTAACTCAGAATATAGTGGGTTACTCCAGGACTTGAGTACAGAAATCTAGGCTGACACTCCAGCATAGTAGAAACATAGAAAAAACTATAGCACAATACAGGCCCTTTGGCCCACAAAGTTGTGCTGAACATGTCCCTGCCTTGGAGATTATTAGGCTTACCTATAACCCTCTATCTTACTAAGTTTCATGTCCTTTTCTAAAAATCTCTTAAAAGACCCCATCGAGTCCGCCTCCACCACCATTGCTGGCAGCCCATTCCATGCACCCACCACTCTCTGAGTGAAAAACTTACCCCTGACATCTCCTCTGTACCCTACTCCCCAGCACTTTAAACCTGTGTCCTCTTGTGGCAACCGTTTTAGCCCTGGGGAAAAGCCTGTATTGACAGAGTGCTGCACTGTTGGAGGTGCTGTATTTTAGGTTAAACAGAGACCCGTCCCATCCTATTTAGGGAACAGTTTCTCACTGTTCACCCTGTCCACGTCCCTCAGATTCTATCAGGTCTCCTCTCAGCTTTCTTTTCCCAAGGAAAACAGTCCCAACCTCTCCAATCCATCCTCATAACCATAGCTCTTAATCCTAGGAATCATTCTTGTGAATCTCTTCTATACTCTCTCCAATCCCTTCACATTCTTCCTCAAGCAGAACTGGATGCAGTATTCCAACTGAGGTCTAACTGGTGTCTTATATAAATTCAACATTACCTCCTTACTTCTAGTAATAAAGCCCAAGATGCTATATGTGTTACTAACTGCTCTCTCCATCTTCAATGGCTCATGTACAAATACTGTTCCTGCACCCCCTTCAGAGTTTCTCTCTGTTTTTCCACTATCTCTCCACATTCTTCCTACCATTCTAAGCATTGAACTTTATCTGCTTAATCCTTCAATATGTCTATGTCCTTTTGAAGTTCAAGACTATCCTCATCACAGCTCACAATCCTTGCATCATCTGCAAATCTTGAAATCCTGGCTTGAATGCCAGAGTCCAGGAAGTGCAATGGTCCCAACACTGACCCCTGAGGAACTCCACTACAAAGCTTCCTCCAATTTTAAGATCAGGATTTAATCCGTGTAAAGGAGGACTTGAATTTATATAGCACCTTTCAAAGCCACCAGGTGTGCACTATGCAGCAAATGAAGTACTTTCCGAAGTTTCGTCACTGCTGCAACGTGGGAAACATGGCAGCTAATGTGTACACAGCAAGCTCCCACACACAGCAATGTAACCGTGACATTGGAGTTTAGAAGAGTGAGAGGGGATCGTATAGAAACTTATAACATCCTAACAGGGTTAGACAGGGTAGATTCCTGATTGCGGAGTGTCCAGAACTAGGGGTCATAGTTTGAGGATAAGGGGTAAACCTTTTAGGGCTGAGGGGAGAAGAAATTTCTTCAACCAGAGGGTGGTGAATGCATGGAATTCACTCCCACAGGGAGTAGTTGAGGCCAAAACATTGTGCGTTTTCAAGAAGAAATTAGAGATGGCTCCTGGGGCTAAAGGGATGCGACATGGTAGCACAGTGGTTAGCACTGTTGCCTCACAGCGCTGGGGAACCGGGTTTGATTCCCAGTTTGGGTCATTGTCTGCATGTTCTCTCCTGTGTCTGCGTGGGTTTCCTCCGGATAGTCTGGTTCCCTTTGAAAGACGAGCTGGTTAGGCGGATTAACCACGATAAATTCTCCCTCAGTGTTACCCGAACAGGCGCCAGAATGTGGCGACTAGGGGATTTTCACAGTAACTTCATTGCGGTGTTAATGTAAGCCTTACTTGTGACCATAAATAAACTTTAAAAGGTTTGAGTTTGTGGCTGGTTTTATGCAGTCCCTATTTTGGGCCCATTTTCAAGGCTGTGAGGGTGGAAACCTGGGAGAGGGTAATCTGATCTTGCAGCCACAGTCTGTACACGGGGAGGCCATTATAAGAAAAGGAGAAACAGATCGACATTCCTTCAATAATAAAGAATTACTTAGATAAATACATGAACTAAAACATGGTATTGCCTCTTTGGCCAGCTGGCAGCAATTAAAGGCATTTACTCTTATCATCATCTGTACTTTTAAAAAAAAATATAAATGATCTTCTGGAAAGGCAATAATATTGAACACTTACATTCCAATGGGTCGTGTCAGCCGTACACTTGATACTGAACACATGGTGCTGGATTCTGATTTATTACCCAAGGAAATCTTCTGCCCTAATCTGATGTGATGACGTGAAGGAAAATGCATGATGGAGAGTGCCTCACTGAACTGCTTCCCGTGGCTATTTTGTACTCACAGAAGCTAGCCACTTAGCCCATCTGGCCTGTACCGTTCCTTGGGCGGAATTTTACCAGCACGTCCGCCAAGATTTGTACAATCCCGCCCAAGGCCAATGGAGAATGCCGTTCTCCGAGCCTCGCCCGCCCCCGGAATCGGGGCGGGTACGCCGATAAAATTCTGGCCTTTATATTCCACACGGTGGCACAGCGGTTATCATCACAGCGCCAGAGACCTGGGTTCGATTCCAGCCTCGGGTGTCTGCACCTTTTTCCCGTGTCTACGTGAGTTTCCATTGGTTGCTCCGGTTTCCTCCCACAGTCCAAAGATATGCGGGTTAGGTTGATTGGCCGTGCTAAATTGACCCTTAGCGTCAGGGGGCATTAGCGGGGTAAATGTGTGGGGTATTGGGATAGGGTGGGATTGTTGTCAGTGCAGACTTGGTGGGCCGAATGGTCTCCTTCTGCACAGTAGAGATTCCGTGGGCAGAACTTCCTGGCTGTGCTCGGCTTAAGTTTGGAAAATCCTGCCCTAGGTCAATGGATCTTTGCATGGTCCCGCCTGCCAAGATTCCCGTGGCAGGCAGCAAAATTCCAACTTATAATTCTATGAAATATATCGCTGCTCCTTCACTGTCGCTGGATCAAAATCCTGGAACTCCCTCCCTAATAGCGCTATGGATGTACCTACACCCACATGGACATCAGCAACTCAAGAAGGTGGCTCCTTCCCATCACTTCCTGAAGGGCAATTAAGGATGGGCAATGAATTCCGCCCCAACCAGCGACACCCACAACCCGTGAACGGATAAACATGGGGCTCCTTCCACCTGCGTGTAAAAGCAGAATACTGTGGACGCTGGAACTCCAAAGCAAAAGCAGGAGATGCTGAAAACGCTCGGCAGGCCTGGCAGCATCCATGGGGAGAGATAAATAGGTTAATGACCTCTCGCCTGACCACCGAGGGGACGGCTGATCTATGGATGGGATATTCCAGCCTCAGGGACAGAGGTGTTGACGTAGACAGGATAGAAACTTTTGGAAAACCACAAAAACAACTCTCCAAATTTTCCCATCTCGCCAGCGAACATGTCCATTGCTGGCGGGACCAGGAGAACTTGGTCGATATCCTAACCCCATTGCCCTGCTTTGACTCCAGAACTTATAATCCCCCTCAATTTCCCATGGTGCCCTCCAGTCATAGAAAGTTTCCAGTGAATGGTATCCATTTTTGTTCCATGTCATCTGAGCATCAATCAGACAGTTGAACATGGCCAAACACTCAGATACTCTCTACATTCCCACATCAGGATTGGAGTCTATTCCCAAGTCGTTAGACTTTGATAACCATTGCCATTTGGTGATTAGCTTGGCTGAAACAACTCAGAGTCATAGAGGTTTACAGCATGGAAACAGGCCCTTCGGCCCAACTTGTCCATGCCACCCTTTTTTTAACCACCCAAGCTACTCCCAATTGCCTGCGTTTGGCCCATATCCCTCTATACCCACCTTACCCATGTAACTGTCTAAATGCTTTACAAAATTGTACCCGCCTCTATTATACCTCTAGCAGCTCATTCCAGACACTCACCACCCTCTGCGTGAAAAAATTGCCCCTCTGAACCCTTTTGTGTCTCTCCCCTCTCACCCTAAACCTATGCCCTCTAGTTTTAGACTCCCCTACCTTTGGGAAAAGATGTTGACTATCTACCTTGTCTATACCCCTCATTATTTTGTACACCTCTATAAGATCACTCCTAAGCCTCCTACGCTCCAGGGAAAAAAGTCCCAGTCTATCCAGCCTCTCCTTATAACTCAAACCATCAAGTCCCGGTAGCATCCTAGTTAATCTTTTCCACACTCTTACTAGTTTAATAATATCCTTAGTCTTTGTCTATGATTGGGATATGGATAGAAGGGTGGTGTTTTTGGGTGCTGTCAAGGTATATTCCCATGGGGGGGACAGGTAGGAGAAGCAAAGTCAGAGCTCCATAAATGACAGAGGAGAAAGAGAGAGAGGAAAATGGAGCCAAAAAAAGGCAGAATCTGCAAAATATAAGATTGACAGGACAAGTGAGAACCAGGCTGAATCTGGAAAGTTGAGAGTACAAAATAAAAAGGAGCCAAATGGTCTAATTCCATTCACGCTTCTTGGTTGGAATTCTCCGATCTTGCCTGCACCTGGGATTCTCCAGTCCCGCTGCAGTGGATGGAGATTTGGCCGAGTGACAAATTCTCCCTTCTCGCTGTCAGCGGCAGTGGGGCATGCGAGACCACAGAATTCCGCTCATAAACCGAGGAAGCATTTGGAGTTAATGAAACAGTTACTTATGAAACCACTAGATGACAGCAAAGGATAGTCAATGATCTCCCAAAAGCTACGGGGACAGATTTCCTGGCAGTTGGCAGCAGATTCATAAAAAGCTATTTTTGTACGAGGTTTATTGTTCTGCTACGAATAGAGAACAAAGAAAAACCATCTCCCTTCGTAGCCAAGGAAAGAATATTTGTCATCCCTCTTTACATCAGCAATAACTTGTATTTGCGTAGCACTTCTCAAATAGCGGAATGTCCTGGGGTGCTGGACAGGAGTGTTATCAGACAAAACTGAGCCATGTAAAGGGATAAAAGGACAGTTTGGTCACAGGAGCACATTTTAAGGAATGTCTTAAAGAAGAAAGCAAGGCAGAGGGGCAGAGTGCTCTGGGGAGGGAATTCCAGAGCTCAGGGCAAGATGGCTAAAGATTAAATGATTAAAATTGGGGATCATAGAATCCCTACAGTGCAGAAGGAGGCCATTCAGCCCATTGAGTCTGCACTGACCACAATCCTATCCAGGCCCTATCCCCCTAACCCCACGTACTTACCCTGCTAGTCCCGCTGACACTATGGCCAATCAGCCCAACCTCCACATCTTTGGACTGTGGGAGGAAACCAGAGCACCCGGAGGAAACCCATGCAGACACGGGGAGAATGTGCAAACTCCACACAGTCATCCGAGGCCAGAATTGAACCCGGGTGCCTGGTACTGCGGGGCAGTGGTGCTAACCCATGTGCCACCATGCCGCCCACAAGATGCTGAAAAGGCTGGACTCGGAGGAGCGCAGAGATCTCAGAGGGCTGTGAAGGTGGAAGTGATTGCAGGGATAGGGAGGGGTACATTCACACAGTGAAAGTTTTCAGTGAAAAACACAACCCTTATCATGTCCACATTGCCCATTAGCTCCTTACATTGTTTGTTTATTCGTGTCACAGATAGGCTTACATTAACACTGCAATGAAGTTACTATGAAAATCCCCTAGTTGTCACACTCCAGCGCCTGTTCAGGTACACTGAGGGAGAATTTAGCATGGCCAATGCACCCTAACCAGCACACCTTTCGGACTGTGAGAGGAAATCAGAGCACCCGGAGGAAACTGGAATGACTTCAGTCAGGCCATTGAGGTTGGCCTATTGGAGTATGAGCTCCTTGATTAAGGATCCAATTGATGGGCCAATCAGGGCGTCTTTACCTTGTACTTAACTGGGAGTGTCAGTTCCTCTGGCACCCCCGGAGGTAGACTGCTGACTGCGCACCTTGTCTGTTGCTGTTAGACTCTGTAAATAAAGGGAGTTTGGTGAAGGGACTTCCGTCTCGGCAGGAATCTACTGGGGAGAACGTGTGGACTCTGCACAAACAGTAACCCAAGCCGGGAATCGAACCCGGGTCCCTGAGGCTGCAGTACTAACCACTGTGCCTATGTGGTAACAAGTGGTTAAAGATTGAGTTTAATGCAGGTTGATTTTTTTTTGGCAAGGCACAGTTTCACGCTGTCTGTCACACAATGCTGGGAACACTGATATCCAGGAGATAGCAGTTTACCTTCCCATGGCTTTTGCAAAGTAGGACATAGCAGTATTACTGATAGGTGTCTGGACTGAAAGACCCCAGCAAAGCATTGCCTTATGATAAAAGCCCCAGGGCCAGACAGATCTCCCCCCCCACCACCCCCCCCCCCCCCACCCCCTCACTAATCAGCCGAGTCCAAACACACAAATTTATATCTTATACAACCTAAGGAATAACATCCAGTGGTCGGGGGTTCAAATGATATTTCATGGCAACAGCAGAAAGAGGAAGGTGGAACCCTCGAGAAACCAACTCAAGCTGTTGAGGCAAAATTGATCTCAAACAATATCAGCTGGGGATTAAATAACCGGGGGAAAAAAATTGGCTTTAAAATATTTTATGAGTTTGAGAAAGGGGTCTTATCGGAGCTTATCTAATCTGTGTTTGATTTGTGGAGGATGAGTGTGACAGAGGGCCAAGTTCTTTTGCCAGTGTCAAATAAATCTTGTGCCTCCTTTGTTTCTCTTAGACCCATGCATTTGTCATCGAAAAATGTTTGATCCCGAAAGACATTTTGTTTGGTGGATGTGTCGCAGTCTGGCCAAACCAGTTTAATCCCCACTGAAAGGTGGCTTTTTGCTTCTCAGTTGCCAGTGTACACACACACACATACACACACCAAACTCAGATAGTGGAGGAATTCAGTAAATATTGGGCGTAATTAGTTAACTTTTAATTCCGTTCTAAAAAGGGGTCACCGAGCTTTTGATATCCTCCCAGAGCCTCAACCTCTCACCCACAAGTCAAACAGCCGCCAGCACTCAGTGTATTTTTGGGGGGAGTAAGAGGGAGGGAAGGAGTGAGGAATTGGTTCCCCAAATAGGATTGATTCTGTTCCTGGAACCTTTGTTTTTTGGCAACGTTCTGGCCAGCATTAAAGAAGAGGCAGAAAGTTGTGGGGAGGGAATTCCAGAGCTCTGAACCCAAGGGTAGCCAATGGAGCATTTAAAATCGAGGGATGCACAAGAGATCTAGGGCAGCACAGTGGCACAGTGGTTAGCACTGCTGCCTCACAGCACCAGGGACCCAAGTTCGATTCCAGCCTTGGGTGGCTGTGCGGAGTTTGCACGTTCTCCTCATGTCTGCATGGGTTTCCTCTGGGCGCTCTGGTTTCCTCCTACAATCCAAAGATGTGCAGGTTAGGTGGATTGGCCATGCTAAATTGACCCTTAGTGTCCAAAGATGTGTAAATTGGGCGGATTGGCGGAGACATGGCTGCAGGGTGACTAGGGATGGGAATTGAATGTCTCAGGGTATTCAATATTTAGGAAGGACAGGTGTAAAGGACAAGTGGTGGAGTCGCACTGCTGGTTAAAGAGGAAGTTAGGACAATATTGAGAAAGGATATTCACTCTGACAATGTGGAGTCTGTATGGGTAGAATTGAGAAATACCAAGGGACAAAAAATATTAGTGGGTGTCATATATAGAGCCCTAAACTGCAGTGGTGGTGTTGGTAATGGCATTAAACAGGAAATTAGTGATGCATGTGATAAGGGAATATTGGTGTTCGTGGGTGATTTTAATCTGCTCAAACGTTGTGCAAATCAAATTAGCCACAATGCCGTAGAGGAGGAATTCCTGAAATGTATCCGGGATGGTCCAATATGTGGAGGAACCAACTAGAGAGCAGGCCATCCTACACTGGGTGCTGTGTAATGAGAAGGGAATCATTGCCAATCTAGCTGCATGAGACCCCTTGGGGATGAGTGACCATAACATGATAGAATTTTTTATCAAGGTAGAGAGTGAGGTAGTTGATTCGGAGACTGGTGAATCTTAAGAAAGGAAACTATAAGGATGTGAGACGTGAGGTGGCCTTGATAGATTGGGGAGAGTTACTTAAAGGGATGACAGTGGATAGACAATGGTAACCAGTCAGGGAACACATGAGGGAACTGCAGCAACTGTTTATTCCTGTCTGGCACAAAAGCAAAATGCATAAGAGGACCAATCCATGGCTTACAAAGGAAATTAGAGGAAGTATCCGATCTAAGGAAGAAGCATAGAGATTGGCCAAGATAAATAATAGATCTGAAGATTGGGAGCAGTTTAGAATTCAGCGAAGAAGGACTGAAGGTTTGATTAAGAAGTGGAAAATGCAGTACGAAAGTCAGTTTGCTGGGAACATAAAGGCGGACGCTAAGAGTTTCTATAAATACCGGAAGAGAAAGAGTTTGATGAAGACAAATGTAGGTCTCCTAATGACATAAACGGGGGAATGTGTAATAGGGGACAAAGAAATGACTGAGCAGCTGAATATATACTTTGATTCTATCTTCACAAAAGAGGTCACAAATCAGATACCAGAAATGTTGGAGAATTCAACATTTAGTGAGAGGGAAGAGCTGAGAGAGATCAATATTAGTAGAGAAATGGTGCTGGGAAAGTTGATGGGATTGAAGATGGATAAATCCCCAGGGCCTGATAATCTGCATCCCAGAGTACTTAAGGAAGTGGCTCTAGAAATAGTGGATGCATTGATGGTCACCTTCCAGGATTCTATAGACTCTGGAACAGTCCCTGCAGATTGGAGAGTAACGAATGTCACTCCAATATTCAAAAAGGGAGATAGACAGAAAACAGGGAATTATAGACCAGTAAGCTTAACATTGGTAGTGGGGAAAATTCTCAAATCCATTATCAAGAACTTTATAGCATAACATTTAGAAAGCAGTGGCAGGATCAGTCAGAGTCAGTATGGATTTATGAAGGGGAAATCATACTTGATAAATCTGTTGGAATTCTTTGAAGGTGTAACTGGTAGAGTTGACAAGGGGAAGCCAGTCGATGTGGTATATTTGAACTTCAAGAAAGTGTTTGACAAAATCCCGCACAAGAGATTATTGTGCAAGATTAAAGAGCATGGGATTGGGGGAAGTGTATTGAGATGGATAGAAAACTGGTTGGCAGAGAGGAAACAGAGTAGGAATTAATAGATGCTTTTCAAATTGGCCGGCAGTAACTAGTGGGGTGCCATGGGGATCGGTGCTGGGACCCCAGTTATTCACAATATATATTAATGATTTAGATGAGGGAACAAAGTGTAACATCTCAAAGTTTACAGGTGATGCCAAGTTGGGTGGGAGGGTGAACTGTGACGAGGATGCAGAAATCCTTCAGAACGATCTGGACAAGTTGGGTGAGTGGGCTAATCAATGGCAGATGCAGTATAATTTGGATAAGTGTGAGGTTATTCAATTTGGAAGCAAAATCAAGAAAGCAGATTACTACCTGAATGGCTATAAATTGGGAGAGGGGAGTGTGCAGAGGGACCTGGGTGTCCTTGTGCACCAGTCACTGAAGGTAAGCATGCAGGTACAGCAGGCGGTAAAGAAGGTAAATGGTATGTTGGCCTTCATTGTGAGAGGTTTCGAGTACAGGAGCAGGGATGTGTTGATGCAATTATACAGGGGCCTTGGTGAGGCCACACCTAGAGTATTGTGTGCAGTTTTGGTCTCCTTTTCTGAGGAAGGATGTTCTGAGGGAGTGCAGAGAACATTTACCAGGCTGATACCAGGGATGGCGGGACTGATGTATGAGGAGAGATTGACCAGGTTAGGATTGTTTTAATGGAGTTCAGATGAATGAGGGGGGATCTCATAGAGACTTATAAAATTCTAACAGCAATAGGAAGGGTAGATGCAGGGAGGATGTTCTCGATGGTGGGGAGTCCAGAACCAGGGGTCACAGTCTGAGGATTCGGGGTAGACCACTTAGGACGGAGATGAGGAGACATTTCTTCACCCAAAGAGTGGTGAGCCTGTGGAATTCATTACCACAGGAAGGAGTTGATGCCAAAACATTGAATGTATTCAAGAGGCAGCTGGATATCGCACTTGGCGTGAGTGGGATCAAAGGTTATGGGAAGAAAGCAGGGTTAGGCTATTGAGTTGGACAATTAGCCATGATCGTAATGAATGGCAGAGCAGGTTTGAAGGGCTGAATGGCCTCTTCCTGCTCCTATCTCCTATGTTTCTATGTTTCTAAATTGCCCCTTAATGTCTAAAGATGTGCAGGTTAGGTGAATTGGCCATGCTAAATTGCCTCTTAATGTCAGGGGGATTAGGAGGGTAAATAAATGAAGATAGGTCTGGGTGGGATTGTGGGGGATGGTGTGCTCGATGGGCTGAATGGCCTCCTGCTGCACTGTAGGGATTCTATGGTTCTGATTCTAAGCCTGGTGGGGCTGGGGGAGATTAGGAGTGGGCAAGGCCATGGAGGGATTTGAACAAAAGGACGAGAATTTAAAAATCAGGACATTGTTTGGGAGCATGTGTTGATCAGCCAGGGAAGTGGGAAGGGGTGCTTGTGAGGGAGGGCAGAATTTATGATGAGTTCAAATTTACGGAGAGTGGGTCCTGTCCCGGCGCCTGCAGCGACCTAAGCTCTAATTCAACACTGACACGACAGTTTCACTTTGAGAGGCTTCCTGGACCTGGCTGATGTGATAGATGGAAACATTCACACTATCGAATGCTACAGCATTGAGAAGGTGGCCATTCAGCCCAACATGCCTGTGATGGCTCTTTGGTAAGAGTTATCCAACAGGACCCATTTCATCCTGCTCTTTTTCACTGTCCAGTACAATTGGGAGATTTCTTTATTATCATATCTCACTTTCATAGAATCCTTACAGTGTAGAAGAGGCAATTCGGCCCATTGAGTCTGCACTGACTCTCTGACAGACCATCTTACCCAGGCCCTCTCCCCCGCCCTCACATACTTTTCTCATGGCTAATTCATCTAACCTATACATCTTGGGACACTAAGGGGCAATTTAGCATGGCCAATCAACCCAACCTGCATATCTTGGGACACTAAGGTGCAGTTTAGCATGGCCAATCAACCCAACCTGCATATCTTGGGACACTAAGGTGCAGTTTAGCATGGCCAATTCACCTAACCTATCCATCTTTGGACTGTGGAAAGAAACCAGAGCATTTGGAGGAAACCCACGCAGACATGGGGAGAATGTGAAAACTCCACTCAGAGGAGCTGGAATTGAACCCTGGTCCCTGGTGCTGTGAGGCTGCAGTGCTAATCACTGTGCCACCGTGCTGCTTTACCTAACCTGCAGAGAGTTTCAGGACAGCATCAAGTGCTCAAAATGACGAAAGTGGTTCTGATTCCTCGGAAAGAGGAAATTACTTGAGACAAAGATGGAAACAGCATGTGCACAAGATGAGGAAAACTAGAAGACTGAAGTAGGACCGCAAGGATATATCTCACCAGGAAATTGATATTTGGAATGTTTTTAGCTTTCTGTGTCATGGAAAGGCACAGTTTAGAAGTCAGATGGGGGAATTATTGTAGAAAGTATTCAGCAGACAGCTGCAGTGAAACCGGTTCACAGCAGGACTGGTTCCTTGCGTACGGAGAAACTCCTGAGTTACCTGATAAGGTGAGTCCTGAATTCGAGATGCAGGAGGTAGGTTTTGCATCCTACGGAATGCGTATCAGGAATTCCGGAAATTCACGGTGATCAGAGGTTGCACAGGAATTTCCTCCCATTAAGATGAGTGGATGGGCATTCCTGTGGGGAGAATTTGGAAAATCTGCACTTTGTAAGTTAAGCCATTTCTACTCGAATGGACGGAGTTTAAGAGGGGTTTGTAATCCTCATTTTTATTTCCTTCATCAGCATGTCCTCTGAGAGTAATTTTTGAATGCTTCTTTCCGCCTGAATAGGAGAGGTATCATCACATTGAGGAGCTTAGGATATCTTTGTGGAGAAATTTACTTGGGGTTAAAGAACGATATAACACAGTAGGAGGCCATTTGGCCCATTCTTCCTCTGCTAGACAAATCCACTCATCTGCTCTTTCCTACTAACACTGACATTTTTTTCCCGTTCTAATATTTACCCAATTCCCTTTTGTAAGTTGTATTGAATCAGCTTCCCTTTCAGGCTGTGGCTTCCAGGTTACAATGGCTTGTTGGGTAGATTTTCTCCATATGTTGCCTCTGATTCAATTGTCAATCCTGCGTCCTCCGGTTACCAAGACTCCTGTCACTTCAAACAGCTTCTCCCGATTAGCTCAATCAAAATCATTTGTGGTTTGAACACCTCTACCAGCTTCTCCAATCTCTCATTCCTTCAGTCCCCATTCCCTCATCCCTCGTTCCTTATTCCCTCATTCCTCTTTCCCTCATTCCTCATTCCCTCATTTTTTTTACTCATTCGTGGGATATGGGTGTCACTGGCTGGACCAGCATTTATTGTCCATCCCTAGTTGCTCGAGGGCAGTTGAGAGTCAACCACATTGCTGGGCAATTAACTGTTCCGTGTTGTATTCTCCATGGCAACGCCTCCACCAATCCAAGTCCACTTGCCAACCAATCAGCACTTTCTTCTCATGCAATATAAATTGTTGCTCCCACATTACAGTTGGCAATTTCTGGTAAGTTACCCTGATCAGTACGGGACCAAAAGCTTTAATTATAAAAATAGAACTTAAAACACTGAGTGCAAACTGTTGCCACTCAATGTAAATCAGCCATGATCTTATTGAATGGCGGGGCAGGCTCGAAGGGCCAGATGGCCTACTCCTGCTCCTATTTCTTATGTTCTTATGTTCTTATGTTCTTAAACTTGGCAAACGTCACCTATTTATAACCTCATTTTTAAAAAAATCCTTTTAATGCAGAGGTAAAACTATGACTGAACTGCATAGCCTCAATAGCTTAGAAAGAGCACCTAGGTGTCCTCAAACACAGCAAGAAATCTCACAACACCAGGCTAAAGTCCAACAGGTTTATTTGGTAGATTTCAGGGTTTGCCCCTGCATCAGGTGAGTGGGAGTTCTGATCACAAACAGAGCATATAAATGCACACGTTTGTGATCAGAACACCCACTCACCTGGCAAAGAGGCAAACTCCGAAAGCTAGTGGCATTTACTACCAAATAAACCTGTTGGACTTTAACCTGGTGTTGTGAGACTTCTTACTGTGTTTACCCCAGTCCAACGCCGGCATCTCCACATCATTGTCCTCAAGCTGGCAGGGACAAGGTGGGCTGAATGGCCTCCTTCAGTGCAGTAACTTTTCTATGGTTCTATGCCAACACCATGTCAGGATGTAAATAGCTGTAAAATTGAGAGAGGGGAGTGTGCAGAGGGACCTGGGCGTCCTTGTGCACCAGTCACTGAAGGTAAGCGTGCAGGTGCAGCAGATGGTAAAGAAGGCAAATGGTATGTTGGCCTTCATAGTGAGAGGTTTCGAGTACAGGAGCAGGGATGTGTTGTTACAATTATACAGGAGCCTTGGTGAGGCCACTCCGAGAGTATTGTGGGCAGTTTTGGTCTCCTTTTCTGAGGATGGACGTTCTTGCTCTGGAGGGAGTGTAGCGAAGGTTTACCAGGCTGATTCCGGGGATGGTGAGACTGATGTATGAAGAGAGGTTGACCGGGTTAGGATTGTTTTTGCTGGAATTCAGATGAATGAGGGGCGATCTCATAGAGACTAATAAAATTCGAACAAGACTAGACAGGGTAGATGCAGGGAGGATGTTCCTGACAGTAGGGGCTCCAGAACCAGGCTCATAGTCTGGGAATGTAGGGTAGACCATTTAGGGATGGAGATGAGGAGACATTTCTTCACCCAAAGAGTGGTGAGTCTGTGGAATTCATTACCACAAGAAGTAGTTGATGCCAAAACATTGAATGTATTCAAGAGGCAGCTGGATATAGCACTTGGGGTGAACGGGATCAAAGGTTTTGGGGAGAAACAGGATTAGGCTATTGAATTGGACGATCAGCCATGATCGTAATGAATGGCAGAGCAGGTTTGAAGGGCTGAATGGCCTCCTCCTGCTCCTATCTTCTATGTTTCTATTTTTCTATGTTAGGATACAACTCATGGCTAGTTCAGTTGAAAGGGTTAAATGCTCTTGACTTGTTACGTTGAGATGATGTATATGGAAACCAGTTCAGGTGGAACATTCATGCCAATAGGAGCTTTCACTGTTTCTCTATAACTCTCTATGTTGTATGTTGTATATTTCCTTTTCCATGTCCTCACATCTAATCTGACTGCCTCACTCCTTTCAACTACAAGCTGGGCGGTACGGTGGCACAGTGGCTAACACTGTTGCCTCACACATCCAGGGACCCGAGTTTGATTCCCAGCTTGGGTAACTATCTGTGCGGAATCTGTCCGTTCTCCCTGTGTCTGCGTACGTTTCCTCTGGGTGCTCCGGTTTCCTCCTGCAGTCCGAAAGAGATGTGGATTAGGTGAATTGGCCTTGCTAACTTCTCCCTCAGTTGTACCCGGGCAGGCCACAGTGTGGCGACGAGGGGATTTTCACAGTAACTTCATTGCAGTGTAAGCCTACTTGTGGCACTGATAAAAAAAACTTAAAGCTTTAAAGCAAGTTGAAGCCCTGCGCGAATTCTGTTTCCTCTGCAGTGCCAGAGGTGAAACATCAAAGTGTTAGACACTGATGGGAACTGAACCAGCTTTGATGGATGCAGTGACTGAGAGCGCTATTAGCCAGAATTAACCCAGAGCTCTGGATTGCAACACGTTCAGTGGCAAAGGGTGCATTCCTCTCAACCTGCAGGTGTCTTGTGACAAATATGTTCAGTGACCTGAAAAGTAGGGTGGGTTTGGGAAAGGGGTGGGGGGGGAGGGTAGATTTTTATTCAGCATTTTAAATTAAATATCTGAGGTCGCAACAGATGAAAAAGAATGAGACAATTTAAAGTTTTAGATTGACGGAAATGTCAAGGTTGCTGTTCAAGACCGTGTGAATCTTATTTTTAAACCCGAATGATTTGGCAAGCACACCAACATTGAAACCAAATACCTGTCTTTCCTCCTCATGTATTTACGGGTGGCACAGTGGTTAGCACTGCTGCCTCACAGTTGCCACGGACCCGGGTTCGATTCCCAATTTGGGTCACTGTCTGTATGAAGTATGCACGTTCTCCCTGTGTCTGCATGGGTTTCCTCTGAGTGCTCCAGTTTCCTCCAACAGTCCGAAAGACATGCAGGTTAGGGTGCATTGGCCGTGCTAAATTCTCCCTCCGTGTAGCCGAACAGGCGCCAGAGTGTGGTGACTAGGAGATTTTTACAGTAACTTCATTGCAGTGTTAATGTAAGCCTACTTGTGATGCTAAAACTAAACTTTGAACACGTTCCCCTTATTTAATGCGTTAGATGCAGTGTAATCCCGGCCTCTATCCCCATTAGGCACTACATTTTCACTGGTAGAGCGGAGAAAGAATTCTGCTATTGTTCTGTCTTTCCCACACCTTCTGTCGGCTCAGCTTATCTGAATGAAGGCACACACACACAAACACACACACACACACAGACCCACAGACCCACACACACAGACACACACACACACATTCACAAATTCATATACTTTCAAACACAGACACTCACATCTACAGAAGCGCACACTAATATACACACACACAAACACACACACACACACACATACACACACACACACATACACACACACTCACACACACATAACCATGCAGACTCAAACACAGACACTCACATTCACACAATGAAATTGCAGCAGTCTTGTTGCTTTGAATTCCTACCATGGGACACAGTCGAACTTCCTGATCACTCACTCATCTTGGATCTTCACAAATTGTTCTTTTGTTTGCTTGTCACTGCTGGACTTTAACTCAAGTGTTAGCTGGGGAAGAGGACAGCACTTAATCTGTTGGGTAATCTGTTTATCCACCAGAACTGAGTGAACTTTGATCCATTTGTTTGTGATATATCTGAATTTTGAATCATGGGCAGAATGCTGTGTGTGTACACGTGTGTGTGTTTGTCTATGTGCATGTATGTGTGTGTCAGCAGTGTATGTATGTGTGTGTATGTGTGAGTGTGTATGTGTCTGAGGATATATGTGTTTATGAGTGTGTGTTTCTGTGTATGGATGTGAGTGTCTGTGCATGGGTGTGTGGGTTTGTCTGTGCATATGGGTGTATGGGTATGTGTTACTGTGTGCTTTTTCTGTAGAACGTGTTACCTGTAAAGGGACAGGAAACTAATTCAAGGTTGTCTCGGATTGCAGTGGGATCTTGCTTAATTGGGCCAGTGGGCTGACGAATGGCAGATGGAGTTTAATTTAGACAAATGGGAGGTGATGCATTTTGGTAGATTGAACCAGGGCAGGACTTACTCAGGGGAATTTCATAGTAGCTTCATTGCAGTGTTAATATAAGCCTTACTTGTGACTAATAAATAAACTTTACTTTTAATGGTAGGGCGTTGGGGAGAGTTATAGAACAAAGAGATCTAGGGGTACAGGTTCATAACTCCTTGAAAGTGGAGTTACAGGTGGACAGAGTGGTGAACAAGGCATTCAGCATGCTTGGTTTCATCGGTCAGAACATTGAATACGGGAGTTGGGACATTTTGTTGAAGTTGTACAAGACTTTGGTAAGGCCACACTTGGAATACTGTGTACAGTTCTAGTCACCCTATTATAGAAAGGATATTATTAAACTAGAAAGTGTGCAGGAAAAGATTTATTAGGATGCTACTGGGACTTGATGGATTAAGTAATAAGGAGAGGCTGGATAGACTGGGACCTTTTTCCTGTGGAGCGTAGAAGGCTTATGGGTGACCTTATAGAGGTCTGTAAAATAATGAGGGGCACAGATCAGCTAGATAGTCAATATCTTTTCCCAAAGGTAGGGGAGTCTAAAACTAAAGGGCATAGATTTAAGGTGAGAGGGGAGAGATACAAAAGTGTCCAGAGGGGCAATTTTTTCACACAGAGGGTGGTGAGTGTCTGGGACAAGCTGCCAGAGGTAGTAGTAGAGGCGGGTACAATTTTGTCTTTTAAAAAGCATTTAGGAAGTTATATGGGCAAGATGGACATAGAGGGATATGGGCCAAATGCGGGCAATTGGGTCTAGCTCAGGGTTTAAAAAAAAGGGCAGCATGGACAAGTTGGGCTGAAGGGCCTGTTTCCATGCTGTTAAACCTCTGTGACTCTCACAGTAACATGCAAATACTTGGAGGGGAAAATTCTGCAGGTTAATGGGAAAGAGCCGAGAAATGGGATTAAATGAATAGATCTTTCAGGGAGCTGGGAGAGGGATGGTGGGTCAAATAGCTTCATTCTGGGCCAATTTAATGTTGGCAAGTGTGAGGTGGTCCACTTTGGTAGGAAGAATGGTAGGAAGGACTATTACTTACGTGGCGAAAAACTGCAGCAGGCGACGGTGCAGAGGGACCTCGGGGTCCTTGTGCATGAGTCGCAAAAACCCAGCCTGCAGGTGCAGCAGGTGGTCAGGAAGGCGAATGGGATGCTGGCCTTCATAGCGAGGGGGATTGAATATAAAAGTAGGGAGGTCTTGCTGCAGCTGTATAGGGCATTGGTGAGGCCGCAGCTGGAGTACTGTGTGCAGTTTTGGGCGCCGCACCTGCGCAAGGATATTTTGGCCTTGGAGGGAGTGCAGAGGAGGTTTACTAGGCTGATACCGGAGTTGAGGGGGTTGAGCTATGAGGAGAGGCTGAATAAACTAGGCTTGTACTCGTTAGAGTTTAGAAGAATGAGGGGAGATCTCATTGAGACGTATAAGATGATGAATGGGATGGATAGGATAGAGGTGGAAAGACTCTTCCCGCTCAAAAAAGACAGTAGGACTAGGGGGCACAGCCTCAAGATAAAGGGGGGGCGGTTCAGAACGGAGTTGAGGAGGAACTTCTTCACTCAAAGGGTGGTGAATCTCTGGAATTCTCTGCCCGTTGAAGTGGTGGAGGCTGCCTCGCTAAATATTTTTAAGAAGCGGGTTGATGGGTTTTTGATAAGAGAGGGGATTAAGGGTTATGGGGAGAGGGCGGGAAAGTGGAACTGAGCCACGACAGATCAGCCATGATCTTATTGAATGGCGGGGCAGGCTCGAAGGGCCAGATGGCCTACTCCTGCTCCTATTTCTTATGTTCTTATGTTCTTATCGTTCTATAAATGTAAGATTCATGCTCACTTTAACTGACACCGGCTTTTTCAAGAATAATAAATTCAAGGTCTCAAAAAACATCATGGTGAGATTAGGATATATCTGCTGCCCTAGTAAAAGTTATGCAGCATTGTGCCGCTACAGTTAAGGATGTAGCATAATCTCAAGGTTTCTTCCCACTTGTGTGATTGGACACAATAAGGAATTGTCACTTCAATTGACAACACTATTAATTGAGAGAGCTAAGACTCCCACCCACACATGAGAGAGTATTAAAAATTCTCAATCCAAGTAAACAGTTTTGTGAGATGGGAAGTAAATTTGGTCCCCAAATCGCCGATCAACTCTTCACTAATTAAACTTTAAGAACATAATAACATAAGAACATAAGAAATAGGAGCAGGAGTAGGCCATCTAGCCCTTCGAGCCTGTCCCGCCATTCAATAAGATCATGGCTGATCTGAAGTGGATCAGTTCCACTTTCCCGCTTTCTCCCCATAACCCTTAATTCCCCTGTCTATCAGAAACCTATCTACCCGTGACTTAAATATATTTAGCGAGGCAGCCTCCACCACTTCAACGGGCAGAGAATTCCAGAGATTCACCACCCTTTGAGTGAAGAAGTTCCTCCTCAACTCTGATCTAAACTGCCCCCCTTATCTTGAGGCTGTGCCCTCTAGTCCTGCTGTCCTTTCTAAGCAGGAAGAATCTCTCTACCTCTACCCTATCCATCCCTTTCATTATCTTATACGTCTCTATAAGATCCCCCCTCATCCTTCTAAACTCTAACGAGTACAGACCCAGTCTATTTGTTGCTTTCCTGCGCTCCTGGTATTTGACTCTATCCAGTCAGCAACCTACTCAGTTGACGACAAGGTAACATACAGCAGCGCACTGTTAAATAAATCTCAAATACTTCAGACGGAAACCAAAAAGGTATGACGGATCAGTCAGAAGAGACGCATTCATGCTTCCATTGGTTTCGCTGAAGGGTTCAATTTGAAAGAATAATCTGCCACTTTCTGACTCACCTGATGCACGCTTTCTTTCAGCGTTCTCCGCCTTTCGCTTCCGTCGCGTTGAACGGCAAAATCTGCTTCAAAGCCACAACACGTCACGGGGGTTTCAAGAAATACCAGTGGGCTGTGTGAGCCGCTCTCCATAGAGCGATTTGAACCCCCTCAATGTGCGACAGACTGACACCAGAATCGTAAACATCGGTTCCATTCAGCAAATCAAATAATCGGTATGAAGTCTCTCAACACCGGGTTAAAGTCTAACAGTTTTATCTGATAGCAAGAGCTTTCAGAGCACTGCTCCTTCATCGGGTGAGGGATGAAGGGGCAGTGCTCTGAAAGCTCGTGCTACCAAATAAACCTGTTGGACTTTAACCTGGTGTTGAGAGACTTCTTACTGCGCCCACCCCAGTCCAACACCAGCATCTCCCCATCACAAATAATCAGTGTGATCCGGCGCTGAAAGAGACCACCTTGTCCTCGCTGGCTGATAAACAGCCATCCAGTCTAACCCTACATCCCAGCCCCTGGGCCATAGCTGTGAGGGTTGGGGTGTCCGTGAGGGACCCTGCCTTTACCACCCTCTCAGGCAGTGTGTTCCACACACCCTTCACCCTACTCGATAAAAAAAACCCCTCTAATCTTCCTGCCGATCACTTTAAATCTTTGCCCCCTGGTTATTGAGCTCTGCTAGGGGAAATAGAACATAGAACACAGAATCCTACAGTGCAGAAAGAGGCCCTTCGGCCCATCGAGTCTGCACCGATCACAATCCCACCCAGGCCCTACCTCCATATCCCTACACATTTACCCGTTAATCCCTCTAATCTACACAGCCCAGGACACTAAGGGGCAATTTTAGCATGGCCAATCAACCTAACCCACACATCTTGGGACTGTGGGAGGAAACCGGAGCACCCAGAGGAAACCCACACAGACACGAGGAGAATGTGCAAAACTCCACACAGACAGTGACCTGAGCCAGGAATCGAACCCAGGTCCCTGGAGCTGTGAAGCAGCAGTGCTAACCACTGTGCTACCGTGTCACCCAAATAAGTCCTTCCTATTCATTCTACCAGAACCGCTCATCATTTTATTCACATCTTTTAGATCTCCCCGCAGCCTCCTCTTTTCTACTGCAAACAACAGACACATGAGCGAAACGAGGATGGAGGGTTATAGTAGGGGCTATTAAATAAGGTCAGAGCCTCGGGAGACACCGGAAATGCAGACTTGTAAGTTAACGTTTTTTGTCTTTTTATTCCGCAGGTGGAGGTCCACCTTGTTGTCAAACGAGGGGCATGCACACGGTGGGTCGTGCGTGGGCTGCTCTTGGAGGTTCCGGGAGTGGCCTAGTACTTCGTGTCGGTGTGTGTGCTTGATCCTGGACCGGTAGACGGGCGCCGCAACAGCTCAGTGACTAGCACTGCTAGCTGTGCAGATACTTGGATTTGGGCCTGTGTCTGTGGGAGTTTGTGCATTCTCCCTGTGGTTGCGTGGGTTTCCTCCGGGCGCTCCGGTTTCCTCCCACACCCCAAAGATGTGCTCTTAGGCTGATTGGTTTACCAAATTGACACTATTCTCCCCTGAATCTGGCTAAGTTAGGGGTTCCATTCGTAGACACGCAGGGTAGAATAGGTGTAGGGTGATGCGGCGGTGCAGGCTCGTTGGGCCGAAGGGCCTGTTTCCCGTGCTGGGTTTTTCTTTGTTCTTTGTTCTTTAACCCCATCATTTCCAAACTTCCCTCGTGGCTAAGGTTCTGCAATCCTAGCAACACCGTCATAAATCTCTTCCGTACTCTCTCTCTAATGTGATCACATCCTTCAAGTAATATAATGACCACAATTGTACACAGTGACCTAACCAGCTTTTAGACCTCACTTCCCCGCACCCATATTGTATTCTAAAGAATCTGGTATGTCTTCTTAACAATCTTACCGAGCTTTCTTCAGGAATCGGTGGACGTACACTCCAAGGTCCCTTCCAGCTCTCCTTCAGGCATCCATTCTCTGCCTTCCACCCAAATACCATCCCCATAAGAAAGTGTACCCTGGTAATGAGTGGACGGACGAGTGATGGACTGTACTTGTAGAGGAGCAACAGGCCAAGAGAATGCACAATAACTGTGTTTTAGTTTTTAAAGTTTATTTATTTGTCACAAGTAGGCTTACATTAACACTGCAGTGAAGTTATTGTGAAAATCCGCACACCATGGAGGAATTGAGGGACCTTGGAGTGGCACGGTGGCACAGCAGTTAGTACACCTGCCTCACAGCAGATTCGATCCCCGGTGTGGGTCACTGTCTGTGTGGAGTTTGCACATTCTCCCCATGTCTGCATGGGTTTCCTCCCACACTCCAAATATGCGCAGGTTAGGTTGATTGGCCGTGCTAAAACAAATTGCCCTTAGTTTCCTGAGATGTGGTTAGAGGGATTAGTGGGTAAATATGTAGGGATATGGGGGTAGGGCCTGGGTGGGATTGTGGTCGATGCAGACTCAATGGACCGAATGGCCTCCTTCTGTACAATGATTCTATGAAGCCTAAGAGAGGTGAAGTGAAGAGGGAAATAATGGAAGTGATGAGTCTGGAGAGCCAGCCAAAATGAACAGAAGAATGGACACAGGAAGGCTCAAGTTACAGAAATATGTCAAAGATTAGCGCAGATGTGTCCTGTGGTATAGGGAGAATGAAGAGGAGACAATGGGGAAAAGTGTGGAGACAGTTTGATTGTTTCCATATTTGATCTTATTTTATTTTAGCACTCAGTTATCCAGGCAAATGTCAAGGGAAACTGCCAGAAACGGAATACTGGAGATGTTTGATGTACAGAAAGATTATGATCAGGACATCAGAGATGTAACATGGCTGTTTTTGATAGATTGAATGTTTTGAATCTGGTACCAGCGAGATGTTAATGCAAAACTGTTGGTACAATCCTTAATCTTTAACAAATTAGGTACCGATTGATTTTCTAAAGGTGACTGAAGGATATTAAATAAAAGCAAAAATACTGCGGATGCTGGAACTGTGAGGGCAGCACGGTGGCACAGTGGTTTGCACGGCTGCCTCACAGTGCCAGAGATCTGGGTTCGATTCCCAGCTTGGGTCACTGTCTGTGCGGAGTCTGCACGTTCTCCCCGTGTCTGCGCGGGTTTCCTCCGGGTGCTCCTCCCACACTCCAAAGATGTGCGGATTAGGTTGATCGGCCATGCTAAATTGCCCCTTGGGTGTCAGGGACTAGCAGGATAAATGTATGGTTTTACAGGGATACGGCCTAGCTGGGATTGTTGTCGGTGCAGGCTTGATGGGCCAAATGGCCTCTTTCTGTAGGGATTCTATGAAATAAAAACCAAAGATGCTGGAAATATTCAGCAGAACTGCCAGCTGATTGTTGGAGGGAGAGAGTTATCGTTTTGAGTTGATTCTGACTCCTCTGCAGAAGAATTGTGATCTTGTCCTGAAGAAGAATCATCTTCCACTTGAGCTATCGCTCTGCATGATTTGCTGAATATTTCCAACATTTTCCGTTCCTATTAGAGCAGATTGTTAAAAATGGCTAAACCTCTGAATTTGTTGGAGCTTTATTACAACATTAAAGATTATAAAGTTCAACATTTATAATGGTTAAAGCTTTAAAAGTATGTTGCTGCAAAACTTTCTAAGTTCATAGTGTAGCCGACCTACACTGGCTCCCGCTGAAGCAACACATCTATTTTAAACCCTGCACCTCAAAAGTATTTTAATTGGGTGCAAAAATGTTTTGGGATATCCTGAGGTGGTGAAAGGTGGCTCTGGAAATGGAAATCATATTTGGCATGTCTTCAGCGAGTGGCAAGGTGGTGAGCACTGCTGTTTCACAGTGCTGGGGACCTGGGTTCAATTCCAGCCTCGGGTCACTGTCTATGCGGAGTCTGCACATTCTTCCTGTTTCTGCGTGGGTTTCCGCTGGGTGCTCCGGTTTCCTCCCGCAGTCCAAAGATGTGTGGGTTATGTTGATTGGTCATGCTACACTGTCCCTTAGTGCCAGGGAGATTAGCAGGTTAAAATGTGGGAGTTATGGGGATAGGACCCGGGTGGGATCTTGGTAGGCGCAGACTCAATGGGCCAAATGATTTGATTTGATTTATTATTGTCACATGTATTAACATACAGTGAAAAGTATTGTTTCTTGCGCACTATACAGACAAAAGCATTCCTTCTTCCATAGAGAAAGCGAGGAGAGGGTGTAGAATGTAGTGTTACAAACATTGCTAGGGTGTAGAGAAAGATCAACTTAATGCGAGGTAGGTCCATTCAAAAATGTGACAGCAGCAGGGAAGAAGCTGTTCTTGAGTTGGTTGGTGCGTGACCTCAGACTTTTGTATCTTTTTCCCAATGGAAGAAGGTGGAAGAGAGAATGTCCGGGGTGTGTGGGGTCTTTAATTATGCTGGCTGTTTTGCCGAGGCAGCGGGAAGTGTAGACAGAGTCAATGGATGGGAGGCTGGTTTGCGTGATGGATTGGGCTACATTCACGACCTCTTGCGATCTTGGCCAGAACAGAAGCTCATACCAAGCTGTGATACAACCAGAAAGAATGCTTTGTATGGTGCATCTGTAAAAGTTGATGAGGGTTGTAGCTGACATGACAAATGGCCTCCTTCAGCACTGCAGGGATTCTATGATTTTATGAGAAAGGATATAAAGATTATCCATCTCATTACAAGATCTGGGTCTACCTTTCTTCAAAAATCTCTAAGTTATGTCTGAAATGTTAAACTTAAGACAGGTCAGTACGTTGTGAGTTTAAAATGAACCTCAGGTACATTCTGAAAGGAATTCTTTTTATCTTTATATGAGGAGTACTGGGACAATGCATAAATCCGTCTAGAGAAACAGCCAGCTCGTCTCCTGGGAGGAAGTTATTGTTTCAGAGACACTCTCTCTCCTGTCTTTGAAACAATGAAGTATTTAAAACTTATGATGTTTCATCTTGACTGGTTCTTGGGCCTGAACGATTTCATATTCAGTTCAAGACAAAAGAACCCATTCAAGAGCCAGACTGTACGATCATAGAGCAGTACAGCAGAGGAGAAGGCCATTCGGCCCACTGAGCCTGCGCCGGACTATTCATAGAGAAATCCAATTGGTCCCACTACTTTCCCCATTTCCCTGGAATTTTTTTTCTTTGTGTTTATCCAATTCCTAACTGGAAGTCACTGTTTCTACATATCGTCATCCAAAGATCAAGGATTAGATGGACTAAGTTAATGTCAGGGGGATTAGCAGGGTAAATGTGTGGCGTTATGGGGATTGGGCCTGTGTGGGATAGTTGATGGTGCAGGATGGATGGGCTGAATGGCTTCCTTCTGCACCATAGGGATCTGAAAGCAACAATTGATGAAAAATGATTTGCAGATCTAATATGAAAGAAATGGTTTAATGAAGGTTTAAAGGAGAAATGTAGATGAGTTTGCCATCTTGCAGTGATCTGGTGCAATACACGCTCAACCATGATCATATTGAATGGTGCTGCAGGCTCGAAGGGCCAAATGGCCTACTCCTGCTCCTATCCTCTGTGTTCCCACGGTAAACACAAAATACTGCAGACGCTGGAATCTGAAACAGAAACAGAAAAATGCCGGAAAATCTCAGCAGGTCTGACAGCTGAGAGAGAGTAGAAGTAAAGTTTCGAGTCTAGATGACCCTAGGTAACTCTTTGTCAGCTTTCTCCACAGATGCTGTCAGACCTGCTGAGATTTTCCAGCCTTTTCCTGTTGCTGTTCTACATTCCTGTGTCTTGTCACTCCTGAATCATTGAGAATACAAATGCACACCTCTGCTTCTGAACTGAACTGAACCATCCACCAAACTAAAACAGGCCCTTTTATTCTTTCCTACACAAAAAGAGAAATAAATCTGGGACTCCACCACAAGCACACCCTACTGGCAAGGTTTTATATAGCGGTTCTTTTTTTTGAACTAACATGGCCTTTTACAAAAGCATAAACTTTAAATCCAGACATCACATCTTGCTTGAACTCCACTTGATCTAAAAAACATCTATTGTGAAATGTACTCACAGTTAGAAACAGCTCATATTTCATCATCAAAGGTCAGTTGAAAGATTTTGAAAATAACTTCAAGATTTCAGGCAATTTGTTACCTCCAAGGCAGATTAAAGTAATTTATCATTCCACTGATGATTAGATGACTACACTCCTTTGTACTCTTGCACGATTTGAAATTAGGTAAAAATAAATATGATCAGAGGTTTTAACCTGAAAGATACAATTTGATACTGAAAGAAAGACCTGGATTTTATATGGAACCTTTCATGACCTCAATCATCCCATAATAATTCGGGGTGGCATGGTGGCACAGCGGTTAGCGCTGCTGTCTCACAGCGCCAGGGACCCGGGTTCAATTCCATCCTTGGATGACTGTATGTAGTTTGCATGTTCTCCCCATCTGGGTTTCCTCCCACACTCCAAAGATGTGTGGCTTAGGTGGATTGGCCGTGCTAAATTGCCCCTTAATGTCAGGGGGATTAGCAGGGTAAATACATGGTGTTACAGGAGTAGGCTCTGGGTGGGATAGGGCTCTTTGGGCCCATTGGCTTCTTTCTGCATTGTAGAGATTCTATGAATCTATGATCAACAGACAATAAAGGGCCTTTGAATGGGGTCACTACTGTAATGAAGGAAATACAACAACCAATTTGTGCACAGCAAGCTCCCACAAACGATAATAGTCAGGTAATCTGTCTTACTGAAGCTGGTTGTGTGATAAATATTGGCCAAGACATCGAGGAGGACCTCGTGGCTCTTGTTCAAAGTAATGTGATGGGGTCCTCCAACTGAGAAGGTGGACGGAGCTTCTGATTAACATGTTTTCCAACTACCGCAACGGAAGGATTGGCAGGCCTGGCATGCTGTGACATGGGTGAACTCAGTAGTTGGATAATTGTAAATCCTGTGACCCACAAATCCCTTCACAACATGAGATCACTAAAGACATGTGCCTACCAATGGGAAACACAGGTAAAGCAAAGTTGAATTGTATCAGATTTATTCTCCCACATAGTAAAACTTTGACAGGTTCTGAGTAAATGAAAAATGAGTTGGTGGGAGAGTGGGAGTTTTGCAAACATATATAAGGATAAGAGACCACAATCCTAAAGTAGTTTTTTTTAACACTACAAACACATTTAGCACTGGAAGACAAACATCAGAGCCTAAGGAAGCAACACCTATCACCAGCTCCAAGTCACACCCTAAAAGTCAATGTTATAGTGAGGTTTTACACTAAGGTATGAGGAGTTTAAACTCTCCCAAAAAAAAATCTTGCAGAGGTAAAAATACTCCTTTTGTCTGCAAATTCTCTCCCCCAAAAAGCTGGATCTACTTAAAACAGTGCAAGACAAAGTCAAGTTGTACTTAAGGTGTTAATGAATGACTTTCTTCCTGGTATTGTGCAAGTGGCAGGGAGTACAGTCACATTGGGCGCGGACAGCAAACACAACACTCATTTGATTAGGCATTACTGTCAAATGGAAACCTTTCACTCTATCAGATCTATCTCTGTCTTTCAAACCAGCCCATTTATGTCTAAACCACAACTGATATAATTCTTCAGCCAACCGATGTGAAAGGAACAATCTTGCCCTGAGTCACACTTTACACAAGTCTTGATTCTATCTCCCTGAAAAATATAACAGGCAGACTCTGGTTCAACCATTTCCATTACTAAATATTTACAATTGACATTGCTTGCTTCAGTTGCTTTGAAAGAAAAATAAATGTCTTGGTTTCGATTGAGTTGCATTGTTAAGTTTCATTCCGATTGCAAATGCCATCCGTTTATAGAAATCATGGAATCCCTACAATGCAGAAGGAAGCCATTTGGCCCATCAAGTCTGTGCCAGCAACAATCCCCATGCTGGGAAGCCTTGTGGTTTTATCGCTAAACCATTATTCCAGAAACTTAACTAATGTTCTGGGGACCTAGGTTCGAATCCCACCATGGCAGATGGTAGAATTTGAAATCAATAAAAAATATCAGGAATTAAGAATCTACTGATGACCATGAAACCATTGTTGGAAAAACCCATCTGGTTCACTAATGTGCTCTAGGGGAGGAAATCTGCTGTCCTTACCTGGTCTGGTCTACATGTGACTCCAGAGGCACAGCAATGTAGTTGACTCTCAGCTGCCCCCTGGCAAAAAAGGGATGGTCAATAAATGCTGGCCAGCCAGTGATGCTCCATATCCCACGAACGAATAACAGAAACCCTATCCCCGTGTATGTACCCTGAAACTAAGGGAAAATTTATCATCATCAATTCATCTAACTTGCACATCCTTGGACTGTGGGAGGAAACTGGAGCACCCAGAGGAAGCCCACGCAGACACAGGGAGAATGTGCAAACTCCACACAGACAGCGACCCAAAGCTAGAATCGAACCCAAGTCCCTGGCGCTGTGAGGCAGCAGTGCTAACCACTATGCCACCATTTCAACCATAAAGAAAAAAAGCTGTCACATCCTGAAAAATGTTTTAGATTTAGTTTTTTGCTTATCATTCTCACCTCTTCCAATTACTGAATATGCTGGAAAATGACTGATTAATGGGTTGTGCTTTCCCCTTACTGTTAAGAGGTAAATGTACCCTATCATAGAAATGCTACAGTATGGAAAGAGGCCATTCAGCCCATCGAGTCTGCACCGAACACAATCCCACCCAGGCCCTACCCCTATATCCCTACATATTATACCCACTAATCCTTTTAACCTACACATATCAGGACACTAAGGGCAATTTTAGCATGGCCAATCAACCTAACCCGCACATCTTTGGATTGTGGGAGGAAACCGGAGCACCCGGAGGAAACCCACGCAGACACGAGGAAAATGTGCAAACTCCACACAGACAGTGACCCGAGCCAGGAATCGAACCCAGGACCCTGGAGCTGTGAAGCAGCAGTGCTAACTACTGTGCCACCCACCATCATTCTGGGTCTTAGCACCAGGCGCTTGTGCTGAATTGATGAAATGCTATTGGGATATTGTGGATGGTCACCATTGACCAGAGTGCTCAGAGACTGATGGGGGGACAATATTGGCCGGGGTCAAGGGATCAGCAGATAGAGGCAGAAATTAGACTAATTGGCTCCTTGACCCTGCTCCACCATAGATTGAGATCATAGCTGATTGGAACTCAACTCTACAAAATAGGGGCAGGAATGGGCCTCAAGCCAGTTCCATCATCATGGCTGATCTGTTTGTGTTTCTAATTCCACATTTCCATCTACCACCGCTAACCTTTCATTGTATGAACATCATAGAATAGAATCCTGGAATCACTGAATCCCTACAGTGCAGAAGGAGGCCATTTGGTCCCTCGAGTCTGCACTGACAACAATCCCACCCAGGCCCTATCCACATAACCCCATGTACTTACCCTGCTAGTCCCCATAACACTAAGGGTGGGATTCTACAGACTCACTCGACCTGAGACCGGAAAATCGCGCCCGAGGTCAAAGGACCTTTCCATCATGCCCGCTCCAATTCCCGTGGTGGGTGGGGTGATAGAATTTTGGTAGAAGTGTCAATTTAGCACGGCCATTCAACTTAATCTGCACATCTTTGAACTGTGGTACGAAACCAGAGCACGCGGGGGAAACCCACGCAGACACGGGGAGAATGTGCAAACTCCACACTGACAGTGACACAAGCCGGGAATCGAACCCAGGTTCCTGGCACTGTGAGGCAGCAGTGCTAACCACTGTGCTGCCCCTAAATATTATGTTCAGTTCTGGGGGGGCTGCACTTTAGGGAGAACTAAAGGCATTGCGGATAGAGCCTCAGTTTAACCTTACATCCGATTGGTGGCATCCATGACAATGTTGCACGCTCTCAGCGCTGCACTGACGTTCAGCCTATGTGTGGTGCTGAAATGAAGATTGCACAGTTTATACAGCATGGAAAAAGACTACAGGACTCAACCAAGCCATTGGAGCTATTCAAGCCTCCTTCTGTTATTCCCAGTCAAACTCAATCCTTTCCTCTTTTTTCCTCCATATGGTTATCCAGCCTCTCCTAAGCCGCCGCGATAATATTTGTATCAGCCACTCCTTGTGCTGCGTTGTACTTTCTCTCCACTCACTGATCAAAGAGGGGGTTTCTCCTGAATTCTAACCATGCATTCAGGATAACTCCCGAGTCCATGAAACTTTATCCAGTGGTTGGTATCCGCAGGACAGGCACTTTCCAAACGATAAATGCTAAATAAAGATCCGACAAGTCACATCTGCCCATTGGGGCAGATGTTTGAGGGCAAATCAACATTTGGCGTGTGGGAGGCTTTCAAGTGTAAGTTGATAGGGATTCAGGACCGGCACATTCCTGTAAGGATGAAGGATAAGTACGGCAAGTTTTGGGAAACTTGGATGACGAAAGATATTGTGAAACACGTCAAAGAGAAAAAGGGAGCATTTGTCGAGGATAGGAGGCTGGGAACTCACAAAGCAAGTGTGGAATACAGGGAAAGTAGAAAGAAACTTAAACAAGGAGTAAGGAGGGCAAAAAGGGGTTAAGAGAAACATTGGCCAGCTGAATTAGGGAAAATCCCAAAGATTTTTATTCATATATAAAGAGCAAGAGCGTAGCCTGGGAGAGGGTTGGCTCACTCAAGGACAGGAGAAGGAATCTATGAGTCGAGCCAGAGGAAATGGGTGAGGTTTAAATAAATACTTTGCGTCAGTATTCATCAAACAGAAAGGCTTGGTGGATGAAAGGCCTGGGAAAGTGTGTGTAGATTGTTTGAGTCATGTTGAGATCAAAAAGGAGGCTTTGGAGAAACATTAAGGTAGATAAGTCTTTAGGGTCCGATGGGATATATCCCAAAATATGGAGAGAGGCAAGGGAGGACGTTGCTGGGGCCTTGAGAGAAATCTTTGTATTCAACCTGACTACAGGGGAGATTTTGCCAGTTGCTTTTGCTACCAAGTAAACCTGTTGGATTTTAACCTGGTGTTGTGAGACTTCTTACAGGGGAGGTTCCAGAGGATTGGAAAATAGCCAATGTTGTCCCTTTGTTTAAAAAGGATAGCAAGAATAATCCAGGTAATTACAGGCTGATGAGCCTTACGTCAGTGGTAGGGAAATTATTGGAGAGGATTCTTTGAGACAGGATTTACTCCCACTTGAAAAGAAGTGGATGTATTAGTGAGAGGCAACACGGTTTTGTGAAGGGGAGGCCATTCCTAACTAACTTGATGGCATTTTTTGAGGAAGTGATGAAGATGATTGATGAGGGTCGGACAGTGGATGTTGTCTACATGGACTTCAATAAGGCCTTTGACAAGGACCCTAATGACAGGCTGGTGCAGAAGGTGAAGTCGCACGGGGTCAGAGGTGAGCTGGCAAGGTGGATACAGAACTGGCTCGGTCAAAGCTGACAGTGTGTAGTAGTGGAAGGGTGCGTTTCTGAATGGAGGGCTGTGACAAGTGGCGTTCCTTAGGGATCAGTGCTGGGACCTTTGCTGTTTGTAATATATATAACTGATTTGGAGGAAACTGTAACTGGTTTGATTAGTAAGTTTGTGGATGACACAAATGTTTGTGGATTTGTGGATAGTGATGAGGACCACTAGAGGATACAGCAGCATATCGAGACTTGGGCGGAGAGATGGCAGATGGAGTTTAATCCAGACAAATGTGAGATAATGCATTTTGGAAGGTCTAAAACAGATAGGAAATATACAGTAAATGGCAGAACCCTGAAGAGTATTGATAGGCAGAGGGATCTGGGTGTACAGATACATAGGCTACTGAAAGTGGCAATGCAGGGGGAGAAGGTAGTCAAGAAGGCATACGGCATGCTTGCCTTCATTGGCCGGGGCATTGAGTTTAAAGATTGGCAAGTCATGTTGCAGCTTTATAGAACCTTAGTTAAGCCGCACTTGGAATATAGTGTTCAATTCTGATTGCCACACTACCAGAAGGATGTGGATGCTTTGGAGAGGGTACAGAAAAGATTTACCAGGATGTTGCCTGGTATGGAGGGCATTAGTTATGAGGAAAGGCTGGGGAAACTTGGTTTGTTCTCACTGGAACGAGGGAGGTGAGGGGCGACCTGTTAGAAGTCTATAAGATTATGGACAGAATGGATAATCAGAAGCTTTGTCTCAGGGTTCAAGAGTTAATTACTAGGGAACATAGATTTAAGAAGCGAGGGTCAGGATTTAAAGGAGATGTACGAGGCAAGTTTTTTATCCAGAGGGTGCCTGGAACTCATTGCTGGGGGAGAGGATATGATAGTGACTTTTAAGGGGTGTCTTGACAAATACATGAATAGGATAGGAATAGAGGGATGAGGTCCCCAGAAGGATAGGAGGCTTTAGTTCAGATAGGCAATATGGTCGGTGCAGGCTCGGAGGGCCGAAGGGCCTGTTCCTGTGCTGTAAGATTCTTTGTTCTTTGTTCAAAGAAGGAAGTGCATTTTGAGTGAAAGGTGGGGCAAACTAACCCTCAATGGACTGAAAAACTGAGAAAGGTTAGAACTTTTCATTTGCTAAGCTCCTGGAGATCTTGCTTAACCATATTATAGTCAATGTGAAGGAATGTTTATCTGAGTTGCAAATGGAGTGACACGCTATACTGGTTGTGCTGGTTTCTAGTGAAGGCTGTCATGATGATAGGAATTCTGCCTGCGCAGAATAACATGGCAAATATCTAGAATTTTTTTTCTGTCTGTGCATATGTAATCACCATTCCAATTCACGATATGACAGTACATAAAGCCAAACTTTCCAAAGTTTATCAATGATAAGTGACCGCACTTTTGAAAAATGCAACTATTAGTAAAATAAAAACAGAAAGTGTGGGGAACACTCAGCAGGTCTGTCAGCATCTGGGAAGAGGGAAGCTGTTTTTCTTTAAAGTTTATTTATTAGTGTTCCAAGTAGGCTTACATTAACACTGCAAGGAAGTTACTGTGAAAATCCCCTAGGCACCACACTCCGGCACCTGCTCGGGTTACACTGAGGGAGAATTTAGCGCGGCCAATGCACCCCAACTAGCATGTCTTTCAGACTGTGGGAGGAAACAGGAGCATCTGGAGGAAACCCACATAGACATGGGGAGACTCCACACAGTCACCCGAGACCAGAATCAAACCCGGGTCCCTGGTGCTGAGAAGCAGCAGTGCCAACCGCTAATGTCCTGTGTCAAATGTGATCTCTTCTTCTGAAATGTAGAATCATAGAATCACAGAATCGTTACAGTACAGAAGGAGGCCATATGGCCTATCAAGTCTGCACTGACAACAATCCCATCCAGGCCTTATCCCCATAACCCCACTTATTTAGTCTTCCAATCCCCTGACACTAGGATCAATTTAGCACGGCCAAACAACCTAACCCGCAGATCTTTGGAGTGTGGGAGGAAACCGAAGCACCCGGAGGAAACCCACGCAGACACAGGGAGAAGGTACCGATTCTGCACAGACAATGACCCAAACGGGAATCGAACCCAGGTCCCAGATACTGTGAGGCAGCAGTGCTCGGCACTGTGCCACCGTGCCATCTTCTCTCTCCAACAGGATTTCCCTTTGCCTCTTTTCCTGCCCTCTTACCCATCTCATACCTTCTCTTCTGTTCTCTCCCCATCCTCCGACACTCTCACTTTTGTTGGTGTATAACCTACTGGCTGTTTCAATTCTCTACTCAAAACATCAGGTGGAATTCTCCCTTGCCCCCATCAGTGGGTGGGTGGAAGTGAATTCAGCAGGGGTCCAAATATTAGTTTTACACTGATGTAACTTTCCCGTGATATTTTCTGCTGCTGCCCCACCACACTGGACCTGGAACCTCGCTGGAAGCCAGTGTGAAACTCCTTTGCATCTGCTAATGGGGTGTGAATGAAGGGTGGTTGGAATCTTTCAACCACACCCAATTCTCCGCAATATCAACACTGCAGATCCAGACCATGTCTGAAATAACTGGTCTGCAGGAGTGGGGACTTATCTGAAGAATATCTGAGGCTCTGTCCGGAGTTCAGGATGGAGGCTGCCCGCTACCCTGGACCCCAGACCACCACAGCCATGGCTGGCGGGATCATCTCAGGTGGATCTTCCAGATTCAGCGTCATTGAGGATTCCGAGTGTTCCTGGAAATCCATCTTCTTTCTTCGACAGTGGGACAGCGATATTGGGCACCTTTTCAATAGGCATCTGGATATGATGGCAGGACCTCGCCCATCACTCCTGCCCCTCTACGGAATATGGCAGCCTCTTTAAAAGATTTTAGCACCAAATCCATTTCCTGAGAACAGCTTAATCTCCAAGTCCCTGTTTCCCCTTCGTTAAAAGCAGAAGTGAGGGTGTTGGGGTCAGGTTTGAGTTTTAACTTTTTTTGCGGCTTTCTTCCCATTGCCAACCTGTCTTCCTTGAGGATTAGAATTCCCCCACCGGCGGCAGCATGGTGGCACAGTGGTTAGCATTCCTGCCTCACAGATCCAGGGATCTGGTTTGATTCCTGGCTTGGGTGACTGTCTGTGTGTAGTCTACACATTCTTCCCTTGTCTGCGTGGGTTTCTTCCTGGTGCTCCAGTTTCTTCCTATAATCCAAAGGTAGGTAGATTAGGTGGATTGGCCATGCTAAATTGCCCCTTAGTGTCCAAAAATGTGTAGATTAGATGGATTAGCCATGCTAAATTGCTCTTTAGTGTCCAAAGATATGTGGATATGTGGATTAGGTAGATTAGCTACGCTAAATTGCACCTTAGTGTCCAAAGATGTGTAGATTAGGGGGATTGGCTGCACTAAATTGCCCCTTAGTGTCCAAAGATGTGTAGATTAGGGGGATTGGCTGCACTAAATTGCCCCTTAGTGTCCAAAGATGTGTAGATTAGGGGGATTGGCTGCACTAAATTGCCCCTTAGTGTCCAAAGATGTGTAGATTAGGTGGATTGGCCATGCTAAATTGCTCCTTAGTATCTCAAGATGTCTGGGCTATGGTAAATTGCTAAAGAGCAATGAGCCCAGCTGTTGACATGACCATACCCCAGTCCCTCTACCATTGAAATGTGATCAAAGTTTCCATGCTACAGCCTGATATTCTAAAGGGTCAACAGCACACATTCTAACCAGATACTCAGGCCATTCCGATTCCCCTGCGATCCATCAGATTTGGTTCTCCCACAGTGCCCCAGAGTCACGCTGATGGTCCGAACCAGAGAGGGTAGGTTCAGAACGGAGATGAGGAGTAACGATTTCTCCCAGAGGGTTGTGAATTGGTGGAACTCACTGCTCCACAGTGCAGGGGAGGCAGAATCAATCAACAGATACAAGGAAAAGATCGATAGCTTCTGATGAAATGCCGGTTAAAGGGGTGGGGCAGGAAAGCGGAACTGCGACCAGGATAAGATTGGCCATGATCAGTGGTAAATGGTGGAGCGGCTGGGAAGGCTGAAGGCCGACTCCCGCTCCTCATTCCGATGTTGTTCCATCCCGGGACAATATGAAACCGACGCCATCAGCTGACCTTTCTTATCCCACCCTGCTCCCCCCACAGCCAATGGATCTCCTTGGAGTGGTAGAGGAGAAACAAAGGGGAAAAGAAACCTGGAAAGTTCCTCCCCAACGCCCCTCACCCACCCCCTGAACCACCAAATCCAGTCCAGGAGATCACGCGCGCTGCGATCTCATGATTGATAAAGGCATTAATCTTATATATGATGAGACCTTTGACTTGATAAGCTGAATGATCGCCTTCTGCAGTGTAGGGATTCAATGATTCTCTCCAGTGCAGGGACAGAGCACGGAAGGAGACCATTCGGCCCATTAAGGATGCTGAGCTAGATGGTAGAGTTGTCTAATGTGTCCTACCCTCCCCTGCTCTGCAAACAGCTCTCTCCTCCAGGTATTTAACCAATCATGCGTTCATTGTGTGTTTTAAAAATAAAAAGTCTCTATCAATCCCAGTTCCCGCTCAGCAACTTGAGAAGATGCAATCATAATCTGGGCTGGGATCCAAAAAAAATAGTCTCGTCTAACACAGCTGTCAACACTGGGGGAAAAGTGAGGAATGACATTTATGAGTAGCAATAACAGTGTAGATTTAAACCCATACAAATATGAATCTATTTAAAGGTAATTTTATCAACTTGCAGACTGAGGTTGGGATGTTCAGGCACCAACACGGGGGGAGTGGGGGGATCCCACTGTGGAAGAGTCAGCCAAAATTCATCAACTTCCATCACAGCCCCCAGTAAAGGCCCTTCCACCCATCGCATCTGCACCGACGATAACTACCATTAAAGGTGCTGTAATCCTGTTTCCCTGCACTTGTCGCATATCCTTGAATGTTACGATATTTCAAGTGCTCATCCAAATAATTTTTCAATGTTGTAAGGTTTCCAACTTCCACCATCTCCCCAGGCCGAGCACACCACCCGCTGAGTGAATTTTATTTTCTCAAATCCGCCCTGAAACTCTGCTCCCTTTGCGAATGATCCCTCAACCCAGGGGAACAGCTACTCACCCTTCCCATAGCCCTCATAACCTCATTCACCTCAATCCTGTCCCCACCCCCTAGCCTTCTCTGCTCTAGAGAAAACAACGTAAGAAGTCTCGCAACGCCAGGTTAAAGTCTTCTTACCATCTTAAAGACTTCTTACGGTGTTTACCCCAGGCCAGAGCTGGCATCTCCACATCATTGACTAGGGAAAACAATCCAAGCCTGTCCAGTCTCTCCTCATCGCTCAAATGCTCCATCCCAGTGAACCTCCTCTGTACCCCCTCTAGGGTAATCACATCCTTCCTATGGTGAGGTGACCAGGACTGCACACAGTGTTCCAGCGGTAACCTAACCAACACTCCCTACAGCTCCAATATTACCCCCTTGCTCTTATATTCTATACCACGACTCAAGTGTCCCGTGTGTCTTCTTAACTATCCTCTTCATCTGCTCTGCCACTTTCAGGGATCTGTGATTTATCATTGTCACATGTATTGGGATACAGTTTCTTCACTTAACAGAGTTTTGGCAGGGCTGGACCATCCCAGCGGGACTGGAAAACCCCATCCTTAGTCAGAGCTATAGTCATTGGCGCCGCACTGGAAAATCATAGAATCATAGAACCCTACAGTGCAGAAAGAGGCCCTTCGGCCCATCGAGTCTGCACCGAACACAATCCCCCCCCAGGCCCTACCCCCATATCCCTACATATTATACCCATTAATCTCTCTAACCTACACGTCCCTGGACACTAAGGGGTAATTTCTTAGCATGGCCAATCAACCTAACCCGCACATCTTTAGACTGTGGGAGGAAACCGGAGCACCCGGAGGAAACCCATGCAGACACGAGGAGAATGTGCAAACCCCGCACAGACAGTGACCCGAGCCGGGAATCGAACCCAGGACCCTGGAGCTGTGAAGCAGCAGTGCTAGCCACTGTGCTACCGTGCCACCCACTGGGACTTGGGATCAGATCTTTGCGAATGGAAAATCCTCCCATGCCAGCCGTGTTCTGTGCCCCAGGTTTCGCCCTCTGAAGTGTATTAAGCAGGCAAAACCCCTCCAAGGAAATGTGCAATGCTCAGTGAGAATATTCAAAACTTAGATTGATAGATTTATGGATGCTAATAGAATCAATTGATTGGGCGAGATAGTGGATTGAGATTTAATTTTAAATTGTTTATAGGATGTGGTGTCGCTGGCTGGAGAAGCATTTGTTGCCCATCCCAAATTGCCCTTGAACTGAGTGGCTTGCTCGATCATTTCAGAGGGCAGCTGTGAGTCAACCACATTGTTGTGAGTCTGGAGTCACATGTAGGCCAGACCAGCTAAGGATGGCACAGTGGTTAGCACTGCTGCCTCACAGCACCAGGGATCCGGGTTCAGTTCTAGCCTTGGGTCACAGTCTGTGTGGAGTTTGCACATTCTCCCTGTGTCTGTGTGGGTTTGCTCCGGTTTCCCCCCACTGTGCGGGTTAGGTCGATTGGCCATTCTAAAGTTGACCCTAGTGTCAGCAGGATAAATATGTGGGGTTATGGGAATAGGGCCTGGGTGGGATTGTGGTCAGTGCAGACTTGATGGGCTGAATGGCCTCCTTCTGCAATGTAGCAATTCTATGATTCTATAAGTGAACCAGATGGGTTTTTATCAATCGACAATGGTTTCATTGGTCGTCATTAGACTTTTAATTCCAGATTTTTATTGACTTCAAATTTCACCATCCGCCATGGTGGGATTCGAACCTGGGTCCCAGAACATCACCCTGACTTGCTGGATTACTAATCCAGCAACAATACCACTAGGCCACTGCCTCCCCTCTGATTGAGTATCAGTCAGGATCTTACTGAAGAGTGGGCCAGAATTGAGGGGCCAAATGGCCTTCTCCTTTCTCTTTATGTTCTCATTTAAAAACTCAGAGGGCTGATAGCCGCTCCCAGTGAGTGGGATCAGTAAACTGGCAATGAATCAAGCCTCCAGGAAATGTCAACAGCAACACATTGAAAAGTAATGATGTGTCCGCGAACACGTAACAATACACAGCTGAATACATTTCGAAACTAAGCTCTTATTCGCAATACTGATGTTTATCTAATCGTGCATTTTTAACCTCAGTTTGAATTACATTTTTGCGTTTACAGTTGGACGGGGAAATAACATTACTTATTATCATCACCCCAATTGTCAGTGACCAAAATGTTATGGCACCTAGGGACAGAGGAAGTCCTTTCAGCTCCTCAAACACATTTTGCCATTCAATTAGGTCATAGGATCCCAACAGTGCAGAAAGAGGCCATTCAGTCCGTCTAGTCTATACTGACTCTCTGACAGGATATCTTACCAAGGCCCTCTCCCCTGTACTATCTCCACACATTTAGCATGGTCAATCCAGCTAACCTGCACATCTTTGGACACTCTGGGGCAATTTAGCATGGCCAATCCACCCATCCTACATATCCTTGGACACTAAGGGGCAATTTACCATGGCCAATCCACCCATCCTACATATCCTTGGACACTAAGGGGCAATTTACCATGGCCAATCCACCCATCCTACATATCCTTGGACACTAAGGGGCAATTTACCATGGCCAATCCACCCATCCTACATATCCTTGGACACTAAGGGGCAATTTAGCATGGCCAATCCACCTAACCTGCACATCTTTGGACAGGAAGGGGCAATTTAGCATGGCCAATCCACCTAATCTCGCACACTTTTGGACACTAATGTTAGAATATAACAGGTGACATCTTTGTATTGGATGTAATGTGACCAATGGGAGCAAGATGTGAGGGTCAGCTGACCCAGTAAAACATGGAACCAGAATGATGTAATAGTCAGCTGACCAGCTGATTCACTATAAATAAGGAACTATGTGGAATTGTGGGAAGCTTGGAGTGGCCCAGGGCAAGGCCCCAAGTTTGGAATTCTTTTATTAAACCCTTTCTTTGATTTATAAGTTGGAGTAAGTTTTGTTGTATTTTCATTAGCTGCATTTTGAAGAGTTCCTTCTGAGGAAACAACAAAGGGGCAATTTAGCATGGGCAATCTACCTAACCTGCATATCTTTGGACACTAAAGGGCAATTTAGCACGGCCAATCCACCTAACCTGCACGTCATTGGAGTGTGGGAGGAGACCGGAGGAAACCCACGCAGACACGGGGAGAATGTGCAGACTCTAGGCTGATAGTGACTCTAGGCTGAGAATTGAACTTGAGTCCTTGGCGCTGTGAGGCAGCAGCGCTAACGACTGTGTCACGGCTGCCCTGTATCTTAATCTAATTTCCTCACCTTCGTTCTGTAGTCGTTTATACCCAAACATAACAAAAATGGGATTGGGTGACAAATATGAACTAAATTGAGAAAATAATGTAAACCATTGTGAAAAGAATGTGAATAGGTTCCTTTTAGCTTGTTTTGCTGCTCTGTCTGTAAAGGCACGGAATAATTTGACTTCCAAAGTAGGGACATGTTGAATGTTAGAGAAGATAAGATAGCAACATGGTTAAAACAAACATTGGGCTAGGCAGTTTTGAGAGCAGTTCAGCCTCTTTCAACGGCACAATTCTTTAAATCCAATTTCTCTTTTGAGCATTCGTGCGATCTTTTCAAGGGGTAATGGAAATCTGGCTGCCATACATGGTCGCGATCAGTTTTCTGTTACAGCCTTACAGAACTCTGCAATGTTACCATTAAAATCTGCCATTGCCGCTTTCAGAATTAGGTCAACGACTGGGAACCCCTTGCATTATTTTTCAGACTGTTGATTCTGCCAGCGCTCTGGAAATAAAAAGTCTGAAGGCTGCAAAGTAGAAAAATATGTTACATTGGAAGGTTATAAGCAACAGGATAAGTCCAATTTTTTTCTCTCTCTCTCTGGCCCGGTTGCATTATAACATGCCTGGCAGCATTCCAACACTTCAAATTCAAAAGAAGTTCCTTTATTGAATTCCAGGCAGAGATATCATAACCTCAAAAGGCTACCTTTAGCCAGAGGGTTTCAGATAAAACCATTCAACCGTGACTTTTGAAATGCAAGGGATCACAGTTGCCATTTGACAACACGGGAATCTGTCAAAGGACCTCATTCAAGCAGACAAGTTGTTTACATTACCCGCCGCTCCTCTCCCACCTTCGCGGTGAACATCCTCCGCCTCTGAGCTTTGTTACTCAGCAGGTGCGGATCCCAAGACAGGGTGAAGTGGAAACACACACACCCCCACCCCCAACCCTACAGCTCGACATGCAAGAGTGAACCATCAAATGCTCTGGCTCACAATTGCGACAGAGACACGGGTCAGAGTAAAGACCTTCAGATTCCTCCTAGCCCAAGCCTCTCATTCCAATCTGATGTGGAGGAGGCAGAAGCTATCAAAACAACTGCTGAGATTGGGGTGTGTATGAGGGCTGCTGCGGTGTCAGGTAGCAGGCCAGCGCAGAGCCATCACGAGAATGCACGCCAGGTGAACAGAACAGAACGTTTCTATCAAAGGAACATTACATCCGCTACATGTGGGCGGCACAGTGGGTTAGCACGGCTGCCTCACAGCGCCAGGGACCCGGGTTCAATACCCAGCTTGGGTCACTGTCTGTGTGGAGTCTGCACGTTCTCCCTGTGTCTGCGTGGGTTCCCTCCGGGTGCTCCGGTTTCCTCCCACAATCCAAAAGACGTGCTGGTTAGGGTGCATTGGGCCGTGCTAAATTCTCCCTCAGTGTACCCGAACAGGCGCCGGAGTGTGGCGACAAGGGGATTTTCACAGTAACTTCATATAAGCCTACTTGTGACACTAACAAATAAATTTACATTCTGCACTCTTCTTTCCTTCTCTATGAACAGTATGCTTTGTCTGTGTAGCGTGTAAGAACCAATACTTTTCGCCGTATACTAATACATGGGATAATAATAAATCAAATCAAAATTAAAAAAAGCACAATTATCTTACAGTGAAAACAAAGGGAATTCTGAAATAAAAACATTCTGGAAAACCCTCGGCAGGTGTGGCAGCTCCTGCAGAGAGAGAGAGAGAGAGAGAGAGAGAGGGATAACCCTTCAGGTCGATGGCCTTTCGCCAGGGCTGGACAACGTTTCAGAGATAATGAGGCTCAGGCAAGGCAGAGACAAGGTGGGAAGGGAGGGGACGTACACAAGGCAGTTCCGTCAGGGGCTGATGGCAGGGCAGGTAAAGTGACAAAAGGGATGATGGTACAGGAGAAATTGAGACAAGTAAAGGAAAAAGTGGTGAGTCAGGGGGAGGTGACAATCAGCCCTGTAATGTCCAGGTGGCACAGTGGTTAGCAGTGCTGCCTCACAGTGTTAGGGACCTGGGTTCCATTCCCGGCCTGGGTCACAGTCTGTGTGGATTTGCACGTTCTGCATGTGTTTCTTCCTGGTGCTCTGGTTTCCTAGAATCCTACAGTACAGAAGGAGGCCATTCAGCCCATCGAGTCTGACAATCTCACCCAGACCCTATCACCATAACCCCATGCATTTACCCTAGCTCGTCCCTCTGATACTAAGAGGCAATTTAGCATGGCTAATCCAACACAGTATGAAAGACCTGCTGGTTAGATGCATTGGCCGTACTAAATTATCCCGAATAGACGCCAGAGTGAGACGACTAAGGGATTTTCACAGTAACTTTGTTGCAGTGTTAATGTAAGCCTACTTGTGACGCTAATAAATAAACCTAAACCTATCTTTCATCTCGTTTATTCCTGGCTACAACCTGAGGAGAGTCTGGGAATAAAGAGGAACAGCATTAAAAATAGGAGCTATATTGTTCAAGGTCACACAGGTGTCAGGAAGCAACAGTACATTCCTGGGCAACTGAGGAATGACTAACTATGTCTGCAACTTTGAGCATCCAGCACTCAGCAATCTATTCCATCTGGCTCTTGAAATAAACAACTGGGGTCATAGATTGCTTGGGGAGGTAATGGCCGAGTGGTATTATCACTAAACTATTAATCCTGAAGCTCAGTCGATGTTATGGGGACCTGGGTTCGAATCCCACCACAGCAGATGGTGGAATTTGAATTCAATAAAAAAAATCTGGAACTAACAATCTACTGATGACCGTGAAACCATTGTTGATTGTTGGAAAAACCCATCTGGGACATGTTTGGGTGCAGTTGACTGACTCATACCATGGGTAGCAGTATAAGTGTGGTACCTAATTCATTGCCTTAAGTGCAAGCTAACCTGTCTGACATGTCTCCTTTGATCCCCACTCAAGTACAAAGAAGTGCCTGAAGGGATTTCCATGGCTTTTATTTGGGCAAAGCACAATGAACTACCCCTGGGAAACAGATACAGATAGCAGCTGAAGATTAACTTCAAGAAGCTCTCGGCATGTTCTAGTTCACCAAAAGGAAGGAGCGAGATTTCTTACAGTTGAAGCTTAAGGTAGAGTTGCGAGATGGTTACGTAATTCACACTGGGAATATATTTCAATCTATTTTGGTGAAGATTTCTGACCCCTGTAAGGATTCCCTCTGAGCACTGGAAGCTTGAAATGTAACAATGCATTTGTTTTGAGCTTGCTTTGATGATACACTGCCAGGAAATTTCTGGCACAAATAATCCTTTCAATTGTGCCTCAGTTACAATTTCTCAGTTCCACTCTGCCATTTTCTTCTACACATATCCAAATCTGTACTTGGAGCTGTGGAGAATTGTGGAGGTGAGCTGACAGAGAAGTAAAGAACACACGCTAGTTGACACATTAGCATTCTGGCAAGACTTAACATAGCATAAAAACTAGGAGCAGGAGTAGGCCATCCAGCCCCTTGAGCCTGCTCCACCATTCAATAAGATCATGGCTGATCTTTCCAAAGACTCAGCTCCACTTATCCGCCCGCTCACCATAACCCTTAATTCTTTTACTGTTCAAAAATTTATCCATCCTTGCCTTAAAAACATTCAATGAGGTAGCCTCAACTGGACAGGGAATTCCACAGATTCACAACCCTTTGGGTTAAGAGATTCCTCCTCAAATCAGTCCTAAATCTGCTTCCCCTTAGTTTGAGGCCATGCCTCCTCGTTCTAGTTTCACCCACCAGTGAAAACAACTTCCCTGCTTCTATCTTATCTATTCCCTTCATAATCTTATATGTTCCTATAAGCTCTTCCCTCATTCTTCCGAATTCCAATGAGTATAGCTCCAGTCTACTCAATCTCTCCTCATAAGCCAACCCTCTCAACTCTGGAATCAGCCTAGTGAATCTCCTCTGCACCCCCTCCAGTGCCAGTATATCCTTTCTCAAGTAAGGAGACCCAAACTGTACACAGTACTCCAGGTGTGGCCTCACCAGCACCTTATACAGCTGCAACATAACCTCGTTGTTTTTCAACTCCATCTCTCTTGCAATGAAGGACAAAATTCCATTTGCCTTCTTAATTACCTGCTGCACCTACAAACCATCTCCTTCAGATTCCTGCACAAGGACACCCAGGTCCCTCTGCACAGCAGCATGCTGCAATTTTTTACTTGTACCAGTTCTTCAGGGTTGACATATGCTAAAAGTTGGATATCATTGATAGTGAATGTAATTGATACAGTCCTTTAAGAGCTGCTGGATTCAGCAACCCCCATTGAGGTGTTCCACTTACCACTTGATAAGCTTCTTTGCCTGCTTAAAGGAGATGGAAGGGCTTCAAGTTTTTCGGTGTCCTGATCACAGGACACCTAAAACAGAGATAGATTGCTTCTTGATTAATAGTGGGGATCAGGGGTTACAGGGAAAAGGCAGGAGAATGGGGATGAGAAAATATCAGCCACGATTGAATGGCAGAGGAGACTCGATGGGCCGAGTGGCCTAATTCTGCTCCTATGTCTTATGGTCTTCTTGTCCTGGTCCCTCCATGCGGACACTATAGTTAAGAGAGACCATCAACGTCTCTATTTTATCAGGAGGCTAAGGAAATTTGGCACGTCTGCTCGTCAACTCTTACAGATGCACCATAGAAAGCATTCTTTCTGGTTGTATCACAGCTTGGGATGGGCTCCTGCTCTGCCCAAGTCCACAAGAAACTACAAAAGTCCCTGAATGAAGCCCAATCCATCACTCAAACCAGCCTCCCATCCATTGACTCTGTCTACACTTCTGGCTGCCTCAGAAATGCAGCCAGCATAAATAAGGATCACACACACACCCCGGACATTCTCCCTTCCACCTTCTTCCATCAGGAAAAAGGTACAAAATTCTGAGATCACGTTCCAACCGACTCAAAAACAGCTTCTTCCCTGCTGCCATCAGATTTTTGAATGGACCTATCTTGCATTAAGTTGATCTTTCTCTACACCTTAGCTATGACTGAAGAATTGAGGAGGAACTTCTTCACTCAAAGGGTGGTGAATCTCTGGAATTCTCTGCCCATTGAAGTGGTGGAGGCTACCTCGCTAAATATATTTAAGTCACGGGTAGACAGGTTTTTGACAGACAAGGGGATTAAGGGTTATGGGGAGAAAGCAGGAAAGTGGAACTGATGCACTTCAGATCAGCCATGATCTTATTGAATGGCGGGGCAGGCTCGAAGGGCTAGATAGCCTACTCCTGCTCCTATTTCTTATGTTCTTGTGACTGTAACACTACATTCTGCATTCTCTCATTTCCTTCTGTATGAATGGTATGCTTTGTCTGTTTAGTGTGCAAGAAACAATACTTTTCACTGTATGTTAATACACGTGACAATAATAAATCAACTCAGGAAGTTGGGCTGGGGTCACCACTTTGTGCCACAAATATTTACGTTTGCCAAGGAGCTAATTTAACCAGGATTTCTTTCTTGAATTAAGATGGTGTGAGTTTATTAACCACACAAAAGGTAAAAAGAGAAATGGTAAAAGACAAGCATCTACAGATTAGAGATGAGAATGGAGTCCAATGTAAGTAAATATTTTAAAAATATTTTTAAAAAATATAGCTCGTGCTACCAAATAAATCTTTGGAATTTAACCTGGCGTTGTGAGACTTCTTACTGTGCCCACCCCAGTTCAATGCCGGCACCTCCACATCATACAAGATGCACTGCAGCAATTCACCAAAGATCCTTAGACAGCACCTTCCAAACCCATGACCAACTAGAAGGACAAAAACAGCACATACATGGGAACACCACTACTTGCAAACTCCCCTCGAAGCTACTCACTACCTGACTTGGAAATATATCGTCATTCCTTTGCGCTCGCTAGGTCAAAATCTTGGAATTCTCTTTCTAACGGCATTGTGGGTCAACCCATAGCACATGGACTGCAACGATTCAAGAAGGCAGCTCACCACCACCTTCTCAAGGGGCAACTAGGGATGGGCAATAAATGCTGGCGATGCCCATGTCCCACAAATGAATAAAAAAAAATATATGGAAGAGTCCTTGACTCATGAGGAGTAGATGATGTAGTGATGATGTTATGATTCCAGAATCCAGTCAGATTGACTGCAGTAGACAGATAGTCAGTTTTGAGGTCCTAATTGAATTGACTTCAGCAGGTGAATAGTTGGTTCTTCGATTCCAATGTTCGATGGTTTGGCAGAGAAACTCCCCAGTTCCCTTTCTAGGGCTGACTTTCACAGTCAGAGAGAGAGAGAGAAAGATAGCTGCAAAAATGGCTGTTTTGCATGGGCACTGCTGGTTGCTTGTCTTGCAGTGTCACTCACCTTCAGTACATAAAGCTTCCAACTGCTTATCTTCACTGAGGACGCAGACCAAACACTGGGACAGCTTTCTTTGCTGGCTCCATATCCATTCTTTATGTATTCCAAGTGGATGGTGAATCCACAATTCTGTCTCGGCATTACTCACAGGTTCCCTTGAGATGCGCTGACTGTTATGTCTCTTTGAGTTTCCCGGAGATGGTGATGGGTCTTTGGATGCTTTCAGAAGTACCTTGTCTGGAAACAGGAGAGGGGTTCCATTGCCCCTTAGAGAGACACCCTTCAGCAACACAGCCAACATTCACAGCCACCTTTGGGTTTGTGTCCATATTATGAATGTCAATGGATGGGAGGCTGGTTTGTGAGATGGACTGGCCTACATTCACGACCTTTTGTAGTTTCTTGCGATCTTGGAGGCAGGAGGCACACCAAGCTGTGATATAACCGGACAGGATGTTCTCTATGGTTTATCTATAAAAACTGGTGAGAGCTATAACGGACATGCTGAATTTCATTCGCCTTCTGAGAAAATAGAGGCATTGGTGGGCTTTCTTAACTATAGCTTTGGCGTGGAGGGTGCAGGATGGATTGTTGATGATCTGGAGGTGGAGGCTGCCTTGCTAAATATTTTTAAGACGCGAGTTGATGGGTTTTTGATGAGAGAGGGGATTAAGGGTTATGGGGAGAGGGCGGGAATGTGGAACTGAGCCACAACAGATCAGCCATGATCTTATTGAATGGCGGGGCAGGCTCGAAGGGCTAGTTGGCCTACTCCTGCTCCTATTTCTTATGTTCTTATGTTCTTATGGACACCTAGAAACCTGAAGCTCACGACCATCTCCTCTCGATGACCAGCTCTTTCATTTTACTGACATTGAGGGAGAGATTATTGTCGCCGCACCAGTTCGTTAGATTCTCCACCTCTTTCCTGTGATCCGTCTCGTCATTGTTTGAGATCCGACCCACTACAGTGGGGGTTCATCGGCAAACTTGAAAATGGAGTTGGAGGCAAATTTGGCCGCGTTGAGGTGTGGAAGTAAATGGGGATACAGACAACGAAATAAGTTGTCCAACACACAGTAAAACAAAGTTCTGTTATTTGACACTCAAAGGATACCATTGAGCAAAGGAAGATAAAAATCAAGTTTAAAATATTTCCAGTGACTGAACTCGAACAGCCAATACAATAATGGAGCCATTTAATTAGGCTAATTGCACCCTAGCGGTGACATCAGCTGTTGAAAGGAATTATCTGAATTTTATTGATGGTGTTCTTGCCTATAATTGCTTGAGAATAATTCAGTAATAAGGAGAATTAATATTTGTAAGTTGGCACTGTTGTAGAAATTCATGACATTCCACAAATGACAAAATGGCGATTTAACTAAAATTAATAAAACACTTTGTTTCCCAGAATTTGGTTTTGTCAGTGGCAAGGAGAAATACCGGCTATCTTAAACCATTTCGAATAACAGATTAGCCACTTAAGCAGAATAAATGTCAGTGCGTTTCAAAATCAGGACGTCGCAATTCTGGTAGGAAAGGAATCTGAAGTCACATTGTAGAAAGATTTACAAAGGAAATATTGGTGAGGACGCTGGGGATAACTCCCAGGCTCTTCAGGGTTGTGCTGCTGGATCTCTTACATTGACCTGAGAGGGAAGATGGTCTCATAAGAACATAAGAACATAAGAAATAGGAGCAGGAGTAGGCCATCTAGCCCTTCGAGCCTGCCCCGCCATTCGATAAGATCATGGCTGATCTGTCGTGGCTCAGTTCCACATTCCTGCCCTCTCCCCATAACCCTTAATCCCCTCTCTTATCAAAAACCCATCAACCCGCGTCTTAAAAATATTTAGCGAGGCAGCCTCCACCACTTCAACGGGCAGAGCATTCCAGAGATTCACCGCCCTTTGAGTGAAGAAGTTCCTCCTCAACTCCGTTCTAAACCGCCTCCCCTTTATCTTGAGGCTGTGCCCCCTAGTTCTACTGTCCTTCCTGAGCGGGAAGAGTCTCTCCACCTCTATCCTATCCATCCCATTCATCATCTTATACGTCTCAATGAGATCTCCCCTCATTCTTCTAAACTCTAACGAGTACAAGCCTAGTTTATTCAGCCTCTCCTCATAGCTCAATCCCCTCAACTCCGGTATCAGCCTAGTAAACCTCCTCTGCACTCCCTCCAGGGCCAAAATATCCTTGCGCAGGTACGGCGCCCAAAACTGCACACAGTACTCCAGCTGCGGCCTCACCAATGCCCTATACAGCTGCAGCAAGATCTCCCTACTTTTATATTCAATCCTCCCCCCATGACGGCACCTCCAACCATGCTGCACCTCCTGAATCCTCCACTGCGAGCATCAACCTGGGGGTTATCACTTCACGTCTCTGCAGGATGACTTGAACCCATGATTTCTGACTCAGCCACAGCTGGCTTTTATTTCATTTATTTATTAATTAGTCACAAACAAGGCTTATATTAACACTGCAATTAACTTACTGTGAAATTCCCCTTTATAGATCTGCATTCTGAAAGTTTTAGCAAATCATTTCAGGGTGGGGAGGATGAATCCTGGGGTGCCATGGTGGCACGGTAGTCAGCAGTGCTCTCTCACAGCGCCAAGGCCCTGGGTTTGATTCTGGCCTCGGGTGACTGTGTGGAGTTTGCACGACCTCCCCATCACTGCGTGGGTTTCCTCCGGATGCTCTGGTTTCCTCCCACAGTCCAAAGATTTGCAGGTTATGTGGGATTGGCCAGGCTAAATTGCCCCTTAGTGTCTAGAGATGTGCAGGTCAGGTGGATTAGGAGGGCAGATGCGTAGGGTCATGGGGATAGGATGGGATAGGCCTGGACTTAGGTAAGGTGCCTTTTTTGAGAGTTGGTGCAGGCTTGATAGGCGAATGGCTTCCTTCTGCCCTGTAGGGATTCTATGGTTCTAACCATGAGAAGGTGAATGGGAATACTCAGCTGCAATGTCTTTGTGTTAACCATCCCATGGGAACATCAAACTCTGGTTCCAGCCTAATCCATAACTGACCTGGGAAAGAAGTTATGTTACTTTCGGAGAAGGATGAAGCAGATACGTTGTTAGAAAGTAAGAATAAAACACACATGATCGAGAGTTTCCAATCTGCATTATTTTAACATTGGCGTCCACCTGTTTATCCAAGTTCTAGACCGCACGCTTTACACTGGAAATACACAATTGTAAAGGATATCTGCAAACAAAATCAAATCAAACCGTTTCTCAAATCCTGGCAGAGATAGAGATCAAAATGATTAACTATCTGATTACACGTCTGAAGCTGGGAAAGCTGACCAGTGGACGAACTGCGATTCATTTGCTGAAGAAATGTCTTACTCCGGAGGAACAAAAATGTTTGATGAGCAAGAAAGTTAAAAGGTTGTTTCTGAAGCTATTGTAGCAAAGTCAAGAGTGATTAGCCAGAGAGGAGCGTAGGAATTAGGAGCAAGGGTAGGTTTTTCAGCCCTTTAAGCCTGCTTTTGATCAAATATTTATCTATCTATGGGTGGTTAGCACTGCTGCCTCACGGCACCAGGGACCCAAGTTCAATTGCAGCCTCGGGTCACTGTCTTTGCGGAGTTTGCACATTCTCCCCATGTCTGCGTGGGCTTCCTCTGGGCGCTCTGGTTTCCTCTCGCAGTCCAAAGATGTGCAGGCTAGCTTGACTGACCGTGTTAAATTGCCCCTTAGTGTCAGATGGATTGGGAGGGTAAATATGTGGGTTACGGGGATGGGACAGGATTTGAGTGGGGTTGTTGTTGGTGCATGCTCGATGGGCCAAATGGCCTCCTTCTGCATTGTAGATTCTATGATTCTATGAAAAATAGTGTTGAGAGGTTATGTGACCTCTGTACAGTAGTGACTTTTAAGGAGCGTCTTGACAAATCCATGAATAGGATGGGAATAGAGGGATACAGTCCCCAGAAGACTAGGGGGTTTTAGTTCAGTTGGGCAGCGTGGTCGGTGCAGGCTTGGAGGGCCGAAGGGTCTGTTCCTGTGCTGTAATTTTATTTATTCTTTGATTCTGCATCCTGTTCACACTGGGGCAGTGAGTTCCATAGATTCACAACCCTCTGTGAGAAGTAGTTGCTCCTAACTCTGTCTTGAACCTTCCCCTCTCTTTCTCTGTAACTCTGACCTCTTGTCCTAGACTGTCCTAGAAGGATGGACATTTGGTGTTTGAAGATGAAGATGAAGAACCGGAGAGATGGTGTCTTAAAGATTTCTGATACGTCAGGTTGACTGGAGGAATCTCAAAAAGCACAAAAAGACACACAGCTTAATGACAAATCGGAACTTGTATGTAGAAATTGAGGGGGTTCATTCAGATTGCTGCATTGTGACTTCCCCAGTGGGTCAAGTCAGTCTTCATAATAGTACAGAGCTAAGAAGCAAAAGCAAACATGGAGTACGATGACACATGGGCAAGTTTAGGCAGGCAAACGCAATCCAAAATGATTCAAGAGGCATTTTTCTGACCTGCTAACTTTACCGCAGAGTAACTGGTTTTGCAGAAAACATTGTAAAATAAGACAGCAGAAACTCCCCAGAGCAGTATCACATCAGCTTTTACATCAGAGATACGATCAAATCATGGTTTGTTAAGTATGGAAAGAGGGCATTAAGTATTTTCATATCTGGTTTTGAGATACAGGGGCTTTGGTGATAGGAAAAATGCCAAAAACAAACAGGTTACTCATTCCACCCCACACAGTTCAACAAACTATTAAATCGAGGTGATTAGCATGGAGTGAGATCCCGTACAAGGGATGAACCAAGGAATAAGTGTAAATGGAAAAGTAAATTCTTCAAAAGTAGCTCAGACATTTTGTTGGAAAGAAATTACAAGGGGTCATGAATGATGCCCAATCCATCAGGCAAACCAGCCTCCCATCCATTGATTCCATCTGCACTTCCTGCTGCCTTGGGAAAGCAGCTGGCATAATCGAGAACCCCACGCATCCCGGACATTCTCTCTTCCACCTTCTTCCTTCGGGTAAAAGATACAAAAGTCTGAGGTCACGTATTGAACGACTCAAGAATAACTTCTTCCCTGCTGCCATCAGACTTTGAATGGACCTACCACATAGTAGGCTGAGCTTTCTCTACACCCTAGTTATGACTGTGACACTACGTTCTGCACTCTCTTGTTACCTTCTGCCCTATGTACGCAATGAATGGTATGTTTTGTCTGTGTAGCGCACAGGAAAAATAGCATGGGAAGTATGGTGGCACAATAGTTAGCACTGCAGCCTCACAGTGCCAGAAACCCAGGCTCAATTCCTGGTTTGGGACACTGACTGTGTGGAGTTTGCACATTCTCCCTGTGTCTGTGTGGGTTTCCTCCGGGTGCTCCAGTTTCCTCCCACATTCCAAAGGTGTGCGGGTTATGTGGATTGGCCATGCTGAATTGCCCCTTAGTTCAGGGGGACTAGCTTGGTTAAATACATGGCGTGATAGGGATGGGGCTTAGGTGGGACTGTTGTCAGTACAGACTCAATGGGCTGAATGGCCTCCTTTTGCACTGTAGGATTCTACGTGACGATGATAAAAATCAAATGAAAATATATGTAGAAGGTGACCAGTTATGTAAAGGTGTAGAACAATTGCTGAGGTATCGGGAATACAGAAAGGATTGGGCAAGAAAATAATAAGAAAGGCAAAAATGGAATCTGAAAGAAATAACATACAGAGGGCATCAAAGGAACAGCAATTTGTTTTGTACATTTGCTGTAAGTTCCTTGTTAAGTGGGAATAATGGCCCTTCTATAGAGAGGCTGGGATCAGATATTTTGTCCCTACCTCCTGCAGGCTCTGTGTGGTTTGCTGTGGGTTGGAAGGTGCAGGATTAAGTAAGCAGGGTTGGACTATTAGACTGGGGCCAGCTGAGAACACTGAAGGTGTTGAGTGTCTGTGGAGCAGTGTTCTCACTGCCTCTGAACCCCTGAAAGATATCGGGCAGCATTTGTGGAAGAGGTTCTGCTGGTTTTTCACTCACCCTTGGGATTTCCCATCTCCTCATCCAAGGATCAGTGTGTGGAAAATAATGAGAATCAGTCATCAGATATTACCATGTGTCACTACAATGAAGATGCTGTATAAATGTGGGTTGTTGTAGGTTGACAGGTTCAGCAATGATAGGTGCTAGAAATCCTTACAGTGCAGAAGGAGGCCATTCAGCCTATCTAATCTGTACTGACTCTCTGACAAAGCATCTTACCCAGGTCCACCCAGCCACCCTATCCTCATAACCCCGCGCAGTTAGCCCGCTAATCCCCCTAACCTAAACATCTTTGGGCACTAAGGGGCAATTTAGCACGGCCAATCCACCTAACCTACACATCTTTGGACTGTGGGAGGAAATCGGAGCGCCCAGTGGAAACCCATGCAGACATGTGGAGAATGTGCAAACTCCACACAGACAGTCACCCGAGGTTGGATTTGAACCCGGATCTCTGGGGCTGTGAGGCAGCAATGCTAACCACTATGCCACTGCGCTGCCCCCTGGCCCTTACAGTTGGTATTGTAGTAATAAGTGGTTATGTTTTAAATTCTAGAAGATCCGGATTACGCACAAGCTCTGATCAAATGGACATAGAATCCCTACGGTGCATAAGGAGGCCATTCAGCCCATCGAGTCTGCATTGACCACAATCCCACCCGGGCCCTATCCCCATCTTTCAACTGTCTATGCAACAGTTTTACTTTGGTTCTTCCTGGAATGAGAAATATTTGTCTTGTTTTAATGAGTTAAAGCCATTCACTTTGTTATGGCATGCACCGTCCTCATAATACCATTGGAATGTTTTTCAGCTGCCCTTATTCAGTACGTTCTGTATTCAATTATTTAGGTCACCTTGCTTGCCATAACATTGTTAATATTCTTTCCACAAGCGATACGGAAATGATACCACTGAGGACTCATGATTTTTGTGTTGAACCCACCTCACTTACATTAATCATTAAATGAGAATAATACTATCGGGTGAACTTTCTACAGGTGTGCCGAGCAGCTATTTTTTTTAATGAGTTAGTGAAGAAGAATGTGGTTTGGCAATTCAAAGGACCCTGGAAGAGGAATGCTCCTTGACAAAGAATGCAAAGCAGAAAGATAACTGAGGAATGAGCAGGTCGGAGAACCTCCCAGTGGCCTGGGTCTTGGGCCCGTCCAGTGTGACAACCCACAGTTCCGGGCAATTCATAGTCGAGGAGGCCATTTGACCCACCTCCCAGTTATGTGAGTGCGACCCTGGAGGAGAGAGCGTCCGACAGAGCGCATGAGATCTTCTGCAACTGGTGCAAACTGGAATGCAGAATTGACACCAGGAAGAACATTAGGCTGCCATGATGCTTTGGCTTATAGTTCATTGTTTGCATTCCTTTATGAAAAGGAGAATTTTTGTCCCTTTGGTTTGACCTATTTCTCCTTAATTAGCATTTTCCAATGTTCAGATAGACAAATGATTATGCATTACTTGGAGCAATTTGTCTCACTCATTGGAACAAATTGGCTTCTCTGGCTCTGAAACTGTACTAAAGACTAAAAAAAAGTAATTAAATGAAAATTGGTGACAAGCATAACATTTCTTTTGACAAATTTGACATAAAATGCCATTCAATGTGCTTTCCCTCAATGAAATGGCTGCGTTGGAAGAGGGAAGGTGGCGCATTTTTTAAAACCATCCACAAATTGTCCATTTGTTCAGTCGAGCTCCTTGCATTGGTTTAGGCATTTTTCTTAATGATTTCCTTCAGTATTTATGGGATCCTCAGAACCTTTCAGCTTTCCTCAAGGACTGTTTCTGGCTGTCGACCGCTTCCTCTGGAGTTAAGTAATGACTGCGTGAGGAAACCTTTCCAGACAGAAGCCTGAATCACATTAGCGGGAGATGTCAGCGTCAGCTCCCCATGCTAACTATCTCAGGTTACCTCCAAGGTAATTATTCAGATCATTGTGCAGGTGAAAAGGATTAGTGCTGATAAATATCGGACTGCAAGTTGGCAAAGCCTCTGAAATCATCACTGCGGCGTTACCAAGGAGCTGTTTGCTGCTAAATTTTAACTGCAGATCTGGCCTGGGGCAAATATAAACTAACACAGTAATACCTGATTCAGCACGCTCGCAAACAGTAATTATTTGGCTTTGCGTCCCAAAATAGAGAACTTCCAGTCCAAAGCTGTGATATGGTAAGCAGGACTGGTCACGTTAAGTAGGAATTTGTAATGACTTCAATCAGACAATTGAGGTGGGCCTTTTAGAATATGATCTCTCTGACTAAGGGCCAAATGAGGGCAACACGGTGGCACAGTGGTTAGCACAGCTGCCTCACAGCGGCAGGGACCCGGGTTCAATTCCCGGCTTAGGTCTCTGCCAGTGTGGGGTTTGTACGTTCTCCCCGTGTCTGCGTGGGTTTCCTCTGGTTGCTCTGGTTTCCTCCCACAGTCCAAAAGACGCGTGGGTTAAGTGCATTGGCCATGCTAAGTTCTTTCTCAGTGTATCCGAACAGGAATGTGGCAACTATGGAATTTTCACAATAACTTCATTGCAGTGTTAATGTAAACCTATTTGTGACTAATAAATTAACTTTAATAAAAAATTGATGGGCCAATCGGCGAGCCTGTAACTTTGTATTTAACCAGGCGTGTCAGTTCCTCTGGAACTCCGAGTGTAGACTACGAACTAAAAACACACTGTGTGCTGTTGTCAGACTTGTAAATAAAGGGATTCTGGTGAAGAGACTTCTGCCTCCGAGGACTTATTACTGAATTAAACTCAAGCTGCGTGAGGCAAAATATTGGACAGCATTATTGCATACTCAAACGTACCAGTGCTGACAAAGTTATTGTAAGATTTAACATGCTAATTTGCAAGACTAAGTGGTTGTACAGGAGCGGGAAGTAATTTTAACTCCCTGTATTTCCAGTATGACACAGTGATAAACAGACTCATAATTAAAGGGAGCTCAATATTGTAATGCAATTTCTATCAACGTAAGCAAGTTAAACTGAATTTGCATCAACAATCTTGATAACATCTGTGTTTTTAATACTTTGGAAGTTCCTGTGTGATTGGCCTGAAGGGTTTGGTTCTAATTTTAGTATTTGGAGATGAGACAGCAGTCTACTCTCCTTATAGACTCTTGCACTGCTGCCTCACAGCGCCAGGGACCCGGGTTGGATTCCCAGCTTGGGTCACTGTCTGCGGGGAGTTTGCACATTCTCCCCATGTCTGCGTGAATTTCCTGTGGGTGCTCCGGTTTCCTCCCTCAGTCTGAAAGACGTGCTGGTTAAGGTGCATTGGGTATGCTAAATTCTCACTCAGCATGCCCGAGAAGGCGCTGGAGTGTGGCAACCAGGGGATTTTCCCAGTAACTTCATTGCTGTGTTAACATAAGCCTACTTGTGACACTAATAAATATACTTAAAAAATCTCTAACTAGAATTATTGACAATAGGAAATAGCTCCCTATATTTGACTTCACTTATTCCTTTGCCACTTATGTTAGGATATGAATCAACCAAAGGCATGGGCAGCGGTAATGTGTACACTGTAAATACAAGATAATGAAAGAATTAAATGGCAGAAGGCACCTGCCTACACTGAAAGTTCTATCACAGAAGAAAGGTGACTACACCATGGTTAATACTTTTACTTTGTGGAGACTTTTACAAATACAAGTCCATTCCAACTCTCATCCACATGTACTGGTGAAGACTTTTGTCTGTTTCCATAGCCTGTAATTCCCATAACAGAAGGACGAGCCTTGAAAGTGCACCACTCTTCAATAAGCATGACTGACCAGGAGTCTCTCCTGCTCTTACCACCAATTGTTGGCATGTTTGGAAGGGTACTCAGTCTTTGTCACCACATTACGAACCATCGAGTCCTGGGGTGGGACTTGAACCTGCAGCTTCTGGCTGGGTGTGCCACAGGACCACCACACGAATACAGAGGAGCTAGCTGAAAATTGGAGGGCAATGAATGTTGTCTCAATATTCCAAATGGGGATGAGATAGAAGCCAGGATTTGGTATGTCTAAGATGAGCGGATGGAGGAAATGCTTGTGAATGTCAGATTCTATTCATGTTCCTGTTAGGAGGTTCACAGGAATCAGCATGGTTTTAGAAGCAATAGATTCAAGGAAGGGAACTTCAAAGTCCTTAGGGCTAATATGAGTGAGCAAACACAAAGATAGAGAATATACGGAACTTGGTGTGAATTAGGTTAGGAGCAATAAGTGTTTTAGATGAATGTATATTTGGAAGGAAGGATGAACTAGTGTCAGCACCCTGCTAGCCCTCCTGACACTAAGGGGCAGTTTAGCATGGCCAATCAACCTACACATAACCCACACATTTTTGGACTGTGGGAGGAAATCGGAGCACCCGGAGGAAACCCACACAGACACGGGGAGAACATGCAAACTCCACACAGACAGTGACCCAAGGCTGGAATTGAACCCAAATCCCTGGCACTGTGAGGCAGTAGTGCTAATCACTGTGCCACCATGCTGCCCCAGAACAAACTTGGGAGTTAAGTACATTACATAGTTAGCACTATCGAAAATACAAAGTAGAGGCCTTTGGATCCGTAAAGAATATGAAGTTGTCTCTGGCGACGCACAAGAGTGTAGCCATTAACCTAATCACTGAAGAGAACAGACAGACACTGCGTGACATTGAATCATTCTACAATACTACTGTGAATGAGATGCCAATGAACGAGACCAATTTGATCTGATTTGAATTCAGAAAATACCAATATTGCCACAATTTCATGGATCATTAAGGACTTGAACTTGCAAGAGTGTAGTTATGGAGTTTCAGATGGTAATTTTGAGCTAGATGGCAACCCAGAGAAACAGCCCACTGTCAAAGTTGCCAGCTCCTCAATCCAATCATATCAAGGATCAGAGACGTCTGGTGTACATTCGGCCCATTGAACCTGCACGGGCAATAATCCCACGTGGACCCTACCTCCGTAACCCCACTTACGTACCCTGCAAATCCCCCTAACACTTAGAGGAAATTTTTTGGCATGGTCAATCAACTTAACCAGTACACCTTTTGGACTGTGGGAGGAAACCGGAGGAAACCCACACAGACACGGGGAGAACGTGCAGACCCCATACAGACAGTGACCCAAGCCGGGAATCGAACCCAGGTCTCCAGCGCTGTGAGAGCTCAGTTGAATTGTTTGGGAAGAAACCATTCTTTTCATGTTGTGATGCAAGTATTGTCCGAAAGGAACATAAAATAGACTCCTCCTGAAATCAGAGAACATAATATAAGTTAATCAACTCAAGATGTATGTTACATTAATGGACTAGTTTATGGAGATATTTCAATGTTCCTAGGAGGCATTTGTGTCTAGTATTCTTATAGAGGGAACTATTATATTTTAGATGAATCATCCACATATTAAATTTTGGTGTATTGGCATATGAAAAACTGTGCCTGAAGCAAGAAGCAGCTCGTGATCTTGTATAGCATGTATTTTTGTTGTACTAATTACAAATATTTAGTGATCAAAGTTGAGTATTGTGAATAGAATTTAAAAGTTGGTACAGCACAGAAGGAGACCCTTTGGTCCATCAAACCTCTCTCTGCAAAATTCTATTTAACCTGTCGCAGTCCCAAAATCAAGGTTTCTTGCCAGCTTTATTATGTAGAAGCCAGCACTTTCTTCATAATTATTGGCATTCTTTTGGAAAAGAGCAGGGAATTTACTCCTCTTGTCCTGGTGAACCTTTATCCCTCAATCAACATCACAAAAACAGATTATTAAGCCACTATCAGATTGCTATTTGTGAGACCAAATTGGCTCCCACATCAAAACATTGACTGGAATATAAAATGTATTTCATTGGCTGCAAAGCGCTTCAAGCTTGCTGGAGCTTGTGAGAAGTGTTATATAACTGCAAGACTATTTTCTGTGGCTCAACTTAAATATTACAAAGATTGAGAAGAGTTAAAATTTCTTCATGAGAGAGAAAAAAAAGTTATTTAATAGCACTGTGTGTGTGCACCTACACCACAGGAGGATGCTGAGGCTGGGATTGAACCCAGATCCAAGGTGCTATGGGGCAGCAGTGCTAACCGTTGTGGCGCCATGATGCCCAATCTCGCAGTTGAGTTAGCAGAGCATTGCTAGAGTGGTAACCACCTTTGGCACACCTTGAATGACGTACTTTCAATACAAAAGCAAAATACTGCAGATGTTGGAAGGGTTCATCCAAACTCAAAACGTTGCCTGTATTCTCTCTCCACAGATGCTGTCAGACCCGCTGAGATTTTCCAGCATTTTCTGGACTTATTTTCAGTTGGAAACATTGTGAGGGATAACATCGTGACAGAGAAGTGTACGGTTAATGTCTTCCAAAATGATTGCCGAGAAAATACACTCGGGTAAGCCAGAACGGAAACCACAACTTTAAACTCAGATGCCAGAGAGGATTGAAAGAAATGACAAAAATTTTGGAAAATGTTTTCTTTGCCAAAAAGGAAAGAAAAAATCCTCTTATAACTCTTCAAAAAACAAAGGAGAAACATGCTTACTCTTGAGGGATGATTTAATAAAAGATCTTGAAGGGAACCAATTGGGGGAGATAAAAATTGCTTTCACTGGTGGGAAGTTCTGGAGTTAAGTGATAGAATCTCAAAATTACAGCCAGACTTTTCCGAATGTGAAATTAGAAAACACTTCTACGCATAAAAGTGTGGGAGAATTTTGGAATTCTCTTCCACGAGTTGATACAATGTCAACTGTTATTTTTAAATCGGAGATGGTGTTATGATTCATGTTAGAAACTCCAAAATATTTTCTGAAGCCCGCCTCAATCCTAAGTTTTGCATCTTGAGTTTTGGCTAGGATAGGCGTAGAAAAAAAAACGCTGGAAAATCTCAACAGGTCTGGCAGCATCTTTTAGGAGAGAAAAGAGCTGACGTTTCAAATCCAAATGACTCTTTAACAAAGCTAAAAGGTATAGAAAGTGGGAGATATTTATACTGCGGAGGGAGGGAGTGAAAGATGATGTTCCACTTCAGGTATGATTCAAAAGACTCATGAGGGAGCTTTTATCAAACAAAATTTATTTAAGAATATTGTTAACACATATGGAAAGATATTACCAAAATCTTTTATCAATTACAAACAAAAGCAAAACAACCACGTTAATGTCTAACTCTTAGCCAATATATGTCAGATGTTCCAATCAAAACCAATATCCAATAAACAAAACCCTTTAAACAGATATATCACTGTACAGGCTAAAGCTCACATGATGCTGGAATCCAATTCTCTGGGTTGAATGCTGATTTCAAATGATCTTAAATACTCAGAGCAGCTTATACTTGTATCGGTTCCTCAAAACACCAAAGCACAGATTCTGCAACATGGCAACAAGCCTTTCCTTCAGCTAAATGGTAAAATTTTCAAAGCAAAATAGAGAGAGGAAAAGACTTCTTTTCCAGCTTGCTTCTAAGACTGCCTCTAACATTGCAGCCAAAACGAAACTGAAAGCTTTCTTGCCTGACCTGCCCACAGTATTCTTCCTCCTTCCACCAAAGCTGTGACCATGATTTTAAAAAAACTCTTAAAGGTACACTAACATCACAGATAGATAGACTTTTTTTCCCAAAGGTACAAAGGAAAGATGGTGAGGGACATACATAGAGTCTGGTCACAGGTCAGCACAGATCTCAATGAATGGCAGAACAATCTTGAGGAACTGAACTGCCTCTTCCTGTTCCTATATTGTAGCAATCTCTATTGAAGACAAAAGAAAGCGCTACATGTTAGGTTTTTTGATGTTGTATTAGTATACAGTGAAAAGTACTGTTTCTTGTGTGCTTTACAAAGCATACCGTTCACAGAGAAGGAAAGGAGAGAGTGCAGATTGTAGTGTTCTCCACTATGCTTCCTGAAGTCGATGACAATCTCCTTCATTTTGTTGACATTGAGGGAGAGATTATTGTTGCCGCACCAGTTCACCAGGTTCTCTATCTCATTCCTGTACTCTGTCTCGTCATTGTATGAGATCCGACCCACTATGGTGGTGTCATCAGCAAACTTAATAATCGAGTTGGAGGGGAATTTGGCCACACGGTCATAGGTGTATAAGAATTATAGAAGGGGGCTGAGAACACAGCCTTATGGGGCACCGGTGTTGAGGATGATTGTGGAGCATCGGATAAGTAACTTGGCATCATCATTGAATAAAGCCAATGCATTTCAATCTTTCCTATTGGTTAGACTACGTATGTGGGGGAGGTCAACCCATTAAAATGAGACAATCTGGAGTCTTTCAATTGCACAATTGAAAAAAAATGTTCAAAGCTGATCACTGACTTGAATTATCAAAGCAACAATGCTGATTAAAAAGCAACCCTCAGCAGAACAGCAACAATGTCCACTTATACTGGATCTCCAGTTGTCCCCAAGGCACAACACACAATCAAATGAAACTTGACACTGAGCCCCAAGAGGAGACATTTGGAGAAGTCACTAAAAGGTTTCTTTTCAAAGTGGCAGGTTCTCAGAATGAGAAGGGAGTTACGAAGGCTGGGAGGTTTCGGGCAAGAATTCCGGAACATCGGGCTGAGGTATCTGAAGGCACGGTCACCATAATTGAACTGGGAATGATCAGGAGGTCAGAATAGGAGAAACACTGATTTTGATTTGATTTGATGTATTATTGTCACATGTATTAGTATACAGTAAAAAGTATTGTTTCTTGTGCTATAGAGGCAAAGCATACCATTCATAGAGAAGGAAAAGAGAGAGTGCAGAATGTAGAATATAGCCAGGGTGCAGAGAAAGATCAACTTAATGCAAGGTAAGTCCATTCAAAAGTCTGACAGCAGCAGGAAAGAAGCTGTTCTTGAGTCAGTTTGTACATGTCCTCAGAGTTTTGTATTTTTTTCCTGACGGAAGAAGATGGAAGAGAGAATGTCCGGGGTACATGGGGCCCTTAATTATGCTGGCTGCTTTGCCAAGACAGCGGGAAGTGTAGACAGAGTCAATGGATGGGAGGCTGGTTTGTGTGATGGATTGGGCTACATTGAGGACCATTTGTAGTTTCTTGTGGTCTTGGGCAGAGCAGGAGCCCATACCAAGCTGTGATACAACCATGCAACTGTGATGTATCTGTAAAAGTTGGTGAGACTAATTTCCTTAGTCTTCTGAGAAAGTAAAAGCGTTGGTGGGCTTTCCTGTCTATAGTGCCAGCATGGGGGGATCAGGATAGGTTGTTGGTGGTCTGGGCACCTAAAAACCTGAAGCTCTCAACCCTTTCTACTTTGTCCCCATTGGTGTAGACAGGGGCATGTTCTCCTCTACACTTCCTGAAGGTGATGACAATCTCCTTTTTGTCGACGTTGAAGGGGAGATTATTGTCACCGCACCAGTCCACCAGATTCTCTATCTCTTTCCTGTACTCTGTCTCGTCATAGTTTGGGATTCGAGCCACTATGATGGTGTCATCAGCAAACTTTAAAACAGAGTTGGAGGGGAATTTGGCCACAGTCATAGGTGTGTAAGGTGTATAATGGGCTGAGAACACAGCCGTGTGGGTGTGGGGTTTTTTTCTTGGAGGGATCGAGATGGCAGAAGACCATGGAGTAATTTCAACATGAGGATATGATTTTAAAAATTGTGGTATTGGTATTGCGGGCACGGTGCTACAGTGGTTAGCACTGCTGCCTCACAGCACCAGGGACCCGGATTCAATTCCGGCCTTGGGTCACGATCTGTGTGGGGTTTGCACGTGTGCCCTGTGTCTGCGTGGGTTTCCTCCGGGTGTTCTGGTTTCCCCCAACACTCCAAAGATATGCGGATAAGGAGCTAAATTGCCCCTTAGTGTCCCAGGATGCATAGGTTAGAGGGATTGGTGGGGTAAATATGTAGGGTTATGGTGGTAGGGCCTGGGTGGGATTGTTGTCAGTGTAGACTCGATGGGCCGAATGGAGAGATCCAGTACAGGTCAGTGAGCACAGGTGGATGAATGGTACTTGGCACGGATTTGGGATACAGACAACAGAGTTTAGGACTTTCCCAAGTTTGGTAGGGATGGAAGGTGAAAGGCTGGTTTGGAGTATTTTCAGGTCCATATTCCTTGGGCTCAGATGAATACCTGAGTAGGAACTTAAACCAAACAACCTTGCCATCATATTAACGGCTCAGTATGTTATAGCTGGCCAGGTTTAAATTTTTCATGTAAAATACAGATAATGTTCATTTAACAGAAATTGTTCAATGTTTTATAGCTGTCTCATACCGTGTTGCAATATAACACGCTACGTGTCACCTCAATACATGATTAATGACAAAATGTTGTAATTTGTTTATGGAACAGAGACTGATTGATTGAAAGATCATAGAATCCCTACAGCGCAGAAGAGGCCATTCAGCCCATCGAAATCTGCACCGACCACAATCCCACCCAGGCCCTATTCCTGCAATCCCATTTATTTACCTTGCTAATCCCCTGACACCAGGTTCAATTTAGCATGGTCAGTCAACCTAACCCACACATAGAATCGTAAAATCCTTCAGTGCAGAAGGAGGCCATTCAGCCCATCGAGTTTGCACCAACCACAATCCCACCCAGGTTCTATTCCCACATATTAACCCTGCTAATCCCCCTGACACTAGGGGCAATTTTAGCATGGCCAATCAACCTGACCTGCAACATCTTTGGACTGTGGGAGGAAACCGGAGCATTCAGAGGAAACCCACACGAACATGGGGAGAAGGTGCTAACTCCACACAGACAGTGACCCCAGGCCAGAATTGAAACTGGGCCTCTCAAGCTGTGAGGCAGCAGTGCTAACCACTGGGACACTGTGCCACTCCAAAATCGAGGTCTCTGGCTATATGCCCAGATGTTTTAACAGAGTTTGATTTTGCATCACGTATATATGTATATTAAAGCATTATAGTTAAAGCCTTACAGCATTAAATATAAATGACACAGAAAAATGTGCTGATTTATGTAGGATGCAATCTTCCAAATCAGTACCTTTGCTACTCACCCACTTGCAATACTTAATTCATTGTAATGTGTAGAAAGTGAAAGGAAGAGAGGGAAAGGAAGGTACATTTAAGAGAGCACGTGGTAAAAGAAATAAAAGAAAATACGATTCTTTGAAATATTATATCAGGATCTAATAATTCAATTCTAAAGAAATGAGACTCACACCAGTAAGAACTGCCTACACTTGAATGAATGATCCCTAACTTAGTCTGATGTCGTTAAGATAGCCCTTGGGCTTGCATGGGGAATCATTGATTGACCTCCCTGTAGGACTCATTGAAAATGAGCTCCCTGGGGATTGGTAATTACTTCTCCAGGTGGAGCTTGTACACTGAGCCCTGTCTAAAGCAAGCCCCTGAGTGGGTCCATTATTTGACTGACCTGGTTGGAACCTGTTTGTGTTCACCACAAGCTTGTGGTTTTGCTTTATTTTATTTTGTGCAGTAAAGCACTGTTCCTTTACACCTGACTCCTGGAGCTGTGATGGTGAATGACGGGTGGGTAAGTAGAGCACCTTCACGCCATTTGTGCTGAATCTCTGGGTGCGGTAATGCTTCTGAAGGTGCAGGTTAACTTTGATTCCAAATTCTCGGTTCCACCTTTGGTAGGCATTAGAGATTGCTATCCAATTACTACTATTCTTGCACAAAATCTGGCCCATTTTCCATCGCAACAGCAGTGCTACCAGAGGCAGGAAAATGAGCAAAAACAGCGAGGACATCTCACAAGTCCATGAGATTAGAAATTAGATATAGCTCTTGAGGCTAAAGGGATCAAGGGATATGGGAGGGAGGTGGGATCAGGATATTGAATTTGATGATCAGCCATGATCATAGTGACTTCGCCTGATGAAGGAGCAACGCTTTGAAAGCTTGTGATTTCAAATAAATCTGTTGGATTTTAACCTGGTGATGCGTGACCTCTCATCATGATCAAAACGTTTAATGTTTTATTTATTAGTCACAAGTAATGCTTACATTAACACTGCAGTGAAGTTACTGTGAAATTCCCCTGAATGCTGGAGCAGGCTCAATGGACCAAATGGCCTACTCCTGCTTCTATTTTCTATGTTTCTATGTTCTAATTTTTTTTTTATTATTCTACGAGTGACTTGAGATAGGCAGTATATAATGTTATGGTTCAGGTTAGAAACTCCAAGGTGTTTTATGAAGCCTGCCTGAAGGCTGGCACAGTGGTTAGTGATGATGCCTCACAGCAACAGGGTCCCAGGTTCAATTCCTGGTTTGGGTCACTGTCTGTGAGGAATGCATATTCTCCCCAGGATTGCTCCGGTTTACTCCCACAGCCTGAAAGTATGTGTGGTAGAGAGATTCTTCCTGCTTAGAAAGGATAGCCGGACTAGAGGGCACAGTCTCAAGATAAGGGGGGGGGTGCACAGTTTAGATCGGACTTGAGGAGGAACTTCTTCACTCAAAGGGTGGTGAATCTCTGGAATTCTCTGCCCGTTGAAGTGGTGGAGGCTGCCTCGCTAAATATATTTAAGTCACGGGTAGAGAGGTTTCTGATAGACAAGGGAATTAAGGGTTACGGAAAGAAAGCGGGAAAGTGGAACTGATCCACTTCAGATCAGCCATGATCTTATTGAATGGCGGGGCAGGCTCAAAGGGCTAGATGGCCGACTCCTGCTCCTATTTCTTACGTTCTTCTGGTTAAGTGAGAGGGGAGAGATATGAAAGAGTCCAGAGGGGCAATTTTTTTCACACAGAGGGCGGTGAGTGTCTGGAACAAGCTGCCCGAGGTAGTGGTAGAGGCGGGTACAATTTTGTCTTTTAAAAAGCATTTAGACAGTTACATGGGTAAGATGGGTATAGAGGGATATGGACCAAATGCGGGCAATTGGGACTAGCTTAGGAGTTTAAAAAAAGGGCGATGTTGGGCCGAAGGGCCAGTTTCCATGCTGTAAACTTCTGTGACACTATAACTCTTTATCAGCACTTGAGGGCAGATGGGGCCTCAATTTAGCAATTCATCTGGAAGGTGGCACCTCTGACAGTACAGCACTCCCTCAGTGAAGGGTGCTCCAGACACGGTCTATCCAGGATTTGTATAGCTGTAGAAACCTCCTGCGCCTTTATTCTCTAGTCCTTTAATTATAAGATGCTAGTATTCCAAGAGCCCTGTTGAGTATTTCTGATCCTGACATTTTAGCCATCTCCGTACATGGTCTACTAAAGCTCTTCGAACCTCGAATGTTCCCAATGCCACATAATTTATAAAATACACAGGTCTGTTTTGGTCCAAAGTGGATGAGCTCACCTTTACTAAGCTTCATGCTCTGGTGCGCATTAGTCACACAACATTGAGCCTAAGACCGAGAACTGACCCAATCAAAATTAACCCCATCTGCTGCTTTGTTATCCCTGCAACCGCGACCTTTTCCGAATGGCGTGCAAATCCGAATTGACAGACCGCTCATTCCACTCCGCTGAATCACTGCCAATAACCACCCGATTCCCTGCTCCACGTTGTTCAAGAAGCATCGGTTGGGCCAAGTGCGGGAATAAGACTTTTGACATGGGGACCATTGGATACCTAGAGCTCCCAAAACTGATGGCACTGAAATAGGAGTGGCAACGAGTTCCAGGCACCCACCACGCTCTGTGTAAAACAACTTGCTAGTGCAGATGATTAAGGGTGTATCCGTTGCCTCACATAGAGGGCAAAATGTTCCCAAAATTGCACCGAGTGCAGGGTCAGGCTGGAAAAGCTGTATGGAACTCACCAACTTCGCAGACACCTTCTCTCACCTACAAGGCCTGGATCGAGTGGACATGGAGAGGGTGTTTCTACTAGTAGGAAAAGCTAGAATAGACGGCACAACCTCAGGTTAAAGGGACAATCCTTTAAAACAGAGATAAGGAGTAATTTCTTTAGCCAGACAGTGGTGAATCTGTGGAACTCTTTGCCGCTGTGGAGGCCGGGTCATTGAGTGTCTTTAAGACAGAGATAGACAGGTTCTTGATTAATAAGGGGATCAGGGGTTATGGGGAAAAGGCAGGAGAATGGGGATGAGAAAAGTATCAGCCATGATTGAATGGTGGAGCAGACTCGATGGGCCGAGTGGCCTCATTCTGCTCCTATGTCTTATGGCCTCCTGGTTTGCTTTGACTAAGTTTTGTAGCCTCTTGGATAAAAGCTGCCCCTACAGCAATTGGTTTGTTTCTTGCCATGCAAACAAGACAACATTACACTTCCTGTCTCGATGGGGTTAGACATTTTTATCAAAAATTGTCAATATTGTCAATTTTAGTTTGTCAATTGTTGCAATTCAGCTTAGACTGTGGTGATCAGGTGCAGCAAGCTTCAGAGGCCCATCTCCCAACTCTATCGCCACATTGAATATGCAAATAACGCATTTTAGGCAATGCTACTAATTGCTTAAAGATCGCTTCCTAACACAAGGCTTTTTATCTTATGTTGTTCCACTGTTTTGTCAACATTAACAATGTTAAGTAACTCGCTAACATTTATAATGCCAATTTTCCCATTATAACCTGCCCAGAGATTGACCTTAACTGCTGGTCTACCTTATTTCTGCCAGACCAGTGTTAAAATTGGGCCAGTAGCCTGTTTTTAAGTGCATCAAGGTACTTGGCTCAGGAGGTGGTGAGTTGCACATGCTCATGGTTCTCTAGGTAACAAGGTTTCCTTTTCCATTTATTGGTGACTCTCTTTATGGTCCCATTTTTGATCATCCACTAAGTGGAAAGAGACCATAAGACCAAAAGACGTAGGAGCAGAATTAGGCCGTGTAATTCTAGCTCATGGTCTAATTGGGTCTGTCCTGCCATTCAATCGTGACTGATATTTTTCTCATCCCCATTCTCCTGCTTTTCCCCATCACCCCCTGATCCCCTTATTAATGAAGAACCTATCTATCTCTGTCTTAAAGGCGCTCAATGACCCAGTCCTCCACAGCCTTCTGCGGCAAAGAGTTCCACAGATTCACCACTCTCTGGCTAAAGAACTTCTTCCTCATCTCTGTTTTAACGGATTGTCCCTTTAGCCTGAGGTTGTGCCCTCTGGTTCTAGTTTCTCCTGCTAGTGAAAATTCTCCACGTCCACTCTATCCCGGTCTTGCAGTAAGTTTCAATAAGATCCCCCCTCGTCCTTTTAAACTTGAACGAGTACAGACCCAGAGTCCTCAACTGTTCCTCATATGGCAAGCTCTTCATTCCAGGAATTATTCTTGTGAACCTCCTCCGGACCCTTTCCAAGGCCAGCACATCCTTCCTTAGATACGGGGCCCAAAACTGCTGACAATACTCCAAATGGGGTCTGACCAGAGCCTTATACAGCCTCAGAAATACACCCTGCCCTTGTATAGTAGCCCAAGTCCCGTGGGTTACTTGGGACTTGTACAAATGCTAATACCGCTTTTGCCTTCCTAACTGCCCACTGAACCTGCACGTTAACCTTAAGAGAATCTTGAACAATGATTCCCAAGTCCCTTTGTGTTTCTAATTTCCTGAGCATTTTCCCATTTAGAAAATAGTTTATGCTTCCATTCCTCCGAAACATCTTTTCTGTGTCTACCCTATTAAAACTTGTCATAATTTTGAGGAACCTTCAGTGTTTTTTTTTGGGAAAAGGGCCAGTTTGTTTAACAATTCCTGATGGGTATAACCTCTGGAGTCATTCTGAAAAATCTTGTTTATATCTTCTCCAGTCCCTCTATCTCCTTTTTATAATGTGGAGGCCAGAAAACTGTTAACTTTTGATTTATTATTGCCACATTCATTGGGATACAGTCAAAAGTGTTGTTGCTTGCACACTATCCAGATAAAGCATACTGTTCATAGAGTACGTAGGGGAGAAGGAAAGGAGAGAGTGCAGAATGTAGAGTTACAGTCATAGCTAGTATGTAGAGAAAGATCAACTTAATATAAGGATTGATATAAGACATTATTAGAGAGTTTATAAGAATTTTTTTTTTATTCATTCATGGGACTTGGACATTGATGGCTGGGCCAACATTTAATACCCATTCCTGAGGGCAGTTGAGAGTCAACCACATTGCTGTGGCTCTGGAGTCACATGTAGGCCAGACCAGGTAAGGACGGCAGATTTCCTTCCCTAAAGGACATTAGTGAACCAGATGGGTTTTTCCAACAATCGACAATGGTTTCATGGTCATCAGTAGATTCTTAATTCCATAGATTTTTAATGAATTCAAATCCCACCAGTTACCGAACCTGGGTCCTCTCGAACATTAGCTGAGTTTCTGGATTAATAGTCTAGAGATAATACCATCAGTTTTAAAAGCATAGAATGAGAGTAAAAAGAGGATAAGCTGGGAACAGCTCTCAAGAAGTTGCCTCACTCCGGCACCATCTTAGGTGAAGAGTCATCTTAGGTGACAACGCTTCAACCTCACTGCTTTTCAAAGAACAAAAAACAAAAACAGCCCGGGAAACAGGCCCTTCGGCCCAACGAGCCCACGCTGCCATCTCAACACCACCAGTCCCCCTCTCCACCCACGACCCTTGTCTAATGTTTTATGGCCATCCAGATTGAGGGAAACTGATTTAGGGACAATTTATTATTGCCAATCAGCCTAACAGCACATCTTTGGGGTGTGGGAGGAAACCAGAGCACCCGGAGAAAACCCACGCAAGCACGGGGAGAATGCGCAAACTCCCACAGACACCGGCCCAAATCCATGTGTCCGCACAGCAAACAGTGACAGTCACTGAGCTGTCGTCTTGCCCAGTATCTGGTCCAGTTTAGGCACACACTAACGACATGAAGCACTTTCAGCATGAACATTTTCAATTCTCTCCCTCCAGAGATTCACCCCAGTGAGCTCATTTGTCGATGGGCCTTATTAACCGGTGTAGGTGCTTAAATAGTGATTTGTGCAAATCCCTTTAGCCTTCGACCCCATTGTTGTTACTTAGTTTGCAAGGAGCGGGTGCACTCGATCTCCATAAATGTGCCATCTCACACGCAGCTATAGCTGTCAGACTCTGCACAATGGTTTTACCCTGGCTGGTGTTCGACTCTGTGTTTGCTTTGTGCTTTTAAGCTACCCCAAGTGACAGAGCCGCTAAACTTGGACACAATCTGCAAAAAAAATACCGTAGACAACCTGACTATTTTGCCACGTGACATCTTTGAGACAGCTATGTTTTATATTTTTGATTTTGAGTCTTGCTGTGCAATGCTAGGCAACATGTGTCTTGTCTGAGCGCCACGCAGTAAATATTTTGAGAGGATCCACGCAGTAAAGCATCCACCTCCCTTGACAGGATCAATTTTAACATAACATGAAATCTTTCCTTGGCAGGTTCCAGCTGATTGTATCGAAGTTTCACTGTAGTCGGTCCAAAGACTGACTTTATAAGGGTTTTTAAACTGAGAGGAGTCATATGGCTTCCTGCTTGGAAGGGGGCAGGGGAGGGAGAGGAGGTTGATGTATAACATGTTAACTGGATGCGCTTATGGCTGAGGGTAGGAGGGTGGGGAGGTGGTGGGGGTTAGGTAGAGGTGGGGGGGGTTAAAGCCAGTGATAGAACTCATCTGTCTATAGCTCCAGCCCTTGTTTGCACAATGCAACCTCTCCTATTCAGATTGAACCTCCGCGTTCGATCTAAAGAATGAGATGTGCTGCTCACCATAGAGATTGTTACGATGGAATCCCTGCCGTGCAGAAGGATGCCATTGAGTCTGCACCAGCCACAATCCCACCCAGGCCCAACCACCCATACGTTTACCCTAACAAGTCCCCCGACACTAAAAGGCAACTTAAACATGGCAAATCCACCTAACCCGCACATCCTTGGAGTGCGGGAGGATAACGGAGCACCCGGAGGAAACCCACGCAGACATGGGGAGAATGTGCAAACCCCACAGCCGGGAATCGAACCCAGGTCCCCTGGAGCTCTGAGGCATCTCAGATCCATCCTTAAAGTGTTTCAAAATGGTGATTAAGGAACAGAAACTTCTGCCTTTCTGGGGCGTCCTACACAGACCCCTTTTGTCTCCCAAACAATTTTGCTGGGGTTTTTCCAATGGTGCGCATTGCCCTTGTCTGTAATGGTTCCAGGCCGACAGAGTGCATCGCGGTTGTGCTGTGCTGGTTTTATATTAACTGCTTCACTCTGCATGTTTTGATGTGCGCAGATGTGGCGTAGCAGGAATGTGGATCTCATGTCATGTCACCAAAGCCAGCTGGTGGAGAACAGTATCACATTTCTGATGGTATTTAAGCCTGGTTATCCTCTGTCAGTCTCCTCAACCCAACTGCATTCAGGTGTTTCAACTGCTTCTGTGTGTGTGTGTGTGTGTGTGTGTGTGTGTGTGTGTGTGTGTGTGTGTGTGTGTGTGTGTGTGTGTGTGTGTGTGTGTGTGTGTGCAAAAAACATTTAAAACTTTACAACGTTTTCTTAGAATCCCTACAGTGCAGAAGGAAGCCATTCAGCCCATCAATTCTGCACCAATCACAATCCCACCTGGCCCCTATCCCCGTAACCCCACATATTTATCCTGCTAGACCCCCTGACACTAAATGGCAACATAGCATGGCCAATCAACCTAACCAGCATGTCTTTCAAACTGTGGGAGGAAACCCACGCAGACACGGTGAGAATGTGCAAACCCCACACAGACAGTGACCCGAGCCAGGAATCGAACCCGAGTCCCTGGGGCTGTGAGGCAGCTGTGCTAACCACCATGCCACCACATTGCCGTGTCAATGAATGGATTCAAGAAAGAGATAGAACCATAGAATCTCTACAGTGCAAAAGGAGGCCATTTGGCCCACTGAGTCTGCACTGACCACAATCCAACCCAGGCCCTATCCCAGTAACCCCACATATTTACCCTGCTAATCCCCTGACACTCAGGGGCAATTTAGCACGGCCAGTCAACCTAACCTGCACATCTTTGGACTGTGGGAGTGGAGCACCCAGAGGAAACCCACACAGACACGGGGAGAATGTGCAGACTCCACACAGGCAATGGCCCAAACTGGGAATTGAACCCAAGTCCCTAGAGCTGTGAGGCAGCAATGTGCCGCCGTGCCACTCCATTTTGATACGGATTCTCTACAAATTTGTCTCTCAACGTTTGATAAGGAACTGATTGTTTATTTCAGACAGGAGTAATGACCTGGGAATCACAAACAGTTAAATTGGTCATCACAGTTTGTGTTGTTCCAATTCTCGATTAGAAGAGAAACCAGGGCTGAGATTTTTTGACCTTCTCTAGGTGTTTTTCTGGGTGATAGGATCATCTGATCCCACCGGTGTCCATGGGAATTCCCCCAGAAGCCATCCCACACTGCTGGGAAACCCACGGCGGAGAGGTGCTCACTGCTTTCTGTCCTTATACCAATTGTTTTTCCAAGTTGACACTAGTGGAAACATACATCCTACAACCGTTCCCTAGGGCAGCAGCTTCCAAACCCATTGTCTAGAAGGACAAAGAGAGCAGATAACTGGGGATATTGCCATCTGCAAGTCACTCACCATCTTAACTTGGAAATACGTGATGTGGAGATGCCAGCATTGGACTGGGGTGGGCATAGTAAAAAGTCTCACAACACCAGGTTAAAGTCCAACAGGTTTATTGGGCAGCACTAGCTTTCGGAGCGCTGGTCCTTCATCAGGTGAGTGAAGAGGTAGGTTCACAAACACGGCATATATAGACAGAGACACAACTGCAAGATGATGGTTAGAATGCAAGTCTTTTCAGGTAATCAGGTCTTTACAGGTACAGACAGTGTGAATGGAGAGCGGGATAATTACAGGTTAAAGAGGTGTGAATCGTCTCAAACCAGGACAGTTAATGGGATTTTGCAAACCCAGGCCAAATGATGGGGGTTACGTGTAGTGTGACATGAACCCAAGATCCTGGTTGAGGCCGTCCTCATGTGTGCGGAGCTGGGCTATCAGTCTCTGCTTGGCGATTCTGCATTGTTGACTTGAAGGCTGCCTTGGAGAACGCTTACCCAAAGATCAGAAGTTTATGACAATTTACACCTCTTTAACCTGTGATTATCCTTCTCTCCACTCACACTGTCTGTAGCTGTAAAGACTCACATTCCAACCATTATCTTACAATTGTGTCTCTGTCTATATATGCCGTGTTTGTGAAACCTACCTCTCCACTCACCCGATGAAGGAGCAGCGCTCCGAGAGCTCGTGATCCCAAATAAACCTGTTGGACTTTAACCTGATGTTGTGAGACTTCTTACTGCAGAAGTATATCGGCTCTTCCTTCACTGTCACTGGGTCAAAATCCTGGAGATTTTGGTCCACCCTTGCAGCAGTGTGGGTGGACCAAGACGATTAAATCTCTTTTCAGAAGTTTCTATCGCATCGACAGCTCCATTCCAGACCAGGACAACTCGCTGTGTAAAAAATATTCTCCTTTTTAATTCCTGCCAAGCATCACTCAGGGACAGCAGCCATTCCCCCCCCAAGAAGCCACTCACTTTAAAGATGTGGGTTAACTTTTGCCAACAGTTCAAGTGCTTAGTCCCTGCCCACTCTTATTATTAAAATTACTTTGCGGCATAACGGATGATTGTGGTCAGCTGGGAGGAATGCCAGTGATGGAGAAGATTGTATCTGCGTGCCTGTCCCGACTGGTACTCAGAACATCCAGTTCACCCAGTTCAGCTGCAATGGAAGGTGAGAGCTGAAACCTGGAAAATGGTCCTCAATTCCCAATCGCTTACGCAGTTTCTACACAGAGACAAAACAGGTCGCTTCTGATAAAAGGTTCAGACTCTCTGCGTCTGCGACAAGAGCCAATCAACGGCTGGGAATCATAGAATAATTGCAGACGGAGGCCATTCAGCCCAAATCTTTACCGAATACAATCCCACCCATTCCCACAACACACATATTGACCCTGCCAATCACCCAACACTAGTCAATTTTAGCACGGCCAATCAACCTAACCTGCACATCTTTGGACTGGGGGAGGAAACTGGAGTACCCGGAGGAAACCCACGCAGACATGGGGAGAATGCGCACAGTCAAACAATCATAGGATAGAATCTCTGCAGAGCAGAAGGAGGCCATTCAGTCCATCAAGCCTGCACTGACAACAACTCCACCCAGGCAATAATCCCACCCTGCTAGTCCCTCTGACACTAAGCAGCAATTTACCGTTGTCAATCCACCTCACCCGCGCGTCATTGGACTGTGGGAGGGAACTGGAGTACCTGAAGGAAACCCGTGCAGACATGGGGAGAATGTGCAAACTCCGCACAGACAGTGACCTGAGACTGGAATTGAACCCGGGTCCCCGGCGCTGTGAGGCAATGCTAACCACTGTGCTGCTCATAATCCTGCGGCGAGTAACTCACCTCCTGGCCTCATCCTTGCCCCCCCCCCACCCCAAGCCTGTCCACCATCTACAAGATGTGAGTCAGGGGTGCAGAATACTCTCCACTTGTTTGGATGAGTGCAGCTCCAACAACACCCGCAAAGCTTGATTGATTCCCCAATAACCACTACAATTCATTATCTCCACCATTGGCACTTAATGGCAGCAATGTTTACAACATGCACTGTGGCAACTTCCTAAGGTTCCTTTGACAGTGCTTTCCAAACCCCGATCTCTATCATATAGAAGGACAAGAGCAGCAGAGGCACAGGAACATATACACCACCGCTGTGACCTTGAGATGGCAACTTATTCCTTCACTGTCGTTGCCTCAAAATCCTGGAACTCCCTCCCTAACAGCACTAAAGCGAAAAGTTTATTTATTAATGTCACAAATGGGCTTACATGTAATGAAGTTATTGTGAAAATCCCTGAGTCAGCACACTCCAGCACCTGTTTGGGTACACTGAGGGAGAATTTAGCATGGCCAATATACCTAACTAGCATGTCTTTCGGACTGTGGGAGGAAATCGGAGCACCTGGAGGAAACCCACGCAGACACGGGGAGAACGTGCAGACTCCTTACAGACAGTGACCGGAGGCCGGAATTGAACCCAGATCCCTGGCACTGTAGGACTCAGTGGGAGCTTAGATGTTTCTAATATGTCAGTACAGACTCAATGGGCTGAAGGGCCTCTTCTGCGCAGTATGATTCTATGATTCTATCTTTGACTCTTTAAGGCTGTGTAGGTTAGTGAGTAGCGGGGGCAATAGAGAGTTCCTTGGCGTGAGTTATGATGTGGAGTTGCCAGCGTTGGACTGGGGTGGGCACAGTAAGTAATCTCACAACACCAGGTTAAAGTTCAACAGAGGTTCTCCGAAGACTCGTGCTACCAAATAAACCTGTTGGACTTTAACCTGGTGTCGTGAGACTACTTGGTGTGAGCTAGGGCCTGGGCAGCAGAATTTTGGGCCTTAAGTTTACAGAGGATTCAAAGGCTGCCAGGAGAGTGCTGGGATGGTCAAACATGGAGGGTGACAAAGGCAGACTTGTCCTTGCTCCAGAAAAGAAAACACAGGAAAATGGGGTTGAAAAACGTAACAAGCCATGATCCAATTGTGGAGAAGACTCGATGGGCCGAATGGTCTAATTCTCCTCCTATATCTTATGGTTTTTAAAAGGGGGGGGGGGGGGGGACCTGACAATTTTACTCTTTAAAACTTACGTCTTTGATCAAATTTTTGTCTACCTGACCTAATATATCCTTTTTTGACTTGGAGTCACGTTTTCTTCGCTAAGACTCCCACGGCGGGGTCTTTTGTTGCGTCAAAGGTGCCACATGAATGCAAGTTGTTGTTGTTCCCAACGTGTAGCGATGACAAGTGATCAGGATTGTAAAATAAGCTCTGGGCTCCTTCGCCGTCACTCAGGGAAGTATTTTGGACGTGTAATCTGCATACAAATTGCAGTCTCTATCTTGTGTAATAATTACCACTCCTCACAAACAATGACTTTAAGTTATCTGGCGACATGCAAAGTAGTCAGAGCAATGAGCCTAGGCTTGTCCCTGAGAATCACCCTGAGCTGTTTGCACAGCATCTTGGAAGACACAAAAATAAGTTTCTGTGTGGGGCCCAGGAAAGGGACAGAAACTCAAGTAGGAGGTTGAGGGAGGACATGAATCTAATGTACCAATTTGTTGACGTCTGCTTGAGAAATAACCCTCTTTGCAGGATCTGACCTAGGACGTGTGCTGTTGCATACACAGTATTCCAGCATCCATTCAATTTGTGACAGCTTTTGCAATCTTTTATTTTATTCATCCGTTTGTGGAACATGCGTGTCACTGGCTGAGCCAGCATTTGTTGTCCAACTCTAGTTGCACTCGAAACTGAGTGGCTCCCTCAGCCATTTCAGAGGGCAGTTGAGAGTCACCACGTTGCTGAGGCTCTGGGGTCACATTTGATTTGATTTGATTTGTTATTGTCACATGTATTAACATACAGCTAAAAGCATTGTTTCTTGTGCACTATACAGACAAAACATACCTTTCATAGCGAAGGAAACAACAGGGTACAGAATGTAGTGTTACAGTCATAGCTAGGGCATAGAAAAAGATCAACTTAACACAAGGTAAGCCCATTCAAAAGTCTGACAGCAGCAGGGAGGGAGCTGTTGTTGAGTCAGTTGGTATGTGACTTCAGACTTTTGTATCTTTTTCCCGAAGGAAGAAGGTGGAAGAGAGAATGTCCGGGGTGTGTGGGGTCCTTAATTATACTGGCTGCTTTTCTGAGGCAGTTGGAAATGTAGACAGAGTCAATGGATGGGAGGCTGGTTTGCGTGATGGATTGGGCTACATTCACAACCTTTTGTAGATCCTTGCGGTCTTGGGCAGAGCAGGAGCCCGTACCAAGCTGTGATACAACCAGAAAGAATGCTTTCTATGGTGCATCTGTAAAAGTTGATGAGAGTCGTAGCTGACATGCCAAATTTCCTCAGTTTTCTGAGAAAATAGGGGCGTTTGTGGGCTCTCTTAACTATAATGTTGGCATGGGGGGACCAGGACAGGTTGTTGGTGATCTGGACACCTAAAAACTTGAAGGTCTCAACCCTTTCTACTTTGTCTCCGTTGATGTAAACAGGGGTATGTTCTCCTTTATGCTTCGATGACAATCTCCTTCATATTGTTGACATTGGAGGAGAGATTATTGTTGCCGCACCAGTTCACCAGATTCTCTATCTTGTTCCTGTACTCTGTAGCCAGACCTGGTAAGGAAGGCAGATTTCCTTCCCTAAAGGACACTAGTGAACCAGCTAAGTTTTTCTGACAATCAGCAATGGTTTCATGGTCATCAATAAATTCCAGAATTTGTTTTATTGAATTCAAATTCCACTATCTGTGTGATGGGATTCGAATCCGGGTCCCAGCACATCAGCTGAGTTTCTGGATTAATAGTCTAATGATAATACCACGAGGCCGTCACACCCCCTTATTGATTTTTAATTCCAGATAATCTGAATCAATGTATATCCTGAACTGTTGTGGAAATTAAGTTGTAATTCCAGCTATGGCCAAATCTTTAATTCACTTTGTTCTGCAAGAATAAGGGTGCTCACTCCAAATAAAGCCCCATGGGTTTGTTGTGGAATTAGTTAAAAACAGTTAAAGACTACAGATGCTGGTGTGGAAAACTAAATTTCAACAGCAACAGTGCAATTCTGACAGTGAAAATGAAAAAAAAAACCTTATCAACAAGGCCTCCCGTGAGGCCAATGCTTGCGTCTTCAGAATGAACGACTAATCTAAACCTTGCGTCAGTTTCATAAACACTACGTTCTCAGCCTTGGCCACAGGATGAAAATGAGAGCCTTTCAATTAAGTAATTCTAAAGAGCAAGGTACGGGGAACTATAACTGCGGCATTGTATGAATCTGGAGAACATCTTGCAGTGCGCTCAATATGTGTTCTCCTTGCTAGCAAGTAATTAAAGGATGTAAGTTTGAGTACTTACAGTGCCTAGTGTTGTTTCTACCTAGTTGTTCGACACTCTTTCTTCAATCTTATTTCAGGATTTAATGGAAAGAATGTTGGTGACTATGTATTGTAGACAAGAACTCTCGTGAGTGTGGGAGTCTCTGCCTACAGCACATAGAATCATAGGATGGTTCAGAAGGAACCACTTGTCCCTTCGTGCCTAGCTGTGTAAGAGTTTCCTGATTAATGTTACTGCCCAGCACTTTGCTCACAGTCTTGCATTTTCTTTGTAGTAAAAGGTTCTGGCACGCCTGGTGCAGAATTCTCTGTTTTGGACACTATGGGAGGAATTTTACCGGCATCTCCACCCGAGTTTTGCACGATCCCACCCAAGACCAACGGAAAATGCCATTCTCTGAGCCTCGCCCACTCCTGGAGCTGAGGCTGGCATGCCGGTAACATGTGTGGTAGAACATAAAAAAACTACAGCATGAACAGGCCCTTCAGCTCACAACTGGTGGAGGATTCCAATCAGAGATGTTCTGGGGACAACAGTATCTGTGACTGATCAAACCTCTTCAGGAAACTCTCTCTCATCCCAAAACGGGGGCACTAAAAATAGGCCGTTCCATTCTCTCCGAGTGACAGAGGACCCGTATAGAATGGGATTGCTAACTGTGCGCTCAAAGAATAACCTGTCCACCAAGCTGCATCGCAATGTAAGTCTGAATATCTTAATGATGATGCAGAGTGACAACAGAGAAAAAAAGAGAAGGAAGGTTTTGATGATCCACAGAATCTTGTGAGGCAGGCTCGCCAGTAATACTTTCCGATTCATTTCACACTCTCTATACATCACTGGGGCAACGCCTCTACTTTCTCCCAAAGGCGAAGGAAATTTGACGTGTCAGTTATGACTCTCACCAACTATTACAGATGCACCATACAAAGCATTCTTTCTGGTTGAATCACAGCTTGGGATGGGCTCCTGCTCTGCCCAAGACCACAAGGAACTACAAAGTGTTGTGAATGTAACCCAGTTCATCACACAAACCAGCCTCCCATCCACTGACTCTGTCTACACTTCCTGCTGCCTCAGAAAAGCAGCCAGCATAATTAAGGACCCCACTCACCCCGGACATTCTCTCTTCCACCTTCTTCCATTGGGAAAAAGATACAAAAGTCTGAGGTCACGTACCAACCGACTCAAGAACAGCTTCTTCCCTGCTGCTGTCAGACTTTTGACTGGACTTACCTCGCACTAAGTTGATCTTTCTCTACACCCTAGCTATGACTATAACACTGCATTCTTTACTTTCCTTCTCTATGAATGGTATGCTTTGTCTGTATAGCAAGACAAAGCTATGCAGACAAAGCAAGAAGCAGTATTTTTCACTGTATGCAACAATAATATGCGACACATGTGACACTAATAAATCAAATCAAATCAAATCAAATCAAATTTTTGCACAGGTGTAAAGCAGCAGCACAATTTCAAGAGGCATTATCTAATTCCGGTGTGTTTGTTTCAATGATTTAAGGGGAATTCAGGAGGTTTCCTGCTGTGTCCCAGGACATTCCTTCCAAAGGCTCGATGTTAGTCCCACACTAAGACACAAGCTGACATTGAGCTGATATCAGCATTGAACCACCGAGCACAAATTTAACTGATGTGATGTTACTCACGGTCTCTTTGCCCCTTGATAACCAAGCTGCAAAAGTAATATTTCTCCCCGCTGTGCTTAAACCAGATATTCAAAGATTTCCTGGACTTTGAAGATTCTCACAACAGATAGGCAAGTGTTTAAAGGTGAAGTATCACATTTGGGGCCTGTAGGGTATAATCTTGACCTCTTCCTAAGCAAAAATCTTGCAGTGTATCATCTGACACTCTCCCATTATGGCACCTTAAAAGTTTTCTGTAATTTCCCTGAAACTTAAGCCGGGACACTACAAAGAACTTTAATTGGCCTGTTGATAAATTTTACAGCTTTTTTTTCTACAGTAGAACTGTCATCTTATGTTACTGAGTTTATTTAAAATACCTTGAGCTATAGGACAAAGCTTATACAAGTGGAAAAGAATGTTGTGTGCATAGTTCACTTGGATATTGTCACAATACTTTCTTTGTGAGCCAGCCACAGGGTCACTGGTTCCTTAAAGTCGCAAGTGATTGGATACCTCCGCGAGGTCTTTTATCTTGTTTTATACGGTTAACCCTCAGCCCTGTACCATCCACCTGGGAAAAACCGCTTTGGTTTGCCACACTAGCTAAACGTAGACGCTCTCGCCGGAATTTTAGCGGCATGCCGGCTCCGATTCCGGGATTGTACGAACCTTGGGTAGACGTGCCGGTAAAGTTTTGCCCTCTAGTTTTAGCTCAGCATGTAGAGCAGGTGCAGTAATATATTGGAATGCTGCTAAACTAGGGTCCCCAGTGGTGTGGTGGCATTGTCACTGCACTAAAGTACCCAGGGTTAAAGCTCTCAGGTCCTGGGTTCAAATCCTATCCACGGCAGATGATGAAATTTAAACCCAATAAAAAAATCTAGAAACCTTTGTTTAAAGTTTATTTATTACTGTCACAAGTAGATGGATGGCACAGTGGTCAGCACTGTTGCCTCACAGCGCGAGGGGCCCAGGTTCGATTCCTGGCTTGGGTCACCGTCTGTGTGGTGTCTGCACATTCTCCCCATGTCTACGTGGGTTTCCTCCAGGTGCTCCAGTTCCCTCTCACAGTCTGAAAGATGTGCTGCTTAGATACATTGACCTGAACAGGCACCGGAGTGTGGCGACTAGGGGAATTTTGCAGTAACTTCATCGCCGTGTTAATGTAAGCCTCACTTGTGACTGATAAGTAAACTTTAAAACTATTAATAAGCAGGCTTACATTAACACTGCAGTGAAGTTACTGTGAAAATCCCCTAGTTGCCACAGTCTGGAACTGATTCAGGTACACTGAGGGTGAACTTAGCACGACCAACGCACCTAACCAGCAAATCTTTGGACTGTGGGGGGAAACCGGAGCCCCTGGAAGAAACCCACACAGACATGGGGAGAATGTGCAAACTCCACACAGACAGTGACCCAAGCCGGGAATCAAACCTGGGTCCCTGGCACTCTGAGCCACCGTGCCCCCCCATCACGAAAACCTCATTTTTTTTTGGAATGTTAAAAACAAGCGATAGATCTGAAGGAATTTTAGACACTGGAGGAAATAACTGGCCATTCTGTGATAAGTAAGTCACTCATTAGGCAGTAAGAAGAGCTTGTTCACATAAACAGAAGACAGGGGCACGTCTGCCAGTCTGTGATGTCTGCATGCTATTGGCATTGAGCCTGTTTACACTGAAATCAGATACTGCCCTGACCAAACTGTTCCTGTGCCCTCGATTGTGTCTTCAATTGTCAATAAAAATAGACAATCAAAGTGAATTCTCACCATCACTTGGTGTTGTTGGGAAGGTCCACCCTATAAAGTGCTAATCAGGCAGATAACTGGGCAGCAATGGTCGTTCCCCAGGATCAAGGACCTTTCCTGATCCCTCAAGTTATTCTCGTGGACTTCGTCTGTACCCTCTCCGAAACCTTCATGTTCTCCCTAAAGCACAGTGCCCAGAATTGGGAACAATATTCCAGCCAGTGTCCAGCGAGTGTAATGTGAATTCATTGATTACAGACTGAGCTTAAAATTGAGCTTTTTAATGACAGAATTGGAACATTTAAATTGACCAATTATAATTAAACAGACACTGCAACGTAAGACTGCGGGAAGGAGAACTTTGATAGAAAGATCAGGGTTCTTTCCCTGTTTGGTTTGCCATTGTGTCCAGGGTTGGGGCGTTGGTACGGTGATGCGCTGCTTCTGAGGGAGGATGAGCCGTAGGGTCACGGGGCAGTCGCTCGCCTGGCTGGGGTGCTCATCGAGACAAACGACCAGGTCACCGGCTGCCTCTCTGAAAAGGACCCTTTTATCCGCACTCCCTGCCTTCTGCCAGTTAGCCAATCCATGCTAGTATCTTGTTGTGTTGTGGCTCCTTGTCAAAGGCCTTCTGGAAATCCAAGTGGATATCATCTTTGTCTCTTTTGTTTAACTTGCTCGTGACCTCCTCAAAGAATTCTTACAGATTTGTCAGGCATCATCTCCCCTTGATGAAACCATGCTGACTTTGTTCTATTTTACCGTGTGCTCCAAGTATTCCAAAATCTCGTCCTTAATAATAGACTCTAAAATCTTACCAATGATCGAGGTCAGTCTAACCGGCCTGTAATTACCTGTCTTTTGCCTTTTTCCCTCCTTAAACAGGGGTGTTGCATCAGTGATTTTCCAGTCCTCTGGAACCCTCCCTGACACTTCAAATCCCTGGAGAGACATCATCATTGTTGCCTCTGCAATATCCCATAAATCTACTGGCAGGGTAGGTGTACCAATGCGAGTGACCGATATCCGTAGCATTGAGCTACTTTTCGATATTGACTAAAATGAACCAGAGAGGTAAAATCGGCTCTGGGGGCAGGGGGAACAAGTATAGGCTAAGGTTTTCCAGTATCGTCCTGGCCGTACTCACCATGGGAGATTCAGCAGCCCAACTAAAAGTCCGTTGTCTTTGGATGGGACTGAATGAACCTGGGATCAGAAAATTTTGTCCATAGTCTCTGTCTTTCCCAGATATTAGCCATCCCTAACCGAGGGGGCTGGGGGGATAACTGCTGGCCTGGCCAGAGAAGCCCACATCCTCTGAAAGAATAAAAAAAACCAAAACATAACTACAGTTGAACCACTCCTCTGGCCCTGAAAAACAAATACATTTATCAAACATCAACTTTTCCCATTATGATAAGAAGTGCAATAGATTTCTAAAACAATAACAAATACTTGTTACATTTGTTTGATATTTCAGCTATTGATCCATGTGCATATTCCAATCTTTAGCTTGCTCCCTCGGAAGTAATGAACTAGTGGAGGATTAGCAGGACTTCCTGAAGGGCTGTCTGTGAGAATGCTTCCATGTGATTGGTTGACTTTGTGATGCCATTGCTGATACAGGATGTCTTGTATCAGCTGGGACCTGTATTACTGGGAAAGCACCGAGATCAGGAGATTTGTGGCAGCTCTCTTCAGTGTCAATGACAAACAGCATCACATTTCTGCCCACCTTCAAAATCCCTTTATATACAGGCCGGTTAGACTGACCTCGATTGCTGGTAAGATTTGAGAGTCTATTATTAAGGGCGAGATTGTGGAATACTTGGAGCACACGGTAAAATAGAACAAAGTCAGCATGGTCCCTTTATAAATCACTTTATATATTGAGTGATATTTAGATTTAATCTTCCACTTGAATATAAGAACATAAGAAATAGGAGCAGGAGTCGGCCACCTAGCCCTTCGAGCCTGCCCCGCCATTCAATAAGATCATGGCTGATCTGAAGTGGATCAGTTCCACTTTCCCGCTTTCTCCCCATAACCCTTAATTCCCTTGTCTATCAGAAACCTAAGGTTAAGACAATAATGGTCTGGAGTTTTCACTCAATTGTGCATTTATTTTCAGTGTAATTTGCTAGAAGGCAGCAAAATCTTTAGCATCCAAATTTCAATGTAGATCGAATTGGCAATGGTTTATCACGGAAACAGTACAGCACAGAAAGAGGCCATTCAGCCAATCAATTCTGCATCAACAACAATCCCACCTAGGCCTATCCCCATCACCCCACATATTGATCCCGCTAACCCCTCTAACCTATGGACCCCGGGGCACTAAGGGGCAATTTAGCAGTCAAACAATCTAACCTGCACACCTTTGGACTGTGGGAGGAAACTGGAGCACCCGTGGGAAACCCACGCAGACACGGGGAGAATGTACAAACTCCGCACAGATAGCTACCCAAGCCAGGAATCGAACCTGTGTCCCTGGCACTGTGAGGCAGCAAGGCTAACTACTCTGCCACCTTGCCATCCCAAAACCAATAAACTAGAAACTGCCCACAAAACTGGCGACTCTTAATCTCAGAATTACTCGCCACAACATTGTTTGTTTATTGTTCCTGTTTGCAGGCTCATGAGGGAGCTCTCAGAATAAACCTTCCTTTTGGCACGAGGATACTGACAAGCATCGGGCTATCTCTGTTAAACATTTCAGGAAACACAACTGCTGGAATGTTACGGCCGTTCATGCCAGCGGGATTTTCCCATTTCCCGTCGCAGTGAATGGAGAATCCGCTGGGCATCAAATTCTCCAGTTTCGCTGCAGAGGGAGCGTGGCGTGTGTGGTCAGTAAGGATCGCAGCCGGCAAATCTTATAAAAACAACCGCATTCCGAACTGTTACTCAATGGAGTTGCACATTGCAAGGTTTTAAATAGGGTGATAGTTAATTACATTCAGGCAAGGGCTTGAGAGAAAAAAGATCATTTCTGATCATGGTTGCCATTTTAATTGCAGTTTGCAGCCACTGGTTGTGAACAGAATGGACAAACTTGGTTAATTTGTTTATGTGTGTGTGTTCTGCTCCAACAGAATCTAAATTTTAAAATTCTTATCTTTGTGTTCAAATCCCGCCAGGGGCTTTCCCTTCACCTATCCCTGTAATCTCCCCGATATCACAACCTTCCGAGATACCTGCTGTGTTCCTTTAATTCTGGCCTCTTGAGAACCTCTGATATTAATCGCTCCACCACTGCTAATCACATCTGTAACTGCCTGGGCTCTAAGCTCTGGTATCCCCTCAGTAAATCTCTCTTGCCTCTCTATCTCTCTCTTCACTTCTCTATCTCTCTCTATTGGTGGGTGGCAGGGTGGTGCAGTGGTTAGCGCTGCTGTCTCACAGCACCAGGGACCCGGGTTCAATTCTGGCCTCAGGTCACTGTCTGTGTGGCGTTTCTACATTCATCCCGTGTCTACGTGAGTTTCCTCCCACAGTCTGAAATATGTGCTGGTTAGGTGCATTGACCTGAACCGGTGTCAGAGTGTGGTGACTAGGGGGATTTCACTGTAACTTAATTGCGGTGTTAATGTAAGCCTTACTTGTGATAAATAAATAAACTACTACTTTATCTCTACTCTCCAACTTTCTCTGCCTCTCTATTTCTCTTTCTCTCTCTCTGCCTTTGCCTCTCTCTCCACCTTTCTATCTGTCTGGCCACCTCTCTATCTCTCTGTCTCTCTGTTTCTCTCTTCTCCTCTAAGTCAATCCTTAAAACCTGCCTCTTTGACAAGGCTTCTATCCCTGATACCTTTGTATGTGATGCACTGGAAAGTTTTATGCTAACCATTCCTGTGAGATACAGTGGGATGTTATACTCTGTTAAGGCAATTTGTGAATTCAAGTTGTAATTCTTCACTCGAAAATTTATCTCTATCTGAAACATGAAAACGATCCTGATGGAAGAGGCATCTTAATGGAGATTGACACATTAGAGTCCAGCTTTAATACAACAAGGAGGGGTGTGGCTTGGACCCTGCAACACTAGCTGTTAACCCTGACCTATACAGGAGGTGTTCCTTTCGTGTTTCAAAGAACAAAGAACAACCCAGCACGGGAAACAGGCCCTTCGGCCCAACGAGCCCGCGCCGCCGCATCCTCCTACACCTACCCTGCCTTGCGTGTATGTGAGTGGAACCCCTAATGTAGCCAGATTCAGGGGAGAATAGTGTCCATTTGTTACACCAATCAGCCTAAGAGCACATCTTTGGGGTGTGGGAGGAAACCGGAGCGCCCGGAGGAAACCCACGCAACCACAGGGAGAATGCGCAAACTCCCACAGACACAGGCCCAAATCCATGTATCTGCACAGCCAGCAGTGCTAGTCTCTGAGCTGTTGCGGCGCCCGTCTACCGGTCCAGGATCAAGCACACACACCGACACGAAGTACTAGGCCACTCCCGGAACCTCCAAGAGCAGCCCACGCACGACCCACCGTGTGCATGCCCCTCGTTTGACAACGAGGTGGACCTCCACCTGCGGAATAAAAAAACAAAACGTTAACATGTAATACTACATTTCCAGTGTCGTCCCAAGGCTCTGACCCTATTTAATACCCCCTACTATAACCCTTCATCCCAGTTTCGCTCATGTGTCTATCTAAGTAAACCTTAAACGAGTCCAACGTGCCTGCCTCCACCACCCTACTCAGTAGTGCGTTCCATACCCCCACGACCCTCTGCGTGAAAAACCTTCCTCTCATATCCAGATTATACTTCTCCCCCCTCACCCTTAGATCATGACCTCTCGTAATTGTCCCCAATCTAGGGAAAAGCCTGCCACTGTTGACTCTATCTATTCCCTTCAGTATTTTATACACCTCTATCATATCCCCCCTTAATCTCCATCTTTCTCAGGAGAAGAGCCCCAGTTTTTCCAACCTTTCCTCGTAACTCAGTCCTTCCATGCCAGGCAACATCCTGGTAAACCTCCTCTGCACCCTCTCCAGGGTCTCCATGTCCTTCCAGCAGTAAGGTGACCAGAACTGGACGCAGTAATCCAAATGCAGTCTAACCAACGTTCTGTACAACTGAAGCATTAGACGGCAGCTCTTATACTCTATACCCCTTCCTATAAAGGCTAGCATTCCATAAGCTTTCTTCACAACCTTCTCTACTTGTGTTGACACCTTCAGAGACTTGTGCACCTGCACTCCCAGGTCCCGCTGTATTTCTGTACTCTTAATCGGTCTACCTTTTATCACGTAACTCCTCCCTGCATTATTCCTTCCAAAATGCATCACCTCGCATTTGTCAGGATTAAATTCCATCTGCCATCTATCTGCCCAATATACCAACCTATCTATATCCTGCTGTGACACCTGACAGTCCTCCTCAGTATCTGCCAATCCTGCCATCTTGGTGTCATCCGCAAACTTGCTGATCACACCACGTACGCCCTCTTCCAAGTTGTTTATATATACTACAAAGAGGAGAGGTCCCAGTACTGAGCCCTGCAGCACACCACTGGTGACTGGCCTCCATCCAGAAAAGGACCCTTCCACTACTACTCTCTGTCTCCTATTGCCCAGCCAGTTTACGATCCACCTAGCTACCTGTCCTTGTATCCCATGCGCCTTAACCTTTTCTACCAGCCTACCGTGAGGGACTTTGTCAAACGCCTTACTGAAATCCATATAGATGACATCAACGGCTCGCCCGTCGTCAACCGTTTTTGTCGCCTCCTCAAAGAATTCTACCAGATTCGTAAGGCAAGACCTCCCCCGAACAAAGACATGTTGCGTATCCCTAATCAGATCGCAACGCTCCAAATGCTCATACATCCTATCCCGAAGAATTTTTTCCAATAATTTTCCTACCACCGATGTCAAACTCACTGGTCTATAATTTCCAGGGTTATCCCTACTACCCTTTTTCAACAGCGGCACCACATTAGCTACCCTCCAGTCCTCTGGGACCTCACCTGTGTCTATCAATGCAGAAAGCTGGTGAGTAGATTATATGGACTGCCAGGAGATGGCAGTGTTGTACCAGCTCAGAAGAGGATCGAGCGCCCGTAGACCTGGGGCTTATGAGTCATGTTTGTGCTAAATGTGAAATAAAAACTGAGGGCAGTGATTTTCATTCCCAGTTCCGTCCCTGAGTGCCTCCCTTCCTGGTGTGAGATGGGGCAGGAAGTTTGAAGGGGATCTGTTCCATTCCTTTCCAATTTTGTCTTTTAAGAATCGTTTAGACAGTTACATGGGTATAGAGGGATATGGGTCAAACACGGGCAATTGGGACTAACTTAGTGGTTAAAAAAAAGGGGCAGCATGGACAAGTTGGGCCAAAGGGCCTGTTTCCCTGCTGTGAATCTCTATGAGTCTGTGCCCTCACCTTCCTCACTGGAAGTCAGTGAACAAAGAACAAAGAAAATTCCAGCACAGGAACAGGCCCTTTGGCCCTCTAATCCTGCACCCACCATGCTGCCCCCGACTGAGCTAAAACCCCCCCACCCTTCCGGGGACCAGATCCCTCCATTCCCATCCTATTCATGGATTTGTCATGACGTTTTGGCATTTTCCAGGTGAAAGCTCTGTCAGGATATTCATTTGAAGGGTCACTTTGACAGCCACCGAGTTCTTGACACGTTGCAGGGTGCACGTGCCTGCTTCTTCACCGCTGTGTCTAACGAATGTCCAAGGTGGTCTAAGTAAGTGGGTTTAGCCCTATTTTAAAGAGATTTTGGTATTGATAGGTGCCACGTAGGTCTGGAATGAGCCAAAAGTGCAGCATGCCCACCCGCTGGCACCTTCCCATCCCTTGGATTGAGGTGTACCTGCCTTGATTTAATAGAACGATAGAAATGAGAAGCAGAGTAGGCCATCCGGCCCTCTGAGCCTGCCCCACCACTCATTTTGATCATGGTTGATTATCAAATTCAATATCCTGACCCTCCCCATATTAGCTCTATCTAATTTCTTTGTGAAATCAGACCATGTTTTGACCTGAACCGCATTCTGTGGGGGTGAATTCCACACATTCACCACCCCCTGGGTGAAGAAATTTCTCCTCACCTCAAGTCTCTTATCTTCAAACTATGACCCCTAGTTCTGGATACCCCAACCAACTGGGACATCCTCTTTTTATAAACATAAAGCCTAGGGCAGCTCCAACTCTCAGGATTGGGAGTGAAAGCATGGCCCAGTTGGACGTGTACAACATCCGGGGGAGCCGATATACCTCCAGGTCTACGAGGGAGTCACGGGTTGCGGTGGGACAGGCAAGGAAGTGGAGTTCAGGCTACAGTCGGCTGAATGGCTTGCTCCTGCTCCCGTTTCTTGTGACTTTGCATTCATAGAATCCCTACAGTACAAAAAGAGGCCATTCGACCATCGAGAATGTACTAACCACATCCCACACTGCAGCCCCACACATTTACCCTGCTAGTCCCCCTGACACTAAAGGGGCAATTTAGCATGGCCGATCGACCTAACCTGCACATCTTTGGACTGTGGGAGGAACCTGGGGGAGACCCACGCAGACACGGGGAGAATGTGCAGACTCCACACAGACAGTCGCCCAAGGCTGGAATTGAACCTGGCTCCCTGGGGTGGCAGTGTCAACCACCGTGCCACCGTGCCGCCCCCTAGTCTTGGAGTTTGAAACTTGAGTTAACCGTAACAACGTGTGAAATTTCCTTGATTGGAAATCAGTGAGCTCATCGCCTGTGATTGGGCAGAACCGTCCAGGGTTGGTCCAGCCGGTGATATCATGTAGATGTTGTCACTAGGGTAACAGGTTCCCAGTGGGATGACACAACCTCAGTGAGTCTATGCTAGAATGAAGTAATGCCCATCAGAAAACTCATCTTTTATTTTAGTTTTCATACTGACTGACTCCCCAGTTTGCCAAAACAGGCAGAAGATTCTGTTCATTAACTTCAAACCGGAGGGGTCTAAAATAGCCACTTATAAACTATTGGCTTTATTCTTGTAAAGATCAGCAGTGATGGATCCACCGCCCTGTTCTCCCCTATGGATTTTGTCACTTGTTAGTCTAATTACACTGGCTGAGAATGTGTATTCTTCCCCTAGAACATTTTATCTAGACTCTGGTCTCCTCCTCTGTATAATCATAAAATCCTACAATGCAGAGGGAGGCCATTCAGTCCATTGAGCCTGTACTGACCACAATCCCACCCAGACCTCACCCCCAATAACCCATGCATTTACCCTGTCTGGTCCCCCGACACTAGCATGGCCAATCCGCCTAACCCACACATTTTTGGACTGTGGGAGGAAACCGGAGCACCCGGAGGAAACCCACGCAGACACAGTGAGAACATGCAAACTCCACGCAGACAGGGACCCAAGCGGGAATCGAACCCGGAGCTCTGGCGCTGTGAGGCAGCAGTGCTAACCCCACTGTGCCACCTACTACTGAACTCAAAGCCCAAGTCTGACCTTGACGTGGGAGCTGTCCTCCGTGGCTGCCTAGGCTTTGAAGAATCATTCTCGCTGCATGATTAGAGATGCATTTGCATTCACCCCGACATCAGGGAAACTAAGATTGTGAATCAGTGCACAAGGATAGGGAACGACCCACAAACAGCTTTGAGCGATCAGTATGCTTACTTCCGTGATTAGTGAAATGACTGTAATGTTCTAAGCAAGGACGCACCTGCAGCCAATATCTTACATCATGCGTCATTTTAATCCGATTCCTTCACAGAGTCAACATTGCAATATTTGGCTAAAGTTCCTGCACAAGTGAATAATTCCCTTTCTTCTTTACTTTGAGTTATTTGCATTTCTTTGCTTAATAATTGCGAGGCAGCTTTGGTACAAATTTAGTGAAAAGGGGCAAAAATCACGGGTGCGATTCTCCCCCACAATAAATTCTGCATCGAATTTGTGTAAAAACTGGAGTAAATTCCGCTGTTTCTTTTCCAGCGGGAGTTTCAGAATGAACTTTCCACACTCGTACGAAATCAGATCACTCCTGCTGGAGCTACCCGACACAGACTGGACCTTTCCCACCACGTTCCCCTCAGAGTCTGGAAAATCCTCCCCCGCCCCCCACCCCGAGGTCAATGGACCTTTGCATTATCCGTGTTCCACCCACCACCATTCCCAAGGTGGGAGGGACGGGGAAATTCTGCCCCTAGAGTTCTTCGCCTCCTCAGAATCCTGGAAATAAAACTGAAGGTTTTAAAAATGTAGCGACTTTTATTTGTGTAGTAGAAATGCAGACGTTCGACTCAAAACCGTACTCTGCAATATTCTGTAATGTTTTGCTATTTGATAAATTCCCAGTCCCTAATGGTGACTCGCTTTCCAAAAATAATTGGATTTGTTTGTCGTTGACATTATCCCGTACAGCGTTTTCTTTTAAAAGTGATATTTATTTAAATCAATTAGTATTTTACATTTTGAATTAAATTTTAGTTGAAATAAAATGTGGCTGTCAGTTGAGCGGATGTGTGTGTGTGTGTCAGTGTCTGTGTGTGTTGCAAGAGTGTGCATTGCAAGAGTGTGCATTGTGAGTGTGTTTGTGTGGCTATAAGTGTGCGAGTGTGTATGTGAGTGTCTGTCTGATTGTGTGAGTGAGTATGTATGAGTATGTTAAAATGCATGTGCATGAGTATGGGTACTGGTGAGTATCTGTGTGCTAGTATGTGAGCATGTGTGCATGTTATTGTGCATACATGTGCGTGTGAGTGTATTTGTGAGCCTGTATTTGAGTACGTGAATGAAAGTGTGCATGTGTCTGTGTATGTGTGCATTTGCAAGTGTCTGTGTGCAAGTGCGTGAGTGAGTGCATATATGTGCATGGGAGTATGTGCGTATGCATGAGTGTGCGTGTGAACAGATGTCTGTGTGTGTGTTGTGTGTGAGTGTGTATGTGTGTGTGCATGTGTCTGTGTTTATTCTTGTGCGCACATATGTTGTGTGTGAGTATGTGTATGTGCGTGCATGGGTGAGTATGTGTGTGAGTATGCATGTGTGCAAATGCCTGTGTATTTATATACTGGTGTGTGAGCATGTATGTGTCCACGTATGTGTGAGTGTGCATGTGTGCAGGTGACTGTCCGTGTATATCTGTGTGTGTGCGTTCGCAGGTGAATGTGTGTGTGTGTGTGTGTGTGAGCATGTCTATGTGTGTGTGTGTGCGTGTGTATTTGTGTCTGCCTGCTCTTATTCCCATGCTTTTGTGCTCCAGGATAGACAATGGCAATGTGACCTTTCCTGTCTACGCTGTGTTCAGCATTACAGGACCATGTGGAATCAGCAGATGTTGTGGCTTTTTTTGGTCATTCCTTACCTCTGTCAGTTGGGTTCATCAATCACCTTAATCACTGCGAGGGCAGCCTGTCAGCAGAGGGGAAAAACAATCCCTTCCCCATTTGATACATTCCCTGATAATGGAAAGAGTTCGGAGCAGCAGCTCAGCGGGGCCCATATGTTTCTGATTAGTGTGCGGTTTAGTTCCAGAACATTAACCCCTTAACAGCTGACACCCCTAGAGCTTTCTCCACTTAATGCAGCTCATTAAAACTTTTATTCATGTTTTGCTTCGAGTGCATTACAAAGTGGCAAATTGCTTCCCAAACATTTCCAGTGCTAATATGGGACAAAGTCCTCAGGCGCATCGATCCCCGCAGTTTTACTCGATTATCTTTGAACGTAGTAGATGCGGATAACACACACACACACACACACACACACAGTGCCACTGGAACTCCAGTTGAGGCACTTGTACAGCTGAAGGTGGATCCCCTATCACTGTATGCTGCTAATTATTACCAAAGGGATCACCAGTAATCTGAACCAAGGAATCTTATAGGCTGGAATTTTACCATCGCTCCCGCCAAATGAATTGGAGGTTGGGGGGGTGGGGGCGGTAGGGGGTGGTGCTGGGGAGGTACAGGATGGGTTCAGTTTCCTTGGGTGGGATTTTATGGTTCTGGGACAATAAGATCACAAAATTCTGCCCAGTAGGGAACTCTCCCGTCCTATCCACCACAGGAAGTGTAGTGGCTAGAACAGGTCACAGAATCCCTACTGTGCAGATGGAGGCCACTCAGCCCATTGAATCTATACCCACCACAATCCTACTCAGGCCCTATCCCTATAAACCCATGCATTTACCCGAGCTAGCCCCCCTGATACTAAGGGACAATTTAGCATGGCCAATCCAGCTAACCCGCACATCTTTGGGACTGTGGGAGGAAACCGGAGCATCCCCACGCAGACATAGGGAGAACGTGCAAACTCCACACAGACAGTGACCCAAGCCGGGAATCGAACCCAGGTCCCTGGAGCTGTGAGGCAGCAATGCTAATCACTGTGCCACCATGTAAATGTTGGTTGACCTCGGATTGGATTTTCCGGTCTTACGCCGCGGGAAAATCCTGCCAATAGAGTCATACAACATCAAAAAGACCCTTTGGCCCATTGAGTTTGCACTGACAATAACAACCACTAATCCTACTTCTCCTGTACTTGTCCCATATCCTTGAATGTTATGATGCTCACCCAAATACTTTTTAAAGGTTGTGAGGTTTCCAACTCCCACTCCCTTCCCAGGCAGCACATTCCAGATTCCCACCACCCTCTGAGTAAATTTTATTTTCTCAAATCCCCTCCGAATCTCTTGCCCCTAAAACTCTGCCCCCTTTGTGACTGACCCCTCAACCAAGGGGGACAGTTGCTGTTGGTCAGTGGCAGATGGTGCTTAACCCTGATAAGTGAGAGGTGGTGCACTTTGGAAGAAGAAACAAGACAAGGGGGCAGTTAATGAGTGGCAGGACACTGGGAAGCTCAGAGGAACAAATGGATCTTGGGGTAATTATTGACAGATCCTTGAAGTCAGGAGAGCAGGAGAATAGGATAGTTAAGAAGGCATATGGGGCTTGCTTTTATCAGTCATGGTATAGATTATAAGAGCAGGGGGATAATATTGGAGCTGTACAGAGCATCGGTTAGGCCACAGCTGGAACACCGTGTACAGTTCCAGTCACCTCACTATAGGAAGGATGTGATTACACTAGACGGGGTACAGAGAAGGTTCACCAGGATGCTCCCTGGGATGGAGATTTGAGCTATAAGGAGAGAGTGGATAGGTTTGGATTGTTTTCTTTAGAGCAGAGAAGGCTGAGGGGGGACAGGATTGAGGTGTATAAGATTATGAGGGGTATGAACAGGGTGAGTGGGGAGCAGCAGTTCCATTGTGACATTTTACACAGGAGTCATAGCCATTTTTAAGTTTCAGGCGAGTCTGGTGTGGAGATTGGATGTAATTGGATGCGGATACCTTTGTCAGTCCCCATTTTAAAGCTGTATAGCGGAGACTTTGAGGTGGAAATGGGACAGGAGCACCCTAAAACTGATGAGGAAATGACTCACTGACCCCTCTCCAACTGGGGTAACTTTACACTAGGTATCCCTGGTTTGACGTGGTCTACCACTGGCAGCCTTTAGCTGCTAAGAGCTGTCCAGATCTTTTTTTCAAACAGATGATGCAATGCTTTCTGCTCTTAGCATTTTTACCTCTGGGGTAGAGAATTCCAAAGATTTATCACCCTCTGATTGAAGGAATTCCTCCTCATCACAGTCCCAAATAAATCCCTCTTATCCTGAGATTATTTCCCTTGATTCTAAACCCCCACCTACCAACCAACCAAGGGAAACATCCTATCTGCATCTACTCTGTCTACTTCTGTAAGAATTTTGTACATTTCAATGAAGTCACCCCTCATTCTTCTAAACTCAAGAGAGTACAGGCCTAGTATCCTCACTCTCCCCTCATCGGACAATCCCACAATCCCAGGAATCTGTCTGGTGAACCTTTGTTGCATTCCTGCTATGGTAAGTATATTCTTCCTTAGGTGAGGAGACCAAAACAGCACACAGTTCTCTAAGCGTGGTCTCACCAAGGCTCTATACAATTGCAACAAGGCTTCCTTAGTCCTGTACTCGAATCCTGTTGCAATTGTCTAACATATCTGTTGTCTTCCTAATTCCTAAGTGACTTGCGAACAAGGACACCCAAGTCCCTAAGGATGCCAACACTTTCTAATCTCTCACCAATTGAGAAATATTCTGCATTTCTGTTTTTCCAACCAAAGTGGATAACTTCACATTTTTCCACATTATATTCCACCTGCTTTGTTTTTGCCCACTCATTTAGTTTATCTAAAACCCCTTTAAGCCTCTTTGCATCCTCCTCACAACTTACATTCCAACCTAGTTTTGTGTTATCAGCAAACTTGGAAATATCACATTGGGTTCCCATCTCCAAATCACTGATGTAGGTTGTGAATAGCTGGACCCTAAGCACTGATCTTCACAGCACCCCACTGGCCACAGCCTAGTTAGTAAGTTGAGAATAACCCGATTATTCCTCTCTGTTTTCTGAGTGTTAACCAATTCTCAATCCATGCCAATATATTACCACCAATCCAATGCGTTCTGATTTAATGTACTTAAATCCTGGGGGGGTATTTTCTCATCCCGCCCACCATGGGAATTGTAGAGGGTGGGGTGGGGAGGGCAAATAATACAAAGGTCCGATGTCCTCAGGTGGGATTTTCAGGTTTTGGGGTGAGTGTGGCTGGAATGTCCCTGTGTGGGACTTTATTGAAAAACTTCTGAAAATTCAAATACGTCACATCCATATTGAACTGATTTCCTCGTTATTAAAGTCCAGGGCTAAAGGTGTTCATATTTGTCCCGATCTTACAGTGGGCACCGTGCGATAGATTTGTTTTCCCTCCGACTTCAGGTCCGGTTATGTTTGCAGCGTTGGGATGCTCTCAGAGAGTGGGCAGCACGGAGGTTAGCACTGCTGCCTCACCGCGCCAGGGAGCCGGGTTCAATTCCAGCCTCGGGCCACTGTCTGTGTGGATTTTGCACATTCTCCCCGTGTCTGAGTGGGTTTCCTCCACGTGTTTCAGTTTCTTCCCATGGTCCAAAGATGTGCGGGTTAGGTGGATTGGCCATGCTAAATTGCCGTTTAGTGCCAGGGGACTAAATGGGGTAAACGCATGGGGTAATGGGGATAGGCTATGATTAGATTGTGGTCAGTGCAAACTCGATGGGCCAAATGGCCTCATTCCACACTGTAGAATTCTATGAAAACTGTACAGTGATGGAAGTTGGGCAGCTGGATCTCAATCAGTGAGACCAACAGAGTCTATTTGATTTGATTTAGATTTATTGTTGTCACATGTATTAACATACAGTGAAAATCTGTTACACTATACAATCAAAGCATACCATTCATAGAGAAGGAAACGCGAGAGTGCAGAATGTAATGTTACAGTCTTAGCAAGGGGTAGAGAAAGATCAACTTAATGCGAGGTAGGTCCATTCAAAAGTCTGACAGCAGCAGGGAAGAAGCTGTTCTTGAGCCAGTTGGTACGTGACCTCAGACTTTTATGTCTTTTTTCTTGAAGGTGGAAGAGAGAATATCCGGGGTGCGTGGGGGGGGGTCCTTGATTATGCTGGCTGCTTTGCCGAGGCAGTGGGAAGTGTGGACAGAGCCAATGGATGGGAGGCTGGTTTGTGTGATGGATTGGGCTTCATTCACGATCTTTTGTAGTTCAACCCCATTCCATGAGGTTTAAAAATTGGGAAAGGGAAGTGGGAATAGGAGAGAAGGAATAAGAGTCAAATTTGGTACAGAAAGAAATAAAGAGTGGGGGGGGAAAAAGCAACTGAAAAAAAAAAGAGACAGAAAGGAAAAGCAAGAAACTTATACTTGGACACATTTTTAGAAAGAATTTACTACCTGCGGGAATGAGACTCCTCTGTTTTAATATTTCCCTTTCTGGGTCTATCAGGATCAAACCTCTTAATATTAACAAGGTCCTCACGCCATTAAATACCAGCCTTAACTTTCTGCAGCAATGTTAATTATTTATACAGCGTTTCCACAATGTCTTGACATTTACGGGAAGGTGGAGCTGCTGTTTTTATGATGTTAACGAAGGAATCATGCAAATCGTCCTAATCCACAACAGCCCAAAAAAACAAATAACCCCCAACAGAACTGAACATCCCAAAGCAGCAGTAATGGGAGGTTCCTACCGATTCATCATTCCCACAGCAATGTTGACCAGGAGGGAGGGAGAGAAAACAGATAAAAACAAACACAGTAGGTTAACATCTGAAATTCATTTAATCATTTATGCGGCGGCACTGTAGCACAGTGGGGTTAGCACCGCTGCTTCACAGCACCAGGGACCCGGGTTCGATTCCTGGCCTTGGGCCTCTGTCTGTGTGGAGTTTGCACATTCTCCCCGTGTCTGCTTGGGCTTCCTCTGGGTGCTCCGGTTTCCTCCCACAGTCCAAAGATGTGCAGGTTAGGTGCATTGGCTATGTTAAAATTGCCCCTTAGTGTCCCGAGATTAGTGGAGGAAGATGGGGGTAGGGCCTGGGTGGGATGGTGGTCGGTGCAGACTCAATGGGCTGAATGGTCTCCTTCTGTGCTGTAGAGTTTCTATGTCTTGTCCTGGTGATGTGCAAGTCAGCAGTGCGAGGGTTTTTAATGCACTAACAATGGCAAAACCCATTAAACTCACTGACATTCTCCGAGTAAATCCTGAGCCATTAATGTCCTTATAACCAAATAAGATGTACGCACATGCCACAAATCCAACTGGCTGTTAACGTGCAGTGATTTTTCTCATTTGACAGTGAATTGGCTAAGTATTTCTTTCTTGCTATTTTGCAGGGCTTTGCAAACAAGTATGGCAGAGTTACCAAGGGCTGAACTTTCACTTAAAACATCGATATTGTTTTACACAGGAGTGAGGATATCAATAGCCGATCTCAATCATATTGCTACTCCATATGTAAGAATCAATAAACTTCTTCAATAACTTCCACCAATTAGATCTTTGTCAGATCATTTTCTTCCAGGGAGGTTATTCGCCCTGAACGAACGAATGGTTAATTGGAAAATTTGCAGCGAATAATGGGAGCAACAAATAAGCCCGTCCACTTCAACGTGTGAAAAATAGAGACCCTGGGCTGGATTTAATGCAGCATTTCAAAATGGAAAATATTGTGAATGGAACTGCTTCAGCGCAGGAGAGGCTGACATCAGTTCTCTGGGGAAACCTCTGCTGATTAATCTGGAGGGAGGGTTGGGCCCAGGGGAGAGATTTGCCCGCTTGTGCGGGGGTGCCAGTGTGCCTCATTATTGAGCTGATTGACATCAATGATCAGCTCTGATCTACGGTGCAGAGGGTGCGGGGAGGGAGGGGTGGGGCAAAGCAGAGGACCTCCTCATGAACCTGCTCATGAGTCTAGCCAAACTTGCCATAAACAGCTCCAGGCAGCGGGCGACCGAGGCGGTCATCCGACCCTACTGATTGCCCCGTACCATGGCTACCTTCACAGCTAGGTGTCCCTGGAGAAGGACCAGGCAGTATCCGAGGGCACTGTTGAGGCCCTCCATGCCCGCTGGGCACCGCAGGGGCTGGGATATATTATCGACCTCTTTAATCACATTTTAGTTTGATGTTTTAAGTTTCATTTCTGCTTTGTCTTTTGTTTTGGGTGGTCCCCTTCTTTTTGGAAGCTGTCCCTTTTAATTTGTCCCTCAGTTAATTTGATTTAGTTTAATTGGTTAGTCAAAAAAAGTTGAAGGAGAGTCATCCAGACTCGAAACATTAACTCTATTCTTTCTCCACAGATGTTGTCAGACCAGCTGAGATTTTCCAGCATTCTCTGTTTTTCTCACACTTGACCAGACGTTAGTAGCTGCTCAGCGATGAAATACAAGGGATTCCATCAGGTCCCTCTTTCAAAGACATTTTGCAGTCGATTGAAGGGTCAAGAAGGTGAGGTCACTGCTGAAAGCCCATGGGCACAGTTTTCCCACCCCACAGTTATCCAAGGTTCCCAAAACTTGCCATACTTATCCTTCATCCTTACAGGAATGTGTCGGTCCTGAATCCCTATCAACTTACACTTGAAAGCCTCCCACATGCCAAATGTTGATTTATCCTCAAACATCTGCCCCCAATCTACATTCTTCAGTTCCTGCCTCATATTGTTGTAATTAGCCTTCCCCCAGTTAACTTGAGGACTACACTTTTCTTAATCCATCAGTACATTAAAGCTTACTGAATTGTGGTCACTGTTCCCGAACTGCTCCCCTACTGAAATGTCGACCACCTGATGGACGACGTTGCCCAGTGGTGGAGGGGTTGAATGTTTATGGAAAGGGGAGCAATCAAGTGGGCTGCTTTGTCCTGGAACTGTGTTCTGTGGCTGAGCTGAGGACTTTACACCTATCTCAAAAAGCTATTGCATAGGTACAAAAATAAGCAAAGTGGTGCAGGGAATGTTTGTGTGCATCTTATTATGGCACGAGGATGAGGTAAGTTGAATGATTATTACTGTTCCCCAGTAATGTAATGCACTGGGAAATTTCAGTGGGAGCACAAAAAAATGTGGAATGCGTCCAGTGGCTGGCCCTCCATGAAGTTCACTCTGATCCACTTGATTGCTCTCCTTTCCATACACATTCAATCCCTCCACCACTGGGAAATTTTGTCCATCAGGTGGTCGACATTTCAGTAGGGGAGCAGCTCGGGAACAGTGACCACAATTCAGTAAGCTTTAACGTACTGAAAGAAAAGTGTAGTCCTCAAGTTAACTGGGGGAAGGCTAATTACAACAATATGAGGCAGGAACTGAAGAATGTAGATTGGGGGCAGATGTTTGAGGATAAATCAACATCTGGCATGTGGGAGGCTTTCAATTGTAAGTTGATAGGGATTCAGGACCGACACATTCCTGTAAGGATGAAGGATAAGTATGGCAAGTTTTGGGAACCTTGGATAACGAGAGATGTTGTGAGTCTAGTCAAAGGGAAAAATGAAGCATTTGCCAAGTCTAGGAAGCTGGCAACACACAAAGCAAGTGTGGAATACAAGTAAAGTGGAAAGAAACTTAAGCAAGGAGTAAGGAGGGCTAAAAGGGATCACAAAAAATCATTATCCACAGGATTAAGGAAAATCCCAAGGCTTTTTATACATATATAAAGAGCAAGAGGGTAGCCAGGGAGAGGGTCGGCCCACTCAAGGACAGGGGAGGGAATCTATGCATGGAACCAGAGGAAATGGGTGAGGTATTAAATGATTACTTTGTGTCAGTATTCACCAAAGAGAAGGACTTGGTGAATGATGAGTCTGGGAAAGGGTGTGTAGATAGTTTGAGTCATGTTGAGATCAATAATGAGGAGGTATTGGGGTTCTTGAGAAACATTAAGGTAGACAAGTCCCCAGGGCCTGATGGGATATACCCCAGAATAGAGACAAGGGAGAAAATTGCTGGGGCCTTGAGAGAAATCTTTGTATTTAACCTGACTACAGGGGAGGTCCCAGAGGATTGGAGAATAGACAATGTTGTTCCTTTGTTTAAGAAGGGTAGCAAGAATAATCCAGGGAATTACAGGCCAGTGAGCCTTATGTCAGTGGTAGGCAAATTATTAGAGAGTTATCTTTGAGACAGGATTTACTCCCACTTGGAAATAACCGGATGTATTAGCGAGAGGCAACATGGTTTTGTGAAGGGGAGGTCATGTCTCACTAATTCGAGTGAGTTTTTTGAGGAAGTGACGAAGATGATTGATGAGGGTAGGGCAGTGGATGTTGTCTACATGGACTTCAGTAAGGCCTTTGACAAGGTCCCTCATGGCAGACTGGTGCAGAAGGTGAAGTCAGATGGAATCAGAGGTGAGCTGGCAAAGTGGGTACAAAACTGGCTCGGTCTTAGAAGACAGAGGGTAGCAGTGGAAGGGGGCATTTCTGAATGGAGGGCTGTGACAAGTGGTGTTCCTCGGGGATTGGTGCTGGGGCCTTTTCTGTTTGTAATATATATAAATAATTTGGAGGAAACTGTAACTGGATTGATTAGTAAGCTTAAACCATTATACTCAGTGCATAAGCCGACCTCGACTCTTGGAGAGATTTCTCAAGGTCCCAAAGATTGACTTACCAGCCGAGAAATACAGTAACGAATATTACCAACTGGCTGGATATCAACAAAATGAACATAATTGTAACACTTAAGAACTTAGGTGTGTTCTATCAATGGTTAGTTATTAGATTAAAATAGGATCAGAGATCATAGAATCGTAGCATCCCTACAATACAGAAGAAGGCCATTTGACCCATCGGGTCTGCCCCCCTCTGACACAGCATCCCACCCATAACCCCACACACCCGCCATGGCCAATCCCCATACCCTGCGCATCTTTGGAGTGTGGGAAGAAACCGGAGCACCCGGAGGAAACACAATGAACATGCAGATGGATGGTGCCGTGCAGGTGAAGAATGCCAAAGTGGGGAGGGTGTAAAAACTTCACACAGACAGCGACCCAAGCCAGGAATCAAACCTGTGCCCCTGTGAGGCAGTTGTGCTAACCACTGTGGCGCCGTACCACCCAAACAATTGTCGCGACATGCTGTCTAGACTCATATGTAAAGAGCATAGAAATCCTGTTTGCCATTGGACAGTGACCAATGGTAAGACAGCACCTGGCACGGTGGCAGGTCACGAGCTTTCAGAGCACTGCTCCTTCATCAGGTGAATGATTCTGAAACTTTGTGCTACTGAGTAAATCTGTTGGACTTTAACCTGATGCGAGATTTCTCACAGAAATATTCTGGTCTGTCTTTCTCATAGAATGAGCAGAACTGCCTTTGTCCCCAAACAGAGCCTTCGCTCTGAATGAACAGGTCAAATTATTTCCTTAGATTCTTTCCTCTCAATGAAATATTTTTTCAAAGATTTATTAGGGAGCACAATTCTGCTTAGCCTTGTCTGGAATTCCCAATATAAAAGGGGGAAGTTGTGCAGTCTAAAATCCATTCATCCTGATGCTCCCATTGGCGTCATACTTGATGGATTTTGTTTTAAATTTATTAAACTTCCAGAGCTTGTTCAGGATGTTCTCCTGAGGAGAACGCCTCTCTGAGGGATCTGCTGCACCCGCTTCCGTCAGTCATGGAACGTGACTAGTTTCTAAATGCGATTTCCTGTCGACCATTTTTGATGCTTTGGGTTGTGTTGTTGAGGAGGGGGGGAGCGGGATCTGGGGTTAAGGGGACTGGGGGGGGGGGGGGGGGTGCGATCGCAGCCCAGAGTGGCAGCAACATCAATGGCTTCTTGTTTGCATCGCTGGGGAGGTGGTTCACCTTCTCAAGCTGGATCATTATTTTGTTAGCAGATGGTTGAAGCAAGTTGGCGTTCCTTAAGATAGTGATCTAATGTAATCTCTCAGTCACTGAAGTAGCTGGGTAAATATTTATACAGTACAGCTCCTGCAAATGTAATCCGTTTGGATGGAAAGTTAATACACAAAAAGTGTTTTTGTTAGAAGTGGATAAGTGTGCTTGAGCAGAATAAGACGCCGGCATTCTCCACCTGCACGGTGCAGTTCACAAAAGGTTCATCTGAATGTTGATTGTGCTTGCAATTAGATTCTTTCAACACTCACTGTGGAAGTTCTGTCATCAAGCCTTAGTCAAGTGGAACAAAAGCCCTTAGACATCAAAACATTCCTCACTTCTTCCAACTGAGCATTACAATTCATTTCACATTTGAGGCATTGTTGACCTTTTAAACACATCTATTATTGGCTCTGCTTATCTATATTCCGATTATTTATTTAAAAAAGCGCCCGGCAATGTTTGACTTATGACAGCACAGTAACAATTCCTTGAGGCAAGAATTTCTCCATTTTCAAACTTTACCTCGTGGTCGCATTATATTTTCATGAGGGTGTCTCCCTGCGTTCGCCATCAACAACATATAGGATATATGGCCAGCTTTAACTCAAAGGCCCCAGGCTACGGGGCAATCAGTTGGGCTGCTTAGTTTCAAGATAGAAGCTTGAATGATGGTAAGTGAAAAAGAAAGGCAGATTTATATTTATCAGCACCTTGACATATCTCAAAATAAAACCCCCTTTTCATACAAAATCTGTGCATGTGGATAGCGCCATTGCTGAAAGGACAGAGGTCAATTTAAGCACAGCAGGATCCCATAATCAGCTGACATATATTTATAATTCCTATCATAGCCAGTGCCACTTCTATCCCCATTTATACACATGTTGAGTTGTACTTTTCCAGCTCCTGTCATGAAGGACGGCACAGTGGCACAGTGGTTAGCACTGCTACCTCACAGTGCCAGGGACCCAAGATCGATCCCGACCTCAGGTGACTGTCTGTGTGGAGTTGCATGTTCTTCCTGTGACCGTGTGGGTTTCCTCTGGGTGCTCCGGTTTCCTCCCACAGTCCAAAGATGCGTAGGTTAGGTGGATTGGCCGTGCTAAATTATCCCTCGGTGTTCCAAGATGTATAGGTTAGGTGGATTGGCCGTGGGAAACGTGTGGGGTTACGGGGATAGGGCCGGGGAGAGGGCCTGGTTGAGATACTCTGTCAGAGCTGGTACAGGCGGAAGTGTGGGGAGGATGGGGGATGGGGGAAGTGTGGGGGGGATGGGGGATGGGGGAAGTGTGGGGGGGATGGGGGATGGGGGAAGTGTGTGGGGGGGAGGAGAGTGTGTGAGGGGGTTGGGTTGCATTATGGACGAGGTAGTTTCTAATGGGGTTAAGGTCCATAGGAAGGGACAATTTGTGAGGGGGAAGGTGTGATGATACAGTGCCTTTAAGAAATGTATTTTAACCATGTTTCTCTGCAGAATGATTTGCCGGCACCGTGTTGTCTGTAGCCGATGTCTTTTATTGTTACTGAAGCTGTATAATTGATATCATGTTCATTTTAATCTGAACTAATGCAGTGTTCTGGAGTTTTACTGGTCTCTGGGGATTACTGAGTAGGGCTTGACTGGGGGTAATTGACAAGTCAAATTATGTAGCTTGGGCCAGCTATTCTCACAGAACATTTCACTTTTTAGTTTAATTTTCAGAAGCTGCTTGAAGGTATGGGAGAAAGAACAGCTTTTCCCCTCTCAGGAGTTTGGAGGCTGTAAATCAATGGAGATTAAGCTTAGCTCTCTGAGGCCAGCGATGTCTGGAGGGGACTCACATATCAGCTGATCTCACAGTCTCGTGGCCGATGGTGCATGTGCACTGGTCACCTCAGCAGTTCGATGCCGGCCTCTTGAGTAGACTGCGCTCCACTGTATGGGAACGTCGAGGAATCAGACCGGCAACAAAACTGAAGGTCTACAGCGCCGCGGTGCTCACTACCCTCCTGTATGCCTGTGAAATGTGAACTGTGTATTGAAGGCATGCAAGACAGCTCAGTCATTTCCACATGGCTTCTCTTCACAGAATATTACGCATCCGATGGCAAGACAAAGTACCAGACACTGAAGCTCTCTCTAGAGCAAGTCTACCATCAGTCCACACACTGCTGATGAGAGTGTAGACCTGATGGGCAGGTCATGACATCCATATGTCAGACAGGTGCATACCTGTGTATGCATGGGTTTCCTCCGGGTGCTCCAATTTCCTCTCATAGAGCAAAAAAGCGTGGGTTAGGTTGATTAGCCGTGCTAAGTTGACCTAATGTCCGGGGGAATTAGCAGGGTAAATACATGGGGTAACAGGATATGGCCTGGATGGGATGGTCAACACAGGCTTAATGGGCCGAATGGCCTCTTCCTGCACTGTAGGGATTCTATGAAATTCTTCTCTGAGATATACTTGGCAATGCCTCAAATGGAAAATACCGTGGACAAACCTTGTTCTAATGAACAAGTAGAGCCGTAAAATTCTACAGTGCAGAAGGAGGCCATTTGGCCCATTGAGTCTGCACTGACCACAATCCCACCCAGGCCCTACCCCCCATAACCACATGTATTTATCTTAATTAGACCCCCTGACACTAAGGGGCAATTTAGCACGCCAAGCCACCTAACCCACACACCTTTGGACTGTGGGTGGAAACTGGAGCACCTCCACGCAAACACTGGGAGAACGTGCAAACTTCCCACTGACGTGACCCTAGCTGGGAATCGAACCCGGGTCCCTGGCACTGTGAGGCAGCAGTGCTAACCACTGTGCCCACACTATGTAGATGCATTTGCAGAGAAATAGAGGCAATGCAACTTGGCTGAAGAACAACCACCCATTGACATTCTCATTATAAACTGGACAGTGAAAATAACCTCTCCTTTGTGAAGTGTTGTTGGCCTGATTAGAAATTCCATACTGTGCTGTTCACTCATGCTCTCGGAATGACTACATTCCTGGTTCATTCCGATATTGAGATGAGAGTTGATAATTAAAGCATCAGAAGACCATGTAGAATTGAGCAGTCGGGCTGGTGTTAGACTCTGAAACCTTCTTTGTTTTTGTGCAGTGTTCAGTTATTATTTGGCCAGGAGAGTTCTCTCAGGTGTGTCTGTGCTCATGGGATTTGGAAGCAGGAAGCTGCCTCTACACAAGGCTGCGTTCTCAGCCCCCTACAATACTCCTTATGCAATATGACTGTGCGGCTAAATTCCCCTCCAACTCGATTTTCAAGCTTGCTGACGACACCACCGTAGTGGGTCGGATCTCAAACAACGACGAGACAGAGTACAGGAATGAGATAGAGAATCTGGTGAACTGGTGCGGTAACAATAATCTCTCCCTCAATGTCAACAAAATGAAGGAGATTGTCATCGACTTCAGGAAGCGTAAAGGAGAACATGCCCCTGTTTACATCAACAGGAATGAATAAGAAAGGGTTGATAACTTCAAGTTTTTAGGTGTCCAGATCACCAACAAACTGTCCTGGTCCCCCCCATGCTGACACTATAATTAAGAAAGCTCGCCAACACCTCTACTTTCTCAGAAGACTGAGGAAATTTGGCATGTCAGCTACAACTCTCACCAACTTTTACAGATGCCCCATAGAAAGCATTCTTTCTGGTTGTATCACAGCTTGGTCTGGGTTCCTGCTCTGTCCAAGACCACAAGGAACTAAAAAAAAGGTCGTGAATGTAGCCCATTCCATCACACAAACCAGCCTCCCATCCATTGACTCTGCCTACACTTCCCACTGCCTCGGCAAAGCAGTCAGCATAATTAAGGACCCCACGCACCCCGGACATTCTCTCTTCCACCTTCTTCTGTCGGGGAAAAGATACAAAAGTCTGAGGTCACGTGCCGACCGACTCAAGAACAGCTTCTTCCCTGCTGCTGTCAGACTTTTGAATGGACCTACCTCACATTAAATTCTTCTTTCTCTTCAACCTATCTATGACTGTAACACTACATTCTGCAGCCTCTCGTTTCCTTCTCTATGAATGGTATGCTTTGTCTGTATAGCGCACAAGAAGCAATACTTTTCACTGTATGTTAATACAAGTGACAATAATAAATCAAACCAAATCAAATCAAAATCTTGGTTTCCGGTGCGTAATGCCAACTCTTTAGGTGCTGACATCCCACACTGTTGCTCCTTGTGCTACAACCAAGGCTTTTACATCCTGCCTCACTCAAACTCCAGTTTTTTTTCTCTCTATTAGTTGAGCAAGAAATAGTTTCTGAAGAAGAAGCACCTTTCACTGGGCCACTGAAGAGTATAATGGAGAACACGCAGTCACTGAGAGGAGAGGCTGGTGCGAGAGGGTGATGGCGATAGAGTGAGGGGATTGAATAGCAATTGAGGCTCATATTAACTCAGAGCCGAGGTAGGTTGACCGATGTAGACCATGCTGGAAACTGGCAATGACCTCCTCCCAGCCCATGCAGATCTTCCTGCATGGGCTGGAAGTTACTGTGCAGGTACAGCAGGAAGTACAGAAGGCAAATGATATGTTGGCCTTCATAGCAAGAGGATTTGAGAATAGAGACTGGGATGTTTTGCTGCAATTGTACAGAGCGTTTGTGGGGCCACTCCTGGGGTATTAGGTGCAGAACTGGTGTCCTTATCTGAGGAAGGATGTCCTTGCTATAGAGGGAAGGCAGCAAAGGTTTACCACGCTGATTCCTGGGATGGCTGGTCTGTCATATGAGGAGGGGCTAAGTCGATTAGGATTATATTCATTGGAGTTTAGAAGAGTGAGAGGGGATCCCATCGAAACAGGGTTAGATAGGGTACATTCAGAAAGAGTGTTCCTGATGATGGGGAGTCCAGAACTAAGGACCACAGTTTGAGGATAAGAGGTAAACCTTTTAGGATTGAGGTGAGGAGAAGTTTCTTCACCCAGAGAATAATGAATATGTGGAATTTATTACCATGGAATGTCATTGAGGCCAGAATGATGTATGATTTCAATAAGGAATTAGATATAGCTTTTGGGGCTGAAGGATATGGGGGTTTAGATCAGGATATTGAATTTGATATGATCATAATGAATTATGGAGCAGACTCAAAAGGTGAATGGCTTATTCCTGCTTCTAGATTCTATGTTTCTGTAGTAAGAAATCTCACAACACCAGGTTAAAGTCCAACAGGTTTATTTGGTAGGACAAGTTTTCAGAGCTTTGCTCTTCCATCAGGTAAGTGTGGGAGCAGCACTCTGAAAGCTCGTACTACCAAATAAACCTGTTGGACTTTAGCCTGGTGTTGTGAGACCTCTTACTGTGCCCACCCCAGTCCAACACCAGCATCTCCACACTATGTTTCTATGTAAGCAACAAGGCATCAGCCTTTCTTTTGTTGCACTTCACGTCATGACTCTGTTATGAATGCGTGAGTTAGTTAATGTTCCTTTTGACCTGGTGAAAATTTGCTGAGTCAATACTTGATTTTTCTAGATGTGAAACCAATGGTATTGCGTTGGCAGCTTGTTACATGTCTTGTGTCATATTCAGTTCTTTTGATGTCAGGGAATATAGTGGACAACAGATAGATGAACGCCCAGGTTCTATTAATGATTAAGGCCAATGCCCACCCCATGAAACCCAAAACTGCAAACCGGAAAATGTAGAATGGCGCTCCCTTGGACATTTGGAATTCTTGTAACTTGTCCATCCTCCTACAATTCCGAATGGAAATCCACCTCCAACTTTAGACATAGGAAGAATGGAACGTCACCAGTGGGTAATGCAGATGCTTCTAACATTTTCAACTCTTTCATTTTTGGGTTTATAACATTGACTGGTAACCACTTTACACTTTGGAAAATAACTTGCAACTGGAGCGTGTATATCTATGCAACTCAAGCTTGCTTCATTAGAGCCAACAGCAGAATGAGGATGCGAAGAAAGCAGTTGAGGATGATATTGTGATCATTATTGTTGAAGTAATAAAGATCAGGCAATAACAACAAGCTGTGATTGATCAACAGGGGGAGATTGCACCTGGAGGTACTTTTTATAATGGTGGCAAAGGCTTCCATGATGATTCTGGTACTAATGAATAGACTTTAAAATGAAATTCTTCCGTACAAAATCAAGAAGATAATAGACATGAAGGAAATGAAAATGTGGAATTGTAATTGTGATTACATTGATGTCAGTGATGTTGTTATCTGTCCTATGGGGAAGGATTCATAGACTGTGTCTATACTGGAGGTTAGATGAATGAGAGGTGATCTCAATGTAAACTGCAAGATTTTTGGAGGGTTTGGCAGGGTTGGTGCTGAGATGCTGTTTCTCTGGGCTGGAGAGTCTAGAACTAAGGCTTCTCTGGCTAGTCCCGCTTTTTATTGCCCATTCTTAATTGCCCTTGAGAAAGTGGTTGTGAGCTGCCCTCTTGAACCACGGCAGTCAGTGTGGTGTAGGTACATCCACAGCACTGTTAGAGAGAACATCCCAGCAATAGGGGAACAGTAAAGATAGAAGCAGGGAAGTTGTTTCCAACTGTGGATGAAACAGTGGCACTGCTGCCTCACAATGCCAGGGACCCAGGTTCAATTCCAGCCTCGGGTCACTGTCTGTGTGGAGTTTGCACACTCTCCCCGTGTCTGCATGGGTTTCCTCCGGGTGCACCGGTTTCCTCCCACCGTCCAAAGACATGCAGGCTGGGTGGATTGGCCATGTTAAATTGCTCCTTAGTGTCAAGAGGATTAGCAAGGGTAACTACATGGGGTTACGAGGATCGGGCCTGGTACAGACTCGATGGGCTGAATGGCCTCCTTCTGCACTGTTGGGATTCTATGATTTGATGATATGTTTCAAAGTGAGGATGGTGAGTGAGCTAGAGGGGAAATTGCAGCTGGTGATGGTCCCAGGTCATGTCCATCGAGATTTCTACATTATGGGTTGTGGGTTTGGAAGGTCTGTCAAAGGAGTCTAGATGAGTTCCGACAGTGCATCTTGTAGATGATATACACTGCTGGATGAACTGTTTAGCAATAATATCACTAGGCCATCATCTCCCTCAGTGTTAGCATGTACTACTAACATACTAATGACTATTTCTGCTCCAGCATGTATCAGTGCCTTATGTTGAAAGCAAATATTGACACAGTGCATGGAGTATGAATGTACGGTCCCACTGTGTGTGGGTGGACCTTCACCTTTTCCTGTAAGTGTCAATTACTGAGGTTAGTTGGGACCACTAAACCTTCAGAGCACACAGTTACTTGGAGTACTGTGCGCAGTTCTGGTCGCCTCACTACAGGAAGGATGTGGAAGCTATTGAGAGGGTGCAGAGGAGATTTACAAGGATGTTCCCTGGATTGGGAGGCATGCCTTATGAAGATAGGGTGAGGGAGCTCGGTCTCTTCTCCCTGGAGAGACGAAGGTTGAGAGGTGACCTGATTGAGGTTGATAAAATGTTGAGTGGAATAGATAGGGTGGATTCTCAGAGGCTATTTCCCAGGGCTGAAATGGTCGCTACGAGAGGACACAGGTTTAAGGTGCTGGGGAGCAGGTACAGAGGAGATGTTAGGGGTAAGTTTCTCCCTCAGAGGGTGGTGAGTGAGTGGAATTGGCTGCCGTCGGTGGTGGTAGAGGCGAACTCGCTGGGGTCTATTAAAAGACTTCTGGATGAGTACATGGGATCTAATGGGATTGGGAGTTACAGATAGTTCCATGGCTTGGTAGGTATAGATGTGATCGGCGCAACTTGTGGGCCGAAGGGCCTGTTTGTGCTGTAGTGTTCTATGTTCTATTAAACTGTCTTGCAAAGTATGGTTATGGTTGGCTTCCTATCTAACATTCAGCATCTAAAAAGGCCACATCTCTTCACTGAGGAAGAATAATATACATTAGATTTTTGCAATTCCTGATGGAAGTTGAAGGAGATAATGAGTGGAAGATGTTAACACACATGCTCTACAGAGGGCAGTATCAGATCACAAACAACTAAATAAAACCCCCAAACAAACATGAGCACGCACAATACAGGCACACGCACATCTATATACACAACACATACACACATCTGCGTACACAACAAACACACACATCCGTATACAGAACACACACACAAACACATCTTTACACACAACACACACATCCAAATACACAACACACACACACACACACACATCCTTATACACAACACACACACAAACACATCTTTATACACAACACACACATCCATATACACAACACACCCACAACACAGGCACACACACATATCCAGATACACAATACATGCACACATCCCTGTACACAACACATACACACACTCACATCCATACACACCACACACACACACACACACACACACACACACACACACATCCACATACAAGGATGACGTTAACTCAGGGTCTTCATGTGACTTACAGATTGGGTGGGATTTTACGACCTCGCTCACCCTGAAACCATAAAATCCCACCTGTGGTCAATGGACCTCTCCATGCTCTGCTCCTCAGCTGCTTTGATTCCTGTGGTGGGCAAGCTGGTAAAATTCCGGCTGCTTTCACTCAACCCACAGATCTTTGGGTACACGGGTTGCAGTGGTTCCAACCTTGGTTCCATAACACTCCATACAAACTGCCTGGTCAAAATCTATCGATCTCAGTTCTGAAATGTTGAGTTGATCTCTGGCCTCTATTCATTTCAAAGATGAAGTCAAGTGAAGTTTATTTATTACTCATGAGTAGTCTTAACACTGCAATGAAGTTACTGTGAAAATTCCCTAGCTGCCACAGTCCGGTGCCTGTTCGGGTGCACTGAGGGAGAATTTAGCGTGGCCAATTCACCTAACCAGCACATCTTTTAGGCTGTGGGAGGAAACCAGAGAACTTGGAGGAAACCCATGCAGACACGGGGAGAACATGCAAACTCCATGCAGGGAATCAAACCCAGGTCACTAGTACTGTGAGGCAGCAGTGCTAACCACTGTGCCGCCCAGACTCAAGCAGACCAGGCTAGCAGAGTATCCACTTTCTCTGCGCTAGAGATGAGGAGCAGCCGAGACATGTGGAAATAATAAGCTGTACAATTATCGGAGGTATTGTACTTCTGTTCTCATCTAACAAATTCCCAGGTCAGTGGTTGGGAATCCTACGGAGAGTAACTGTCTCCTCAAAGCCTGTCCATCATCTACAAGTCAGGAGTGTGATGGGATATTCTTCACTTGCCTGGATGAGGGCACATCAACACTCAAAAAGCTTGAAATGGGGTGGACACGACTTCACTCGGAGATTTTAGCAAGGAATAATTGGATAAGTGCTTGAAGAGGAAATATTGCTGGGATTTGGGGAAAGAGTGGGGAAGTGGTAGTAACCAGATTGCTCTACAGAAGGGTCAGTTGATGGTCTGGATAGCCTACTTCTGGGATAATAAATCAAATCCAAAGGGGTGTTTGGTGTGCATGTTTCACATCCTTTCACATCATGTCAAAGGCCTTGCTTAATGTTAGCCGAGTCTCACAAAACTGGGGAAGCATGGCACAACGGCTGTTTCTGGGATAGTAATCCTGGATTAATGATCCGGGGGCAAGAGTTCAAATCCCACCATGGCAGCTGGGGGAATATTAATTCAGCGAATTAAATAAATCCAGAACAAAATATTTGTGCTTTTAACAGTGAATTTGTAATGAATGAATTGTCATAAAAACCCATCTGGTTCACTCATAGAATCATAGAATCCCTACAGTACAGAAGGAGGCCATTCAGCCCAACGAGTCTGTACCAATCACAATCCCACCCAAACCCAATTCCCCTTAACTCCATGCATTTACCCTAGCTAGTTCCCCTGACACTAAGGGACAATTTAGCATTGCCAATCCTCCTCACCAGCACATTTTTCGGACTATGGGAGGAAACTAGACCACGCAGAGGAAACCTGCACAGGCACAGGGGAGAACACGCAAACTCTGCACAGACAGTGATCCGAGGCCGGGAATCAAACCCAGGTCCCTGGTACTCTGAGGCAGCAGTGCTAACCACCGTGCCACCCATTTTATGGAAGGAAATCTGCAGTCCTTACCCAGTCTGGGCTCTATGTGGCTCCTACTGTAATGCACTTGGCTCTGAATGTCCTCTCGAAAATCCCAGAAAGATGCTTAGTTGTCAGGAACATGACTCACATTCTCACGAGAGTAATTGGAATGGGCAATAAGTGCAACTGACGCCCACGTCCAATAAATGAATCAGTAAAACACTATCACCATGGCAAAACAACAACTGATTCTGTAGCAAATGCTTGTTCTTCAGTGCGTGGATGTTTTAAGAACTGATATTAGAGACAAAATAACATATTTCATGAGCACTCACTCAATGGCTAAACCAAACAGCCCTTTCCTCCAAATAAACTTTATTTATTAGTGGCACAAGTAAACTTACTTGTAAGCTTCACTGCAATGAAGTTACTGTGAAAATCCCCCAGTCGCCACACTCCGGTGCCTGTTTGGGTACACTGAGGCCAATCCACCTAACTTGCACATCTTTGAACTGTGGGAGGAAACTGGAGCACCCAGAGGAAACCTACACAGACACAGGGAGAACATGCAGACTCCGCACAGATAGTGACCCAAGCCAGTTTCAAACCCAGGTCTCTGGCGCTGTGATACAGCAGTGCCAACCACTGTGCCACCTTGCTGACCATGATGGTAGTGACTATATTGAAGATGCTAAATTGTCATTGCTCTGTCCTCAGACCTATTTGGCGATCCATACATAGAAGTGTTACATAAGAACCTAAGAAATAGGAGCAGGAGTAGGCCATCTAGCCCTTCAAGCCCGCCCCACCATTCAATAAGATCATGGCTGATCTGAAGTGGATCAGTTCCACTTTCCCACTTTCTCCCCATAACCCTTAATTCCCTTGCCTACCAAAAACCCATCTACCCGCGTCTTAAATATATTCAGCGAGGTAGCCTCCACCACTTCAATGGGCAGAGAATTCCAGAGATTCACCACCCTTTGAGTGAAGAAGTTCCTCCTCAACTCTGTTCTAAACTGTCCCCCCTCATCTTGAGGCTGTGCCCTCTAGTCCTGCTGTCCTTTCTGAGTGGGAAGAATCTCTCTACCTCCACCCTATCCATCCCCTTCATTATCTTAGCTCAGTTATGTTCAGCTCAGTTTTTTTTCCCGTACCTAGTGGTGCACTGGGGCAGAATTTTGTCTATTCCCATAGTTCGTTATTCATGGGACAGTTTACCAAAGGCTTATAGCTTGAGAGGTGCCACTCCATATCAAGCGTGGTTGACCAGGAGTCTCTCCCGATCTTACTGCCAGCCATTGATGTCTTTGGAGGAATTTTGCAGGTGGACACTCAACTGGTTTGGTCGCGTTGTGAATGCACCTTCCTTAGCATCAAGCGCTGGGGTGGGACTCGAACCCAGAGCTTCTGGCTCAGAGGCTGGGACACTACACACTCCACCTCCCAGTCAGCTAGTGGTAGAGGGAAAGACATGTCATTTTATGATGTAAAGAAAAATCAACTCCCAACCGCACATGTAAGAAACAATTTCACCTACGACCAGCTGATAAAGAACCTACTACGTAATAAATTGATTTTCACTGAAGAATTGTGGATTTACTGCAAACCTACACTTGAAATGACAGCAAAATACCAGATATAAGATGGGAAATTTTCTATTACCCTGTACTGTGAACCATTGCCCAGTAAATGCCACAAGGAAGATAAGTGACTGAGTTAAATGATATACAGCTCCAGTTGTCACTCATTCGGGTGTAACAGTCATCTACTGCTAGCTTACAGTTGGTTAAGGCAGGGACAGGACTGTTAGCTCATTGTTCCAGATACTACAGGAAAGATAGAACAGGAGGTAAGAGAGGAGGGGGAGTTGCACTTCTGACTGGGGAAAACACCATGGCAAATACGAGAGGGGATATATCCGAGGGTGTGGCCACTGTCTATATGGGTTGAACTGAGAAATAAGAAGAGGGAAATCACTTCGATAAGGTTGTAATATAAGCCCCCAAATAGCGGGAAATCGGGGAGCAATTATGTAAGATTACAGATAGCTTCAAGAAAAATAAGGTGGTAATAGTAGGGGATTTTAACTTTCCCAACATTGCCTGGGTCAGCCATAGTATTAGACAGTTGGATGGAGAGAAATTTGTTGAGTGTATTCAGGAGGAATTTCTCATTCAGTATGTGGATTTAGACAGTTACATGAGTATAGAAAGATTTGGGCCAAATGAGGGCAATTGGGACTAGCTTAGGGGTTTAAAAAAAGGGGTGACATGGACAAGTTGGGCTGAAGGGCCTGTTTCCATGCTGTGAACCTCTGTGACTCTTCACAGCCAAGGTCAAATCATTGCCCCATTAATGGAACGTCGCAAGTCAACTCATTCATATTGGTCCGACTCCTTGGTCATCAGCCACATGTCCCTGTGTAACGATACTCGGATATCAGAGGCTGATGCTGAGCAATATGCTTCAGTGGAGGATGTGCTTGGGAGTTGCTACCTTACTGTTGGCTCCAGGCTGTGATTGATGTCCAGAAATTACTACCAGGTGTCCAAAGCATCATGAACTATTTGTAACCACAAGCTGAAATGGTTAGACGGATGGAACCACCTTTATATGAAGGTCACCCCTAGGTAACTTTTCCATCCACTCAAAAGTCACACATGAGGGAACAAACCGACAAAGCAAAGATAAAGACAACTTAACGCTATTATGGTGCTCTGTTCTTTTACATTGTTGGATAATCTACTGTTAAAAATTATTCTGTGTTTGAATTGTTCTGAAGACAAGCCATGCGTTTCTTTCACCTTTAACTGAACGGTGTCCGTGGGAACTAAAGGTAGACAGTGGTTAGCATTGCTGCCTCACAGAGCCAGGGGCCCAGGTTCGATTCCCAGCTTGGGTTACTGTCTGTGCGGAGTCTGCACATTCTCCCCGTGTCTTCACAGTTTCCTCCCGGTGCTCCAGTTTCCTCCCGCAGTCTGAAAGATGTGCTTGTTAGGTGCATTGGCCATACTAAAGCCTCCCTTGGTGTACCCAAACAGGCACCCCAGTGTGGCAACTAGGGGATTTTTCACAGTAACTTCATTGCAGTATTAATATAAGTCTGATTGTCACACTGACAAATAAACTTTAGAAGGTGTGCTCACGTTTCTAAAACCTCAGTAAGCCAGCTCCCACACTCCAATCTCTCTGGGCCAAAGCTGGACTGTTTGCAGGTGGAAATGGGAGCAACAGTGGGCCATTCTGCCCTTCGAGCCTGCTTTACCATGCAGTGCGACCATGACGGAATCTTAAACTTCAACACCATTCCATCCCTATATCCCCTTTTAATAAGTCTTCAGAGGCAACAGTCCCTTCACCAAAAATCCCTTTATTTATCATTCCAACAGCAGTGCACAGAGTGCTCGCAGCCAGCAGTCTACCTATGGGGGTGTCAGAGGAACTGACATTCTCTGGTTAAGTACAAGGCAAAGACTCCCTGATTGGTTCATCAATTGGATCCTTAATCAGGGACTCCATCCTCCAATCGGCCAACCTCAATGGCCTGACTGAAGACATTACACTCTGATATCATTAATGCCCACAAAATTCAGAATGTGGGATAATATGTTCTGGGTGAACAACAAGCCTGTACATTGACTCAGAATTTGCATGTAATTGGAATGGAATGGTGGTTATGGGCCTGCCAGGAGTGAGGGAGGAAGGGGCGTGGTTTGAGGCAGGCGCTGGATGTGGAACTTGCACGGACAGGATTCTCTCCGCGATCCCGCCCATCCAAAGCCAGGAATTGAACCCGGGTCCCTGGTGCTGCGAGGCAGCAGTGCTAACCACTGTGCCACCGTGCCGCCCATCCAATGGGACCTATTCCCCATTTTTGTGCTCCTTATCCAGCCCCACTTTCTCCAGGGATTAAACATCCCAGTTCATTATCTCTGGAGTAAACCAGAGCTAAGGCGAACTCCTGTTCCACAATGCTTTTGACTCTAATTCCCATCTCTCACCAATTCTAACCCTGAGACTGAGCTTATCCAACACATACCTACAATTGGGAGGGTTATTAAACAAAATTCAGCAGTGAGCCACACAAGGGGATGCTAAGGCTAATGACCAAAATCTTGGTCAAAGGTGTTGGGAGGACAGAGAGCTAGAGGGATAATGTGCAGGCAGTTTGGTAAGCAGATTGCTTCAAACTTAATGCAGCAATTTCAAAAAAACTAAACATCATTACATAATGCAGAGCCTAAATTCATAGCTCATGAGTCATACTTTCACGGTGGCACAGTGGTTAGCACTGCTGCCTCACAGCAGTAGGGACCTGGGGGTTCGATTCCCGGCTTGAGTCACTGTCTGTGTGGAGTCTGCATGTTCTCCTCGTGTCTGTGTGGGTTTCCTCCGGGTGCTCTGGTTTCCTCCCACAGTCCAAAAGATGTGCAGGGCTTAGGTGGATTGCCCGTGCTAAATTGACCCTTAGTGTCAGGGGGAATTGGCAGGATAAAGGTGTGAGATTGTGGGACTAGAGATTGGGTGGAATTGTGGTTGGTGAAGATTCGATGGGTCGAATGGCCTCTTTCTGCACAGTAGGGGTTCTATGAATCTATTCTATGATCTATATAAATGACTTGTTCGCATTTCAAACTATTTCTGCGAAGGAAATATCAACATTTTATTTAGGAATACTGGGAATGGTGAGAGGCAGGAATGAAGAATCTGTAGAGTGTTAATTGTTGGTATACCATGAGTTGTGCGTAATGTACCCAGTATCTTTGTGACTGAACATTTGCTTCACACAATGGGACATATTAAACTCCAACACAAATGTAACGTCTGGCATTTCTGTTTATGGTCGGCGAAATGAGTTTCACTCACATTGGGGTGACAGTTGGTTTAATGAGGGTTTATGTGATGATGTACTGGCTCTCTGTTCAATTCATTTGGAAAATACAAGTTTGCAGTGGTTCTGACGCAAGTAATGTTGCAGCAGTTAACATAAAAGTCCAGTGTAATCCAGGACGTTACTAACAGCCCTGCTTGTTGTCAGCTCTGCAGAAGGAAAAGATTCATATCCTTTCTATTTGAAAATGTTAATTAATCATTCCGGGCAGTGCTGAAAAAAAATCAAACCATAAAGTGTATCGAAACTCATTGTACATTTCTTTCAATGTCTCAAGCAGTCGTTCTTGGGCAGGGTCCTTAATTAATTGGGCAGTAATGTTTAATTATTAAAACCCTTGACTCTGATGATCTTAATGAGCACTGTCCTCAGCCTTCCATCTGTTTAAGAGAACACAGCATGATAAGTTGTTCTTGAATGAATTACAACAAGTTTCGGTCATTATTTGGTTCATGTCCTTTGATGGGCTGTCTTGTTGTCACACGTCATCCATCAAATCGCGCTGCAAGGTATAGAGAACCGGGAAAGGACAGTTTTAAAGTTAAAGGCCATTCTCTGGCAGTGGGTGGGTAGTCACGATGTGGAGATGCCGGCGTTGGACTGGGGTAAACACAGTAAGAAGCCTCACAACTCCAGGTTAAAGTCCAACAGGTTTATTTGGTAGTAAACACCACTAGCTTTCGGGGTTTACCCCTCGGTCAGGTGAGACTCATCTGACGAAGGGGCAAACCCCAAAAGCTTGTGGCGTTTACCAACAAATAAACCTGTTGGACTTTAACCTGGTGTTGGGAGACTTCTTAGTGAGTGGGTATGAAGACCGGCCTTGAACATGCAGAGTCCATTTCGGACCATGAGATATAGATTCAGAATTAAGCCATTCGGCCCATCGAGTCTGCTTCATCATTTGATCATGGTTGATATGTTTCTCAACCCCACTCATATAAATATATATGTATATATAAAAAAACCATGGCTATAAATGAACAATGTGTTTTCTGGCACATTTGCACATGTAACTGTCACGCGTGTGCATGCTGTGGGAAGCGAATGGCAAACCAGAGATCCAATAAGCTTGAAATCGATGCAATTATAATTTTCAAGTATGGAATCTCATTCCCTCTAGCATAGGTGCTGGAGACTTAAAAATGGCAGCAGGGATGGCAGTAAGCTCTGTTTTATTGACCATTTACTTGGTTCTTGGCATGCTTGTCTTATACTGATAGAACAGCATACAGATATTGTGAGACATCTCTCCCTGACTCCAATGTGAAGTCTGGCAAAGCCTGGGGGGAGGGGAATGGGGGCGTAAAGGCGATTCACCAGGATGCTGCTTGGGATGTGAAGAGAGGTTTGGATAGGCTTGGGTTGTTTTCACTGGAGCAGAGAAGACTGAGGGGGAGACCTGATCAAGGTGTACAAGGCCATAGACAGAAAGGATAAGGAGTAACTGTTCCCCTTAGTTGAAGGGTCAGCTACGAGGGGACATAGGTTCAAGGTGAGGGACAGGAGGTTTAGGGGGGGATGTGGGTTTTTACACAGAGGGTGGTGAGGGTCTGGAATACATTGCCCGGGGAGGGGGGTGGTGGAAGCGGGAGCCTCACATCCTTTAAAAAGTACCAAGGTGAGCACTTGGCATGTCACAACATACAAGGCAATGGGCCATGTGCTGGCAGATGGGATTAGGCGAGAGCTCAATTTCTCACATGTCGGTACAGACTCGATGGGCCAAAGGGCCTATCCTGCTCTGTATGATTCTAATGAATTGCCCCTCCTATCTATCGTGATCGAGAGCTGGCAGAATTGCATGGTGGCATGGTGGTTAGCACTGCTGCTTCACAACGCCGGGGACCCGGGTTCGATTCTGGCCTCGGGTGACTCTCTGTGTGGAGTTTGCACATTCTCCCCGTGTCTGCGTGGGTTTCCTCCGGGTGCTCCGGTTTCCTCCCACACTCCAAATATGTGCGGGTTAGGTGGATTGGCCATGGTCAAATGCCCCTTGGTGTCAGGGAGATTAGCGGGATAAATACATGGTGTTACAGGGATAGGACCTGGGTGGGATTGTTGTCAGTGCAGGCTCGATGGGCAGAATGGCCTCTTTCTGTACTGTACTCCACTCACCTGATGAAGGAGCAGCATTTGTGGGTTAGGTTGATTGGCCATGATAAATTGACCCATAGAGTCAGGGGATAAATGCGTGCGATTGTGGGGATAGGGCCTGGGTGGGATCGTGGTCGGTGCAGACTTGATGGGCCGAATGGCCTCCTTCTGCACTGTGGAGATTCTGTGATCAGTTCTATGATCAGTTGTGACAAGCAGTTTGGAGAGAGAAGCAGCCTTTCTCAGGTCTGTAATCAGTCAATGGTGTGCTGTGAGCCTCACCCTTCCAGGTTTCACATCATTGTGTGTACACGAAGCAATAAGAGGAACGGGGAGACCAGGAAAGATCGGAGCCTCCTCCATGCTCCGACATTTAATGCAAATCTGACTGTTTGTATTTTCGAACCTTGAAATGATACTCTGTGATTGAATTCTCTTTCTGCTATTTTCTAATGTTCTCGTTCCAACGCAATGTGATTAAGGACACAGGTGTTAGGAAGTTGTGCACTGCTGTCAATAGGTTTCTTTTTAAATATAAAGGAGCAAAGTTAGTGGCGAGATGCATTTGATCCCATTAAGCAGAACAGGTGAACGTCGGAGGCTGAGGGGGGACCCGATGGAAGTTTACAAAATGATGAGAGGCACGGAGAGAATGGAGAGCCCAGAGTAAAAATGTCAATTACTCGGGGACCTAGGTTTAAGGTAAAAGATTAAAGGAGATGTGAGGGCAAGTGTTTTATACAGAGGGTGGCAAGTGCCTGGAATGCACTACCAGAGGAGCTGATAGAAGCAGATATGGGCAGAATGGTGGCACAGCGGGTTATTGCTGCTGCTTCACAGTGCCAGGGACCTGGGTTCGATTCCCGGCTTTGGTCACTGTCTGTGTGGAGTTGCACATACTCCTCGTGTCTGCGTGGGTTTCCTCCAGACACTCTAGTCTCCTCCCATGCTCCAGAGATATGCAGGTTAGGTGGATTGGCTGCAATAAATTGACGTTTGGTGCCAGGGGGGCTAGCAGAGTAAATGTGTGGGTGGGATTGTGGTCGGTACAAACTCAATGGGCCAAATGGCCTCCTTCTGCACTGTAAGGATTCTCTATGAGATACAATAGCAATGTTGAAGAGGCATCTTGACAGATACATGAATAGGCAGGGAATAGAGGGATACCAATTGTATAGAGGAAAAGATTTGGTTTAGAAAGCTGTCATTGTGTTGGTGCAGGCTTGGTGGGCCGAAGGGCCTGTTGCTGTGCTGTACTTTCTTAGTTCTTTACGAACAGCTATCATAGAATCCCTACAGTGCAGAAGGAGGGCATTTGGCCCATCGAGTCTGCATTGACCACAATCTCACCCAGCCCCTATCCCTGGTGTTCAGTTATTCAGTTATTTATCCTGCTAATCCACAAAGGGGCAATTCGGCATGGCCAATCCAGCTAACCTGGATTGTGGGGGGAAACTGGAGCACCTACAGGAATCCCACGCAGACACGGGGACAATGTGCAGACTCTGCACAGACAGTGACCTAAGGCTGGAATTGGACCTGGGATCCTGGCGCTGTGAGGCTGCAGGGCTAACCACTGTGCCACCATGCTGCCCAATCCTGATAAATAGTGAGCTCAGTCATATCTAGTAACAAACAAAGTATCTTGCTGGGTTTATTATGGGATTCATGTGAAATTCATGTAGTTTTTACAACGGAATCACCCAATGAAAATAGAATTTTGAAAATTTGGCACGTCCACTACAACTCTCATCTACTTTCACAGATGCACCATAGAAAGCATCCTTCCTGGTTGTATCACAGTTTGGTATGGCTCCTGCTCTGCCCAAGACTGCAAGAAACTACAAAAGGCCGTGAATGTGACCCAGTCCATCTCGCAAACCAGTCTCCCATCCATTGACTCTGTCTACACTTCCCACTGCCTTGGAAAAGCAGCCAGCATAATCAAGGACCCCACACACCCCAGACATTCTCTCTTCCACCTTCTCCTGTTGGGAAAAAGATACAAAAGTCTAAGGTCACGGGCCAACAGATCAGCTTCTTTCCTGCTGCTGTCAGACTTTTGAATGGACCTACCTTGCATTAAGTTCACCTTTCTCTACACCCTAGCTATGACTGTAACACTGCATTCTGCACTCTCTCCTTCTGTACGAATGGTATGTTTTGTCTGTACAGCGCGCTAGAAACAATACATTTCACTGTGTACTAATACATGTGACAATAATAAATCAAATCAAATCAAAAGCTACAGTCTGGAGCTTAAGTTGTGAATTCGATGCTGGGTGCAATGCTATTGCCATGTTTCACAGTAGGAAGTCTGACAACACCAGGTTTAAGTCCAACCGATTTATTTGATAGTAAACTCACAAGCTTTCGAAGTTTCCCTCTTTGTCAGGTGTTTCACACAGGGGGCACCTGCTGACTGTCCCGTACCACTGCAAACACAAATCCACATCGTCTTAACTTCACACTGACTGAGAATTAAATCACAAAGCGATTTCTGAGATCGCATAAGCGTGGTGGAAGTTATGGAGAGAGACGGATTGAACACCACCCGCATAACTAATTTAAAGTAATTAAATAAATCTGGACATTAAAAAGATAATCATGAGGCTCCTGGATCATTGTACAAACCCTGCCTGATTCAGATTGTACCAGGGAAGGAGCGAGATCTTTTCACATTGGTATTTTTACTGATAATACTCCAGCCAGTTCTGTTGCAGTCCTGGCAGTAGTGGGAGCTGCTAGATTGACAAATAGACCCATGCAGGACTTCAATGGATCCCAGAGTCAGCTCAGTCTCGGCTGAGATTATCACAGAATCATAGAATCCCTCCAGTACAGGAGACTCACAATGCTGGGTTAAAGTCCACAGGTTTATTTGGAATCACGAGCTTTCGGAGCGCTGCTCCTTCATCAGGTGAGTGGAGTACAGTAGAGAATCAGGGTACGGGGGTGGGTGGGAACAGTGGCACAGTGGTTAGCACTGCTGCCTCATAGCGCCAGGGACTGGGGTTCAATTCCGGCCTTGGGTCACTGTCTGTGTGGAGTCTGCACGTTCTCCCCGTGTCTGCCTGGGTTTCCTCCGGGTGCTCCGGTTTCCTCCCACAAATGTGCAGGTTAGGTGGATTGGCCTTGCTAAATTGTCCCTTACTGTCAGGAGGACTAGCTAGGGTAAATACATGGGGATAGAGCCTAGGTGGGATTGTGGTTGGTGCAGACTCGATGGGCTGAATGGCCTCCTTCCGCATTGACAGATCCTATGATTCTATGAGAAAGAGACCATTCAGCCCATTGAGTCTGCACTGGTAACTATCCCATCCCCTGTCACTCTGCATATTTATCCTGCTAATCTCCAGGGTGAGGGGGGATCTTATTGAAACTTCCAGGATACTACGAGGCCTGGATAGAGTGGACGTGGAGAGGATGTTTCCACTAGTAGGAAAAACTAGAACCAGAGGGCACAACCTCAGGCTAAAGGGACAATCCTTTAAAACAGAGATGAGGAGGAATTTCTTCAGTGGTGAACCTGTGGAACTCTTTGCCGCAGAAGGCTGTGGAGGCCGGGTCATTGAGTGTCTATAAGACTGAGATGGAGTGGTCCTTGATTAATAAGGGGATCAGGGATTATGGGAAAAAGGCAGGAGAACGGGGATGAGAAAAATATCAGCCATGATTGAATGGCGGAGCAATGGGCCGAGTGGCCTAATTCTGCTCCTGTATTTTATGGTCTTATGGGACCTGTTGTGTTCACCGTAGGTTTTTGCTTTTCTTTATTTTGTGCAATAAAGCACTGCTCCTGTACTGGAATTATCAGAATCTCCCAAGGAGCAGATAGAGGCATGATGGGCCAAATGGCCTCTTCCAGGCCTTATCATTCTCTGATGATGCGATTCTACATTGAATTCGGAACATAGCCCTCACAGACTGCTGGTTACGGAAGGCATTCCTCTCAGAGGAAGCGAAGACACACACTTTTAATCAGAGGACGCTCGCTGGGTAAATAGTTTTTGAACAATAGGTTTGTTTCTTAAAGCAACACACTGCCGGTTGCTTGAATTCGCCGAGCTCAGGGTAATTACACACATGGTAAATCTTTAACGACAAATGTCCCCTCTGTGGTGAGCAACTAGAACATTAATAAAATAAATGTTTTATGAGAACATTTTGGCTGGAACTTCTGAAAGAAACAGGTGGTACAGGGTTAGTTCAATAATAGATAATGATACATTTAGTTCTCCATCTGGACAGCACACAGCAAGCTTGTCAGTGCTGCTCTTTATTCCTCTGAATACTCAGTGGTGTATTGCGGTGCACAAATGTAAGATAAGAATGAAAATTGACAGTAGAATGTCTCATTTTGTCAATAACCACAAGACTAACAGTTAACTGCGGGTAGCCAGCGCGGAGACCTCTCCGCTGGCTACAATCAATGTAAACATTGCCACCCTTGTGTCAGCTAAAATATTTGTGTCTACTAAAGGATTCCCTCGGCAAGGGATTGTGATTTGCTTTCCCTTCCTTTTCTTTTCTGTAGCCATGTTCGGTTGGCGAGGGATTTGGGGCCAGCACGGTGACACAGTGGTTAGCACTGCTGCCTCACTGTGCCAGGGTCCTGGGTTCGATTCCCAGCTTGGGTCGCTGTCTGTGTGGAGTCTGCACGTTCTCTCCATGTCTGCGTGTGTTTCCTCCGGATGCTCCGGTTTCCTCCCACAGTCCAAACGACGTGCTGGCTAGGGCGCATTGGCTGTGCTAAAATCTCCCTCAGTGTATCCGAACAGACACCAGAGTGTGGCGACTGGGGGATTTTTGTAGTTTCCATGGAATCCATAGAACCCCCTTCAGTGCAGAAGGAGGCAAATCTGCACTGATCACAATCCCACACAGGATCTATTCCAGTAACCCCACATATTTACCCTGCTAATCCCCCGGACACTAAGGGGCAATTTATCACGGCCAATCCACCTAATCCGTGCATCTTTGGACTGTGGGAGGAAACTGGAGTATCCGAAGGAAACCCACGCAGGCGTGCAAACGCCACACAGACAGTCACCCAAGGCTAGAATTGAACCCGGGTCCATGGTGCTGTGGGACAGCAGTGCTAACCACTGTGCCACTGTGACCGCAATGTAACTTCCTTGCAGTGTTAATGTAAGCCTACTTGTGACACTAATAAATAAACTTTAAATTTGTGCTTGATTCTTCTATGTAGAGTCCACAGCGCATCGCCTGCAACAATACAGAGGAATGTCAGATCAGGTATTGGTCATTCTGCTCCACTTGTTTAGAGCAGTGAGGGACAACCTTGGCTAGTGAGTGGGCCTCCTTCATCTGAGTGGGTCACAAGGTCGAACTCGGGCTTGTTCACTATCTGCGAATAAGATTGAATACATTTAATACAAGCGGAATGTTTCGTAACGAGTTATAGAAAATGCTTCATCATTTATATATTTATAGAACTGTCATCAACTTCAAATGGCAAAAGAAATATTTACACAGAGGGAGCGCCCGGCTCACACAGTCAATGCTGTGAGCAATCAGCACGCACCTCACTTCACTCACCCTCGCTTTACGTGCGAATCACTTCATTCACACCGCGAGGGAAAAAAACTACATGGACAGGAATCAGTGGAATGTGGCAAACCCTGCGTGCAGAGAGCAGAGGGGGGCGCACTCAGAACTCAATATTCGGAAGATTTCTGGGAGCAAATTCTGGCAAATTTTGGGCAGAACAAATTGTAGAGAAAATAAAACTTTTTCAAAAAGCAAAACTAGCAAATAAAAATCTCCTCTGGCATCTCCACTTCACCAATTATGGCTTCATTCTTTCATCTGATTTCTCCCCATGCTTTATTTCTTCCTGCCATCACAGGAAACGTCACTTTTCAATTTCAAATAACCTGTCCTGACATTTATTTCCAATGCATTCCATTCTCTGTATCTGCTCTTTCCTAGAACATAAGAACATAAGAACATAAGAAATAGGAGCAGGAGTAGGCCATCTGGCCCTTCGAGCCTGCCCCGCCATTCAATAAGATCATGGCTGATCTGTCGTGGCTCAGTTCCACTTTCCCGCCCTCTCCCCATAACCCTTAATCCCCTCTCTTATCAAAAACCCATCAACCCGCTTCTTAAAAATATTTAGCGAGGCAGCCTCCACCACTTCAACGGGCAGAGAATTCCAGAGATTCACCACCCTTTGAGTGAAGAAGTTCCTCCTCAACTCCGTTCTGAACCGCCCCCCCTTTATCTTGAGGCTGTGCCCCCTAGTCCTACTGTCTTTTTTGAGCGGGAAGAGTCTTTCCACCTCTATCCTATCCATCCCATTCATCATCTTATACGTCTCAATGAGATCTCCCCTCATTCTTCTAAACTCTAACGAGTACAAGCCTAGTTTATTCAGCCTCTCCTCATAGCTCAACCCCCTCAACTCCGGTATCAGCCTAGTAAACCTCCTCTGCACTCCCTCCAAGGTCTCTCCTGTAGTTTGTATCTGCTCTCTCCTGTAGTTTATATCTGCTCTCTCCTGTAGTTTGTATCTGCTCTCTCCTGTAGTTTATATCTGCTCTCTCCTGTAGTTTGTATCTGCTCTCTCCTGTAGTTTATATCTGCTCTCTCCTGTAGTTTGTATCTGCTCTCTCCTGTAGTTTATATCTGTTCTCTCCTGTAGTTTGTATCTGCTCTCTCCTGTAGTTTGTATCTGCTCTCTCCTGTAGTTTATATCTGCTCTCTCCTGTAGTTTATATCTGTTCTCTCCTGTAGTTTGTATCTGCTCTCTCCTGTAGTTTATATCTGCTCTCTCCTGTAGTTTATATCTGTTCTCTCCTGTAGTTTGTATCTGCTCTCTCCTGTAGTTTATATCTGTTCTCTCCTGTAGTTTGTATCTGCTCTCTCCTGTAGTTTGTATCTGCTCTCTCCTGTAGTTTATATCTGCTCTCTCCTGTAGTTTATATCTGTTCTCTCCTGTAGTTTGTATCTGCTCTCTCCTGTAGTTTGTATCTGCTCTCTCCTGTAGTTTATATCTGTTCTCTCCTGGAGTTTATATCTGCTCTCTCCTGTAGTTTATATCTGTTCTCTCCTGTAGTTTGTACCTGCTCTCTCCTGTAGTTTATATCTGCTCTCTCCTGTAGTTTGTATCTGCTCTCTCCTGTAGTTTATATCTGCTCTCTCCTGTAGTTTATATCTGTTCTCTCCTGTAGTTTGTATCTGCTCTCTCCTGTAGTTTATATCTGTTCTCTCCTGTAGTTTGTATCTGCTCTCTCCTGTAGTTTGTATCTGCTCTCTCCTGTAGTTTATATCTGCTCTCTCCTGTAGTTTGTATCTGCTCTCTCCTGTAGTTTATATCTGTTCTCTCCTGGAGTTTATATCTGCTCTCTCCTGTAGTTTGTATCTGCTCTCTCCTGTAGTTTGTATCTGCTCTCTCCTGTAGTTTATATCTGCTCTCTCCTGTAGTTTGTATCTGCTCTCTCCTGTAGTTTATATCTGTTCTCTCCTGGAGTTTATATCTGCTCTCTCCTGTAGTTTGTATCTGCTCTCTCCTGTAGTTTATATCTGCTCTCTCCTATAGCTTGTATCTGCTCTCTCCTGTAGTTTATACCTGCTCTCTGCTGCAGTTTATATTTGCTTTCTCCTTCAGGTGTATCTGCTCTCTCCTCTCAGTGTATCCGCTCTCTCCTGCCTTAGTATCTGCTTTTTGCTGTATTTGTATCTGGCATCTGCTGTAGTTTATAGCTGCTCTCTGCTGTAGTTTGTGCCTGCTCTCTCCAGCACTTTATAACTAATCTGTCCTGCAGTTTATATCTGCTTTCATCTTCAGGTGTATCTGCTCCCTCCTGTCAGTGTATCTGCTCTCTCCTGTCTTAGTATCTGCTCTCTGCTGTAATTTGTATCTGCTTTCTCCTCTAGGTGTATCTGCTCTCTGCTGTAGTTTATATCTGCTCTCTCCTGTGGATATGTCTGCTGCATCCTGTATTTGTATCTGCACACTCTGGAGTTTATATCTCCTCACTCCTGCATACAGTTGATAGTTAATTGGACTGACGGATATGGAGAGCTTTGGTCTAATGCAGTAACACTGATATATCCTGGACACCCTAGTTTGAGGTTTCCTAAATCTGATAGATTGGCAAAGAGTGGGAAACTTTTAACTAGAAACACCATTAAAAGGTATTTATGAAGCCTGGTGGCAAATTATAGGTAATGTTAATCATTTTGTCATAACGCTTTTACACCTTAATTTTGTTCCAGCTTCTTCTTTGAAGCTGTGTCTTTGTTTTACAATGCTGTAGCAATGATAGTTCTGGAAAAGTAAAGTATAATCTTTTATCTAATGATGAATCCAAGTCTTACAGATATTAAAAGAGATAGTTCAGATACCCTCGAAATTTAAGGTAGGATTTACCTTAAATGTCGAGTAGAAAACTACCGAGTCTAGCAAGATACCTCGATCCCAATGAAGGGTAGAGCTTTCATCAACTACACCACATCAGCACCACATTCACCCCGAGAAATGTTGCATCAATCCAATAAATCTAAAACTCCTCCGGTGTAGCTAATGCTTGTTCCAGAACAGAGCTGAACCAACATGAAACATTTGAACACAAGTCCTGGACAGCATCTTTTCATTAGACAACATCATTAAGGTTACCCATTGTTAGATTGTAGAATCTCACAATTTATGATGTAGAGGCCACATTGCTGTTTTTTCAGGAACTGCCTTGTATCAGAGGACATACCATACCCTATGGTGTCCTTGATCACACAATTATGCCCAGGTATGTTTATGAATCTCTGAACCTTTGCCCAGGGAATGAACTCTGCTCTCAAATTTGAATGTGGAGATGCTGGCGTTGGACTGGGGTAAAAACAGTAAGAAGTCTCACAACACCAGGTTAAAGTCCAACAGGTTTATTTGTAGCAAACGCCACAAGCTTTCGGAACAGGCTGTCCCTTCGTCAGGTGGGTGGGAGTTCTGATCACAAACAGGGCACAAAGGCACAAACCCAATTTACATGAATACTTTAAGCTGGTGTTGTGAGACTTCTTTCTGTTTAAATTTAAATCCTTACTTCATAGAATAAGCTATACATTTGTATTTATAGCTGCATTCTTTCATAGACAGACAGACAGATAGACAGACAGAGAGACAGATAGACAGACAGATAGATAGACAGAGAGATATACAGATAGACACGCGATAGATAGATAGATAGACACATAGATAGATAGGTAGATAGACACATAGATAGATAGATAGATGGAGATAAACAGACAGAGAGAGATAGATAGATATATAAATAGATAGATATATAGAGAGAGGGATAGATAGATAGATAAATAGATGGATAGATAGATAGATAAATAGATAGATAGATAGACAGATAGATAGATGTATTTAAATCAATCTGTTTGGCCCTTAAACAATTCCAGCCATGTTCAATTCTGGCATTATAGGAAAAGTGCTGTACCTTTAATTTTGACATTTGACAATACTAGGCTTTGAACAATGATTTTGGTAACTTTAAGGTTGTGGGAGGCTGTGTGAGATGATCATGGCTTCCTCAGGGAAATTTTGTAGCTAAAGTGAGGGGATGAAATGAGCAATAATGGAAGCCTGCATAAGATAGCTTCTGGCAATTGGGATCTTTGATTTAGGAGCATTTAAGAATGCATTACCTTTTAACTCTCCAATTCAAAATGTGCCAAGGCACTCATCAACCCATTGCTCAACACTGCTGTTAAGCAGCTCCCTGCAGTCACACGGGTTCTCATAACCTATTAGGCAGCCATTTGCACTTCGCATGGTTGTAAAATGGAGACTTGTTTATTAGTCACTGAAATAAGACAAGTGGGAGTTTTAATTACCATGCTCTTGGCAGTCACGAGCAGCGTGAGGCTTGCTGCAGAGTCGAGAAAGCACGGGGCCATATTGAGCAATAAGTGAGCAGGAGAGGACTAATTATGTCGATGATGGTTTGATCATTTTTGCTGGCCCACTGTGTCCCTTTCAAACATTCTGGCACGGATACCTGAATGAGACACTCTTTCTAAGGTTGGCCTGATTTACTGGTTTAAAACCTTTGCGGTTTAAAACCTTTCCCTGTCTATTCCCAACTTAAAATACCTCTCAATAAATAACCAAAAATAAATGAAATCTCACAACACCAGGTTAACGTTCAATGGGTTTATTTGGAATCACGAGCTTTCGGAGCACTGCTCCTTCCTCAAGTGAGTGGGTTCACAAACAGGGAACACATCAACCAAGACACAATTACAAGATAATGGTCGGAATGCAAGTCTTTACAGGTACAGATGGCGAGAGTGGAGAGAGGAATAATCACAGGTTAAAGAGGTGTCTCAAACCAGGACAGTTAGTAGGATTTTGCAAACCCAGGCCAAATGGTGGCCTCATCCACTCACCTGATGAAGGAGCAGCGCTCCGAAAGCTCGTGATTCCAAATAAATCTGCTGGGCTTTAACCTGGCGTTGTGAGACTTCTTACTGTATTGAGTTTGCACATTCTCCCGTGTCTGTATGGATTTCCTCCAGATGCTCTGGTTTCCTCCCACAGTCCAAAGATGTGTGGGTTAGGTTGATTGGCCATGCTAAATTGTCCCTTAGTGTCTCAGGATGTGTAGGTTAGAGGGTCAGCAGGGTAAATATGTGGGGTTGTCGGTGCAGACTTGATGGGCCAAATGGTCTCCTTCTGCACTGTAGAGATCCTATGAACACAGAGACCCTCCATCCTCACAGTCATGGGGGACAACCCCATGGACACAAGGAATCCACCACCCCCACAGTCGTCCCAATGCTGCTCCCCCCTCCTCTGCAGTGCCCCTGGTGCGGTGGGGCAGCAGTGCTAACTACTATGCCCCTGTCCACCCTACTACTTCGGATAGTCATTAATAAATCCAATTGAGGGAAACCCTCCTCAACCAAAGAGAAGGGAAAATGTGGAACTCATTCCCACAGGGAATAGCTGAGGGGGACAGTGCAGATGCTTTTAAGGGGATACCAGATTAAACACATGAGGGACGGGGGAATAGACCCAATATGTAAATGGAGTAAGATGAAGTGGAGTAGGAAGAGGTTGTAGATGAGCATGAACGTTGATATCTAACTTGTTTCTGTACTCAGGACTTGATGCAGAATCTCTGGTGGGGATTCATTCACTATGAGTTGTCAGGTTAAAGTCATCACTAACAAAATGAAAGTGGAAGCGAGGAGACATTTGTGAACAGAGTAGGTTATTGAAACATGGAATGTTTAGCCACAGGGATTGATTCAGGTAGAAGTGATTACATTTCATAAAAGGTTAATTCGATAAATATTTGAATTAGAGCAAGATGTATGGCTATGGGGGGAGAGCACATTTGTGGTATTAGCTCTGGACTGCCAGAGCAAAGACCTCCATTGTTGCATGGAGATGTTTCAATGTGGATAAAATAGTTTTCAAGAATAAAATTCACCCAAAACACTCCCAAACAGTCTGGCTTGAATTTTAAATATCTGCTGCTGATATCTTAAACGGCTTATGCAATTTGTTTGCCTTGTCGAAGCACTGATAGACAAATCATTTTATTACACAACAAAGATTTACTCAAGGATTTGCCCTCGCAGACAGAGCAAGTTACACGCTGGCTTGATTTTCCATCCCTCAGTGGTTTCTGGCTCACCATTGGCCGTCAGCTGGTTCTTCCAGTCCCGCCGATGTCCATGGTGCTGTGCGTTGTTCTCTCCTCCCTCCACTGGGGGAGCCCACCACGGAATGTCACCTTTGATGAGACAAAACATTCTCACCCATTGAAACTCCCTCTAAATACCAACCATCTAGATCTTATTGAGGTGTCACGGTGGCACAATGGTTAGCAATTGCTGCCTCACAGCACCAGGGACCCGGGTTCAATTCTCAGTTTAGGTCACTGCCGCTGTGGAGTTTGCACATTCTACCCATGTCTGCGTGGGTTTCCTCCAGGTGCTTCAGTTTCCTCCCACAGTCCAAAGATGTGCAGTTTAGGTGAATTGGTTATTGCCCCTTAGTGTCAGGGGGATTAGCTGGGTAAATATGTGGGGTTACAGGGATAGGACCTGGTGGGATTGTTGTTGGAGCAGGCTCGATGGGCCAAATGGCCTCCTTCTGCTCTGTAAGGATGCTATGATTATTGAATATTGAAGTAGGGTCAAGGTGTACGTGCTGTATTCCATCTTCTACCTCTTATGTCTGTAGATTAATACTTGAACTCTTGGGTCTCTTATTTTTCTCTGCTCACCTACATCTTCCAATACTTTTTCCTTTGAGCATATGTAAATGCAGGGATACCAAGAGACCACTTAACCTGTTCCAACATCCAATGCAATCCTGGGAGCCAATCCCACACATCCATCTTCATCTCATATCCCTTAGTACCATTGCTTAACAGAAATATATTAATTTCAGATTTAAAATTCACAATTTATTTTCAATTGTCATTTGCAGAAGAGAACTCCAACCTTCCATGTCTTTGCGTGCAGGCTGCTTCCTAACTTCTCTCCTGGCTCCCATTGTTAGACTCTGTCCCCTAACAGATACACTGGGGCCGAGATTCTCCCGTTTCGTTCACCCCACCACCGCTGCAAGCCAGAACGGAGTATTTGGCGCTCAGACAAGACTCCATTCACTGCAGTAGGACTGGCGAACCCCAGCAGCAGGTGAGGTCAGAGAATTCTGGGCTTTATCCTCTCAAGATGTACCACCCTGAACTGGTCCGCATTTCATTACACCCCACCTGTTTGCTAATTTGTGTCTTTTTTTGTTGAATTTTGCTCAAATTGTTGCACAATATCTATTCGTAAATCTTAGATTTCGGGTACCTGGGTGCACATTGGTGCCACTTTTCCCCTAGAAGAAAGAGGAGGAGGAGCAGAGTAAATGAGTTCTTATGTGGGAAGTTAAAAGCTGCACTTTAGTGCATTCCTGTAACAGGAATCAGCTGAGTCAGCTTTCAACTGAACTTGGCTGGTTGTTTGTACAACGAGTTAAAACCAGTTCCAAGGCCTTGTAAATTGTGCCTATAGAAACAGAGGCCCCAGTGCACTGCACTGACTGCACAGTGAGTGCTGCCTGACAGTGAGGAGTGCTCTTGGAGTTGGGTGAACACAGGGAGTTAGGTGAAACAGGCAGCAGAGGCTACAAGGGAGAGTGCTGATAGGTCAGTAAGTTATTTTTTTCGATTTGTTCTTGGCATTGTAGTAGTTGTTGTTGTACACTTCAATAGTGTTTCTGTGTAATTTCTGTGGTTTATAGTTTGAAAAGGTTATACTAGATAGTAACAAGAAGGGCCCTAGAAAATTGGATATAATTTGAAACAAAACGTCTTTCAAAAGTTTAATTTATAGAGGTAAGGCATGAATGGAGAACTCCAAGCTGTGGTTTGCTCCTCTTGCTCCATGTGGGAGGCTGGAGACAGTTCTAGTCTCCTGGGTCAGCATGTGTATAGGAAGTGTTTCCAGTTACAGCTCCTGGAAGCTTGAGTTTCAGAGCTGGAGCGGTGGCTGGAGACACTGTGGAGCATCTGCGGGTCAGCAAGTATTGTGGATAGCACGTATAGAGAGGGGGTCACAACACAGGCTCAGATTCTACAGGCAGGAGGGGAATGGGTAACCACCAGACAGACCAAGAGAGATGCAGGTAGTGCAGGAATCTCCTGTGACCATCCCTCTGCAAAATGGATATATGGCTTGAGGGGAATGACCTCTCTGGAGAAAGCAGTAGCAGCCAAACTCATTGCACCATGGTTGGTTCTGCTGCAGAGGGGAGAGGTAAAAAGTGTGTCCGTGCAATAGTTATAGGGGATTCAATTGTAAGGGGAATAGACAGGCGTTTCTGTAGCCGCAAATGAGACTCCAGGATGGTATGTTGCCTCCCTGGTGCCTCCCTTTTGAATTCTAACACGTCCATAAATAACATCTCCTGAGTTCTCCTTCCTTTTAACTTTTTCCTGATTTTTGATGTAGTTGGAACCTTCTCCCCACATTTTGTCCTTGCTCCCTTCTTCTTGGACTCCTTACATAGGTTCCCACCTCCTTGGTATATGAGTTTAAACCCTCCACAACCGCTCTAGCAAACACTCCCACTAGGACATCAGTCTCAGTCCTGCCCAGGCATAACCCGTCTATTCGAAACAAGGTAAATGAGTTGACAGCACAAATCATTGTGAACGATTATGACTTGGCGACCATTACAGAGACATGGTTGCAGGTTGGTCATAACTAGGAGTTAAATATCCAGGTGTATCAGACAGTCTGAGGGGGCAAATGGGAAGGTAAGGGAGATGGTGTGGCTCTGATATTTAAGGATGACATCAGGGCGGTAGTGAGAGGTGATAGAGGTGCTATGGAAAAAGAGGTTGAATCCATTTGGGTGGAAATTAGAAATAATAAGGAGAAAAAGTCACTGATAGGCGTAGTCTATAGGCCGTCAAATAATAACATCATAGTGGGGCAAGAAATAAACAAATAACTGAAGCATGTAAAAATGGTACAGCAATGATCACGGGGGATTTTAATCTACATATCGATCAGTCAAACCGAGTCTGTCAAGGCAGCCTTGAGGAGGAGTTCATAGAATGTACCCACGATAGCTTCCTTGAGCAGTATGTAATGGAACATATGAGGGACCAAGCGATCCCAGGTGTGGTCCTGTGTAATGAGACAGGAATGATGAATGATCTTACAATTAGGGATCCTCTCAGAAGAAGTTATCACAGTATGGGTTGAATTTAAAATACAGATGGAACGTGAAAGATAAAATCCAATACAAATGTCTTGTGCTTAAACAAAGGAGATTACAATGGGATGAGGGAGGCGTTGGCTAAGGTAAACTGGGAGCAAAAACTTTACGGTGGGACAATTGAGGAACAGTGGAGAACTTTCAAAGCGATCTTTCACAATGCTCAGTAAAAGTATATACCAGTGATAAGGAAGGACTGTGGAAAAAGAGATAATCAGCTATGGATATCTAAGGAAATAGAGAAGGGTATCGAATTGAAAGAAACTGCTTACAAAGTGGCAAAGGTTAGTGGGAACCTAGAAGATTGGGAAATCTTTAAAGGTCAACAGAAAGCCACGAAAAAACCTATAAGGTAAGATGGATTATGAGAGTAAACTAGCTCAGAACATAAAAACAGATAACAAATGTTTCTACAAATATATAAAACGAAAAACAATGGCTGAAGTAAACATTGGCCCTTTAGAAGATGAGGAGGGAGCTGTAGTAACTGGAAATGAGAAAATGGCTGAGGCATTGAATAGATATTTTGTGTTGGTCTTCACAGTGGAAGATATAAAAAACATGCCAAAAATTGATGACAGGAAACTATGGCTGGTGAGAACCTAGAAACTGTCATTGTCACGAAAGAGGTAGTGTTGGGTAAGCTAATGGGGCTAAAAGTAGACAAGTCTCCTGGTCCTGATGGAATGCACCCCAGGGTACTAAAAGAGATGGCGGGGGAAATAGAAAATGCACGAGTGGTAATCTACCAAAATTTGCTGGACTCTGGGGTGGTTCCCCCAGATTGGAAAACAACAAATGTGACTTTTGTATCTTTTACCCAATGAAAGAAGATGGAAGAGGGAATGTCCGGGGTGCGTGGGGTTTTTGATTATGCTGGCTGCTTTGCCGAGGCAGCGGGAAGTGTAGACAGAGTCAATGAATGGGAGGCTGGTTGGTGTGATGGATTGGGCTACGTTCACAACCCTTTGTAGTTCCTTGCAATCTTGGGCAGAACAGGAGCCCAGACCGAGCTGTGATACAACCAGAAAGAATGCTTCCTATGGCGCATATGGTAAATATGTTCAACTATGGAGCATCCACAGCCCTCTGGGATAGAAAAATCCAAAGATTCGCAACACTTTGAGTCCTAAGTGGCCCTCTTTTCCTGACAATGTGTCTTAGATTCCCTAATCAGCAGAGACTATCTCTCAGCATCCACCCTCTCAAGTCCCCTGTGAATTTGGTAGATTTGGATGAGATCATCAGTTGATAAAAATTGTTCATTGTACCTGCTCCGGGAAACATGGAACAAGTTAAGAAAGTTTAAATAAATCTGTGTCGAGCATGTTAAACTGTGGAGTCCTTTGTTGCTGGCGAGTAGAGGTTGTCACCTTGCACTTGTGGGCAGGACATTGAATTTTCATTCACAACCTACTGCGATATCCGGCTTACGGAATTTTCCCATCCCGCCCACCATGGGAATTGTAGCAGGCGGGACAGGACCGTACAAACGTCTATTGACCTTGGGTGGGATTTTCCGGTCTTGGGGGCGAGTGGGGCTGGAACATCCCACCTGTTTCTGCACAATTTTGCTCAGTAGGAATTAAAATATCACAAAGCAATTTGCATTAAGAATACCAGATTGCAGTTTTATGGACTGCACAAGGTAACCGAGTGCCAAACCCACACATCCATCTTTACCTCATATCCCTTAATACCTTTGTTAACAAAATTCTATCAAACATTTAAAAAAAAAGTTGTAAAATATAAACACATCACTTCATTTTCACTTCACCATTTAATCCGATTCAGGGTCGTGGGGAGTTGGAGCCTATCCCAACAGACACTGGGCATAGGCAGGGAAAATATAAGCACTCTACTGCAAATTGACTTTGTACTTTCCTGGTTTAAAACTGTGACATGTCTTGTTTCCAAATGTTGCAGGAACCATTTTAAGATCTCTATCTCTAGGGCAGCACGGTGACACAATAGTTAGCACTACTGCCTCACAGCGCCGGGGACCCGGGTTCGATTCCCAGATTGCATCACTGCCTGTGTGGAGTCTGCATGTTCTCCCCGTGTCTGCGTGGGTTAGAGTCCTAGAGGTTTACAGGTCCTTCGGCCTAACTTGTCTACGCCACCCTTCTTTTTGAAATCCCTAATCTCATCCCAATTGCCCACATTTGGCCCTTATCCCCCTATACCCAACAAACCCATGTAACTGTCTAAGTGCTTTTTAAAAGACAAAATTGTACCCACCTCTACCACTGCCTCTGGCAGCTTGTTCCAGACACTCACCACCCTTTGTGTGAAAAATTTGCCCCTCTGGACACTTTTGTATCTCTCCCCTCTCACCTTTAACCTATGCCCTCTAGTTTTAGACTCCCCTACCTTTGGGAAAAGATATTGATTATCTAGCTGATCTATGTCCCTCATTATTTTATAGACCTCTCTAAGATCACCCCTCAGCCTTCTACGCTCCAGAGAAAAAAATCCCAATCTATCCAGCCTCTCCTTATAACTCAAACCATCAAGCCCGGTAGCATCCTAGGAAATCTCCGTGTTTCCTCCGGATGCTCCGGTTTCCATCCACAGTCTGAAAGATGTGCTGGTTAGGGTGTATTGGCCGTGCTAAATTCTCCCTCAGCGTATCCAAACAGGCGCCGGAGTGTGGCAACTAGGGGATTTTCATAGTAACTTCATTGCAGTGTTAATGTACGCCTACTTGCGATACTTAATCAATAAGCTTTAAAACTTTAAATTATTTGTGCAATTAAGTAAATATTCCTGAAAAAAGTGAAGCTGGTGAACTTCACAGATCCTTTTATCCAACTCTTTGTAATTAAATGGAAACACTGCAGAAACCTTACATGGCGTTGAAGGAGATCCGTTTGATAGGATTAGCAGAGGAGGAAAAGACCTACAAATGACTGTTTCTTTTCTTCACCACAAAAATGTTTTGTTAGCTATTCTCATGACAAATGGTGGCAGCGAACCCTTTAAAGTATATTTCAGGATGCAGCAACAAAGCCCCAGGGTCCTGACATTCAGATGACTAGGTGAAATCTTTAGCCTTCTAATAGTGGCATCTCATTATGGTGTGTTTTGCCCATGGGCTACTGTCTGTGCCTTGCTTGGTTCTAAGCAGGAACTGGGAAAAGGTCACACTTCAGTAATAGGCTTTAATAATCAACTTAAAGGAAGCACAGTGCTGGCTTCCTTCATTAGTGAATGCCCCGATGATACAAAAATATCTCCGGGCTAATGGATTTAATAGACACATGCTTACCAACCCAAACAGATTGATTCAAGAAAGCATTTGCCAAATCCACGATAATGTTTAGTAATCTGGGAATTAGTGAATTAATGCTGATAAATGCCCACCCATACACTTGCAATGGTGATTTCAGAGTGAGCCGGTTATGTACACAGGGGCCATCCGAAAACACATCAGATTTACTGATGGATTTATGGCGGATGAAGCTTTTTGTACAGTCTGCAATGTTTCTGCGGGTCCGATAACGTTTACCTATGGGCTACAGAAGAGTTAACACAGTAAAAAGTCTGACAACACCAGGTTTTAGTCCAACCTATTTGTTTGATAATATACTCGCAAGCTTTCGGGTTAGCCCCTTCGTCATTCACCTGACGAAGGGGCTAACCCGAAAGCTTGCGAGTATATTATCAAATAAATAGGTTGGACTAAAACCTGGTGTTGTCAGACTTTTTACTGCGTTTACGCCAGTCCAACGCTGGCATACCCACATCAGAAGAGTTAAAACAGTAAACTTCCACTGGCCAGCTATCAGAAGGGTTTGAAAATGCTGTAACCTTAATTTTCCCAAACAATTTTGAAATAGCATCCTGTGAATTGCAAAGCAAAGTAGCAACTAGCTTCCCACGTGTTTATAAACCCCGCATTTATGACTAAGTGAAGATGTGCATTTATATAGTGCCTTTCACGACCTCAGGATGTTCCATAACCTCTGGATGTTCCAAAAAAGCCTTATAGCCAATGAAATACTTTTGACAGGTCATTAACAGGCTAGGGCAGCAATTGGGGACAGTGGGGGGGTGGGGGGGTGGAGTGGGTGGGTATGGGGGGGGGTGGGGGTCGTATCCAGTGGGGGCAGGGGTGTCGATGTCCAGGGTGGTGATTGTGGTGGGGAGGTGTTGTGCTCAGGCTGCGAATTGGGGGTGGGGGTGAGGTACATGGTGGGCAGTGATAGGTCTCCCTGTATACTGTGTCCACACACAGCACTGTGTGGCATCTGCACATTCTCCCCGTGTCTGCGTGGGTTTCCTCCGGGTGCTCCAGTTTCCTCCCACAGTCCAAAAGATATGCGGGTTAGGTGGATTGGCCATGCTAAATTGCCCCTTTGTGTCAGGGAGACTAGCTGCAGGGTTATGGAGATAGGGCCTGGGTAGGATTGTGGTCGGTGTAGATTCGATGGGCCAAATGGCCTCCTTCAGCACTGTATGATTCTGTGATACACACTGGAAGGTCAGGGTGCCTGTGCAGTGGTGCCCCTAGAGCTCAGCAGCCGGCTTTGCAGATGAGCTGGGACTCCAACACCCTACTGGCGAGATTCACATTACAGCTCTTGTTATGCACAGAGTGCTGCAAATACCCATTACGCATCTCACTGAAAAAAAACTGCCAGAAAGCTTACAGTTTTCTCACCTGTTCAACACTTAGAAATTTTTGAGAAAGTTCCACCCAAACTATTGTCCAAAGTGTCAGGGAGAACTCCACTGCTCTTCTTTAAAATGGTGTTGTGGGATCTTTTATTAACGGAGGAACTCTGGCTGTGTAAAGGGAATTCACTGAATGGTTGCACTGTTGCTGTGTGTCTCTGGTTAATGTTCACCATCAGGCAGAGGAGGGTCAGTCACTTAACTCATGAAACCTGTAGCTGGAAGACTTGTAAATATGGGTGATGTCCCCTTGTGGTAACTGAAGCAGGGGAATCTGTGCTCAACTCATCAACCATGTCTTGGTTACTTTGAGACTAATAATTCCAACCCTCTTGCATGTCTCCCAACTTCCACCCGGCATGAACTTGAGCTCATGCAAAAACCTGTTGCCCGTGCACTAAGTTTCGGCAAGTCACCATCATCTCTGTGTGCTCACTGATCTACGTTGGGCACAGTCTTTTGTCCCTGCTTAAAGTGTAGTTACACCGCACAGACTGCAGCGGTTCAAGAATGTGGCTTTCCGCCACCTTCTCAAGGGCAATTAGCCTTGGGTAATAAATGCTGGCCTTTCCAGTGATGCACACATCTCAAATAAAAATTGAGATATGAAACTACCCAAGTTTGAATTCATTCAATAACACATAAACTAGGGGAGGTGATGGCCTAGTGGTATTATTGCTGGACTATTAATCCAGAAACTCAGCTAATGTTCTGGGGACTCGGGTTCGAATCCCGCCATGGCAGACGGCGAAATTTGGATTCACTAAAAATTCGCCATACTTAATAATCCACTGAATCTACTTCACTAATGTCCTTTAGGGAAGGAAATCTGCCGTCCTTACAGGGTTTGGTCTATATGTGACTCCAAAGCCACAGCAATGTGGCTGATTCTCAACTGCCCTCTAAGGGCAACTAGGGATGGGCAATAAATGCTGGACCAGCCAGCGATGCCCATGTCCCAGGAATGAATTAAAAAAAAACTACACAACACAAGACCAGAGTCCGAAATATTAAAACAGCACGTTTGCCCCGTTCGTTTTTGACTTAATTGGAAAACAATCAAGGAGAGGATGTTTTATTTGTCTTTGAGTGCAGTTATCGAAGAATTTGATTGGTCTTAACTGTACCATTGACATTACCCGCAACTCCCAACCAAAACAAAATCAAATACAGAGGGACATCTGCCACATAGCAAGGTTCAGTGACTAGAATTACATGTGAAGCAGTCGCTGCATTTTGTGTTAGATGAATATATAATCTGTTTAGTGCTTTTCAAATTAGACAGAATTATTTGAATCTAATGACCCTCATATGTAAACATCAGGTGTTATGGGACAGTGAGCTGGCAAGACCCAGCTATTTAAACCCCGAAGCTACATTGCATCTCAGCCATTAATTCTCTATAATGTACTCAATTAAATGTTGATGAAACACTTTCCCCTACATCAATCAATGGATGCAATTTTACATCTGTCACAGTCATACAGTAACTAAGCAATGTAGCTAAGGGCCCTCACTGCGATTCTCAACAAGGAAAGGATCATATCAAGGACACTGCAAATGTTTGACAAACACAAATGGCCTCTTTTCCACTCATTGCAAGTTACCCTCACAGCACCAGGGACCCAAGTTCGATTGCTGGCTTGGGTCACTGTCTGTGCGGAGTCTGTACATTCTCCCCCCGTGTCTGCGTGGGTTTCCTCTGGGTGCTCCGGTTTCCTCCCACAGTCCAAAACATATGCTGGTTAGGTACATCAGCCATGCTAAATTCTCCCTCAGTGTACCTGAACAGGCACTGGAGTGTGGCCATTAGGGGATTTTCACAGTAACTTCATTGCAGTGTTACTATAGTGTTATTCTTACTAGATTATTAATCCAGAAACTCAGCTAACATTCTGGGGACCCGGGTTCGAATCCCGCCACAGCAGATGGTGGAATTTGAACTCAATAAAAAAAATCTGGAATTAAGAATCTACTGATGACCATGAAACCATTGTCGATTGGTGGAAAAACCCATCTGGTGACTAATGCCCTTTAGGGAAAGAAATCTGTCTTCTTTACCCGGTCTGGCCTATATGTGACTCCCGAGCCACAGCAATGTGGTTGACTCTCAATTGCCCTCCTGGGGCAACCAGGGATGGGCAGTAAATGCTGGCCCACCAGTGATGCCCATGTCCCATGAATGAATAAAAGAAAATGTAAGCCTACTTGTGACACCAATAAATAAATAAACTTATCCAGGATTCAACATTGGGCTTCAGAGATCCAGTTCTTCTGAAAGTGCCTCCATCCAGGAATGGTTTTAAAAAAAAGAATAAAGCAGCTTGGTTCAATGGGTGACTGGGAAATGGGAGAGATAAGAATTCATTCCCGAGGGAATCACCAACAAACAAACAATGGCACGTTTCCAGAACCGATCAACACAGCTGGTATCACTGTCGTTATGATGGACATTTGCAGGATGAATTGGTGTTTGCGTGAACGCCTCACTGTATCCTCTCCCAGAATTTGTTCATTGAATCATAGGATCCTACAGTGCAGAAGAAGGCCATTCGGCCCATCGAGCCTGCGCCAACAACAATCCCACCCAGGTCCTATTCCCAGAACTCTGCATATTCACCCTGCTGATCCCCCAGCATTACGGGGCAATTTAGCATGGCCAATGCATCTAACCTGCATATCTTCGGATTGTAGGAGGAAACCGGAACGCCTAAAAGGAAATCCACATAGACACGGAGAGAATGCGCAAACCCCACACAGACAGTCACCCAAATCAGGAATTGAACCCGGGTCACTGGCGCTGTGAGGTGGCAGTGCTAACCACTGTGCCACTGTGCCACCCGTTCAAAATAATGAAGTTATCCTAATCATGAGATTAATACTCTGAGTATTTTTCATTCAAAATCATTATTGAGCAACTGAATTGGACCATATTGGCACCCTACACTTTTGTAAGGTTCTTCCTAAGATTATAATTAACCTCTCCAATCATAAATAGTGTTTAATCAGCACTTTTGTTTTATGAAGAACATCTGGAGTGAACACAGGAACAACGAAATATCTCTGGAATAAGAGTAAAATCTTGCAAATGTTTGAAATCTGAAATAAAAAATGGAAACGCTGGAAAGAATTGCCAGGATCTGGGAAGAGAGAAGCAAGAATTCATTGTCCATCTCCAGGACCGTACTGACCCCCTCAAAAAATTAAGAAATGAATCTATTCTGAAGATCTGAATATTTAAGATTAAAATATTAAGAATATTTTGGCCCCATTGAATAATTTGTGGTTAACCAATCAGAATCATAGAGCCAGAGTAAAGTTGCAGCACAGAAGGAGGCAATTCCATCTGTCTTGTCCATGACTAGCCCAAGGACACCCAGGCATCCTTTCTAATCCTACCTTCCTACACCCGGCCCATAGCTCTGTAGTTTAGAGCACTTAAGGTGCAGATCTAGGTATTCTTTAAAAGAATTTAAAGGCTCTGCCTCCATCTCCAACTCGGGCAGTGAATTCCAGACACCCAGCACCCTCTGTATCAAAAAGTTCTTCCTCATGTCCCCTCTACTGCCACTTATCTTGAATCTATGTCTCCTGGTTCTAGAATTCTCCGTAAGAAGTCTCACAACACCAGGTTTAGGTCAAACAGATTTATTTCATAGTAAAAGCCACTGACGAAGGGGCAAATCCTGAAAGCTTGTGGCTTTTACTACCAAATAAACCTGTTGGATTTTAACCTGGTGTAGTGAGACTTCTGACCGTGTTTCCCTAGTCCAACACCAGCATCTCCACATCATGGCTAGATTTCTCCACCAAGGGAAACAATTTTAACCTGTCCATTCTATCTCTTCCCCTTGTAATTGTGTACACCTCTATCAAATCGCCCTCAGCTTTCTTTGTTCCAAGAAAAATAACCCCAATCTATCCAATCCCACCTCATAGCTGCATTTTTCCAGCCCTGGCCACATTCTTGTGAACCTCCTCTGCACTCTCTCCAGAGCAATTATATCCTTTCTGTTATATGGTGACCAGAACTGCACAGTGGTGATCTCATCAGTGTTTTATACAATTCCAACATTGTAGGTGGGATTCTCCGGTCACGCTGGCCTGAAAACCAGAGATTTCCACCCGACTTCAACAGGCCTTTACATGGTCCATCCCCTGAATTCCAATGGGATGGGGGCATTCCAGCTATATAGAACAGAGTTGAGGAGGAACTTCTCTCAGAGGGTGGTGAATCTCTGGAATTCTCTGCCCATTGACACGGTGGAGGCTACCTTGTTGAATATGTTTAAGTCACGGATAGATAGATTTCTGTAGACAGGGGAATTAAGGGTTATGGGGAGAAAGCGGGAAAGTGGAACTGATCCACTTCAGATCAGCCATGATCTTACTGAATGGCGGGGCAGGCTCGAAGGGCTAGATGGCCTACTCCTGCTCCTATTTCTTACGTTCTTATATCCTTACTTTTTTATTCTATGCCTCTGACAATGAAGGAGAGCATTCCAAATGCCTTCTCTACAAACCTTATCCACTTGAGCTCCTTCCTTTAGGGGCCTATTATTGCTGATAGGAATTTTACCTTTGACCGTAGCTCACATATTTACTGCAACCACATCTTCTGGGCAGTCAGACTGGTAGTCAACGGTAACAGTTCTGGATTCCTTCTTCGCAAAGTGGTTCCAATGAGCAGTTTCTTTCATTAACTCCCCCTGCAAGCACGCACTGGTCGCCAAGACCCAACACCTTTACTTTCTTAATTTGAAATAAGAATTTACCTTTGGGGAAGGAAGTTGGTGCCTTTGGGAACTTAGAGACAGGGGTGGGCTGTTCATCGCCTCTTTCGTCCTGAAGGAACTGAGTTTGATTTTGTGGTTATATTTGAGACCCCCCCACAGAAGCAGAGAAGATTTATCTCAATCTGCCTTATTGGAGGATATGCGGATGGGGAAATAAGGTTTAGTTGAGGGAGAAGGAGGCTCAGAGGGCCAAATGGCCTTCTGCTGCTCCTAATTCTCATGCTCTTGTCTTAATTTCTTTCAAGATTCCGTATTCCTCAGTCAAATCATTCTATGAACTTCAATACTCCAGGAAAGAAAGGCCAGTTTATGTGGTTCTCTCCTCATAATCTAAGATCACGAGAGCCCAGGAGTTGGCCACAATCCTGATTTCTCAGCATGATTTTACCAGCTCACTCTGCCCTATATTCTTCACCCTCTACTTTCCCTCTCCCCTATTTACTCTATGAACGGTATGTTTTTGTCTGTATTTTGTTGGTTGTGTCACTCAGTGAGGTTGTAGAAATCCTGTTACCCTTGTTGAAAATCCCTTTCAGCTCACAATTCCAGCAGCTAAAAGAAAACTTCTTGAGGTGAAGGAAAAGATCTATTTTCCTGTAATGTGTACCATCCCGGTAATTATAATGTTGACCGTTAACATTCATAGAATCATAGAATCCCTACAATACAAAAGGAGGCCATTTGGCCCATCAGGCCTGCAACAACACAAATCCCATCCATTTTACCATGGAGACAACTGAGGTTAGAGGGTTTTCCATCCAAATAATATTTAATATGGACACCAGAGGGAGAGTTGATCTTTGATGAGGGTGAATTAACACTCTCAGTTAAATTGTTAATAGCATGGGGACTATCACACAGCCTTGCTTGATACCAGTTTGAATTCAGAAGGCAGGGTTTCAGATCTCCCGCTCAAAACAGTGGTAGTAACATCATCATAAAGCAATTGCATGGTTGTGATGAAGAGTTAAAAAATGAACAAGAGAGGATGTTCTTAATTGTGCACACGTTGAGTCACAGAGTAGCAGTCAAGAGGAATGGGAAAATATAACCATTCAAATAGAGTTGGTGGGGGTGGCGCAGTGGTTAGCACTGCTGCCTCACAGCACTAGGGATCCCAGTTCGATTCCCAGCTTGGGTCGCTGTGTGGAGTTTGCACGTTCTCCCATATCTGCGTGGATTTCCTCCAGGTGCTCCAGTTTCCTCCCACAGTCTGTTGGTTAGGGTGCATTTGCTGTGCTAAATTCTCCCTCAGTGTACCTGAACAAGCGCCAGAATGTGGCAACTGGGGGATTTTCACAGTAACTTCATTGCCGTGTTAATATAAGTCTACTTGTGACAATAATAAATAACCTTACAATTTAAACCAGTAGTGTATAGGCGATTCCAGAGCATCAATAAACAGTGACATGAAAGGGGTAGGGACTATTGTGTAATGTACAGGGTTGAATGTAGCCAGGTTTAAGAGGCAAACTTTGATAAATGGTAATTGGTTTGGTTACGGCTGTGAGGAAAAAGATAAAGTGGTCAAGAAATACAAATCTGCAAGGATGGCGTTCCACCAAGATTTCTTTTGTTTTATCAATTTTGGCAGGAGGATAACAATAGTTTAATAGTTTAAATTGGAGCTTAATGCAGTGGGTGAAGTTAGGTCAATATAACCTCAGGAACTAAATCTGTGGTTAGCTTGCTCATCCAAAGAACAGACCTTCAAATAGGTATTTAATAAAAATACAGAAGCAAAGTTCCGAAACTCAAGGCCAATCCCTCAGCAGAATGTTACAAAAAGTAATCAGGAATAAAAATTTCAGGTTATACAGAGAGGCTTAATTAAGGAACTGATAGAGTCTTCTGGATTCCTAATCGGAGTCATCTTAGGAATTGTAACTACTTAGCAGGGTAAACATGTAGGGTTTCAGGGATAGGGTTGGGTGGGATTGTTGTTGGTGCAAGCTTGATGGGCTGAATGGCTTCCTTCCGCACTGTAGGATTCTATGATGCTTTCAAGAAGCCTTGCTTCTGAGCACTCATCTCAGACATCCCACTGTTGTAAAGAAAGAAAGACTCACATTTATATAATAATGTGCATATCGGAAAGAATATACAGGAAGTATATTGGAAGACATGCCCCTGTCTACACCAAAGGGGATAAAGTGGAAATGGTCGAGGGCTTCAAGTTTTTAGGTGTCCAGATCATCAATAACCTGTCCTGGTCCCTCAACACCGACACTCTAGTTAAGAAAGCCCCACCAATGCCTTTATTTTCTCAGGAGGCTAAGGGAATTTGGCATGTCCACTTCAACTCTCACCAACTTTTACAGATGCACCATAGAAAGCATTCTTTCTGATTGTATCACAGCTTGGTATGGGTTCCTGCTCTGTCCAAGACCACAAGGAACTACAAAGAGTCATAAATGAAACCCAGTCTATCTTGCAAGCCAGCCTCCCATCCATTGACTCTGTCTACACTTCCCGCTGCCTCGCAAAAGCAGCCAGCATAATCAAGGACCCCACGCACCCCGGACATTCTCTTTTCCACCTTCTTCCTTCGGGAAAAAGATACAAAAGTCTGAGGTCACGTACCAACCGACTCAAGAATAGCTTCTTCCCTGCTGCTGTCAGACTTTTGAATGGATTTACCTTGCATTAAGTTGATCTTTCTCTAGACCCTAGCTATGACACTACATTCTGCACTCTCTCCTTTCCTTTTCCCTTATGTACTCTGTAAACAGCTCTAATGCAGGATCATCTTGACTCGGAACATTGATCTTATTCTCTCTCCACAGATGCTGTCAGACCTGTTAAGATTTTACAGCATTTTCTGTTTGCGTTTCTGATTCCAGCATCCGCTGTATTTTGCGCTTATTCTATGAATGTATGCTTTTGTCTGTGTAGCATGCAATAAACAATATTTTTCATTGTACCCAATACATGTGACAACAATAAATCAAATCAAATTAAAAGATAAGTCACCTCAACCACTCCTTGTGGTGGCGAGTTCCACATTCGAATATTCACAGTCTTTGGGTAAATTTTAGTTTTTAAACTGAATGCCACTGAACCAGGGAACAATTAACAACAAAAATATGTAAGGTTTATGTATCTTAGCATGGGTGACTTGTGACACGAACATCAGCATAGCAATGTGCGTAAACACTGCTTTTAGAGTTACTGCATTTGTCTGTAACCCCTCAAGCCATCAGTAACAGGTGACCCGGAGGCAGTATGTTCCCTGTTGGTAAGTTAAAACAGATCTCATGAGCAGGAAGCTCTTATCGGCGGTGACTCATGTGTAAACAGGTACTGAGGTTAGACCAGGATTTTCACAATTGTGATTTAACCAAAATATAGTTGGAGTATTGAAGCTTGAAGCTCCTACGCTGATTAAGTAGTTTGTTAGCCGTTTGAGAAGCGCAAAACAGGGACTCTCTGACATGCTGGGGAAGGGGGGTGTTATTTTTTGTGCCATTAAAGCAATGTTTTGACAGCGATTTGCAAATCACAAGGGCGGATAGATCAGTCCTCCTTCCTTTTCCGATCTGATTGAAGTCAGTCTCCACGGCACGAGGAACTTGGCAAACATTCCCTCCAATCTTTCAGCATTTTCATAACTACTTTCATCAGGTAGCTACATAAGTGATAAATGTGCTGCTGACTGTATATCGGACACATCATTAAAGTTTATGTATTAGTGTTACAAGTAGGCTTGCATTAACACTGCAATGAAGTTACCATGAAAATCCCCTAGTCGCCACACTCTGGCCCCTGTTCGGGTCAATGCACCCTAACCAGCATGTCTTTTGGACGGTGGCAGGAAACCAGAGGAAACTCACTCAGATCCGGGGAGAACGTACAGATTCCGCACAGTGACCCAAGCCGGGATTCGAACCCGGGTCCCTGGCACTGTGAGGCAGCAGTGCTAACCCACTGTGCCAGCGTGCCACCCCAGATGTGCCATCTCGGGCCAGGCACGGTGAAGTGGCCGATACTCACGCTGGCCATTTGTTCCGTCGCATCAGTCAAGAAATTTCAAGCTGCTTTGAGCTTATCTGAAAACATTAGCAAAGAAATCACCCGCACTGGACCCTTTTGTCGCTGGCATTTTTCTGACCTGACGGAATTCAGTGAGTGGCAAAAAAAAAAATCCATTCCTCAGTCCCCACTTCTATCGCTTTTGAGAGATGGGACTGTTAAAGCTTGAAAAGGCTACTTTTATCTTATGAGAAAGTGATGAGGTTTTTCCAGAGGCAGCAGGAGCGTAACTAAAGCATTCTTTCAGTGCTCCTGGGATAACCCGGGTGGACGATACTGAAAGATGCTGATGCTATCTCTTAATATAGAAGGGGGAATTATCTGTAGAAAAAGAACGTGCCGTGCTTCTGTCTCCAGGGCAGAATTATTTATCAGCGCACTGATTGCGGTCTCTCGGGTTACGCCGGCGTTGGAGAGCTGTTTCGGATTTCTTCCTATCATTCTAAATCAAGGTACTGCTCAATGAACAATCATTTCATGATTCGCCGAGTTCCCCCCCCTCCGCCCTCTCTTTTACCAACTTTGTTCTGTGGAATAAGATACAACTTTGACAAATTAGAGGCACCCTCCCCCCCCACGCCACTGTCCAGAGAGCAGTACAGTTACCCCATTATATCCTCTCCTTCAGAAGCTGGAGGAATGTCAAAGCCATCAATGGCAGGGCCACATGCAAGAGCATTCTTTAATAACCAGGTCTTTCAGCACTAGATCCTGCCCCTCGCACTCCCTTCTCTAATCCTACGAGTTGTCTGTTCTTCCAACAGATTCCTTCCCTCTGAAATAGCTGCTGTCTGGAATCAATAATCCCTTTGTTTGAGAATTAGCGGCCAGAACCAATAATATTAAGATGATTAGTCCCAATTTCTTTTGGCCACTTTTTTTTCTCCGAACGGCCCTTCGAAAAGCCAACTGGGTCTGGGGAGATATTCCCAGCAATGTGTTTCAGAGTGTCCCACCAGCGAGAACGTTCTACATTGCTCTACATCCGCCACTTGCATCCACCATTCCCACCTGGAACTCCACCAATTGAGGCCAGGGTGCGTGGCACAGTGGCCGAGTGATTAGCATTGCTGCCTCACAACACCAGGGATCCAGGTTCAATTCTCGGCTTGGGTCACCTGTCCGTGCGGAGTTTGCACCTTCTCCCCGTGTCTGCGTGGGTTTCCTCCGGGTGCTCTGGTTTCCTCCCACAGTTTGAAAGACGTGCTGGTTAGGTGCATTGACCGTGCTAAATTCTCCCTCAGTGTACCTGTTTAGACACCAAAGTGTGGCAATTAGAGGATTTTCACAGTAACTTCATTGCAGTATTAACGTAAGCCTATTTTGTCTAATCAGTGACTAGTGATGTGCCTCAGGAATCAGTTTTGGGATCACAATTGTTTACGGTTTATATAGATGATTTGGAGTTGGGGACCAAGTGTAGTGTGTCAAAATTCACAGATGACACCTAAGGTGAATGATGGAGCAAAGTGTGCAGAGGATGCTGAATGTCTACAAAGGGATATGTGTAGTCTAAGTGAGTGGGCGAGGATCTGGCAGATGGAGTATAATGTTGGTAAATGTGAGGTCATCCATTTTGGTAGGAATAACAGCAAAATGGACTACTGTTTAAATAGTAAAAAATTGCAGCATGCTGCTGTGCAGAGGGACCTGGGTGTCCTTGTGCAAGAATCACAATGAGTTGGTCTGCAGGCGTAGCAGGTAATTAAGAAGGCAAATGGAATTTTGTCTTTTATTGCTAGAGGGATGGAGTTTAAAAACAGTGAGGTTATGTTGCAGCTGTATAAGGTGCTGGTGAGGCCACACCTGGAGTACTGTGTACAGTTTTGCTCTCCTTGCTTGAGAAAGGATATACTGGCACTGGAGGGGGTGCAGAGGAGATTCACAAGGTTGATTCCAGAGTTGAGAGGGTTGGCTTATGAGGAGAGACTGAGTAGACTGGGGCTATACTCATTGGAATTCAGAAGAATGTGGGGAGATCTTATAGAAACATATAAGGTTATGAAGGGAATAGATAAGATAGAAGCAGGGAAATTGTTTTCACTGCAAGTGAGTCTAGAACTAAGACGCACAGCCTCAAAATAAAGGGGAGAAGATTTAGGATTGAGTTGAGGAGGAACTTCTTCACACAAAGGGTTGTGAATTCCCTGCCCATTGAAGGGTTGAGGCTACCTCATTGAATGTTTTTAAGACAAGGATAGATAAATTTTTGAACAGTAAAGGAATTAAGGGTTATGGTGAGCGAGCAGGTAAGTGGAGCTGAGTCCACGAAAAGATCAGCCATGATCTTATTGAATGGCGGAGCAGGCTCGAGGGGCCAGATGGCCGACTCCTGCTCCTAGTTCTTATGTTCTTATGTACTTGTGACAATTTTTATTTTACTTTAATAAGTAAAGTGAGTAAAATGACCTGGCAACAGTACTGACCACTGTGCCACCATGTTGCCCACGAGGCACGGTGTCACACTAATTTAATTTTGTTCCTCAAACCTGCCTTGATGCACTCTCAGTTTTCCATTCACACGGAATGAACCTTTGAAGGTTTTAACAAAAAGTACAGGAATTATCTGACTTTGAACTGTAGGTGTTAACTATACTTATACTTTTATAGATGATGAATGTCTTCAAATGCCCCATATATTAGAGAGAATTTCTCATTTAAAGAAAATAATTTCTTCAGGTTGCAGGTTTGTGCTCATAAACTGTGCAGGGAAAGGATACAAAAGTCTGAGGTCACGTACCAACCAACTCCAGAACAGCTTCTTCCCTGCTGCTGTCAGACTTTTGAATGGACCTAACTTGTATTAATTTGATCTTTCTCTACACCCTAGCTATGATTGTAACACTATATTCTGCATCCTCTCCTATCCTTCTGGGCAATAAATGTTGGCCTTTGCAGTGACACCCATATACCATGAATGGATAAGAGAAAGCTCAGCACTGAGCATGTTTCTGCCAAGTATCTTCAAATCGAACATCCAATCGGTCTGTACTGAGTTCAAATCCAGATCTCGGAGACCAAGGGGGTGACGTTTGACTCAGTCACTTTGTAAAGAGTGTACATAAGCTAATGTAAGGTTTCAGGAGATGTGCTATGATGTTACATTCCCAGTGCAGAACTCTCCTTGCCTGGGGTAAGTATTGAAAACTTTGCTGAGGAGATTGATGGACTTGTGGTTGGCTCTGCTGCTTCACAGCGCCAGGGACCCAGTTCAATTCCTGTCTTGGGTCACCGCCCATGTGGAGTTTGCACATTCTCCACATGTCTGCGTGGGTTTTCTTTGGGTGCTCCGATTTCCCCCCAACACTCCAAAGATACGCGGGTTAGGTTGAATGGTTAATTGCCCCTTAGTGTCAGTGAGATTAGCAGGGTAAATATATGGGGTTGTGGGGATAGAGCCTGGATGGAATTGTGGTCGGTGCAAGCTCGATAGGCTGAATCGTCTCCTTCAGTCCTGCGGGGATTGTATGACTCGGTAGATTTTTTTCGCTGACATGTACTCCTAATAAAAGGAGAACAAATTCATAAAATAGCTCCCATCACTGATTTGAAGTTGTTGATAATAAGTTCCAATCATTCCATCAATCTGCAGTTTAATATATTACAGATAATACAGTATACATTCGTGTCAGATACTTTTTCCCTTATACAGTGATGGTATTAAGCACACATTCTGGCTGGAATTCTCCAACCTCACCCTCGGCTGGGATTCTCCAGCCCCGCTGCAGTGAATAGAGACTTGGCTGAGCGCCAAATTCTCCGTATTCGCTGGCTGTGATAGCGGGGGGTGGTGTGAGATTGGAGAATCCATAACTAGAGGACTAGGCATTAGCTGCATAAACTCAAGGCTAGACCTCGCCTGGAGTTATTGGCTGGAACTTTCAGGCCGTTCACCGGCGGGATCTCCTGGTCCCACCAGTGACCCAGGCCCAACATGGATTTCCCAGTGACGTAGGGTGGAGTCAATGGGAAATCCCATTGACAGCGGCTGAAGATCCCACCACCAGGAATGACGTGGCAACTCCCCACCGCAAGAAACACGCCATGGGGAGATCAGAGAATCTCCACCCATTGTGAGCAGGTCTGGGTACCTCACTTTACGAAGGATACATTGGTTTTGATGTGAATGAAGCTTAGATTTACTGGAATGGTATCTGGACTCTAAGGGTTCACTTACAAGGAAGAGATTGCACAAATCGCGTTGCATTTCCTGGAATTTAGGAGGCTGAGAGCCAGTTTGATCAAAGGCTTTAAGAGACTGAGAGGAACAGTGAGGGAGATCGGGAGAAACTCACCACTAGGACAAGAGGTCTTAGGATAAGAGGCAGCAAATTTAAAACAGAGTTGAGGAGGAACTACTTCTCCCAAAGGGTTGTGAATCTGTGGAATTCGCTGCCCCAAAGTGCAGTGGATGCTGAGACAGTGAGTAAACTTAAGGAGGAGTTAGATAGATTTTTAATTGGTAATGGGTTGAAGGGTTATGGGGAGAAGGCAGGAAAATGGCGATGAGGAGCTTATCAGCCATGATCGAATGGCAGGGCAGACTCGATGGGCCAAATGGCCTAATTCTGCTCCTGTATCTCACGGACTTATGAACTTATAATGGGGGAGACAAAAACCAGGGGTACGTAGCCTATCAGCAATCAAATTATAAAACACAACTGATGGTATGTGTTTACAACTTGCTTCCCAAAACATCAACTGATATGAGATCAGTTATTAATTTGAAATCTGAGTCTGATTGGGCTTCTGTTTTCCAAATGTACGAAGGAATTTGGGGAGAAGATGGGTGTGTGTCGTTGGCTGATAGACCAGCCATGATCTCATTGAGTGACAGACCAGGGTATGTGTGGATAAATGGAACTATCCGGTTCTAGTATTGCAATGACCTCAGCCGATACCAAATGGTTTATGAACGTGTGGAGCAGAAAATGAAGGAAGTACGGACTTTAATAGCCTTACTGTGAGAGAAAGATCTTGAATCAAATCAGAGCTGTCTTAAATTTCACTGGCAGATGGGAGCTGATGTGTAGGATTTAGTGCGTGTTCTAAATTATGCATTTTTAGATTTGAGCGCTCGGTGTGAGCAAATGGTGTAACTATTGATCCCTGTTCATTTCTCCATTTTGGGACATCGGCCACTAATAATGTCAGATCGATGAGTAGAGTGGAAGGAGAAACCAGGTGTGATGTGCAGGGACCCCTATCTCATAACTAGACTGGCTGAGTGGTATTATCACTAGACTGTTAATCCAGAAACTCAGCAAATGTTCAGGGGACCCGGGTTCGAAACCTGCCATGGCAAATGGTGGGATTTAAAATCAATGATAAAAAATCTGGAATTAAAAAATTACTGATGAAACCATGTCGGTTGTCAGGAAAACCCATCTGGTTCACTGATACCCTTTAGGGAAGGAAATCTGCCGTTTTTACCCGGCCTGGCCTACTTGTGACTCCAGAGCCACAGCAATGTGGTCAACTCGTAACTGCCCTTGGGCAACTCCGCAAGGCCAGTGATTAGGGGCTGGAGTCATGGGGCTGGCCAGCGATTGGGAAGCCAGCAACGTGAGGCCATTGCGCATGTGCCAATCTCTACGCTAACGGATCAGAACATGCACAGCAGAAGGAACTATTCAGTTATAGGCAATGAAATGAAACAAAACTTATTCCAACCTGTAAATCAAAGAAAAAGGCTTAATAAAAAATATCATTACTCCAACACTTGAAGCCTCACCCTGGGCCATTCCAAGCTTTCTAACAATTCCCAACAGTATCAGTATTATTTATATTGTACAGTATTATTTATACTGAGGCAACTGGTCAGCTACATCACTTTGTTGTTGGTCATGGGGATAGGGTCTGGGTGGGATTGTGGTCGGTACAGACTCAGTGGGCTGAATGGCCTCCTTCTGCACTGTAGGGGTTCTATAATTCTTCCATGACAGCATCAAAACAACAGTGAAAATAGCCTTTTACTGATGACACCACCCAACTCTCCCCCACCCCTGCCCCGCCCACAGAAACTCATCTCCATAATGTCAAACAGGGCATTCTGTTTATGAATTATACTATGTTCCAGAAGTTCCAAAGGACATTTAACTTCAAACTCTTTATAATCCTCCAAAAAACTGAATTTACGTCTATAGACCTGATCGTGACCGAGCTCTGATTGCAGTCTGTAATCAAGACATCAGCTAATATGCAAAGTTATGTGGAGTCAGATTTGGCAACACAATAATTCTTTTGTAAACCAGGGGAAAACCAATTTTTTCTATCTAGTACCATAGTACAGAATAAGGTGCGATTTGCCACTGCGCTACCACTTTGTGCTGCTGTGCACAAAGTAAAAGTTTATTTATTTATTAGTCACAAGTAAGGCTTACATTAACACTGCAATGAAGTTATGGTGAAATTCCCCTAGTCACCACACTCCGCTGCCTGTTTGGGTCAACACACCAAACCAAGCAATGCACCAAGGCCATAAATTTAACAACTCAAGGTTGGCCAATTCCAGTCTTTATTCTGGTGTTGCCTACAAGTGGTCTCAGAGGAGACAAGGTGAGGGGTAGAGAGTTCAAAGCTTTGAGTGCCAGCAGTCAGGCATGTTGGCCGGGATTCTCCCAAAAACATTCTAAGTCCCCAATTTGCAGGAAACTGAGAATAAATCCCACTTTTTTTTCAGTGTGATTTTCAGAATGAACGTCCAACACTCTTGTGCGTCACAAAGTGCCCTAGCGGGATTCCCTCTAAAAATCAGTGGGCAGGGCCGGTTCCCACCTGAGAGACTGGCAGCCACCGTGTTCGACTGTAACCACTGATAACATTGGATCTGTTGTGACCAATGGTATCAAACTGCAAGGGTCAGCTGAGCCAATAAGCAGAGAAGAATCATAGAATTATAGAATCCCCACAGCACAGAAGGAGGCCATTCAGCCCATTGAGCCTGCACCGACCACGATTCCACCCAGGTCCTAGCCCCATAACCAACAGCAAAGTGATGTGGTGGCCAGCTGACCTGTTGCCTCAGTATAAATAAGAACCTGTTTTGAATTGTTAGAGAGCTTGGAAGGCCCAGGGTGTTGGAGTACTGATATTTCTTTTTTAATCTGTTTTCTTTGATTTATAAGTTGGAGTAAGTTTTGTTTCATTTCATTAGTTCCTTCTGCTGGATGAATACACTGTGCATGTTCTGATCTATTAGCGTGGAGATCGGCGCAGGCGCAGTGGTCCCACATTGCCCACCTCCTGGTCACTGGTCAGCCCCACAACTCTGCCCTCTAATACTGGCCTTGCAGAGTTGCCTGGGCAGTTGAGAGTCAGCCACATTGCTGTGGCCCTGGGGTCACATGTAGGCCAGACCGGGTAAGGATGGCAGATTTCCTTCATTGCCTTATTGTTGTTGGCACAGGCTCGTTGGGCTGAGTGGCCTCCTTCTGCACTGTGGGGATTCAATGATTCTATGGAAAGTCTTGAGTCTGCCTGGAATAAATTCAATGACCCAACCTCCACAGCTCTCTGAGGAAGAGAGTTCCACAGACCAGTGATCTTCTGAGAGAAAAGACTTCTAATCTCAGACTTAAATGGGAGGCCCTTAATTTTTAAACTGTGTTTCCCTGTCCCCCAGTCCCCGAGTTCTGGACTTGCCCTCAAGGATCTCGGCATCCGCATATATCTTGAAGCAGCCCGTTAATGTAATAATGGGGGGGAAGTGGAACAGTAATTAGATTTCGAAACAATAGCAAAGATTCATTATTGGTTCTGCCCAGTTCCTGTGGCAGAATGTGCTGCCTTAGTCGGTGCAGCACAGATTGTATCAAACCCTTTGGAATGAGTTGTTTGTGTTCCAGGATTCTTGTCAGGGGAGAACAATGGAATTCTGATGCTGTAAATTTGGTGTCATTTACTTTTGCTACACTTGGCTTGACATTGAAAACTTTCTTTATAGTTGGGCATCTGCGTGAACGCTATTAGTAATGGAATTCACTTTTCTAATTCAATGTCGCGGTTACTATTACCAGTGCACTCACATACCTATACCATACTGTCAGCGCACATTCATCTCCCAAGTCTGGTCAAAGCTGCATTTCATCCGTTTTGCCCATCAACCCCTGTCAAAAGTTAGAATTAATGTCCAAAGAGCAAATTCATCACGTTGACTTTGAATTCCGTCTCGGCACATACAGTACTTTGCTGGGAGTGTCCTGTCCAAAGTTGAGCCTGCGTTAGAATGCTTGTGCCTAGCAATAAGATAAGGTTAGCTTGTTCATTGTGTAGGAGATCTCTTTATTTCTTTAGAGAGCGCAGAGGGGTTTATCAATGCTGTCCATCTGAACCTTCAGGTAGACCAATGATCCGGATTAACATCCGCAGAGGTATTAGAGTAACGATGATCTTATGTATGATTGCATCAGGAAAGACTTGACACTGAATGTACGCGTCAACTGGATCTCCTCACTGTTGCTTTACAGGTCAGGTGTCACGTCTGACCTCCCTGGTACATGTTGGTGAATTAGGAGGAAGAAGATTATCTGCCTTGACCCGACAGCAAAAATAATTTGCAAGGCGTCACACAGCTCCCACACTTCATTACTTCATCAAAATAGTTTTACAATGAATGCATAACTCAGCGCAACGCTTCAAGATTGTGGCAATGGAAATGGTGCAAGTAATTTTTTAAAGATGTTTGTTTATTAGTCACAAGTATATTAATGTTGCAATGAAGTTACTGAGAAAATCCCCTCGTTGCCACACTCCGGTGCCTGCTCGGGTGCACTGAGGGAGAATATAGCACGGCCAAAGCACCTAACCAGCACATTTTTCAGACTGTGGGAGGAAACTGGAGCACCCAGAGGAAACCCACGCAGGCACTGGGAGAACGTGCAGACGCCACGCAGACGGTGACCCGAGGCTGGAATCGAACCTGGATCCCTGTGAGGCAGCAGTGCTAACCACTGTGCCATCGACTTTGGGCGGGAGTTTCCAGCTGCGCTGGCCCCAAGACCGGAAGTTCCCACCCGAGGTCAGCATACCTTTGCACGGTCTGCCAAATTTCCTGTCCCACCTGCTGTGATTTCCATGGCGAGCGCGATGGAAAGATCCTGCTCATTGTTTCATTATTAATTAACTCTGTGGCCGGAATCTTACCACAGTCCACGCCGGTGGGATTTTCCCATCCTGCTGCAGTGAATGGAGATTTGACTGGGTGCCAAACTCTCCAGCTTCACTGCAGCGGGAGTGTGGTGTGAATGGCAGGTAAGATCGCATCCTGTAAATCTACACTGCCGTAAACTGAACCAGAACTGAGAGATTCTACCTATCAGGAGAGCCTGAAAAGGCTGGGACTTCTTCCCTAGAAAAGAGAAGGCTGAAGGCTAGAGATTTTTAGGATTATGAAAGATTCAATAGGATAGATATCGAGATGTTTGCTTTAGTGGAGAAACCAAACTAAGGGGCCATGAATGTAAGACAGTCACGAATAAATCCAACGGGAAAATAGAGTGAAATATATTTGCTCAAAGTATGGTGATGTTATGGTTCAGGTCAGAAAGCTCAAAGTGTTTCATGGAGCCTGCCTGGATCTTAAATTTTGAATCTTGGATAGGCATGAGATATTTTACTTGAGATATGATTCAAATGATCCACTAGGGAGCTTGTATCAAACAATGTTTATTTAAGAATATAGTTAACATGTATAGCAAGAAAATTAACAAGACCTCTTATCAATTACAAACAAGAAACAAAACAACCACTATAATTTATAAACCTTAACACATATATCCAATGTGTTCCAATCAAACCAATTCCCTAGGCAATAGACCCCCTTTCACAGATTTAACACATTATAGACTAATGTTCATGTGATATGGGATTTGAGCACTTTGGATGAAATCTGTAGTTCTCTGGATAGACTCAGAACAGTTTGAGGTCAGAACAGTTTCCCAAAGCACAAGGGACTCTAGGTAAGCCACCATCAGCCGATTTCGCACCCCCCCCCTTCAGAAAGGCAAAACCTTACTTTCATAAAACAAGCAGAATTTCCAAAACTAAGGAGACAGAGAGACTTCTTTTTAGCTCGTTGTCCCTTCTAAAACTATAACTGAAACATGCAGCTCCAAATTGAAAATGGAAGAAGAGCTCCTATTACCTGATCTGCCAACCCAGTTTTTCTCTTAACAACACAGAATCGTAAATTTCCCAGTATAAATAAACAAACCCCTGTTTAAGCAACAATAAAAGACTCTTGTAGACAGCCCGGCAACAATGAGAAAAACAAACTGAAAAAGTTTGCTTACAACTGCAGAGTGCCTGATTAAAAAAATACTTCTTAAAGGTACACTAACATCACAGTGAGATTTTTTTTTTGTTTGATTTGATTTATTATTTGTCACATGTATTAATATATAACGAAAAATATTGTATCTTTGCTATATGGGCAAAGCATACCGTTCATAGCAGAATGTAGTGTTACAGTCATAGCTAGGATGTAGAGAAAGATCAACTTAATGCAAGGTAAGTCCATTCAAAAGTCTGATGGCAGCAGGGAAGAAGTTGTTCTTGAGTTGGTTGGTACGTGATCTCAAACATTTTTTATCATTTTCCTGATGGAAGAAGATGGAAGGGTGAATGTCCGGGGTGCGTGGGGTCCTTAATTATACTGGCTGCTTTGCCGAGGCAGCGGGAAGTGTAGACAGAGTCAATGGATAGGAGGCTGGTTTGTGTGATGGATTGGGCTACATTCATGACCTTTTGTAGTCCCTTACGGTTTTGGGCAGAGCAGGAGCCCATCCCAAGCTGTGATACAACCAGAAAGAACGCTTTCTATGATGCAGCTGTAAAGGTTGGCAAGAGTCGTAGCTGACATGCCAGATTTCCTCAGTCTTCTGAGAAAGTAGAGGTGTTGGTGGGCTTTCTTAACTATAGTGTCGGCATGGGGGGGACCAGGACAGGTTGTTGGTGATCTGGATGCCTAAAAACGTGAAGCTCTCGGCCCTTTCTACTTTGTCCCCGTTGATGTAGACAGGGACATGTTCTCCTTTACGCTTCCTGAAGTCGATGACAATCTCCTTTGTTTTGTTGACATTGAGGGATAGATTATTGTTATTAATGAATGAAATTCTACCAATAATTAAAATAAATGTATCATACATATATTTACTGAATGTTGGATAAATACTTGAGCGAGATATTGGAGGGATATGTTGATGGGGGGAGATAAAAAGGGGTGGGAGGAAGACTATACACCGGCATCAATCAGTTGGGCTGAATGGCCTGTTTGTGTGCTGCACATTCTGTGTAATACCGTGAGTTAATTACTTACGAAAGCATTACGGAAGCTTTGCAAAAGTAGAACGATTTGCTTATCTTCCTCCCGAGTGTAACCAATGTTTCACTTAAGACTTATTCTCATCAAAGCTTTCTCATCCTACACTGTTCCCATTTAATATGCTCGGCCAGAGAGTAAAGTTGTTTGCAGAAACGCATCCATGTGACAGGCTTTCTGATGACCATATCATTGTCTTGTAAAGCGTGAAACTGGAACTTGCTCACAATTTGCACAGATTAAGATATTTAGGAATTGGTTCATGATCAGTTACACAGTGCAGGGGAGAGCTGGCATGAGGCACCAGAGTGAAGAGCAGTTTCCACAGCTCCTCAACTTCCTTATACCTCTGAACTTCCAACTACCATTCGGGAAACGAATTTACCAGAATAGTTAACGCCCTCTATATTCCCACGGAACATTTTTTTAAAATTCCTCATTCATGGGACATGGGCATCGCTGGTTGGCCAACATTTATTGCCCATCCCTAGTTGCCCATGTTCAGAAGGCAATTGAGAGTCACCCACATTGCTGTGGCTCTGGAGTCACATGTAGACCAGACCGGGTAAGGACGGCAAATTCCCTTCCCTGAAGGACATTAGTGAACCAGATGGGTTTTTCCAACAACTGATAATGATTTCATGGTCATCAGTAGATTCCTTTTTATAAAATTCAAATTCCACCATTTGCCATGGCGGGATTCGAACCCGGGTCCCCAGAACGTTAGCCAGGTTTCTGGATTAATGGTCTAGCGATAATACCATTGGACCATTGCCTCCCATGTTTAGTACTTGCATAACAATCGGTGGAACTCAGTGGAGCTGAGAAATTATCCTGATCTGTGCTCATTCGTATGTCGGAATAATTGGATCATGAGAATTTAGGCATGTGCTCCAGTGTAGCAGTTTGTTTTTCTCAACCTAGGCAAGAAAACTGGGAAAAACTCTGGACAGTCATCCGAATACTCTCAAAAAATTCCTTGTTTTGCAATTCTCTTCCACATTACCCACAGATGTGTAGGTTAGGTGGATTGGCCATGCTAAATTGCCCCTCAGGGAGAGACCTTCTGGTCGTCTTCACCCCGAAACCAGAAAACCCCACCCGCGGCCACCGAGCCATTCCATGGTCCATCCCTCACCCACTACAATTCCCGTAGCAGGTGGAAAGGAAGAATGCACTGCTAAGTGTCCAAAGATGTGCAGGTTAGATGGATTGGCTTTGATAAATGTGTGGGGTTATGGGAATCAAATGGCGGGGGGGGGGGAAACGGGGGAATTTGGGATGAGATGGATACAATGGGTTTTTTTTAGAGAGTTTGTACAGATTCGATGGACTGAATGGTCACCTTCTGCATTGTAGAGATTCCACGGATTCTATTCTATGGTTATTTTCCTAATTACCCAGAAAAAAAGTTTCAAAGTTATATCACACAATAAAAGCTAGCAAATGTTATTCACAGACTGTTCTAGATTCAAATCTGATGTCACAACACACCAGTTAACCCCATACATGCGATATTTGGTCTGCATTGCACATGTCTTAAGTTTTCTTTTGGGATTGCAGACATATTACAGCTTAATTAGCAATTCCTTGGCATTACATACAGAGCATTCTTCTTTAACAATGCTTCTCTCTTCTAATTCTCTTTCCATTTGCATCTCATGCCCTTCTGTCATGTTCTCTCGATCTTTCTGTTTGTCTTCTTTCTGAAATATCTTCAAAGGTCACTATTTTCTCAGATTATCCCCCCAGGCGCTATTTTACTAATTTATTTTATCTGTATCTTTTATCATAGTTGTTAAAACAACATTAAAGTGCAATCACTTTTGCGATGTAGCAAACGCACCAAATAATAGGGAGGCCATTCAGCCCATCGAGTCTACACTGCCCCTGACAGAACATCCTGACCAGGCCCTTTCTGGCGTATTTACCCTGCTAATCCTCCTAAATTACACATCTTGGGACCCGAAGGGCCAACTTACCACGGCCAATCCACCCTAACCTGCACACCTTTCGGATTGTGGGAGGAAACCGGAGCACCCGGAGGAAACCCACGCAGACACAGGGAGAACGTGCAGACTCCACATAGTAAGTGACACAAGCAGGGAATTGAATCCCCTGGTGCTGTGAGGCAGCAGCGCTAACCACTGTGCCACCATGCCACCTCAATGTGTTTACAACTGGGAAATCTGTGAAGTCGATAGAAAGAAAAATATTGGTCCGGATGTTTGGAAACTTAACTTTGAAATGAATGGCAGCTGTGCATTTTAATCAATACAGGTTACATTTTTGTACCATCATAAAAAATCCATACTCTTTCTAAAGAAATGTTGCCCAATGCAGTACTTATGATACAACTTAGTTTTGGGTATGAGGTGTTGCAGAAGTTACATCACTCAATGGAACCTGTAATTAGGAGAGGAAAAAACACAAACGTTCCTGGAGTGGATTTCTTCAAGATATCTCGGTACATGCGCAGCACTAAAACAAATCCGCTGTGAAGGATATACCAACTGAAGACTTGATATACTAACTTTAGACTTAGTATACCAACTGTAGACTTCATATACTAGCTGGAGACTTGGTATACCAACTGTGGACTTGATATACTAACTGGAGACTTAGTATACCAACTGTAGACTTGATATACTAGCTGTAGACTTAGTATACCAACTGTAGACTTGATATACTAGCTGTAGACTTAGTATACCAACTGTAGACTTGATATACTAGCTGGAGACTTAGTATACCAACTGTAGACTTGATATACTAGCTGTAGACTTAGTATACCAACTGTAGACTGGATATACTAGCTATAGGCTTGGTATACGACTGTACATTTTATACGTAGCAGCTGGAGACTTGGTATACCAATTGTGGATTTGATATACTAGCTGGAGACTTGGTACACCAGCTGTAGAGTTGGGGATAAACAGACAAGGCGACAGCAGAACAGAAACAAAAGCTGAGCGTAGGACTAGAGCAAAAGTCTGGAAAAGAGAAAAAGTTGTTCTAATTGGTTAAATCACTGGATCAGGGAATCATGGGAGGTGTCACCAGGGACTGACAGCAATTAAAAAGTAGTCAACTATCCAAATGGTGCATGTTCTCAAGGAATTAAAGCAAAAGTAAATATTTTAATAATCCGTCGACCATCAGTAAACAGCTTTGGGGTTGCCAATGGCAAACTGACAGCAGGGATAGTGCTAAACATTCCTCACAAGAGTGAAAAATTTGACCCGATACACTATTATGGAAATACAGCAAAGTGCTTATTAGAAGGATTTAAATAACTTGCAAACTTTGGAGACCCACTGCTCCCATGAGATTTATTCCTTCAGATAACTTTGGCCTTCCTCTAGTCAGTCCAAAAGCATAAGTCAGTGTGACAGGTTTATCCATTTCCCATGGCTGCCAGGTGTTCTCGGGGAGCAGGTGGAGAGGAAGGGAACTGGTCAAAACAGCTGCCAGAGAGAGAGGCCACAGTTTAATCTCTGCACTGGCACGATTGTCGAATATAAATCTCCTGCAGGGAGCAGCCCCTAATCCTATTTCAGGTAAGTCCTAGCCTCACCACTAACCCTGTGTATTTTCGGAGCTGTCGCATTCAAACACCAGTAAAGTGTTGGCTCCGTGAGAACATTAATCTCGTCTAAAAGCCTCTCCCTGTTGTCTGTCCTTCAATCAACCTGACTCGCAAATACGTCTGGATGATGAAGAAATGTATTTTTGTTGAGAGTAAACCTCTCGTAAGAGGCAGGGCTAAAATTAAACTTTAATGTGATACTGATATGCCGAGCTTGTTACAATCAGCCCAGTAATCTTCACCTTGTTGACTGGATGATTGGCAGTCGGTGGCATGTGTGACCTTACGGGATTGACTCCGGTCTATCTGAGCATTACACGCTAACATCCCAAAAGCACATATTGTGTAGGTGGGACATTGTGCCTTAATTGTGTTTAAATTAGGATTCGCCTCTGCAGAAAACAGGAACAAAACAGAAAGAGAATGAGGAATTTCCTTTAACTTTTGGGCTGTGAATGGTGTGTATGATCAGTTCAAACACATTTTAGTATCTGCTCTGGTCTCCCAGCGTTGAAATTACTGGCTGGTTAAGAATGTCTGACAGTTGGACTGGATACTGACAGGCGCTGCAGGCTGGTTGTTAACAGAGGGAGGTTTTTAAAAAACATTTTCAAGTCTCGCCTACCATGTTCTTTCACCTCAGCAGTCTGAGCCAATCATAGGGCGAGATTTCATGCCCGTGCTCATCCCAAAACTCAAACTCCCCCCCCCGAGGTCAATGGATGTTTGCATGGTCTGTCCCACCCACCCCGTCACCCGCTACGATTCCTGTGGTTGGTAAATGGAGAAATCCCTCCCTTAGTTTGGTTTTCTGCTTATTGTTCAATGGTAGTAAGTTTAGCAGTGCCCTAATCATAGCATCCCTACAATGAAGAGGGAGGCCATTTAGCCCATTGAGATGCACCAACCCTCTGGCAGTGTATCATACCCAGGTCCCTGTAACCCCACACATCTACCATGGCTAAACTACAATCTTTGGACACTAAGGGGCAACTTAGAATGGCCAATCCACCTAACCCGCACATGTTTGGACACTAAGGGGCAATTTAGCATGGCCAATCCACCTAACCCGCACGTTTGGACACTAAGGGGCAAGTTAGCATAGCCAATCCACCTAACGTACACATCTCTGTACTGTGGGAGGAAACCGGAGCACCCGGAGGAAACCCATGCAGACACGGGGAGAATGTGCAGGCTCCATACAGTCACCCAAGTTCGGAATTGAACCCAGGTCCCTGGCACTGAGAAGCAGCAATGCTAACCACTGTGCCACCGTGCCACCTCTAATATGAATTGGAGTTTCATATTTTTTGCTATGTGCAGTCTTGAATTTCATCAGGGAAGAAGTGTTTGATAAAAGGAGATGAAATGTGAGTGTTTAAATTGCTTATCCTCGCAGTGAATGAATCGATAGAGCAATAGTTAAGATCAGATCCACTTAGCTCACAAACCTCACCTTGACTCTGCAAATTAAAACAAAATATTGAAACTGCTGGTGGATTTAATGCCCATTCTTCAGGAGAGTTTGGAAGCAGGGGGCATTTAATTGTGCAGAAGGGTGCTGGATGGGGTCTTTGTATCTCTGCCCTGATTAAGCCTGGAGTGGGAAGGGTTGTAAACAACCTTCCTATCCCATCCCAATAGAGCAATTAATGTACACGCCTCCCACCACTGCTGATCCTCACACTACAGCAGCTGGGAGATCTACTGTGCAGGAGGTGGCTTATGGGGTGAACACAAACCTTGTCAGTGTTGCTTGTGGGCTGCTCTGAGGGATAGTGTCGGGCGGTGGGTAGGGGCAGCAGGTTGTGGGGGAAAGACCCCCTGATCCAAAGGCACCGAGTTCCTACTCACAAGGCATCGGGAATCGGGGGGGAGAAACAAGGCCATCAAAACCCTGGCTGCTGACACCTCTCCCAAAACCCTGGCCCCCACACTCCTGCCATTACCCGCCTGGGGTCTTGAGTGGGTGCATTACCAGCAACTACCATTCCCCCACCCCCAGCAGCACTGCCAAGAAGTGCTCCGAACTGGATGGCATTCTCGAGATGGGACCTCCACCTCTGGGGGACCTTGGTCACAGGGAATGCTTAATGCTGCCCAGGTAAGTACGTTATTTGCACTTAATTCCTTCCTGAAAGAAAGCAATATAGGTCTCCCATTGGCTCCTCAGATAATGGGTGAAATCTCCATCCTCTCTGTTAAATACCAGCCAATGGGGTTCCCCACACTGGGCATCATCTTACTTTATCCAAGCTCCTTCCAAAAGTACCTACATCACATGGACTGCAGTGATTCAGGAAGGTGAGTTGAAGTGGATTCTATTCCTAGCTCCTCTTAAGGACAATTCCGGATGAGGCATATTCCTTGAATGGTCAGAGGGTCGAGTGGGACAGACCTCGCGGTCACTTAACTGGGTCTGAAGAGCTTATCCACTTCCCCTCAAAGGAAGGAAGCCACCAGATAATATTACCAACAGCCAGATAACCTTTTAAACAACTTTTAGGTAGATTATAACAACCCAGATGTTATCAGGATTTGGAAATCTCAATAATGTATCACTCCACTGAGGTCAGTTCACACATTTGGGTACAGAAGATTATATCAGACAATATATTTTTAAAATTATTACAAAAGTTTATTAATGAGCTAAACATACAATTCATATTTTACGTAAAGTCAATCACAACATTGATAGTTCTAGGAAAATAAAATATAACCTTGTTTCTAATAGAGAATCCAGGCTTTAAGTCTAAATAATGTTTCAGAGAGTTATTTAAGGATATCCATCCACACTCAAAGTATTATTTACCTTAAATCCCAAGTAGAAATCTACAGAGTTTACTGACAAACCTCAATCCCAATTAAGTGGGGAACTCGGTTTACCAGGCTGATTCCAGAGATGGCAGGACTGAAGTATTGAGGAGAGATTGACCAGGTTAGGATCATTTTCACTGGAGTTCAAACGAATGAGGGGGGATCTCTTGGAGACTTATAAAATTCTAACAGGACTAGACAGGGTAGATGCAGGGAGGATGTTCCTGATGGTGGGGGGTGTCCAGAACCAGGGGGTCACAGTTTGAGGATTCAGGGTAGACCATTTAGGACGGAGATGAGGAGACATTTCTTCACCCAAAGAGTGGTGAGCCTGTGGAATTCATTACCACAGGAAGTAGTTGATGCCAAAACATTGAATGTATTCAAGAGGTGGCTGGATATAGCACTTGGGGTGAGTGGGGTCAATGGATATGGGGAGAAAGCAGGATTAGGCTATTGGGTTGGACAATCAGCCATGATCCTGATGAATGGTGGAGCAGGCTTGAAGGGCTGGATGGCCTCCTCCTGCTCCTATCTTCTATGGTTCTACCAAAGTATATGAGGGATTCTGGAGTGAATCCAAAGAATCTAAAAATCCTACTGTGTTTCCAATATTTATAACATTAAAAAGCTAAAGCAGCAGGGAGCGTGTGAGACACATGCTGGACCACATCCTTTGTTCTAGTCAACTTCCATTGAGCTTACAGGATACAGTGGACTGCAGATAATGGTAATTCCCTTGCTGCACAATTAAGACTAGAGTTCAGTGATGTAGACGTATCCGTAGAAATGAAGATTAGATTGTGACATCTTACAGTTTACCAATGACTTACTGAGGTTAAAGAATACATGATTTTTGGGAGCCAGGTCCTGTTTTCCCAGGAACTGCTTCTTGGTAGAGGATACCAAACCTAATACCACGGGATATCAAGAGCCATTAAGGATGCACAACAAATGTTGGCTGAGACAGCGACACCCACATCTCATGAAATAATAGTCCAAAAAAAATCCTGATTAATCCCATACCTGAAACAAGTATTAGGCACTTTGCATATGCACAGTGATTAGCACTGCTGCCTCACCGCTCCAAGGACCCAGATTCGATTCCCGGCTTGGGTCACTGTCTGTGTGGAGTCTGCATGTTCTCCCCGTGTCTGCATGGGTTTCCTCCCACAGGCCAAAGATGTGTGGGTTTGGTGGATTGGCCATGCATAGGTTAGAGGGATTAGCGGGGTAAGTATGTGAGGTTGTTGTTGGTCCAGACTTGATGGACTGAATGGCCTCCTTCTGCACTAAAGGGATTCCGATTCGAAATCAGGGTGGCAGTGTCAGCTGTGAAACCCCCCAGGTGAAATTGGTGTGTAAATATACAATTTTTACCATGCAGTTAGTTCCACCCAAAATCCCAGCCAAAATGTATTTTACCGATTACCTTTCTGTTGAGCAAGAGAGAGCTGGTCCCCGTCTCCTGCTGACTTCATGACAATATTAAAGGTCACTGATGGCGCTGCCTCACCTCCTGGCCACTTTGCTCCCCATCCTTTCCTCTAATCCTGTGGGTGAGGGCTTGTAGAGTTGGACGTTTAGCAGAGAAAACCTGGTTTCCAAAATTGACACCGTCCCCTTTGAGAATCAAAGGGAAAATAAAATCAACCAGCAACAATTTGTACAATAACATACACTCCTTTCTTTAACTTGGCCTGGATTCACATATCATTCATATCTTGCTCTAAATTAGCTCCATATTTTATTCAATGAGGGAATTAAAGGGGTGAGAAGTTAGATAATTCTGCCAACATCTTTCCTAAATTGTGCTTCCAGTGCTCAAGGCTTCCCTGGAGGGGTCTAGGTGTGTAAAATTTCCACCTACCTTCATTACACTGTGATGGAGAAATCATGAAATAGAAATCCATCCTATGATAATGTTACAGAACACATCCATGGAATGTGCAGAGATTATAGAATCCCTGCCTTATTCCCACTCCCAGTTTTCTTACGCTGCTTTAATAAAGGTCAGCGCAAAACTTCAGGAGCAGCTTGTCAACGTTACAGCTGCAGCGTGGGGGGGAGAGGGAGTGGGTAAGGGGCCTATCACTGGGGGTTGGGTCCTAGCCAGGGAATGGTGTAGATTTGGGCAGAGATTGGGTGGGTACGGGATCTCAGAGCTCAGTCACATTCAGAGGTTCCTATCTCAGGCACTGTAAATTCACCATGGCGAACCACAGGTAACCCACTCTGTAAAATATTACAGATAGCGAGTGGAGAATTTGCCAGGTAAATGTAACACCTAGCTTTACACATTCTCCCGTCTTCTACCTTTTGCAAACTTGAGCCCATCCAAATCTCTGCAACAAGTCCCTTTCACCCATCACTCTCTCTCTACGTGCCGACCTACATTGATTCTCAATGTCTCCTATTATAATCCTTATTTTCTAATCCCTTCCTGGTCTCACTCTGCCTGTAATCTCCCCCAAGTCCTTGTGAAATCCCTGTGCTCCTCAGTTCTGGCCTTTTGACAATCCATGATTTTAGCATAGGAGTAACCAAACCTTCTGCTCCTGAAATCTCTGGAAGTTCCACCTTAAAGCTCTCCACCTCTTTCACCTCCTTGAAGATGCTCCTTAAAATCTGCCTTTTTGACCACGTTTTTGGTCACTTGTTCTAATATCGCCTTCTGTGTCTTGCGATATTACACTATGTTTTTTTCATTTATTTGTGGGACATGGGCTTCGCAGCCTGGGCCAGCGTTTCCTGTCAATCCCTTCGTTACCAGAGGGAAGTTGAGAGTCAACCATTTTGCTGTGACTCTGGAGTCACATGTAGGCCAGACCGGGTAAGGACAGCAGGTTTCCTTCTCTAAAGAACATTAGTGAACCAGAGGGGTTTTTCTTACAATGGTTTCATGGTCATCAGTAGATTGTTAATTCCAGATGTTTTTTTATTCAATCTCTTGTGGCGGGATTCGTACCCGGGTCCCCAGAACATTAGCTGAGGTTCCGTACTAATCGTCCAGCGATAATACCACTAGGCTAAAACCTCCCCCTATTTCACTATCTGAAAGTTGCTTCATAAATTCACCTTTCAGTTGTTTCTCAGACCTGCCTTTGGTGCTGGGGGTACAAGATTATAAGATATAGGAGTAGAATTAGGCCACTCAGCCCATTGAGTCTGCCCCACGATTCAATCATGGCTGATATTTTTCTCAACCCCATTCTCCTGCCTTCTCCCCATAACCCTCGATCCCCTCATTGATCAAGAACCTATCTATCTTTGACTTAAAGCCATTCTCCCCAGCCCCCTGTGACAGTGAATCCCAGAGATTCACCACACTCTGGCTGAAGGAATTCCTCCTCATCTCTGTTTTAAAGGAGGGCCCTTTCATTCTGAGGCTGTGCCCTCAAGTTCTAGTTTCTCTCACCCATAAGAACATCCTCTCCACTCTACCTAGGCCCAATATTTGGCCTCATTCTTTTTACCAATCCAACCCACAGGAACCACAACATTGGCTTCGCAGGGTACCGAGAAAGCCGTTCCTCTTCTCTGATTACAATCTATTTGTGTGAGTTTGAATTTAATCAGTTAAACGGTTCCTGTGATGAATGAGGGTCATGCCACAATGCTCCTTGCGAAAGGGCAATTGCCCAATCTTTCTTTGGATCCAAGGAGATTGACGGGGGAAATGCGTGAGAGATTTTTCAAAGGGGTTCATTTCACTGAGCGGGGGATATGTTAAATTGCATCAGGTTTGATAAACAGTTGGCATGCCCTATATCTTAGATAACTGGTTATGACAAACAATTGATTGCTCAGCTCATGCTTTGTCTTGCTGACTAACCCAATTTGACATAATTTAGTAGGTTTGACCTTTTCTCAAAATGCCAATTGATTCTATGATGGTGAGAATATTTGATTAGAACGCAGTTATCAACTTGCTATTGAAATGAGTGTTGGGCTGCCACTTGGTGCAAAGATATATCAGGTAGTGAAGGATGTGTGATGTTGGTGTTATTGTATTCTATTCAACAATCCAATGACTTCTTTTGAGGAAGAAGAGGAGCTACTGGTATCCGACTTAACCTCAGAATGTGAGAGTGTCAAATGGCTGATCAGTGTCTTGTCAATTTCAACCAATAGCCAACCAATTAAGAATGTAATCCAGAATATAACCCACAATATTCATAGAGAGATGTTTACATTTGTGTATTACAGTGTAGCATCATATCCATCTCTTAAACCATGGGGAATTCTGCCTGCCTGTTCCATAACATTGCATGGGATGGCACTGTGGGATCCTTTCGTATAGTTTGCTTCAGTTAAAAGACTTTATCTTAAAGTGTTTCTGCTTGTGTATCTAACTGTCCTAAACTTTAAAGCTAACCTTGCCGCATTTTAAAACCCACCTGGGAATTCTAGGATGACCTTAGAAATTGACTGCATTTAAAAATACAACGTTAGCAGAAATGACTAAACAGAAGATTTTTACGGCCACGGTTGCCAATTGTTTATGTAAGTTGGAGACTGTGTATCCCCCATTCTTTCAGTAACACAAATAAGAATTCATATATTGTTGTGACAGTTATCTGTTCAGTTCAGACCTGTGCAAGGTTTGGATCAAGTCTGTATTAGGATTAACTTCTGCTGGTCATCACCAACCCCTCCCCTCCCCCTCCAGTAAATTAGTCCTTTTTTGCTTTCTGATCCATTAATTTTAAATAATTTTCAATAAAAGAAGTTCAACTTCAGACCAGTGCTGCCTACGTCTATTCTAAGAAACGAACAGACCTCCAGGCACCGTTCAAATCTGTGACCCCCACCCCCTCACCACCCATAGGAACGTGGGCAGCAAGTGCACAGAAATGTCCACCACCTGCATGTTCCTCTCCAAGTTACTCACCATCCTTGGAACTATATCGCCATTCCTTCACTGTCACAGGGGTCAAAATCCCAGAGCTCCCTGCCTGTTGGGTGTGTCAACACTGCAAGGACAGCAACAGTTCAAGAAGGTGGCTCGCCAGCATCTTCTCAAAGACAAATAGGTGTGCTGTCTTTGCCAATAATGCTCGCAAAAGCATAATGAAAACAATGAACCCTGATCCAACACTGGGCCAGAAAGCAAAGTCTAAGATTTCTACCACGGTGAACTTTTATTATTATGAATGGAGTTCCTTGGGCAGATAGAAACTTCCTGGAGGATCTAAGGAGAGGGACTATAATCTTAAAATCAGAACCAGACTCTGCAGGAAAGAAATAGGAAACATTCTTTAATGTAGAGGGTGATAGAAGTGTGGAACTCTCAACCCTCAATAGTAGTAAGTGCTAACTCAATTTAAATTTGAGATTATTTGATTCCTGTGTGCCAGGAGTATTAAGGACTCTGGAGTCAATGCAGAGGATGAGGTTACGATGTGGAACAGCCACAATCTCATTTAATGACAAGCCTTTTGCAAAATGTTGATTCTCAAACTGTAAGAAATTTGAACAGGAGTGGACTACTCAAATTGCTCCCACCACCACCCACCCCTTCCAGTCCTACTCCCCCATTCAATAAGGTCATGGCTAATCTTCCTTTCCACGCCTTCTCACAATAACCCTGGATCCCCTTCGTGTTGAAAACTAGTTGCCGTAAAGCAGGTGGTCCCTTTGGAAACAACAGGCCAGGGAGAAGGTAAGTATCTAAAGTGAGAGGACGGGATGTGGGGAACTGGGGTTTGGACAGGGGCAGGGGTTGGATTTGGGATGGGGGGGTGGGGCGAGGTCTGTGGGGGGGAGGAGTCAGGCTGAGTTTGGGGGCTAGGTCAAGGGTTGGGGGAGAGGAGATTATGATGTGGTTGGGTGGGGGGAGGGTGGTGGTGAGATATACGATGGATGGTAGGGTGGTTAATTGAGGCGGGAAGTTCCAAGAGGGATTCCCCAGTGCATCATTGGGTTACCTGCTCAAATCCAATGAGGGGAAACCAAATTAATTTTCCAATGTCAAAATCAGCTCACGTTAGAGAATATTTTGGGAAGCACGGATCTCGGACAATGTGATTCCTGGCTGGTCTCCCAAATTCTACCATCAGTAAACCTGAGGGTCATTCAAAACTCTGCTGCCCTTAACTGTGTCTTAACTCACTAATTCCTGATTCCTATCATCCCTGGGCTTGCTGATGTACACTGGCTACTGGAGAAGAAATGTCTTGATTTTAAACTTCTCATTCATGCTTTCAAATCCCTCCTGGTTTGACCTCTCTCATCCCTGCAATCTCATAGAAACATACAGTGCAGACAGAGGCCAATCAGCCCATCAGGTCTACACCAACCACAAACCCATCCAGGTTCTATTCCTAGAGCTTCATGTATCTAGCCTAGCTGGTCCCCCTGACACTAAAGGGTAATTTAACACAGCCAATTAACCTAACCTGCACATCTTTGGACTGTGGGAGGAAACTGAAGCACCTGGAGGAAACCCACGCAGACATGGGGAAAATGTGCAAACTCCACACAGACGATGACCCAAGCAGGAATTGAACTCGGGTTCCTGGCGCTGTGAGGCAGCAGTGCTAACCACTGTGCCTCTCAGGTCTCGCCCAGCAACATTCTGAGATCTCTGCATTCCTCCAATTCTGGCCTCCTGTGCATTCCCAATTATAATTGCTCCATCACTGGTGAGTGGCCTTCTGGAGAATGAAGGGTTAACATCAGGAGTACCTGATGTAATGTCACATGTCTGACAGACTGAGATCAGCTGGGAGTTAGAGGTACAACTTCACGTAGACTTATTGAGACATATATAAATCTGTCATTAAACAAGAGTGGGTTTTATGAATAACAGTCTGTGGCAACATTCATAGAACTTTCATAGAATCCCTACAGTGCAGCCAGAGGCCATTTGGCCCATCCAGCCATTCAACCCATTCTTATGTGAGAGCCAAACCCTGCTTGGGTCTCAAACCCAAAATGACACACCTTCAGTTTCCGAGGATCCCAGTTTCCTCCTTAAAACCCTTCCCCTTTGCCAAATGTTTGGTCATCTGACCTCAAAGCTCCCCCTATGGGTCAGAGTCAGGCTTTAATTTGATGACGTTCCTGCGAAGAAAGAGGCTATAGAAACAAAAATCGTAGTTGTTGAAAGAGATGGACTTATATTTTCCCTATTTCATGGATGGGATTTCGAATGCCCTCCACCCCCCACCTGTGTTCCACGGCCTGTTTTCTGGCATCGGGGCATGGCTCATTGGCTGCCAGCGTGATCTGCGAGTCCTGCCAATGTCTGTGATGTTTTATGTGACTTGCCCACTGTACCACTGCGCTCCTACACGTGAGGGTACTGGGGGGGTGGGGTTGCTAATGCGCGTGAGGGTGCAGGGTTTGGGGGGGGTCGCTCGTGTGCATGAGGGTGTGAATGCAGGGGCGTGCGCTTGGTACGACACAGTGGTTCACATTGCTGCCTCATAGCTCCAGCGACCCAGGTTCAATTCTGGCCTTGGGTCACTATCTGTTTGCACATTTTCCCCCGTGTCTGCATGTGTTTCCTCCGGGTACTCTGGTTTCCTCCAAAGATGTGCGGGTTAGGTTGATTGGCCGTGCTAAATTGCCCCTTAGTGTCAGGAAAGTTTGCAGGGTAAATTTGTGGGGTTACGGGAATAGGGCAGGGATTGTCGGTGCAGACTCGATGGGCCGAATGGCCTCCTTCTGCATTGTAGGGATTCTATGCGCACCAGGAAATCCACTTTGGGGGGGGAGGGGAATCACCATCGGCGGGACTGGGAGATCACATTAGCACAAAAGGCTGGAAAATCCCATTCATGTCCTCCTTCCCCCAGAAGACAAAAGCAATACAAAGGGTGGGGATTTTTCCATGCTCGCCCCCAAGATTGAAAATCCCATCCTAGGTCAAAGGAGCTTTGCACAGCCCTCACCCTAACCTTAACCCTCACTCTCACCCTAACCCTCACCCTCACCCTCATGTCTCCTTTCTATGATTCCTGTGGCAGGCAGCATAGGAAAACCCCGCCCAAAGGATCCAGTTGAATTAGAGCAATGGTCAAATTTGAGACTGAAGAGAGTGGGATTATTTATAACAGAATTAATATTCGGGGGGACCCAGTACAGAATAAAGGTACTGGATTCTTCACGATGATAGGAAATTTGAAGAAAACCTTTCTTGAGGTTGCAGCTTGGAGCAGCTGGAACCATTCTTGTTATTTGGACCTCGAAGTTTTCTTATTGAGAGACCCTCTGTGTGCAATCGCTCCCCTTCCCTTCGGAATATCGGAATGAACCCACTGGAAACCTCAAGGCCAATGTTCCATCACAATCATGTGAAAACAATTTTGGCAGAAATGAGACTTTTCTCCCTAATGTCTTTAAAAGCACATTCGCTGTAAGTAATGATGGATTCTGTACATTCTGGAATCTAATAACTGTCCAGATCAGTACGTGAACACATTCATCTACAGGCCTGTAACTGACTGAAATTGTCCAGTGATGGTTTCAATTATCTTCTCCTTGTGGCTGCCATTGACCTTCTTAGTGTTATCTAACGAAATTGAGGAACATTTTTATGTATACACCACAGACATTATCTTCCTGATGTCAAATATGAAATGGCGCCCATTTGTTGAACTAGTAACCAACTGCTGTCAAAGGAGTCACATGTTTTAAAAAAAAAGCTTACCTTCATTATCCCAGGAGATTATCCGATGTTTTATTTCCCTCGACATTTTTGTGAAGGGTTTTTGCGCAACTCGGCTCTCAGTATTTGTGTCACACCTTTGTAAATTAGGCAGTTCAGAGATAAGCCTGATGGATCGGTCGAGCAACATCAGTTCAAACAGAACATCTGCACCTTATAAATATTGATTTAGGCATCGCCGGTCTCTGCCGTGCATTCTTGAATTTCAATGCATTTTCTCGTTTAATGTATGATATCATAAACTCATAGACTAGCACAGTGGGCGGCACGATGGCACAATGGTTAGCACTGCTGCCTCACAGCACCAGGGACCTGGGTTCGATTCCTGCCTCGGGTCACTGTCTGCGTACATTTAGAATTTTGCACTACAGAAGGAGGCCATTTGGCCCATTGAGTCTGCACTGACCACAATCCCACTCGGGCCCTGCATGGCTTTACCCCAGCTAATCCCCCTAAATTGGCAATTTAGCATGGCCAATTCACCTAACCCACACACCTTTTGATTGTGGGAGGAAACCAGAGCATGCGGAGGAAACCCACGCAGACACGGGGAGAATGTGCAGGCTCAGCACAGACAGTGACCCAAGTTGGGAATCGAACCCAGGCCCCTGGCACTGTGAGGCAGCAGTGCTAACCACTGTGTCACCGTGCTGCCCTCACCACGCCGTTCTCCCCATGTAAGCATGGAGTTTCCCCGGGTGCTCCGGTTTCCTCCCACAGTCCGAAAGATGTGCTGGTTCGGTGGATTGGCCGTGCTAAATGCTCCCTCGGTGGACCTGAACAAGCTCCGGAGTGTGGCGACTAGGGGATTTTCACAGTAACTTCATTGCAGTGTTAATGTAAACCTAGTTGTGACACAAATAAATAGATATTAAACTTTACAGCAGGAGGCCATTCTGTCCATCAGGCCCCCTCTTTCAGAAGAGCAATTCAATTCGTTCCAGCCTACCACTATTTCCCGGATCTCTACAACGCAATATTTTTTTCTGCTTCAAGTATTTATCCAATCCCCTTTGGAAGACTGCAACTGGATCTGCATCCGTCACTCCGGTCAGTGATGCATTCCAACCCTGACCACTCGCTTCATAAATAACCTTTTCCTTGTGTTTCCCCCAGTTCCTTTTGTGGTCTCCTTAAACCAGTGCCCTCTGCTTCTCAAGCCTGAAGCCACTGGGGGTAGTTTCTCTTTATTTACCCTCTGTAAACCTTTCATGATTTTGAGACGTCTCTGACAAACACAAATGTTTACAGCCCCAGCTGTTTCACGGCTTTAGAATATCGGACAACCGTAATATTGCAATCAAAACAAAGGACTCAGCTTTCCACTGCTGTGGTTACGATCTGACAGGCTAACATTCCCATCAAAGTTTGCGCCATTTCCTTCGTTTGGGTGGTGTGCATTGCTAAGTGAACCAATTTTGGATCTTGCGTCAAGTTTGGTTGCCGTTGAAGAAAGTCTAGTTGCGTGTGCGTTTAAATCTTTTCCCTATTTTGTTTTAATCCAGCCTGAGACCCGGGTTCAGTTCCAGCCTCAGGTGACTGCCTGTGTGGAGTTTGCACATTCTCCTCCATGGGTTTCCTCCGGGTGCTCCGGTTTCCTCCCACAGTCCAAAGATAGAAATTATAGTATCCTTACAGTGCAGAAGGAGGAGATTCAGCTCATTGAGTCTGCACCAACCATAATCCCATCTGGGCACTATCCCCAAAACCTCACATATTTACCCCATTAATCCCTCTAACCTATGCATCCCGGGATACTAAAGGACAGTTTAGCACGGCCAATGCACCTAACCCGCACATCTTTGGACTGTGGAAGGAAAACGGAGCACTGCAATGAGGTTACTGTGAAAATCCCCTCGTCGCCACACTCCGGCGCCAGTTTGGGTACACTAGGGAGAATATAGCACTGCCAATGCACCTAAGCAGCACATCTTTCAGACTGTGGGAGGAAACCCATGCAGACATGGGGAGAACATGCAAACACCACACAGACAGCGACCCAAGCTGGGAATCGAACCCAGATCCCTGGAGCTGTGAGGCAGCAGTGCTAATCATTCTGCCACCGTGCCGCCTCTGCATTTTAGGTTTGACCATGCTAAATTGCACATTCTCACTGTGTCTGCGTGGGTTTCCTCCAGGGGCTCCAGTTTCCTCCTACAGTCCAAAGATATGCAGGTTAGGCTTATTGGCCATGGTGAATTGTCCCTTAGTGTCAGGGAGATTAGCAGGGTAAGTATGTGGGATTACGGGGATAGCACCTGGGTGGGATTGTTGGCAGTGCAGACTCGATGGGCCAAATGACCTCCTTCTGCACTGTAGGGATTCTATAATTCTGTGATTCTGTTCTAACTGCGATAAAAGGGATGCAGCTGGCTATTAGCCGCCGCAGGTTAGTTAGGATGCTATTTTATTATTTCACTGGTTTCCAGACAAAATGTTTCTGCTTCCATGATGCACACAGTTTAGACTAAGGGCAGAATTCTCTGCCCGCCCGCTGCCACGTACCCGAATTGGAGGTGGCTCGGCACATCACTTCCTCACTTTTGAATTCCAGCTCTTTACAGATAGAAGCCAATATCCCATTAATCTCTGCACTGATGTGGATGATCACCAGATTCCCCACACTGAGCTCTGCCACCTAAACACCGGCAACGCACTGTGTCCCTTAACTTCATGATGCCTGTGAATTTTGATACAAAATCCTCTTTTTCTTCATCCAGTTAATCACACGGATGACGAGAAAGCGAGGCCCTGGCAAACACCACGTACGATGTGGAAATGCCGGTGTTGGATTGGGGTAACAACATCCCACCCATTACAATACACTCCCTTTGTGTTAGAATCCTGATCAGAAACTTGAAGTGTTTCATGAGGTCAGCCTAGGCTATAAGTTTTGCACTTTGAATTTGGCACGGGCTTTATAAGTCACAGTGGGCTGACATTAACACTGCAATGAAGTTACTATGAAAATCCCCCAGTTGTCACATTCAGGCGCCTGTTTGAATACACTGACAGAGAATTTAGCATGGCCACTGCACCTAACCAGCATGTCTTTCAGACTGTGGGAGGAAACTGGAGCACCCAGATGAAACCCTTGCAGACACGGGGAGAAGGTGCAGACCCCACACAGACATTCACCTAAGCCGGGGATTGGATCTGGGTCCCTGGCACTGTGAGTCTGCAGCACTAAGCACTCTGTAACCATTCTATCCATATCAGAAGAAGGCCATATCTAGATGTTTCACTCCACATATGATTCAAATGACCCACTAGGGAGCTTTTATCAAACAAGGTTTATTTAAGAATGTAGTTAACACTTAGAAAATTAGCAATAACTTTTATCAATTGCAAATAAGAAAAGCAACAAAAATGATATTGTTCAAACCTTAACAGCGAAGAATGCTGTTCCAACACAAACATTCTTACAAACATACACCTCGGTTTCAATTTAGTATAGAAAATAAGTATGCTCATATGATGCTGGATTTTGCAGCTTTCTGACACCTGCTGTGGTTTACTCTTTTGGATGTTGAGTTGAAAATGCTGAGGTTTTCCGCTCCTGATACTTTCAACATGCTTCAAGAGACAGAGGCTCTCCTCGCTAGCCAGCCACCAAGAGCTACATTTTCAATCCCAGGGAGAGACACAAACACTGTTTTCAGTCTGGATTCCAAACAGCTTCTAACCTGCCAATCTGAAAGTAATTCTGGATTTCCCTAAGAAGGAACCACCTGACCTTGATCTGTCAATCAGTTGTAAACCAGACAATTCAAAAGGGTCTTAAAACTCGTAAAACTCGTAAATTGTATTAAGCCCAGATTGAAAAGAATCAAAAGGCCCATTATATCATTTGAGCAGAAATAAAAGAATATCTACAAAGACAGGTCGGTACCACAATGTGAAAAATACAAGGTTGTTTATAACTGCAGAGAACATGCTTCAAATACCTTTCTTAAAGGCACAGTGGTGTCACATTTGTCCCTACTATTTATCTAACTAAAGTTACATTTTATTTCTTTGTCACAAGTAGGCAATGAAGTTACCGTGAAAATCCCCTAGTCGCCACACTCTGGGTACACTGACAGAGAGTTTAACATGGCCAATGCCCCTAACCAGCACGTCTTTCAGGATGGAATCAGAGCACCCAGAGGAAACCCACGCAGACACAGGGAGAACATGCAGACTCCACACAGGCAGTCACCCAAGCTGGGAACGAACCCAGGTCTTTAGCACTGTGAGGCAGCAGTGCTAACCATTGTGTCACCGTGCTGCCTCTAACCAACTGCTAAACCATGTCACGAGTTAATTTGCTCACATTGTTAATAATGATTACTAGTGTGCTACCTCATCGAATACTGGGAGTCCATTTAAGAAAATGGGGAGGTCATTTAGCCTCTTGAACATATTCTGCTATTCAACGAGATCTTGCCTGAAGATTAAGGGATTATTTGATGAATGTTTTCAAGATACTAAGGGGAAGAGTTTGAATAGGAAGAGAGAGACTGTATCTGCTAGTTGGGAAGAATAGACTCAGGGGAAGATTCCAACCATTTGAGACACACCTTTCAGGAGTGAAATTAGGAAACACTTCTACATGAACTCTCTTCCACAAATGGTAATTGAAGCTTAATCAACTGTTAGTTTTACATCGGAGATTGATAGTTTTTTTTCTCAATCCAAAGATATTCCAGGATATCAGACAAAGGTGGATATAAGGAGGTAGATCACAGGTCAGTCATGATCTCATTGAATAATGTAACAGACTTCAGGGGCAAGGTGGTATTCTTCTGATCTCCCTGCTGCAATGTTTCTCGAATGAGTATGTGTTAGGAGGAAGTACGGCTGCAATATCAATAAAAGTGACAAGGAATTTGGGTAATGTTTAAAATTCAATCATAGCAAATGGACAAAGGCCCAAGCTGTATGATGTGTTAGTATCACAGAATCATAGAATCATACAGAGCAGAAGAGGCCCTTTGGCCCATGGAGTCTGCACCAACATGCAAGAAACACCTGACCTCCCACCTAATCCCATTTACCAGCACTTGGCCCATAGCCCCGAATGTGATGCCGTCCCGAGTGCACATCCAGGTGCTTTTTAAAGACAGGTGGGAATCTGTCTTCCTGATGCAGGTTTCAATTGGGTGAACTTTACAAAACATAATTAGTTTCATAATCATTAGCAACTTTAAGTTGAAAACACATTAGTCCCTCTGATGGATACCATTAAGACCCAGGGAAAAAAGATTTAAACATAGAGAACAGTCCCTGAAAATGTTTCTCTGTGACAAAGATACTGGATTTATTTCAGACTGTTCGTATCTCTGTTAAATACCGTACGGCGAATGTTCAGCTTCCGTGGTCATGTCCATGTCTGCAGTGGAGCTTCAAATGTTATTTTTCCCACGGTATAATTTTGAGGCTGATATGTTGATATCTGAATCTAGGTGATGTTTCACAATAACTTCATTGCAGTGTTAATATAAGCCTTACTTGTGACACTAATAAATAAACTTTCCTTTATTTTGATGATGCTAATCAGTCTTTGTTTGCCCCTGCCTCTCTGTGTTATTAATCTGAGATGAAAACCTCTTGGCATTGTTTAAGACTGTAACTATGTGACGGAATCTGGGTTCGGGCTGATCTCTGCACAGTGCGATGTGTGGCTCACAGATTGGAATGACCATGACAGCAGCAGGTTGCATTGAGTTTTAACCTCATTTATTAGTCACAGTAGGCTTACATTAACACTGCAATGAAGTTACTGTGAAAATCCTCTAGCCGTCACACTCTGGTGCCTATTCGGGTACACTGAGGGGGAATTTAGGATGGCCAATAGAAACATAACCAGCACGTCTTTCAGACTGTGAGGAAACCAGAGCACCCGGAGGAAACCCAGGCAGACATGGGGAGAATGTGCATATTCTGCACAGACAATGCTTTGTCTGTATAAGGTGCAAAAAACAATACTTTTCACTGGATCTCTGTACAGGTGACAATAATAAATCTAATCAAATCAATAAATGACCTAGTTTATTTATTAGTGTCACAAGTAGGCTTACATTAACACTGCAATGAAGCTACTGTGATAATTTCCTAGTCGCCACACCCTAGCACCTGTTCAAGTACATTGAGGGAGAATTTAGTGTGGCCAATGCATGTAATCAGCACATCTTTTGGATTGTGGGAGGAAACCCATGGAGACACAGGGAGAACATGCAGACCCCACACAGACAGTGACCCAAACCAGGAATTGAACCCAGGACCCGGGAGGCAGCAGTGCTAACCACTGTGCCACTCTGCCACCACAGATTGCATTGAGTTCTGGGACAAGTATTTTCCCTTTCCTGGGTTTAAATGAACATCTGAAAATGCAGCCTGGGCCGGCTCCTATGTCAGCTTAACTTTACTGCTGGCGAATTCTTGCCCCCCCTCCACTCCCCCCCAGATCAATCCCAGTGCTCTGTCAGCAACTTTAGTTTTGCAGACCTGCGATGCTGCTTTTAATGTTTTGTTTACCTGCGCCCTTCAATCCTTTTACTTTTCCATCTATTTTCTGAGGTGTACATAAACACCAGGACGGACTAGAGGGGGCCAAATGGCCTGTTCATGTTCTGTATACTCCACATACAGTTTGCTCCACTTTCTTAAGGAAAGGTATACTTGTCTTGGCGTGAATGCAACAGACTGAGTACACTAAGGCCAGGATTCTCCAATCCCAGCCCACACCACCAGTGAGAATGGAGAATTTGGCACTCAGTCAAATCTCCATTCACTGCAGCGGGACTGGAGAATCCCAGCCGCAGGCGAGGTCGGAGAATTCCCAGCCGAAGATAATGTTCCTTGGAGTTTATAAAACTGACACGCGATCCCACTGAAACATTCAGAAGTTTTGAATAAATTGACAGGATGAATGCTGGAAAAGTTTCTCCCTGGCTGTGGGGGTGGAAACAGTCTCAGGATAAGAGGTTGACCATTTTGGAGTCATAGAGGTTTACAGCATGGAAACAGGCCCTTCAGCCCAACTTGTCCATGCTGCCCTTTTCTCTTAACCGTTAAGCTAGTCCCAATTGCCCACATTTGGCCCATATTCCCCTATACCCATCTTACCCATGTAACTGTCTAAATGCTTTTTAAAAGGCAAAATTGTACCCACCTCTACTACTACCTCGGGCAGCTTGTTCCAGACACTCACCACCCACTGTGTGAAAAAATTGCCCCTCTGGACACTTGTACCTCTCCCCTCTCACCTTAAACCCATGCCCTCTAGTTTTAGACTCCCCTACCTTTGGGAAAAGATATTGACGATTGAGCTGAGGTGGGGAGAAATTTTTTCACTCAGAGTTGCGAATATTTGAAGTTCTCTTGGTTACTATAGATATCCCACAGAGCTACAGACACTAAGCCATGGAGAATATTCTGACACAGGTTGATAGATAGGTTGATGGATCTAGGGATGGTGCAGGGAGGTGGAACTGAGACAGAGAAATTACCCACAGGTTCCTCATCGCCCTGAGAGCTTTAACTCTCAACTACAGACTATTGAGAGTTAAACGTAGAGTCAAAGAATGATACAGCAACAGGACGGGGCCACTCAGCAGATGAATAAGCACCCTTATATCCCTTTAATTGAAAGAATATAATTGTTACTTTCCCTGGAGCACAGATCAAAGTTTATTTTTCTGTTTACTAATTAACAAGTCTTTTAGTGTGAGGAAAACCTGGATTTCATCAGCTTGGTTTATTTTGTAGCTGGAATTAAAGTTAGCATTCAGGATCTTGGTAGAGATTTTGAATGGACTTTGGTTGCATGGTGCCTGTAAGTTTTCTGATGTTTTCAAGAATAAGAGGTTATCCCATTGAAACGTTTAAAATTCTCAGGGGCTTTGATGGGACAGGTGCCATTTCCCCCATGGCCAGAGACTAGGGGGGCTAAAACTAGGGGGCACAGTCTCAGAATGAGCGGTCGACCTTTAAAACTGAGATGAGGAGACATTTCTTCACTCAGAGGGTTGTGAATCTTTGGGATATTTTGCTCAGGGACTGAATTTCATTCAGTCGTTCAATATTCTAGCCTTGGGTAACCCTCTCAACAGAGGCCCCCATGAGAATTCTAGTAGGGGGGGGGAAGAGTGGTTGGGTGGGGGGCCTGGGGCAGTGGGGCAGGGTGCGGGGTGGTGGAGGGGGGGGTGTTGATCTCGGTCAGCATTTTCCGATTTTGGGGTGAGTGCGGCTGGAAAAATTCTGCCCTCTGTGTGGAGTTTTCATGTTCTCCCCGAGTATGCGTGGGTTTTCTCCGGATGCTCTGGTTTCCTCCCACTGTCCAAAGATGTGCAGGTTAGGTGGATTAGTCAGGTACGTGCGCAGGGTTATGAGGATAGGGCTGGGGAGTGGGCCTGGGTAAAGTGATGGGCCAAATGGCTTCCTTCTGCACTTTTATAATTCTATAGATTCTACTCTGTTCAAGGCTGAACATTTTAGACACTAAAGGAATTACGGAGATGGAAGAGAATGGTAAAATTAAGAACATAAAAACATAAGAACATAAGAAATAGGAGCAGGAGTAGGCCATCTAGCCCTTCGAGCCTGCCCCGCCATTCAATAAGATCATGGCTGATCTGTCGTGGCTCAGTTCCACTTTCCCGCCCTCTCCCCATAACCCTCAATCCCTTCTCTTATCAAAAACCCATCAACCCGCTTCTTAAAAATATTTAGCGAGGCAGCCTCCACCACTTCAACGGGCAGAGAATTCCAGAGATTCACCACCCTTTGAGTGAAGAAGTTCCTCCTCAACTCCGTTCTAAACCGCCTCCCCTTTATCTTGAGGCTGTGCCCCCTAGTCCTACTGTCTTTTTTGAGCGGGAAGAGTCTCTCCACCTCTATCCTATCCATCCCATTCATCATCTTATACGTCTCAATGAGATCTCCCCTCATTCTTCTAAACTCTAACGAGTACAAGCCTAGTTTATTCAGCCTCTCCTCATAGCTCAATCCCCTCAACTCCGGTATCAGCCTAGTAAACCTCCTCTGCACTCCCTCCAGGGCCAAAATATCCTTGCGCAGGTGCGGCGCCCAAAACTGCACACAGTACTCCAGCTGCGGCCTCACCAATGCCCTTGGGACAGTATGGTGGCATCCTGCCTCACAGCACCAGCGACCCAAGTTCAATTCCAGCCTTGGGTCACTGTCTGCGTGGAGTTTGCATGTTCTCCCCGTGTCTGTCTGGATTTCCTCCGGGCGCTCCAGTTTCCTCCCTCACTCCAAGGATGTGTGGGTTGGTTTGATTAGCCATGCTAAATTGCCCCCTTAGTGTCAATGGGAACTAGGGTAGCTATGTGGGGTTATAGGGATAGGCCCTGGGTGGGGTTGTTGTCAGTATAGTCTCGATGGGCCAAATGGCCTCCTTTAGGAGGATTCTATGTATTCTACTCTATTCAAGATAGAGAGCAATAGCATTTTGGACAGTAAGGGAATTAAGGAGATGGGAAGAGTTAAGGTAGAAGATCTTATTGAATGCTGGAGCTAGCTCGATGGGCTGAATGGCCTACTGCTCCTATTTCTTATGTTCTTATCCAGTGGTTTATTCCTCATTCAGGATGTTTGCAGCTAACACTGGGCAGCTGAGGTATCTGTTCCCTCTGATTGCCGTTTCTCCGGCTTTATGAGAAAATCTTTCCAGGGATTAGTAATTATCTAATTATCGGACGAGCCTTGAAAACCTGGGAGGTTATCCAAAAGCATCTCAATTCACCAAAATCACAATTTGTTATGGCTCCAGATGAGATAAAATGATATTTTGCTTTGTTACTGAGCACTGTGGGTCCAGGATGTGGTTTTACAAAGGGGTTTGGAGATTTAGGAATTTGTTTCAAACAACATATTGAAACCATTTCAGGAACTCCGAGACTTTAATGTAAATGATATTGATTCCTTTCAATTCCTTCAGCCTCTTTACTCAACTCAACAACTAATAAGCAGGGTACTTATTCAGTAACATTTCTAGGCACACACCATGCCCTGTTTTTATACAGCTCCAAGCAACAAATCTTATATTTATTGCTCCAGATAATTAAAAAAGGTCTTTAGTCACGCACATTAGCTTTATCCTTTTCGGGTTTCGACCCCTGATTGGCTCAGTCAACGGTTGGGTTAAGAGGTGAGCAAGGCGCAACCTGGTTTTATTGGCCAGTACCTGGGACCACCTCAACAGGATCTCAAGAAAAGCTCTTGGAACTCTTGAGTCAGTGATGGACGAGGGTGGGGATGGTGCCACATTTGAAAAAAATATGTTCATTTGTGGAGTATGAGCTTGGCTGGCTGGCCAAGCTCATAAATGGCAGCATTTATTGCCCATCCCAGTTGCCCTTGATGCTAGGCCATTTCAGAGGGCAGTTGAGAGTCAACCCCATTGCTGTGGTTCTGGAGACACATGTAGACCAGACCAAACAAGAACAGCAAATTTCTTTCCCTAAAGAGGACATTAGGGAACCAGATGGGTTTTTCCTGTTGGTGGTTTCATAGTCATCAGTAGATTCTTAATTCCAGATATTTTTTATTGAATTCAAATTCCACCACCTGCTGTGGCGGGATTTGAACCCCGGTCCCCAGAACATTAACTGTGTTTCTGGGTTAATAGTCTAGCGGTAATACCACTAGGCCATCACCTCCGCTTGTTGCTTTCTTTTTGCCAGTGAAGTCAAGCCAGGTTCTGAGCCTATAGACTGTAATATTCTCAGAATTAAGCAGCTCAGTGGCTGGCATAGTGGTGCAGTAGTCAAAGAACAAAGAACAACACAGCACAGGAAACAGGCCCTTCGACCCAACAAGCCCACGCCGCCATTTTAACGCTCAGTGAGTGCCTCATTTCAATCCTTCTTCTACCTATAACTTTTGCCCACGTCTCTTGGACTCCACAATAAAGGTGTGCAAATTTAGAGAATTTTTACGTGTGCCAGATTGTCAGCACTGCTGCCCCACAGCGCCTGGAACCTGGGTTCAATTCCCACCCTAGGTCACTGTCTGTGTGGAATTTACACATTCCCTTCGTGTCTGTATGGACTTCCTCCCACAGTTTGAAAGATGTGTAGGTTAGGGTGCACTGGCCATGTTAAATTCTCCCTCAGTGTACCCAAACAGGTGCCGGAGTATGAGGACTGGGGGGTTTTCATAGTAGCTTCATTGTGGTGTTAATGTAAGCCTACTTGTGACACTAATAAATAAACTTAGAACTTAATCATTATGTTTCCTGCCATTAAGATGTTAGTCTGATTAATGTTTCTCTCACTAAATGCCAATGCAATGGGGAAAGTGGACCTGCAATAAACTGTGCATAAGTGTGGTGAAGGGTTACGTCTGTGACGGTGAAGGAGATAAAAAAATGGAAGGCATGACACAGTGCTGATGAGTGGCATCCAGCAACTCACCAGAGTTGTTTTATCCATTCCCTGCAATATTGTGCTCTGTAACATTAACCATCCAGTAATCAGCTAAAGTCACACACCAATACATGATCAGCATCTGTAAAAATCAGACATGTAAATGAACGAAGATCGTAATGGAACGGGTTCACCTGGAGGAAGCAGGCTTTATGATCTCCCTAGTAACAGGTGCACGTGATTTAGTTGCTTGAGCCTGCCCTGTTTTCCAATGAGATTGTGACTGTCCTGGCTGTATATCGCTTTGTGATCTGGAGTAGCTGCAGATAACAGTAACTTTCCAAAAGGCAATGCGACACATGCTTGAAAAGATCACATTTGTAAAGTCAACCTCAGGTCACTGTCTGTGTGGAGTTTGCACATTCTCCCCATGTCTGTGTGGGTTTCCTCTCGTTTTCTCCCACAATCCAAAGATGTGCAGGTTAGGCGGATTGGCCATGCTAAATGGACCCTAGTATCAGGGGGATTTGCTAGGCTAAATGTGTAGGGTTACGGGAATAGCAGTTGGGTGGGACTGCGGTCAGTGCAGACTCAATGGGCTGAATGGCTTCCTTCTGCACTGTAGGGATTCTAAGTCACCACAGTCCCAGATGATAATAATGTAGAAATGCTGGTGTTAGACTGGGGTGGGTACAGTAAGAAGTCTCACAACATCAAGTTAAAGTCCAACGGGTTTATTTGGAATCACAAGCTTTCAGAGCACTGCTCCTTCATCAAGTGAGTGAGTAGGTCAGGTTAGCCACTCACGTGACCTACTCGGCCTTCCTTTCAAAGTGCCTTTCTCTTCGGTATGGCTGGAACATACTGAAGTGTTTGCTAAGAAGCAGAGAAAGCAATTATTTACCTGGGCAATTATCATTTGGTTCAGAGCTGCATTGGCCAAGGTTTTGCCGGTTTCCCTGAATGCCAGCATCTCAGTTACAGTTGATGCCTGTGACATAGAAGATTGAGGAAAGTAAAATAAAAAATAAGATGTATTTTTAGTGCATAATGCAAGAACTGTAACAGCGGCTGGGGCTGTTCACCTTTACTGAGACATCAAGAGCTAATGGTAATTTGTATATGGCTGTGATGAATCTACTTATTGACGTGATACTCTGCAAACCTCAATCTTGTCTGCTTTACGCCCTGTCGCAGTCCTGTTATTGCTTCTCGCTCCCTCCTCTGTTGCGCAGTCCCTTCAACCTGCCCCCAACACTAGATCACTTTCCCCTCGTAATCTCCTTGTAACTGAGAGAACCTGCCTTTAAACTCAAGCATAAAGCAGAATCTGTGCGTGGAAGCGAAGTCAGAGTGTTAAAAGATTCACATCAAAGTAATCATTGGATGGCACGGTGGCACAGTGGTTAGCACTGCTGCCTCACAGTGCCAGGGACCCGGGTTCGATTCCCAGCCTTGGGTGACTGTGTGTCTGGAGTCTGCACATTCTCTGTGTGGAATTCTTCTAGTTTCCTCCCACAGCCCAAAGATGTGCAAGTTAGGTAGATTGGCCATGCTAAATCACCCTTTAGTGTCAGGAGGACTAGCTATTGTAGTGGGGATAGGACCTGGTGGGATTGTGATTGATACAGACTGAATGGACTCCTCCTGCACTGTAGGACTCTATTCAATGTAAGTGACTCGAACATATGCTGTGCTGGGAGACATGGCAAATTTAACCATACCACACCAGAGTAGAAAAAATACATTGAAATCAATAGACTTTAAACTGGCTCCGATCCCATTTCTTTCCAACCAGATCCAATGAGCAGCTTTCCAAATGCTTACGCCACTTAAATGATTCATTTCACTTCTGGTCCTGTGAGGTTCAAATATTCTATTTCTTTCCAATTCCGTCTTTCCCATCATTCAATCAATTTCTTCTTGCAGCTTTTGATGGATTACTGCAATAAAGGTTCCAAAGCTACATGTGTGAAGAAGATAGGTCTAAACATGTCACTTCACATCGTCTCTATTGTCACTGAGCAACACAGAGGCTATTATAGCACAACCAGCAATGGCACCCTGGCACGCTGGTTAGCATTGCTGCCTCACAGTGCTAGGGACCTGGGTTCAATTCCACCTTTGGTTGACTTCTGTATGGAGTTTGCACATTCTCCTCGTGTCTGTGTGGATTTCCTCCAGATGTTCTGGTTTCCTCCCACAGTCCAAAGATGCATGGGTTAAGTTGACTGGCTGTGCTAAATTGCCCCTTAGTGTTGAGAAGATTAGCAAGATAAATGTGTGGGGTTACAGGAATAGGGCCTGGTGGGATTGTGGTTGGTACAGACTCGATGGGCCAAATGGCCTCCTTCAGTACTGTAGGGATTCTATGATATTTTATGATTCTATTGGACATCACAGAGTCCCACAATATCTATGCTGATGTGCCCAGTGTAGTACTGTGGGAGTGCTGCACTGTTGGAGGTACTGAAATATGGGATGTTGAACTAAGACTCTGTTTGGCCTCTCACATGGATGGAAAAGATTCCATAGCCATGACGCTGAAGGACACCAGGGGTGGGATTTTACATCCTCGCTTGGGCGAGATTGGAAATGCCTGCCTGAAGCCAACAGAGATATCCGTTGTTGGACCCTCACCCGCTCTGATTCCATGGTGGGCGAGGTGGTAGAAGGAGACCATTCAGCCCGTCAAGTTTTACCAACAACAATCCCAACTAGGCCCCTATTCCCATAACCTCACATAATCCTGCTAATCCCCCTGACGCTAAGGGGCAATTTGGCAAGGCCAATCCACCAAACCTGTGCATCTTCGGACTGTGGGAGAAAAGCGGAGCACCCGGAGGAAACACACGCAGACAGAGACCCAGGCCGGGAATCGAACCCCGGTCCCTGGCGCTGTGAGGCAGCAGTGCTAACCCACTGGTGCCACCCCTCGATTCAGGATGGAAGGCAACTGAATTTCAGACAAATGACTTGCAAAGGATACAGTTTTCAGCAACGCTGTATTAATCTTTAATGGGGTCTTCATGTTTGTGTAACTCTCCCTCTTAATGTTAATGCTTGGTGGGAAACTTTGTGGAGGCTGTCTCGAATCAAGGCTGCCAGAAATGAATCCTTTTAAACAGGGCCAGCGCACAATTAAAATTAAAAAGCTCGGAGATGCATTTTCCAAGCGGGAGGTTGGATTGGGTTACGCTGTACAAAGCGAAACGCCAAAATCTTTAGTAATCAAAATGTAATAGCAGCCCTTACTGGAAACACCTGTGGAGACCTACCACACAACATCCACTGGGACATTCCTGTTTATGGTTAGATCGTGGAATGCTGTGTGTGTTTTTAGGGGGAAAATATCCATTCCCTGCTGAACTCTGGAAGTGTACGGTTGAGGAATGGCTCACTTTTACAATGGCGACTCCAGCTTCAGCGTGCTTCAGAACATCTGCGTGTGTGTGTGTATGGGCCAATCTACTTCTCGTACTACAGATGTTGTCTCAACATGTGTTTCTGTCCTCGTTTCAGATTTCCGGATCTTTCCTGTAGTCTTAGTGTTTAAGTTGGTGCCCCGTCTCTCCCAGGTACGTCCATCGTGAGGAAACCCTGCCCTTTCTCCCCTGTGTGACTTAAAGTCTTTAATTCTCACTGTTTCTAATGAACATTGACCTGAAATGTTGGCTGGAATTTTCCGGCTGTTTGCGTGGGAAATCCTGCCCAACGTTTCCACTTATGGGAGAATCAAGAACTAGGGGGTCACAAAAATAAGGGGTGGGATTCTTCCCCAAAAATTCTAAGTGCTGGATTTGTGTGGACTGGAGTAAACCGCATTGGTTTTTCAGTGGGATTTTTAAAATGAATCTCCCGCACCCTGAGTATCACAGAGAGGCCTCGAATGATAAAAATCAGTGGATGGGGTCTGTTCCTGTTGGAGAGGGTGGCAGCATTGCGCTGAGAGAGCCATTGCGCATGCGCCAACCTGTCAGCACCTAGATCAGTGCATGCGCAGTAGCCCCTGTAGACCGAATTGAATGGTGGGGCAGAATTGAAGGGCTGAGTGGCTTCTATTTCATGTGTGCTTGTGTCCAGGTGCTGTGACTGACAAGTCATGATGTTCAAGGTTCTGGGATAGTACCTCTGTGTTATTAACTGGTGCGTTACTGTAACGGGCCAGGGGCAATGCAGTATTGTCTTCATGGCAAATGTGTTTTGTGTTCCCTCCTCGGCGTTTTGTCCATCTGTGTCACCGTGTCAATTCCCGGGCTGTGGTAGTTAGAGATGCGCTCCTATGACAGAGCTGCTCCTGGAGCATCGGATTAACAAGGTGAGCAGTCAGCCTTTTAACATTTAATATGTACAACATGAGGCAACGGGGGGAGTTCAGGACTGAAGATTGAATCAGCATCGCCTGTGTTTATTTAAACCAAAGCTTTGCGAGTCTCTTAAATGGTTATATCAACAAACAAGATCATCTTTTAAAAATAAGTCCAGGATATTTTCTTAACCAAACTGCATTAGAGCAGACGCCAAGAATCAGATCAAAACACAGCACAGACAGAGAGCTGTAATGCAGAGGACGTGAATGTATCTCACGTCTTGGGAAACCTACAAAGAAAAGGGAGGTTCAAATATAGTACAAACTAGTTGGGCCAAATGGCCAGTTTCTGTGTTGCTGCATCTCACATATGAATGGGGAGACACAGAAACAGGAACAAAATCAATTCCTTTACAATCAATGATGTTTGATTGTAACTGGTAACAGCTTAAAATTTAAAGTTTATTTATTAGTCACAAGTAAGCTTACATTGACACTGCAATGATGTGGCTGTGAAATTTCCCTAGTTGCCACGTTCTGGCACCTGTTCGGGTAAATGCAGCGAGCCAGCACGTCTTTAAGGCTGTGGGAGGAAAACCTGAGCACCCGAGGAAGCCCACGCAGACACAGGGAGAAGATGTGCGTCTCCATACAGACAGTGACCCAAGCCGGGAATCGAACTGGGGTCCCCGGTGCTGTGAGGCAGCAGTGCTAACCCACTGTGCCACCCTGCTGAAATTAATTTCGACAAGACACACCGATTCCTAAACTTGTTCAACTTGTGATTCGAGGGACCTCCCTTACAATAAAGCAAACAGGTCGGGGCTCAACAGGGTCAAGTTCATCTCAGAGAGATTACAGTTTCGCCTCAATCTTTCTGCAAGGACTTTTTGCGACATTTGTCGAGTGGCAGTAACACATTGCTCGAGGTAGAAACTGGTACTACTACATAAAACTACCTGTGTCATCTCGCTTTTTTACAAGAGCCTGAGGTTCAAGCTCAGCACTGGAGAAACACTAAAGCTTTTTCTTTGAAGTTTATTCATTAGTGTCACAAGTCGGCTTACGTTAACCCTGCAATGAAGTTACTGTGAAAATCCCCCCGTCGCCACGCTCCGGTTCGGGTTACACTGAGGGAGAATTTAGCACGGCCAATGCACCCTAACCAGCACGTCTTTCGGACTGTGGGAGGAAACCGGAGCACCCGGAGGAAACACGTAGGGAGGAGGTGCAGACTCTGCAAAGACGGTGACCCAAGCTGGGCATCAAACCTCAGTCCCTGGCGCTGTGCAGCAGCAGTGCCAATCTCTGTGTCACCATGCCACCCAGTTAAGAACTGCATTTTGTCATGTTTAGCTATTTCAATTGGTAAAAGTTAAACTAATTCATTTGTTACGATTGAACTGTATTAAAATAAAGTTTGTTTTGATAAAAGCTGTCTAGTTTGCCAATAGATTTGCAACTGGAATGAAACACCTTGTGGGGAAATTTTCCCGTCCCACCTGCCACGGGAATCGTAGTGGATGAGGGAGGGGGAGGGTGTTGGATCATACTAATGTCCGTTGACCTCAGGTAGGATTTTCCAGTTTTGGGGCAAGTGTGGCCGGAAAATCCCACCCCTTATCCTGACACAGTATAAAAATATAATTGGGGTCTAGACTAATTTCTTAGCAGACCATGGCTTCCTGAACTGGTCCCTAACTGCAGTGAGATAAAGGCAGGGAATCAGCATAAACGTCACAGCAAATGACCTCCTCCTGCGCTGTCGCCATTCCATTAGGACGTAGGTTGACGTATGAGGAGAGATTGAACAGTTTGGGCTCGTACTCGCTGGAGTTTAGGAGGCTAAGAGGGGATTTGATTGAGGTATATGAAACTTTAAGAGGGATTGATCGAGTAAATGTAGACCAAATGTTTCCCCTTGTGGGACAACCTGGAACAAGAGGTCGCAGGGTATAGGTTGCGAGGTGGTAGGTTTAAAACTGGGATAAGGAGGAGCTACTTCTCGCAGAAGGGGGTGAATTTGAGGAATGCGCTGCCCCATAGTGCGGTGAAGCCTGAATCATTAAATGGTTTCAAGAAGGAGATGGATACGTCCTTGATTTTAAAAAATGGATTAAATGGATATGGACAACCAGTGGGGAGGTGGATTTAAGACCAGGGAGAGATTGGCCATGATCTGATTGAATAGCAGAGCAGGCTCGAAGGGCTGAAATACCTACTTAGAATCATAGAATCCCTACATTGCAGAAGGAGGCCATTTGGCCCATCGAGCTTGTGCAGACAACACTCCAACCCAGGCCCTATCGCCATATCCCCACATTTACCCTGCTTATCACCCCTGACATTATGGGGCAATCTAGCTTGGCCAATCACCCTAACACACACATCTTTGGAGTGTGGGAGGCAACTGGAGCACCCAGAGGAAACCCACACAGACATGGCAAGAATGTGTGGGCTCCACATAGACAGTCACCGGAGCCCAGAATTGAATCCGGGTCCCCGGGGCTGTGAGGCAGCAGTGCTAACCACTGTGCTGCTCCTAATTTCTATGTTCCTATTTTATATATACATCATTGGCGAGAACCTCCGGGCTCCCTGTGGCATGGATCTCAGCAGCGGAGGTGGCCCGTCATTGGCTGGTGATAGGATCTTTTGGTGCCATTGCTGCCAATAGGATTCCCATTGAATCCATTCCACGTCGCTGGGAAACAGTCGGCGGGACAACGGGAAGATCTTTCTGACATGAACAGCCAGAAGACTACGTCCCATTTCTCCATCGTATCCACACCTCACAGGTTAGCACAGGTCTTGCATCAAAGTAATGAAAAGGACCCGCTATTCAATGCAGAGTTGAGTCTGAGATTGGGATATAGCTTTCTCATTAACCTTGTACGTTGCTGTCACACCTTCAGCCTGAATAAGAAATCTTCTCCACATTATTTCTCCCACCAAGTCTCCAATCATTGCTCTAGGGGGCAGTATGTTTCTAAAGTACAGAGGGTTTTGAAGAGTTATTACGTTTTAAGTAATATTTACCTCACTGTTAAGCTAGTTTACAATCCTTTATGCTAATTTCTTTTTTTAATCTCATGTTCCTCGGAGACTTGCTGGTTTTCCTTCACTCCGCCATATTTCGATTTATTTAAATTGACCGTGCGCCTCGGAAAAGCCATCCCGGGAAAGAGCCGGAAGGGACTCGCGTTTGTCTACCGTCCGTTGTCTGTGAAGTACATTTGAAGAGTGGCCACTGCTGCCAGGCGGGGGAGAGGCAGCAGCCAACCGGCGCACAGCAAGATCCCACAAAGAGCAAAGAAACGAACGAGCGGGCAATCTGGCTCGGCCATGCCGGCCGACGGATAAATGTTGGCCAAGATCCTGGGGAGAACTCCCTGGCCGTTCTTCCGAGTGGTGCCACGGGGCCTCGCAACCTGAGAGGACTCGCGTGGAGTTTTCAGTCGAAGGGTGACTCCTCCAGATGTGCGGCACTAACTCCGAGCTGTTCCGGACAGTCAGTACGGGGATTAAACGCAAAGACCTCCTGGCTCAGAGGCAAGAGTGTTACCCCCCTGATCCAAGACCAATGTCCTGAAATCAAACCGGGAACCACTTTCCAGAAGGTCGATGGGTCCCATCCCAGTAGCTCCGATTGACTCTACACTGGACAGCAGAAAGTCAACCTTACAGATGTTGACGATCCCCAGGATGATCCCGGGTTTTTCTGGAACAGGATGTTAGGCAACGGGATCACAATTATCCTCCACATTCCGTGGAAGGCGGAGATGCTGATTATCGAGCTCCTGGCTGCTACCTCTGCTGTTGCTGTTAATCGTAGAATCCCTTCAGAGCAGAAGGAGGCCTTTCGGGCCATCAATTCTGCACCGATTCTCTGACAGAGAAACCCAGGCCCACCCCATCTCCGTAACCCCACGCATTCACCCCACTAATCCCCCTAAGCTAACATCTGAGGACACTCAGGGGCAATTTAGCACGGTCAAACACCTAACCTGCACATCTTTGGAGTGTGGGAGGAAACCGGAGCACCCAGAGGAAACCCACGCAGGGAACATGCAAACTCTACACAGACAGTGACCCGAGGCTGGGGTCGAACCCAGGTTCCTGGTGCTGTGAGGCAGCAGTGCCAACCACTGCGCCATGGGTTCTGGAAATGGTTGTGTTTATCTGTGCCGCAACATGCAGTTAAATATCTTCCTCCGGCTCACTCTGGTTCAAGCAAATCATCGCACAACGGGGTACCATTGGATAGCTGGAAATGAGTGGATGACTTTCTGAAGGAGTGAGGGGATGGGGCAGGAGGGAGGGGGCATGGGAGGGGGAGGGGGGGAAAGAGTGGGGAGGTGGGAAGCGCGGCGGAAGGAGGGAGGGGGTGGGGAGGAGGAGAGAGGGGTGGGGAGGGGAGGGAGGGGTGGGGGAGGGGGGACAGAGTGGGGGGAGATGGGAGAGGGTGGGGGGAGGGGTAGGGGAGGGGCTGAGGGGAGGAGGCGGCGGGAAGAGGGAGGGGGTGGGAGGACAGGATGGAAGAGGGGGAGGGGGCGGAAACAAGAGCTGGTGGGGGGAGGGAGGGGGTGGGGTGAGTCGGGAAGGGGTGGGGAGGAGGGTGGGGTCAGGAGGGGGTGTGGGGAGGAGGGAAAGGATGGGAACAGGGGTTGGCGGGAGGGGGTGGGGGGGGTGTTGGGAAGGGGTGGGGAGGAGGGAGGGGGTGGGGTGAGTTGGGAGGGTGTGTGGGAACAGGGGTTGGTGGGAAGGGGTGGGGTGAGTTGGGAGAGGGTGGGGGAGGGGGAGGGGAGGGGCTGAGGGGAGGGGGTGGCGGGAGGAGGGAGGGGGTGGAAGGACGGGATGGAAGAGGGGGGAGGGGGCGGAAACAAGAGTTGGTGGGGGGAGGGAGGGGGTGGGGGTGAGTCGGGAAAGGGTGGGGGAGGAGGGTGGGGTTGGGGTGAGTTGGGAGAGGGTGGGGTGAGTTGGGGAGTGGGTGGGGGGAGGATGGGGTTGGGGTGAGTTGGGGAGGGGGTGGGGGGAGGAGGGACGGGGGGGAGGAGGGACGGGGGGGGATAACAACTGGAGAGGGAGGTGTATAAGTGAAAAAAAAATCTATTTCCGCCACATCCCGTGTTTGTAACTTACATCATCTGCAAGTAAATGCCCCGGTGTTGTGGAAAAACCAAAATACAAAGCTTGTAAGTCTCTGCTTCTTACTCATTGAGGTCAAAACACTTGTCATTCTTCCGCAGCTTTCCGAACTTCATTTAGGCCGGGAGAGTGCTTGAACTATGAGTCATGCAAGAAGGTGAAAAAGTAATAACTTCCTGCGGCTTTTTACAAGCAGCTGGGGCCTGTGCGCCAAGAGCAACTCTCTTACACACACTCCTGAGGTTTCGCTGTTAATATACTTATAGCAAATAAGCTTCGAACCTTCACCTTCTAGCCTTTAGTGAAATGCTTCGAAACGAGCTTTTTGTATTGTTTTAAAGGTCATCCCATTTGCTGTACAGTGAGGAGATTACAACACGCGGCCAGACTCAGCGCCGAGCGGGAGATCTGTTGTTGTTTGTCGCAAATAGACTGGCCCAACTTGAAATTACTTAACAGCGCGGCCAAAAACCTCCGCCACAATCATCTTTCGATTTTGGAATTAAATCCCAGCATGGCCAGTGAACTTAACTATTCAAACTCCCTCAGAATGCGCTGACAATTGTGGCCTGTAACTTCCTGAATCCCTGGTGTTGGATTTAGAACAAAGAACAAAGAAAATTACAGCACAGGAACAGGCCCTTCGGCCCTCCGAGCCTGTGGCGATCACGCTGCCCCCCCTACCCTCCTGGAGACCGTATCCCTCTATTCTCACCCTATCTTCCTCAGGCTCACTAGGTTCAAGCGGATCATCGCAGGACAGGGTACCATTGGATAGTTGGAAACGAGTGGATGACTTCCTCCCCTACCCTCTCCCCCAAGCCCTCCCCTCTCCTCCCACATCCCGTCCCCCTTCCCTCACCCCATCACCCCCTCCGCCACCCCCTCCGTCCCCCTTTCTTACATCAATGTGTTCACATTGGAATCCATATAAGCACACATGGTATTTATACACATGTATGTTATGTAACATGTGTTTCTGCTACACAACAGCCTGGTTAGGCCACGCCTGGTGAGTAGTGGAAAGCACCGCCTGGCAGTGTGGCGGAGGCAATTTCAACCCGGGCGTACAAGAGGGCAGGAGATAATTATTTGAACAGAAGCAATGTGCAGGTGTACGGGGAAACGGGCAAGACAGTGGCACTAAGTCCTGAAAAGAAATGCTCGTTTGGTGTGGACCGTAACTTTTCTGTCATTCAGAGAATCATAGAACCCTACAGTGCAGAAAGAGGCCCTTCGGCCCATCACAATCCCACCCAGGCCCTACCCCCATATCCCAAATACCCACTAATCCCTCTCACCTACACATCCCTGGACACTAAGGGGCAATTTCTTAGCATGGCCAATCAACCTGACCCGCACATCTTTGGACTGTGGGAGGAAACCGGAGCACCCGGAGGAAACCCACACAGACACGAGGAGAATGTGCAGACTCCACACAGACAGTGACCCGAGTCCGGAATCGAACCCAGGACCTTGGAGCTGTAAAGCAGCACATTTAACTGCTGTGCTACTGTGCCGCCCGGTATCATTCTATGATAGTTTTGGGCATGACCAGGAAGGATATATTGACCTTGCAGGGAGAACAGTGTAGATTTACCACAATGTACCCGGACTCCAAAGGGTTAAACTACAAGGAGAGATTACGCAGACTAGGATTGTATTCCCTGGAATTTCGAAAGCTAGGAGACGATATGATCAAAGTTCACATGATATTGAGAGCGACAGTTAGGCTGGATAGAAAGAATCTATTAGGAAGCAAGGAATCTCAGGATGAAGGTGCTCAAATCTAAACATCAGAGCCACAGCTCTCAGGACTGAAACATTTCCATATAGAAAGGGCAGTGGGAGTTTAGAACTCTCTCACAAGCAGCACTTGTGTCAACTGTTACTTTTAAGACTGAGATTGATGGACTTTATTTAAATAAGGTATTAAAGGATGTGAGATAAATGGAGGCATATGGAGTTCGGTCACAGATCAGACATGATCTCACTGAATAGGCTCGAGGGGCTAAATGGCCTCATCTGTTCATATGTTACACGTGGGTGCCTGAGTGCCTATGTATATTTCTCCATGTATGTACATTTGCCACCTGTGCACATAACAGGTGCCCCAGTTTCTTCCCACAATCCAAAAATGCGCAGGATTGATCACAATAAGTTGCCCTCTTAGTGTTCCAAGACATGCAGGTTATGTGGATTGGCCATGCTAAATTGTCCCTTAGTGTCCAAAGATGTCTAGGTTAATCAATGATAGCCATAATCAAGGACCCCGCTCACCCCGGACATTCTCTCTTCCAGCTTCTTCCATTGGGAAAAAGATACAAAAATCTGAATCCATACACCAACCGACTCAAGAACAGCTTCTTCCCTGCTGCTATCAGGCTTTTGAGTGGACCTACCTCACACTAAGTTGATCTTTATCTACACCCTAGCCATGACTGTAACACTACATTCTGCACCCTCTCCTTTCCTTCTCTGTGAATGGTATGCTTTGTCTTTATAGTGCACAAGAAACGATACTTTTCACTGTTTATTAATACATGTGAAAATAATAAATCAAATCAAAATTAAATCAGATCATTCAGTTTTCCTCCAATGCCCTAATGTCAATGCCACCACCCTCCTCTGCAACCATTTTAATCTCATCTGAAACATCATCAGTACATGTCTCCCATCTTCCCATACTTGCAGCCACCTCTCTTGCTTCTTACCCTCTCCGATGCCCTACCCTAGATTCCAGCCTGACCTCTCCCTGTTCTCAATCTGTCTGCTCTTCATCAGTGACAACTGCAACCATAAGGTCAGCTACCTTTGTACGTTGATTATATTCTACCTCCATGACTGCTATCCTCTGGCTACTTACCTGATGTCAAGTCATGATTGAGACAATGATCTTTGGCGGGATTTAGTGTTAAAAAGATTGAAACTATCCAACTCACCTCCATTCAAAAGCTTTGTGTCTCAGCTGCTAACTCTGTGGTTCCTCACACAGACTGAATCCAGTGGTGTTCACCTTCCTGACCTTGCTTGGGTCTAAGTGGAGGTACGAGGCCCCCTCCAATCCAATGTCACCTCTGAAACATTGCATTTCTAGGCTTCCACCCCATCCTATCACCCTGATTACCTTCAACTGCGCCTCTGTCACCTCAGGTCTTGATGTTTGCAACATTCTCCTCATCAGCTCCTCAACCGCACAAACTCGGTTTTTAAAACCTCTCCCCACACGTAATCATCATTTTACAACATTTCACCACAATTTCAAGAACAACATCCCCTCCAAAGGTAAAATGAATTGAATAGAGGGGAGAGTGAGGTGACACAATGAGGCTGAATTGCAACATGTAAGAATTTCAATTTCAAGTTGTGATCACTATTTCCAAAATGCTCCCCCACTGAAAGGGCAGTCACCTGGTTAGGCTCATTTGAGATAAATAATATCGACGCATTTAGTGGGGAGTTGGATAGGATAGGAGAAAGGAAGGAATAGAGGATCTGTTGATAGGGTGAGATGATGAGCAGTCTGAGGAGACAGATGTGGAGTGTCCTAGCACACACCATCCTGACTTGGAAATATATCTCCGTTCCTTCGCAGTCGCTGGGTCAAAATCCTGGAATTCCCTCCCTAATGGCATTGTGGGTCAATCTAAACCCATCTGGTTCACTAATGTCCTTTAGGGAAGGAAATTTGCCGGTCTGGTGTATAAATGTGACTCCAGAGACATTACAATGTCGTTGGCCCTCAACTCCCCTGGGGAAAATAGGGATGGGCAATAAATGCTGGACAGATAGTGACGCCCATGTCTCGAGAATGAACAAAAGAAACACCAGCATGGAGCAACTGGGCCGAATGGCCTATTTCCTCATGCAGCACCTCATTGTAAGAAGGTTAAAAGAACAAGTGATATAGGTGCAGGAACTTGAGGATGAAAACTGCAGGGAGGAATTAGTGAATCAGACAGTACCTGTAGTGACAGGACACACAAAGAGATAATGTTAATGTTTCAGTATGTTACTCCCCCTGGTTATGTCCAGGGATAATGATATCACTATAGCCTGGGGAGTGGCATTAAGCTTTTATCCAGCATGATCCTTCAAAGCTGTGAGATTTTCCATCACTGCCCCTGCCTGTTGTAATCAGCCGGGTGTCCCAGGTGTTTTGCTGGATGGACTTTGTTTAAGGAGTCATGTGCTGCTTGTTTCATCTTAGAAGCAGCTTGCCAGTTTGACATAATTTTTAAGTTTATTCATTCGTCACAAGTAGGCTTACATTAACACCGCAATGAAGTTAGTGTGAAAATCCCCAAGTTACCACACTCTGGCACCTGTTCGGGTACACTAAGGGAGAATTTAGCACGGCCGATGCACCCTAACCAGCACGTTTTTCAGACTGTGGGAGGAAACCGGAGCACCCGGAGGAAACCCACGCAGACACGGGGAGAACATGCAGAATCCACACTGTGACCCCAGCTGGGATTGAACCCGGGTCCCTGGCGGTGTGAGGCAGTAGTGCTAACCACTGTGCCACCGTGCTGTCCTAAATGAAACAAGAGACAGTCTGCAGAACTTTAAAGGGGAGTTGCACTCTTGGCTTAGTGAAAGCAGACAACAGTATGTCTTTATCCAACACCACTGCGTTCTCACATGTATTGGAGAATGAGTAAGTAAGTAAATCAGGAAGTAAGCTTTCTTTCCCCCATGCAATCCACCCCCCACCCCACTCAGGTCAGCAATAAAGAAATGTACCAAAGCAGGTAAATGTTATCAGAACCCGTCTCCAGTTCAGAAAATAATTTAACAACCTCACCAGGACTGCCAAGGTAAGATTTCCTTTCACATCTCTCTTATTCTCTCTACAGTCTTACCTCCAGCTATATTAATCCCAGTAGGAGGAATCCTTCCCTGTTTCCATCCACAGGGAAGATACAATCGAAAAAGCCCTTGGTGAAATGCTGTAAAAAGCTCGAGGTATCCTGAGGCACTATTCTGTAAACTGTTCCCCATTAAGAATTCCACCAACAGGTTGGCATTTTGCAGAGTGTGAAACGTTATGTGATATGAATGGCACACAGCAGTGGTGGCGCAGTGCTTAGCGCTGTTGTCTCACAGCACCAGGGACCTGGGTTCAATTCCGGCCTCGGGCCACTGTCTACGTGCAGTTTGCACATTCTCCCCGTGACTGCATGGGTTTCCTCTGGGTGCTCTGGTTTCCTCCCACAGTCCAAAGACGTGTGGGTTAGGTGGATTGGCCATGCTAAACTGTCCCTAGTGTTAGGGTAAATGTGTGGGGTTATGGGAATAGATTGTGGTTGATACAGACCCGATGGGCCAAATGGCTTCCTTTTGTACAGTAGGATTCTATGATTCAAGCTTCTCCGACTAAGACCGCAAGAAACTATAAAGTGTTGTGGACAAAGCCCAGTCCATCACACAAACCAGCTTCCCATCCATTGACTCTGTCTACACTTCCCGCTGCCTCGGAAAAGGAGCCGGCATAACTAAGGGCCACACATACCCCGCACATTCTTTCTTCCACCTTCTTCCATTGGGAAAATTACACAAAAGTCTGGGGTCACGTACCAACCGACTCAAGAACAGCTTCTTCCCTGCTGCTGGCTTTTGATTGGACCTACCTTGATCTTTCTCTGCACCTTAGCTATGACTGTAACACTACATTCTACATTCTCTCCTTTCCTTCTCCCCTATGTACTCTGTGAATGGTATACTTTTCGTAGTGTGCAAGAGACTATATTTTCACTGCATCCCAATACTAAATAAATACAAACATAAATCAAACCAAAACTTGTGATGCCAGCTCCAATTGTGAAGCTCCGGTTCCGTAGACAAGCCAAGTGAGATACAGTGAACCTGGTAATTCATTGATTTACCAATATCATCTACGTGAACACAAATAACAGAAAATGCTGGAAAATCTCAGCAGGTCTGACAGTGTCTGTGTAGAGGGAATCCTGCCAGTCTGGATGACCCTTCATCTGAGCTGTTTCAGATTGCAGCATCTGCGCTATTTTGTTTTTTGTTCCCTTTACATGACAAATGATTCCCATAAAATCCAGACTTCCTGTCCATATGGAAACAACACAAGCTCCTTTCTAATCTGTTTGAAATCAGAAATCAGCGGCAGGTACCACGCTAGTGAGTCTGAAGTCTTTATCACTCACAATGGTGAATATTTTCCACATAAGAATAATTATTTCCCACACACACAATTCCTTTTTCTCTCTTTGGTGCCAGTGTAACCATGCTACAGTATTGTGTTATGTTCAGTGGTTAAACATTAATGACAGCGTCTCTCAAACTGGCTTTCCCATGTCACTTACCTGTTTATATTTTAGATAGCGTAATCTATTTATTGCGGTTCATAACCTGTGTGGTAACTTCCCAGGGCAATGTGGGAAAGTCACCTCCGACACTAACCAGCAGCCACCATTTAAACAACTGAGAGGGCAACGCACGGAACATGCCCTCAACACAAGGGAGAAGTTTCAGCTAAATGGCACCATTATGTCATTAACTGCTATTGATTAGAGATAGCAGGGCAGTTAAATTCAACAAAACCATTCCTGCTTTTACATAACTGAAGCATTCTTATTGATGGGGTAGTTTCGAAATTCCTGAACATGCAGAGTCCATTATCCTCCGAGAGGAAGTAGTGAGAGAAATCGATGGATTGAGAGAATGATACAGCAGTGAACAAAGCCATTTGATGTAGTGTGTCGATGTTAAATTTTTGAAAGCGATATCTCATTAGTCCCATTCCCTGTGTTTATGGAAGTTTGCAATACTTGATTTGATTTATTATTGTCACGTGTATTGGTATACAGTGAAAAATATTGTTTCTTGCGCGCCGCACAGACAAAGCATGCCGTTCATAGAGAAGGAAAGGAGAGAGTGCAGAATGCAGTGTTACTGTCATCGCTAGGATGTAGAGAAAGATCAACTTAATACGAGGCTTTTAAAGCACTGCTCCTTCATCAGGTGATCGTCACCTGATGAAGGGGCAGTGCTCAGAAAGCTCGTGCTACCAAATAAACCTGTTGGACTTTAACCTGGTGCTGTGAGACTTCTTACTGCACCCACCCCAGTCCAACACCAGCATCTCCACAGCACAACTTAATATGAGGTAGGTCCTTTCAAAAGTCTGATGGCAGCAGGGAAGAAGCTGTACTTGAGTCAGTTCATATTTGACCCCAGGCTTTTGTATCTTTTTCCCGATGGAAGAAGGTGGAAGAGAGAACGTCCGGGGTGCGTGGGGTCCTTGATTACGCTGGCTGCTTTTCTGAGGCAGCGGGAAGTGTAGACAGAGTCAATGGACGCACATTTACTGCTACAATATCTAGTTTATAAAAGTGACTACACTTCACAAAGGATTTCACTCACTGTAAAGCTCTTTGAGATATCTGTGGGTAATGAAAAATGCTATTTGGGTGGAAATCTACCTTCCTTTCCTTTCCTTCCATTTCTCATCATAATTTTCTACTTTCCACAGGCTAATGCCATGATCCATGGCAGCAGATGGAAGCTGTAGTCGCCATCCATTGTCCATGTATAAATTCTAGGGAAACCCTGAGATTCGGCTAAAGTCAGTGATCCGTTATTATATATATGGTTTACACTTCAGTTAGGAATGACAACTCCCATTTTTTAATCGCTATTTCTTTACCATCATCTAATCAAATGCTCAAACTAAACCAAATCGTTGCAGACACTGGAAATACAGCTATAGAAATGATACAGCATAGAATGGGGCCATTTGGCCCATCCAGTCTATGCTGACCCAAAAACACCAAGATGTCCTTTCTAATCACCTTCCTGCACCCAGCCCAGAGCCCTGTAGCTTACAGCACTTAAAGTGCGAATCCAGGCCTTTTTAGACAAGTTTAGGGTCTCTACTTCCACCACCAACTTGCGCAGTGAATTCCAGACACCCACCATCCTCTGAGTTTCTCCATTTCCTGCCCCTCTAATTCTTCTGCCACTGAGCTTGAGTCTACAACCTCTGGTTTTTTTAATTCTCTGCCAAGGGAAACAATTTCCTCCTGTCACTCTCTCCCTACCCCTCACAATTTTGTACACCTCAATCATGTCACTCCCTCAGCCTTCTCTGTTCCAAGCAAAACAGCCCCAACCTCTCCTTGTAAGCCTAGAGGGCATAGGTTTAAGGTGAGAGGGGAGAGATACAAGAGGGACAATATTTTTGCTCAGAGGGTGGTGAGCATCTGGAATGAGCTGCCAAAGGCATTAGAAGAGCGGGTACAATTTTAAAAAGCATTTCGACATTACTTGGGTAAGATGGGTACAGAGGAATATGGGTCAAACTTGGGCAATTGGGACTAGCTTAGTGGTAAAAACGGGACAGTATAGACAAGTTGGGCTGAAAGGCCTATTTCCATGTTGTAAATCTCTATGAGTCTACAATACTCCAGCCCTGGCAACATTCTAGTCAATTTTCTTGGCACTCTGTCCAGAGTAATTACATGTGAAATAAAAGCAGGATACGCTGGACACACTCAACAGGTCTGGCAGAGTTGACAGAGGTAGGTACAAAGTTAACATTTCATGACCTTTCATCAGCAAACTCTCGCAGCCTGCAAATCATAGTCATGGAATCGAATCTAATAAAAGCGAAACCCACACGTCAAAGAACAGGTGAAAATTTCCACGATCCCCTCGTGTATGCAGTTGACCCTTAGCACGCCCATTTCCAGAGTTCCCCCTAGGAGACCAGCACATCCCTCCGGCCAGAAGATACCGAGGTGTGCCTCTCACAAACTGTCCTGTTTGGCTGTGCAAACCTATCTGGAGTTCCTGGGCATTGATATGAAGAGGCCAGGCACAACATCAAGTTAGTGTGGTGCCAGTCCCCAGGTTAGAATAGGCTGCCTAGGCTGAGATTACTAATCCATCCTATGGGTAATAATAGCACTCTGCGCACAACAAGTTCTGACAAAATTATGTGGCTTTAGGTTTCACAAGGATTTCTCCTTTCTTCGTTATCAAGTTTAGAAAGAAAAAAGCGGTTCCACTGATAACTGGTCATCTCCCTATAAAGTCAGCACCAAATCGTTGAATTAATAAATGTGACAAATGCACCAAAAAGAATTTGTTTTGTCCTTTCCTGGACTTTTCCATGATTAAAACCAATAATAATTGTGCTTCGTTTTTAAAGAACAATTTTGTTATATTCGTTTGTGGGACCCGGGCATCACTGGTTAGGCCAACATTCATTGCCCATCCCTAATTGCCCTTGAGAAGGTGGTGGTGAGATGAGTGGCCATTTCAGAGGGCAGTTGAGAGTCAACCACATTGCTGTGGCTCTGGAGTCACATGTAAGCCAGACCGGGGTAAGGATGGCAGATTTCCTTCCCTAATGGACATCAGTGAGCAGTTTTTCCGACACTCGACAATGGTCGTCAGTAGATTCTTAATTCCAGATAATTTTTATTGAATTCAAATTCCACCATCTGCTGTGGCGGGATTTGAACCCGGATCCCCAGAACATTAGCTGGGTTGTCTGGATTTATAGTCTAGCGATAATACCACTAGGCCAATTAACACAACACTTTGAATAAAAAAAGATGGTGTATTATTCAAAGTAAAAAGTCTGACAACGCCAGGTTTTAGTCCAACCGATTTATTCGATAGTAAACTCACAAGCTTTCGAGGGGACTCCCTCTTCGTCAGGTGAATGGAGAGTTCTGGCCTCAGACAGAGCATATAAAGCACAGACAGTTTAGAGATTACTGATTAGAATGTGAATCTTTACACCTAACCTGCTGTTCAAGTCCTAAAGTGGCTGACAATGTGTGTGGAAGGAGCACTGATCACAGGTTAAAGAGATGTGTATTGTCTCCAGACAGTACAGTAAGTGAGGTTTTGCAAACCCAGGCAAGTCACGGGGGTTACAGATAGTGCGACATGATGGTGCGATCTTGGGTTCATGTCGCACTATCTGTAACCCCCGTGACTTGCCTGGGTTTGCAAAACCTCACTCACTGTACTGTCTGGAGACAATACACATCTCTTTAACCTGTGATCAGTGCTCCTTCCACACACATTGTCGGCCACTTTAGGACTTGAACAGCAGGTTAGGTGTAAAGATTCGCATTCTAATCAGTAATCTCTAAACTGTCTGTGCTTTATATGCTCTGTCCGAGGTCAGAACTCTCCATTCACCTGACGAAGAGGGAAAACCTCGAAAGCTTGTGAGTTTACTATCAAATAAATCGGTTGGACTAAAACCTGGTGCTGTCAGACTTTTTACTGTGTTTACCCCAGTCCAACGCCGGCATATCCACATCATGAGTATTATTCAAACACAGGTTGGAACACAAACCGCAGTCCATCACACAGCCAGTAATATCTACACAACGAGGTGATTTCTACAACTGGTTGTTGACACCAAATCATTCCTTTTATTGACAGATGGACAGCTGATAAAGATGGTATCAGGTCATTTTGTGATGTGATGAATTTTCTGGGAAAGTGTGTGTTTGCGCAAGTGGCAAGCTCGCTACTTTCAGCACTGTGTGTTTATCAAGGGTGACACAGCCTCAGTATGTGACTAACGCCTGTCTATCTGCAGACTCTGCCTGCTGAGGCCTCTATCTGTGACACTCGGATTATTTACAAAGGAAAGTATCTATCAGTTACAAGGACATGACATTAGCAGTGTCAGATAACAAAAGAGATAATCTTCTCCGAGTCTGAATGAAAGATATATAATCAACAAAGAATCTCTGGTTCTAAAGAGTTATAGTGCAAAGGGGCTCTTTGGCACAGAGCCTGGCATCTCCTGCAATAGTGCCTTTACCCCACTGATTAGATTAGGAATTATTAATGGGATGTACAGAGTGCAGCAAGGGTCACTTAGAGTTTAATTCTGTTCTCATATAACTTAATTTTAACTGATGCGATTGTTATTTCTAATGTCTGATGTATTTTAAAGAGACGCAAATCTCATTCTTAGCGATGTAGTCATAACATTCTTAGGAAGAGTCGCTGTCTTTATTTTATGATCAGTCAGGCAACGACTCTCAGAGGTTTCTGTTTATTCTGCACCAATCCTCCAGCAAAGCAGGGATGGCAAAGATTTCATTGCTTTGTAAATGTAGAGTGAGGCCCCAGCGAGACCATAAGACATAGGAGCAGAATTAGGACACTCGGCCCATCGAGTCTGCTCCGCCATTCAATCATGGCTGATATTTTTCTCATCCCCATTCTCCTGCCTTTTCCCCATAACCCCTGATCCCCTTGTTAATCAAGAACCTATCTATTTCTGTCTTAAAGACACTCAATGACCCGGCCTCCACAGCCTTCTGTGGCAAAGAGTTCCACAGATTCCCCACTCTCTGGCTGAAGAAATTCCTCCTCATCTCTGTTTTAAAGGATCGTCCCTTTAGCCTGAGGTTGTGCCCTGTGGTTCTAACTTTTCCCACTAGTGGAAACATCTTCTCCATGTCCACTCTGTCCAGGTCTCGCAGTATTCTGTACGTTTCAATAAGATCCTCCCCTCGCCCTTCTAAACTCCAACGAGATGGTTTTGTCTTCTCCTCAGTACTAGAGGGGGTGTGGAGAAGGTTTATCACATTGATTCTTGTGATGGTGGGACTGATGTATGAGGAGAGATTGAGTCGGTTAGGATTGTATTCACTGGAGTTTGAGAGAATGAGGAGGGATCTAGAATCTTACAGAATCGTAGAATCCTCCGGTGGAGAAGGAGACCATCGAGCCTGCACTGACCACAATCCCAGCCAGGCTCTATCTCCATAACCCCATACATTTACCCTACCTAGTCCCCATAACTCTAAGGGGCAATTTAGTATGGCCAATCCACCTAACCCGCACACCTTTGGACTGTGGGAAGAAACCCAGTCAGACATGAGAACAATGTGCAAACTCCACACAGAGAGTGACCCAAGCCAGGAATCGAACCTGGGGCCCTGGCGCTATGAGGCAGCAGTGCTAACCACTGTGCTACCGTGCCGCTCTTATAGAAACCTATAAAATTCTGACTGGGTGCAAGAAGGATTCTCCTGATAGTGGGGATGTCCAGAAATGGGTCACAGTCTGAGGATACAGGGTAGACGGTTTAGGACAGAGATGAAGAGAAACGTCTTCACCTAGAGAGTGGTCAGCCTGCAGAATTTGCTACCACAGTTGAGGCCAAAACATTGAGGGCGGGATTCTACGGCCTCGCTCAAGTGAGACCAGAAATTCTCAATTGGGGTCAACGGACATTTTGGTTGTTTGCCCCTCACCTGCTCCAATTCCGAGGCAGGTGGGGCAGTAGAATTTTGGCATGAATGTTTTCAAGAAACAGTTCGATGTAGCACTTAGGCAAAGGAGGTCAAAGAGGGGAAGGCAGAATCAGGCTATTGAGTTGAATGATCAGCTGTGGTCATAATGAATGGCGGAGCAGGCTCGCTGGACTGAATGGCCTCTTTCTGCTCCTATTTCCTATACTTATATGCTTAGTACATGTATTAGAGTTCAAAGGTCCATTATTACTGTTTGTGTTAAAACTGAGGCGAACTTCACTCAACTGCACCCACCCACATCAGACCAATCGGATGATTCATTTTGGTCAAATCCCATTATTGATGGTCCACAATTATCAAAAAAAGGCAATAAAATTAGAGAAAATGTCTTTAGACAGAAACAATTAAACACACACACACACACAGACACACACACGCACACAGACACACACACGCACACACACAGACACAGACACACACACACACACACACAGACACACACAGAGACACACACACACAGACGCGCACACACACACACACACACACACACACACACACAGAGACACGCACACAGAGACACGCACACACAGACACGCACACACAGACACGCACACACACACACACACACACACACACAGGCAAGCACAATGCATGAAGATGTTTTACGGTGCTGTACCTGGGATGCCACAGTGGCACAGTGGTTGGCACTGCTGCTTCACAGCGCCAAAGACCTGGGTTTGATTCCGGGCTTGGGTCACTGTCTGTCTGGAGTCTGCACGTTCTCTCCATGTCTGCGCGTGTTTCCTCCGGGTGCTCCCGTTTCCTCCCACAGTCTGAATGACGTGCTTGTACATTGACCTGAACAGGCGCCAGACTGTGGCGATTAGGGGAATTTCACAGTAACTGCATTGGTGTAATGTAAGCCTTACTTGTGACTAATAAATAAACTTTACTCTATTGTGTACTGTGTACTTACATGTTTTTAAAGCTTCTCCTGCTGACGGTTACTGTGGCAGATTATTAACCGGTAATCCTCCAAACTTAACTATCGATTTTATATTCTGACAATTATTTTTCATACTGATAGTCTGTCGAATGGTCACTGACAGCCAGGTCATGAATTAAGACTAGACTAAGGACAATTCGGAGATGTCTTTGATTCGTGTTTATTTATTGAGTATCTGAAAAGAGCACAATTTGGATCATTGGGTTTTGATTACTTTGTACACATTGTTTTAAGCCTTATATTGATGTTTAAGTGTACAATGTGGCCAAAACTGAGAGAGGTTTATGAGAGGACAGGTATACATATTTACCGTCTGATCCACTTGAATGCACTCAGCATTATCAGACATTGATCATTACTCAAGCTCTATTTCTTTTTTAAAGATCTCCAAAGATCTCCTCTCCATAAAGAACAGCTTATCCACCATTCCCTCATCAACTCATTTCTCTCACACCCATTACAATCGGCTTCACTGACTCCGGTTAGTTTCCCGCCTCCCAAAACACATTCCAATTCCTGACGGCGCTCTCCTTTCGCATCCCTGTCCTTCCCTACCTCCGTGTCTTCTCCAGCTCCATTTCCCACCTGTTTTCAAGCATTCCCCCACTTCCACATTATCATCAGCTTTCTCGGCAATATCTTCCAGAATATTTTGGAAGATCAAATTCAGGTGTGAATCATACAGTAAATGGCAGAACTCTCAGGTGCACTGACATACAGAGGGATCTGGGTGTACAGATCCACAGATCCCTGGAAGTGCCAACACAGGTGGATAAGGTGGCCAAGAAGGCATATAGCATGCTTGCCTTTATCAGCTGGAGCATCAAGTATAAAAGTTGGCGAATTATGTTACAGCTGTATAAAACTTTAGTGAGGCTGCATTTGGAGTATTGTGTGCAGTTCTGGTTGCTACATTACCAGAAGGATGTGGATGCTTTGGAGAGAGTGCGAAGAAGGTTTTCCAGGATGTTACTTGGTCTGGTGGGTTTTATGTGTGAGGAGAGGTTGGGTAAACTCAGATTGTCTTCACTGGAAGGTCGGAGGCTTAGAGGCGATCTGAAAGAACTCGACAAAATTACGAGAGGCATTGACATGGATAGTTAGAGGCTCTTTCCCCAGGGTGGAAGGGTCGGCTATAAGAGGGCCCAGGTTTAAGATGAAAGGGGGTAAGTTTAGGGAGACACGTGGGGAAAGATTTTCACACTGGGATTACCTGTTTCCAGTGGAGGCGGTGGAAGCAGGTACCTTAGCAATGGTCAAGCTGTATCGTGATAAACACATGAATGGAAAGTGGCCAGAGGGATAGAAACCAGGCTTGGTGGGCCGAAGGGCCTGTTCCTGTGCTGTATTGCTCTTTGCTCTTGGTTCTTACTCCCTCCAAGTTAACATCACTCGACATGTTCAAAATCGTCTTCAAGATCTATCTCTTCCAACAATCACTCTTCCAATGAGGAACATTAATCCACAAGAAACTGACGGAATCAGATCAGACGCCCATTCCCCACCCTGTCCAATTTAACATTCCGCCAAGGTAAAGAAAAGGAATGGCCATTGGTCAGCAAGGAGGGGAAGTGCATGATGGGCAATGAAATGCTTTGAAGGTGAGTTGTTGTTGTTATCCACATGAATGCAGTGACACAGCATGATCCCACAAACACTAACTTTTTTAAAATTATTCATTCGTGGGACATGGCCATCGCTGGCTGGCCAGAATTTATTGCCCATCCCTAGTTGCCCGAGAACAGTTGAGTCTGTGTCTCTGGAGTTATATGCAGGTCAGACCAGATAAGGAGAGCAGAGTTCCTTCTCTAAAGGACATTAGTGAATCTGGATGAGGCAGTCACTCTCAGATCTCTGTATTCATCTGAGCATGCGCAACTGTGCCCTGCGCTGCCATCAACCAGCTTTTGGGTGAGCTAAGCCCCACCTACTCCCCCTGCTGGCAAGAAACAGGTTTGGCCTTTTTTGTGCCAAAGTCAGCTAAGATATGATTTTTAAGTAGTCCGCTTTATTTTTCACACCCGTTTGGCACTTAGAAGTTTTTTTTGGTAAGATCGCCCCCTTTGTCCTATGTGGATTAATCCCCCCCACCCTGAAGTGTTACCGTGACATCTTACTGACGCACCATTTTGCAGAGTCACTCAGTCAGAAAGGTAGCACATGGGCACTGACTGGGGAACACTGTGTGACAGACGGGTCGGTGTCCCAGTGACTGATTACCAGAGGAATGATTAACATTTCACAGTAGTCAGCATTCGATTGCAATATACGAGGCTATTTCTAGCCCCACTTCTCTTTTTCATTACTTTTCAGAAGGCAGTTTATTTGGAGACGCGCTCGGAGTATTACAGAGACACCATGGATTGGTTCATGATGAAAAGGCAATTTTGTAAGTGGTGGACCACAACAAATAGAAAAAGCATGATTTACGACATAATTTAGCAGCCAATCTGGAACCTCTAGCCATATTCAGCTGTCTCATAAGCCAAGCATCTTATCACACTCTGAACTCAAACACTGTGGTAAGGTAGGCAACACCTTTCTCATTCTTTTCACTGCATTGAATCCCTACAGTGCAGAAGAGGCCATTTGGCCCATCGAGTCCACACCGATTCTCTAACAGAGCACTCCACCCAGGCTCTCTCCCCGCCCTATCCCCGCAACCCCACACACGCCATGGCTGATTTGTCTAACCTACACATCCTGAGACACTAAGGGGCAATTTAGCATGGTCAATCCACCTAATTAACAGGTCTTTTGGACTGTGGGAGGAAGCCGGAGCACCCGGAGGAAACCCATGCAGACATGGGGAGAATGTGCAAACTCCACACAGACAGTGGCCCAAGCCGGGAGTCGAACCCGCATCCCCAGCACTGTGAGGCAGCCGTGCTAACCACTGTGCCACGGTGCTGCCCAGTTTCACTTCTTATCAATTTGTTTTTATTCCAACCAATGAAAGCAGACGGGGGAGAAAGAGAATTGACGTGTACCCATGGATATCCCACTGTACGGGGCCTCATAAACAGGGGATGTCACAAAGCTGAACCGATAGATTTGCCAAGTGATGGATCCTTGTTGACAGGTTGAGGGGTGTGATACACATCCCAGGCAGGAACTATTCAAGTGCTCAGGGTGACTGATGAGGGCTCTGTAGTAACCTCAACAATGGGGAACTTTTGTTTTATTCATTCTTGGGACATGGGCATTGCTGGCTGGCCAGCATTTATTGCCCATCCCTAGTTGCCCTTGAGAAGGTGGTGGTGAGCTGCCTTCCTGAATCGCTGCAGTCCATGTGCTGTGGGTTGATGCCATTAGGGAAGGAATTCCAGGATTTTGACCCAGCGACTGCGAAGGAACGGCGATATATTTCCAAGTCAGAATGGTGAGTGTCTTGGAGGGGAACTTGCAGGTGGTGGTATTCCCATGTATCTGCTGCCCCTTGTCCTAGGTGGAAGTGGTCCTGGGTTTGGAAGGCGCTGTCTAAGGATCTTTGGTGAGTTGCTGCAGTGTAGATAGTACACACTGCTGCTACTGAGCATCGGTGGTGGAGGGAGTGGATGTTTGTGGTTATGGTGCTAATTGAGCAGGGTGCTCTGTCCTGGATGGTGTTGAGCTTTTTGAGTGTTGTTGGAGCTGCACCCATCCAGGCAAGTGGGAAGTATTCCCAAAAATCTGAAACACCAATAGAAAGTGTTGGAAATACTTGGCAAGGAGAGGAAGCGTCTGTGGAGGGTGAAACAGATATAACAGGGTGGAACTAAATGCCTCCCTAGCACTTGACGGGGATGGAGACTGTATGAACAAGGAGCAGGTTTAAACCATTCAGTCCCTCAAGCCCACTCTGCCATTTAATAAGATAATGGTGAATCTGATAATAACCTCAAAACTGTGGTGCACACATAGTGCTGTTAGGGAGGGAGTTCTAGGATTTTGACCCAGTGACTGTGAAGGAACAGCAATATGCTTCCAAGTCAGGATGGTGAGTGGGTTGGAGTGGAATTTGTGGGTGGCAGTGTTCCCGTGGATCTGTTGCCCTTGTCTTTCCAAGTCGTAGAGGTCGCAAATTTGGAAGGTGCTGTCAAGAGAACCTTGCTGCAGTGCATCTTGTCGATGGTACACACAGCTGCCACTGTGCACGGTGGTGAAATTGTCGTCAACCTGGGTACAAACAACACTAGGCACTAAGCCTTCCAAGTTTTAATTACTTGTTGTACAAGCTAGAACATAATATAGCAAAAAGCATTGCTAAAGTTCAAGTTAAAATTTATTAATGACAAGCAAGGCTTACATTAACATTGCAATGAAGTTACTGCGAAATTTCCCTAGTCGCTACCGTCCAACGCCTGTTCGGGTCAATGCACCTAATCAGCACTTTGTTCAGAATGTGGGAGGAAACCATTGCAGGGTGTTCTATCGATTCATACAGAAAATGTAGCAGTTACATCTCCCCACATCCTGCTTTTTGGAATTTTGTTATTGAAAGGATCTGATTTTCATCCTGTAGCCAAGGCTGGGAAAACAGTGTTTATGAAACTAATGCAAGGTTTAGATTCGTCGCTTATCCTGAATATGTAAGCCCTGGCTCACGGGAGGCCTTGTTTGCTAATGAGCATTTTCCATTACTTGACAGAGTTGTTTGTCGTAACTTAATTTCCACAATTGTTGTAATTTAATTTTCCACACCAGCATCTGCAGTTTTTAATCGTTTTTAACTATAATTTCACAAGTCCCAGCAACTCGGTGGGGTTTTATTTGAAGTGAGCATCCTTAATCTTGCTGAACAAAGTGAATTAAATATGTGGCCATAGGTGGGGTTGCAACTTAATTTCCACACGATGAGTGAACATTAGCAAGTTGACTTGTCCTCGATGGTGTTGAACTTTATGTCAGAGCTGCACTCAAATAGAGAGTATTCCATCATACTCCAGACTTGTGCCTTGTAGATTATGGATGGTGGACAAGCTTTGGAGAGTCAAAAGATGAGTTACTCACCACAGAGTTTCCACCTTTGACCTGCCTTAGTAACCACAGTATTTATATGGATGCTTCAGTTCAGTTTCTGGTTAACGGTAAAAGTATATTTATTTGTAACATTGAAAGTTTATTTATTAATCACAAGGAAGGTTTACATTAACACTGCAATTAAGCTGACTGTGGGGGGGATTCGGTGATGGCAATGCCATTAAATGTCAAGGGGAGATATTTACATTCTCTCTAGTTGGCGATGTTTGTTGCATGGCATTTGTGAGGTGTATATGTTTTTGCCGTTTATCAGCCCAAGCCTGGATATTGTCCAGGTCTTGCTGCATTCGGACTGCTTCAGTATCCGAGGAATCACAAACGGTGCTGAACATTGTGCAATCATCAGCGAGCATCCCCCCCTCTGATCTTGTGATGGAAAAAAAGTCATGGATGTAGCAGCTGAAGAGAAACTCTTGTGGCAACATCACAGGACTCCATTTGGGACGGAGATAAGGAGACATTTCTTCACCCAAAGAGTGGTGAGCCTGTGGAATTCATTATCCCAGGACGTAGTTGATGCCAAAACATTGAATGTATTCAAGAGGTGGCTGGATGTAGCACTTGGGGCGAACGGGATCAAACATTATGGGGAGAAAGCAGGATTAGGCTATTGGCCTTGACCAATAATTAACTTCCTTTGTGTTAGGCATGATTCTGGCCATTGGAGAATTTTCTCCCTGATTCCCATTGACCCCAGTTTTGCCAGGGCTCCTTGGTCAAATGCTGCCTTGGTGCCAAGGGCAGTCACTCTCGCCTCGCCTCTGGAGTTCAGCTCTTCCATCCATGTTTAGACTGAGACTGTAATGAGGTCACGATCTGGCAGTATTATACAGAAAGGAAGAAGTTCCCTTTCATTTCTTCAAAATTCACAGTCAATCCCTTTGGAGATGTAATCACTGTCATTATGTAGACAAACCTTGCAGCACAAGTTCCAATCAAAAAAACAGCAATGAGGTAATGACTACACATGTTGCTTATAAAAATAAATCAAATTAGCAGGAACAGGAGTGGAGCGAGTCAGAGGGATTTGACTGAATTTGATTCTGTAAAGAGTTAGTTGGAAATGTTTCACTTTCTGTGGTAGAAATTGTAATAAATCTTTGGAGACAGAAGTTCCCTTCACTCAAATCCCTTTATTTACAAACTCTAACACAGAGTGCTCGCAGCCAGCAGTCTAACTCCGGGAGTGCCAGAGGAACTGACACTCCCAGTTAAATACAAGGAAAAGACTCCCTGATTGGCCCATCAATTGATCCTTTAATCAGGGAATTCATATTCCAATTGGCCAATCTCAGTGGCCTGACTGAAGTCATTACAGAAATACAAAGCAGGAAAGAACTCACATTTCTTTTGTCCCTTTCAAATCCTCTGGATGTCCCTGAGCTTTTCAGCTGCTGATATCTATTCCTTTGGAGTGTAGTCATTCCTGTAATGTAGGAAACTCAGCAACCAGTTTGAGAACAGCAAGCTGCCAATCACTGCAATGGGATAATGACCTAATTATCTGTTTTAGTGATATTGGTTGAGGCAAAATATCGTATAATGCACAGCACATATAATATTTAAAATATTAATTACTGTTTGCTTTGATGTAGGGTTAAATCAATAGATTAAAATTGCAGCATGTGATCTTAGGTCATTGTTTGTTTGATGTTTCCCACATCCTTATGTGAGTGTGGCACAGACTGAATATCATTATCATTCACTAAGTTGTATTCAATGTATTGTTTCAGATGTTTGAGATGCTTGGTCCCAATAATTACTTGTTAGAAGTTAGAAGATGCTCCCATCTTCTACGTTTCCATACACAATATAGGAGAGCTGATGGCCTTGTGGTATTATCGCTAAACTATTTATCCAGAAACTCAGCTAATGTGCTAGGGACAAAAACAGAAAAATGCTGGAAAATCTCAGAAGATCTGACAGCTTCTGTGAAGAGAGTAGAGCTAATGTTTCAAGTCTACATGACTCTTTGTCAGAGCTGGGGGCCTGGGTTCAAATCCTGCCACAGCGATCGTGGAATTTGAATTCAATAAATACATCTGGAACTAATAATCTACTGATGACCATGAAACCAATTGTTGGAAAAACCCATCTGGTTCACTAATGTCCTTTAAGGAAGGAAATCTGCTGTCTTTACCTGGCCTGGCCTACATGTCACTCCAAAGCCACAGCAATGTGGTTGACTCTCAACTACTCTTGGGCAACTAGGGATGGGCAATAAATACTGGTCAGCCAGTGATGCCCATGTCCCATGAATGGGCAAAATAAATCAAGATCTGTCCTCTGCACACAAGAGGAATATCTCCAGGTATTGTGCCTTTTTTGAATTAATCTAAAACGTCAGGGACAAAAATTCCTTGGTGGATTCTCTGTGGCAACACCTCATCTGATCATAGTTGACTTGCCAACCAATCAGCACCCTTTTGGCTTACAATATAAGTTGTTGCTCCCTTTGAAATTTGGCATTCTTGCATCTGTCCTGATGAGTGCAAAATGAAAAGCTTTGGCAGCATATCTCTTTCTTCAGTGATGCTCAAGTTCTGTACTAGCAAGTGCCTATTGCCAATAAATGTTCAAATTTCTCTGTACGCTGTATATTACAGTGAGCACAAAATTCTAATTGCCGCTACTTGTCGATATTCCTAAATTATGGTCTTCAATGTTGAGAAAGAAACACATACGAGGAATACAGGCACTTGGGGAATTATACCCCAGTGAGCCTCTGCACCTCCAGGAAAGGAGGAGTGAGTGAAAATCAGAATCTGAGCGAAAATTACTGGAAGAGAAAGAAAGACCACAAGGCATTCAAGCATTAGGCTTCTAGCTTGCCACTGTGCTAGGTTTGTTAAAAAATGGGACTTAATAACCTTATAAAAATGTTCTATACCTTATATATGAAAAGCTTTTGCTCAACAGAGGGCAATTAAATCACTTGGAACAAGCTATAGCTCCATCACACTGACAGCCATGATGATGTTGTGTCAAATTAAAATGACAAATCGTATATGTGAGAATAAAAATAAATACCGCAACACATAGAAACTACTGCTATTTTCCAAGAAATCTTGGCACATTGCTAAATCACTGCTCATTCTTGTACTTGTTTCCTAGCTGACAGAGCTCCATAGCTATCAGCCAGACCTCCAGAACTTCCAAATCTCCGTAGCTATCGCTCATTGTGGACCTGTCAATAATTAAGTTGTGCTTTTCACATCAAAACTTGGAAGGTATGATGTTCACTGTTGTGAAGTTAATGGTTGTAAAATTATTTTAAAAATGTAAAAATGCTAAGAATTGTAAAGTTGCCTGCTGTGTTCAAAAAAAAAATGGTATTTTGCTATACTTAGAGAGTTAAAAGATATGCAGGTGTGCAGTACACAGAAAACATAGAGTGAAACATTTTATCGCCAGGCTAGGCAGTAACTGCTGCCAAGGTGACAGGTTGTTTTTGAATTTTAACCAATCAGCTTAAACTAGGCATTTGAATAGCAGCAGCCTATTTGATTTGAATTTGATGTTTTGATAACCTGTGAACCAATCCTACTGGGGGAGGTTGGTATGTCATGAGAGGTATACAAACAGCTCCCAGCTCCAGAGAACTGCCTACCAGCAATTGCCACAGTTCACAGCTTGAGAAAGAGAGACACACAGATGGTATCTGCTCTCTGCCAGTGTAACAGCCATATTTATGTCTTAAAAAAAAGCCTAATCTCAATCGTAAAGGTATCAATAGAAAACAAAAGGAGTCAGCAAAGAAGACAGAAGATCCCAGAAGATGGCAGACAGGATTGAAATTTGAGAGTGAATTTGGTTATTATTTGGGAACAGTATTTATCTAAACAGCATTTCATTAGAATTGTGTTTTATTCAATTTGTTAATAGTTTAGTTAACCTATTCACTGTTAGTTAGATAAATAAATTGTTATTGTTCCTGGGAGTCTCAGGTGGTTATTTTGATTTAACCACTAAAAGCTGCTGAAGAAAAGCTGCTGAAGAGCAGATCAGACCATTTTTCACACTCACGTTAACAGATTATGAAGGGAGGTATTGCACATTGAGTAGCTGAGAGAGGAGATTCCTTTTCGTAACATCACTGATTTGTAAAACTCCATCCGTAGCCTGGAAGGTTCTGCCAACCGAGAGGAAGGCTATGTTGCTGTTTAGTGGTCATAACACTGAGGGGTGCCACAGTGCTGAAATTGTGCAAGGAAACCAGTGACCGAGTGGTATTTTCACTAGACTATAAATCCAGAAACTCAGCTAACGTTCTGGGGTCCCAGGTTCGAATCCTGTCACGGCAGATGGTGGAATTTGAATTCAATAAAAAATATCCAAAATTAAGAACCTATTGATGACCATGAAACCATTGTCAATTGTTGGAAAAACCCATCTGGTTCACTAATGTCCTTTAGGGAAGGAAATCTGCCATTCTTACCTGGTCTGGCCTACGTGTGACTGCAGAGCTACAGCAATCTGTTTGACTCTCAACTGCCCTCTGAAATGGCCTAGCAAGGGCAACAAGGAATGGGTATAAATGCTGGCCAGCCGGCAGTGCACTTGTCCATGAATAATTTATTAAAAACAATCTGGTGTGCCTGGGTCATTAGTACCAGACTAGCACCTAATTAAGACCAAATGCAACCTCTGAGGCTTGTACAATGCCTGCTTAAGGTCTTGTCAAAATATTAAGGGAATAAATAGGGACAGACTGGGTAATTCTGTTGACTGGGGAGTCGAGAGTTAGGGGAGATGGTAAAAATATTACAGCCAGAGACCATTCCCAACTGTAACTAGGGAACAGGTCTTTGCACGGTGGGTGGTAGAGTTTTGGAACTCTCTTGCATAAGGGGCAACTGATGCTAAGATAAAGGCAGATGCTGGGATCTGAAACAGAAAATGCTGGAAAATCTCTATGACAGCCTCTATGATAAGAGGATAGAGCCAATGTTTCGAGTCACTGCTGTATTCTCTCTCCATAGACGCTGTCAGACCTGCTGAGATTTTCCAGCATTCTCTGTTCTTGTTTCAGTTGATACTCCATTGATTGTTGACTTTAAAATTGAGATTGATAATTTTTTGTTAATTTAAGGATCAAAGAGCAAAGGTGTTAAGTTACAGAAAAGCTGTGATCCCACCGAGTGACGGGGCAGGAGGGACTGACAGACTCCTCCTGTCCCTACATTCCTGATAATCACTCAACGCACCATTAAAATCCTAAAGGAGCAGTTCCGATATCTTGGCTAATCAAGAGGTGCTCTAAAGTGCTGGGGTAATATTGTGAGCTGTGGTTTGGAAGAGGGTGAGAGGAACAGGCCTGATTACTAATTCAGCAAGGAAAACTCCAGGCACTAATTCAACTTCCATAAATACTTAAAGCTGAAGCTGCACCTGCTCAGCAATTTTCCCCAAAGCATTTCTGCCGACACTTCCTTGCACAGTTCTTAAAATACCATCCATTCCCATCTGCCAGTCTCCCGGTCCGTCCCAAACAAGGAGATGCAAATGACTAGCAGGACATCAAAAATCACGCGTGTGGCTGTTGTATGTGATTACCGTGTGCTTTCCCTTTGTTTATTCCTAATGCGTGACTGACTTCCTCTGAAAGAGACCTCCTGTGGAAGGAGTACGTGTGTGGGCAGGCTGCGGGCTTACACAGGCAATGGCTTCGAATCCCCCTCCACCCACACACAGCCACCACCCCAGCCCCCGGTGTGTTGTGCTCTGTAACGGCTCTGAATTTTGATTCGATTTGATTTATTATTGTCACCTGTATTGGGATACAGTGAAGAATATTGTTCCTTGCGTGCTATACTGACAAAGCATACTGTTCAAAGAGGAGTAGGAAAGGAGAGATTGTAGAACGTCGTGTTACAGTCATAGCTAGGGTGCAGAGCAAGATCAACACAATATAAAGTTTATTTATTAGTGTCACAAGTAGGCTTATATTAACACTTCAATGAAGTTACTGTGAAAATCCCTGAGTTGCCACACTCCAGTGCCTGTTCGGGTATAATGATGGAGAATTTAGCACGGCCAATCCACCTAATGTGCACATTTTTGGACTATGGGAGGGAACCAGAGCACCCGGAGGAAACCCACGCAGTCATGGGGAGAATGTGCAAACTCTGCACTGACAGTGACCCAAGCCAGGAATCAAAGCTGGGTCCCTGGCACTGTAAGGCAGCAGTGCTAACCACTGTGCCACCGTGCTGCCCAATATAAGATAGGTCCTTTCAAAAGTTTGATGGCAGCAGGGAAGAAGCTGTTCTTGAATCGGTTGGTATGTGACCTCAGACTTTTGCATCTTTTTCCCAACAGAAGAAGGTGGAAGAGAGAATGTCCGGGGTGCGTGGGATCCTTGATTATGCCGGCTGCTTTTCTGAAGCAGCAGGAAGTGTAGACAGAGTCAGTGGATGGGGAAGGCTGGTTTGTGTGATGGATTGGGCTACATTCACGACCTTTTGTAGTTTCTTGCAAGCTGTGATACAATCAGAAAGAATGCTTACTATGGTGCATCTGTAAAGGTTGGTGAGAGTTGTAGTGGACATGCCAAATTTCCTTAGCTTTCTGAGAAAGTAGAGGCGTTGGTGGGGCTTTCTTAACTAAAGCTCTTTTTTTTCAGTCTCAATATTCCCTCTGGTCCTGCCTGATTATTGGTGCTTCCAAAGGAATGTTCAATGTCGCTTGGGTTCAGAACGTTCCATCTAATCTGTCACTACTATTGGTCCTTTCTTCAACAACATTGGCAACA